>NW_028322237.1:13033333-13640000 GCF_059928025.1 Delphinapterus leucas | reverse complement strand
TAATCCTGCCTGCCTCGCTCCGAGACCCATGGTGATGTGGGTCCTCTGGTTTGAGGCCACATGTGCTGGGTACCTCAACTTTCGATGATGTGGCCCCACGGGTGTGAGGACACTCCTGCCTGGTTCCCAGCCCCTTGCTTATGTGGGCACTCTGGTGAGAGTCTGATCCTGACTGGGTTCCTTACCCTTCTGTGAGGTGGGCCCTCTGATGTGAGGTCACTCCTGCCTGGATGTCTCATGTCGCCTTGGCGACGTAGGCCCTCTGTTGGCCACTGAAGCATGCTGGGAGCCTCCTACCCTCTTTAATAAGGGCCCTGGAAGAAACGCATATGCCCTTTTTGACCAAGTGCATCATTGTCGAGGTTGTGCCTCTTCTCCTATACTTTCAGAGGACTTCCCGTCTACCTCCTGAAATCGTATTCCTGGAATTCTGTCCCGCGTTCAAGTCCTCTTTGCAGCCTTACTTCAATATATTTTTGGACGATAGCTGTCATTTATAACTCTGCAGGTTTGTGAATTACAGTGCCCCTGAGCTCCTTTCTTCAACTCGCTTTCTTGTGAGCTGGCCGCAAAACCGCAGGATTGCTTCAGGCCCTAATCTGGTTCCGGCACGGCATGCTGAGCCTTTGGCTGATTCCTCTTCCTGGTGGGAAATGAGCGTTAAATTTGTTCGTGCAGACACCTACAGCTAATCTCTCATTGGTTCTCCCTATTCCTGTTCATCTTGCGCAGAAATTCCAAACTGTGCCAAACAGGAGGTTAAAGGCACTGACTCTCCAAGTGGGGAGAGTGTTAGTAAAGCGTCTGGAATGGTAAAACCGAGTACGAGGGGACGAAAACTGAGATGCATTTAGAAAGGTTTCCCGGTCACACGGTGGACCATATTCTGGGTTGCCCATGCATGTTTTACCTGAAGGAAGAATCCCTTCAACCTGGAGAGTTGGGACCCATGGAATGGGTACCATGCAGTATGACTTCAAAGGGTTGCCTTTGCTCACCGAACGTCACCAATGTTATCAGCCCGAAGTGTCCAGCCTTATGTCTCACTCAGCTCGGGGTGTAGATGTGGTAAATCCACGTTGCATCACAAGCCCTGAATGAATTATTTAAGAATTGCTCTCTATTTCACTGTCATTGTGTTTTGTTTTTGTAATTTATTTTGATAATGGGATTTATCGGATTTTCACTGCTGCGTTTATGCCGCTGTACACATGCTTGATTCTCTTATGGAGACATATAAATCCATGGGTTTTCAGATTCTTACTAGTCAGGTATATTCCTAGGCATTGAATATGGGGTGTTGAGTCCATTTCGTGGAGCAAGGAGTAGGTCCTGACTATTACATATTTGCTTATGGAAAGGTATCTGTGCTAATTTCAATCTCTGGTTTTATGCAGCACCACAACTCACCTTTCCCCTTAAGCAAGCATAAGTTGGTTTTCTAAATTTGAGACCCTTTTCTGTTTTGTAATTGAGTTCATGTGCAGCCATGTTTGCATTCCGTGTATTTGAGATATCTTATGGTGTTTCTTTTTCTGTGTGACTTAGTTAACTTAGAATGATCGTACCTGAATCCACTCATTATGCCGCGACGGGCCTCATGACATAGATTTCATTGCTGAGTGATATTCCATTGTACGTACGTACAACAACTTCTTTATCCATTTTTGCTTTCTGGGATATTTCACTTGTACCGTAAATGAGGTTCTTGTAAGCAGAGCCGTCCAAAATTTATGGGTGGCTGTGTCTTTTTGATTTTAATTTCCCTAAGCTATAGAACCATAAGTTGAAGTGCCGTAGGCTCCGTTCCTTAGTTTTTTAGGTGTTTGAGGAAACACCATACACTTCTCCAGAGTGGCTGTTGGCAATTTACATCCCGCCCATCAGCATAACAAGGCTCCCTGTTCTCCATGGCCTGTCCTGCCTTTCTGGATTTTTCACTTTTTTCAGATGTCCCTTTTGACAGGGGGGCAGTGAGACTTCATTGGAATGCAGATTTCTTTACAGGCTTGCTTGTTTGGCCAAAAAGGGCATATGTGTTTTTTCTTGAATATATTCAGGAAAAAACGCATACGCCCTTTTAGACCAAGTGCATCATTGTCGACTTTCTGTCTCTTTCCCTATGCTTTAAATGCAATTCCAGTCTGCCCCTGAAATCGTTTTCCTGCAATTCTGCTCCGCTTTCCAGTCCTCTTCGCAGCCTTCCTTCAATATATTTTTGGACGATAGCTGTCATTTATAACTCTGCAGGTTTGTGAATTACAGTGCCCCTGAGCTCCTTTCTTCAACTCGCTTTCTTGTGAGCTGGCCGCAAACCCGCAGGATTGCTTCAGGCCTTAATCAGGTTCCAGCATGGCATGCTGAGCCTTTGGTTAATTCTTCTTCCTGGTGGGAAATGAGCGTTAAATTTCCAGTGCAGACACCTACAGCTAGTCTCTCATTGGTTCTCCCTATTCCTGTTCATCTTGCGCAGAAATTGCAAACTGTGCCAAACAGGAGGTTAAAGGCACTGACTCTCCAAGTGGGGAGAGTGTTAGTAAAGGTCTGGAATGGTGAACCCGAGTAAAAGGGGACGAAAACTGAGATGCATTTGAAAACGTTTCCTGGTCACACGGTGCACCATACTGTGGGTTTCCCATGCACGTTTTAGCTGAAGGAAGAATCCCTTAAAACTGGACAGTTGGGACCCATGGAATGGGTACCATGCAGTATGACTTCAAAGGGTCTGCATTTGCTCATCGAACCTCACCAATGCTATCAGCCCGAAGTGTCCAACCTTATGTCTCACTCAGCTCTGGGTGTAGATGTGGTAAATCCAGGTTGCATCACATGCCCTGAATGAATTATTTAAGAATTGCTCTCTATTTCACTGTCATTGTGTTTTGTTTTTGTAATTCATTTTGATAATGGGATTTATTGGATTTTCTCTGCTGCGTTCATGCAGCTGTACACAAGCTTGATTGTCTTACGGAGACATATAAATCCATGGGTTTGAAGATTCTTACTAGTCAGGTGTATTCCTAGGTGTTGAATATGAGGTGTTGAGTCCATTTCGTTGAGCAAGGGGTAGGTCTTGACTATTACATATTTGGCTTATGGAAAGGTATCTGTGCTAATTTCTATCTCTGCTTTTATGCAGCACCGCAACTCACTTTTCCCCTTAAGCAAACATAAGGTGGTTTTCTAAATTTGAGACCCTGTTCTGTTTTGTAATTCAGTTCATGTGTAGCCAAGTTTACATTCCGTGTATTAGTGATAACTTATGATGTTTCATTTTCTGTGTGACTTATTTCACTTAGAATCATCGTACCTGAATCCACTCATTATGCCGCGACGGGCCTGATGAAATACATTTTATTGGTGAGTGATATTCCTTTGTACGTACGTACCACACTTCTTTATCCATTTTTCGCTTTCTGGGATATTTAACTTGTACCGTAGACGAGGTTCTTGTAAACAGAGCCGTAAACAGAAACTTTGGGGTGGCTGTGTGTTTTTGATTTTAATTTCCCTAAGCTATAGGAAAATAAGTGGTAATGCCGTAGGCTCCGTTGCTTTGTTTTTTAGGTTTTTGAGGAAACACCATACACATCTCCAGAGTGGCTGTTGGCAATTTACATCCCGCCCATCAGCATAACAAGGCTCCCTGTTCTCCATGGCCTGTCCTGTGTTTCTGGTTTTTACACTTTTTTCTGATGGCCCTTTTGAACGGGGGGCAGTGAGACTTCATTGTAGTGCAGATTTCTTTAACATGCTTGCTTGGTTGGCCAAAAAGGGCATATGCGTTTTTTCCTGAATATATTCAGGAAAAAACGCATACGCCCTTTTTGGCCAAGTGCATCATTGTCGACGTTCTGTCTCTTTTCCTATGCTTTAAATGCAATTCCAGTCTACCCCCTGAAATCGTTTTCTTGCAATTCTGCCCCGCTTTCAAGTCCTTTTCGCAGCCTTCCTTCAATATATTTTTGGGTGATAGCTGTCATTTATAACTCTGCAGGTTTGTGAATTACAGTGTCCCTGAGCTCCTTTCTTCAACTCGCTTTCTTGTGAGCTGGCCGCAAACCCGCAGGATTGCTTCAGGCCCTAATCTGGTTCCGGCACGGCATGCTGAGCCTTTGGTTAATTCCTCTTCCTGGTGGGAAATGAGCGTTAAATTTGCCCGTGCAGACACCTTCACACGAGTCGTCATGGTGCCACTTTGCCCCGGTTATCTCTATGGAGGTTGGAGTTGGAGGGCCTCCTCACTCAAGGTCAGTGTGCCCATGGAGCCAACCCTGCAACTTCAGGGCATGGTTGGGTGTTAGGATCACCACGTGGGGTCCTTTTCCCTTAGGAGGGAGGTGGCCTTTTGGGCTGCTGATTTCCAGGTTTTCAGATACTGCCAGTATCTTGGCCAGATGTGGCGGTGGGCCAAGCCCCTTGGTGACCGTAGTTTATCCTACCTGGATCGCATTCTTGCATTGTTCCATTTCAAGTGGTCCCAGGTTTTGCACTAATACTCCAATGGCGATTCACCGTTCACCAGGAATGTAAAGGTCAAAGGGTTTAGCTAAATTAGGGAGTTCCAGGGCAAGGGTCTGAATTGACTGCTCTTTCCATTCTTGAAAGGTCTCTTCTGCATTCTATTCAAAAGGATCATCATCTTTTCCTTTCAGTGTTTCATATAGAGGCCCAGCTAGTAGACTGTAGTTAGGGATCCAGAAGCAGCAAACCCTGGCCTCCCCAGGAACCCCTAAGCTGTCTTCTAGTTTCAGAAATGGGTAAGGCTGTAAATTGTTTCTTCCCTTTCCTGTGATGGGCTTCTCCGACCTTCTGTGAGAATGAAGCCCAGGCAGGTCACCGTAGTCTGTGATATTTGAGCTTTGTCTTGTACAAGTTGTATCCTTTATTGGCTTGGTAGTTCAGAGGTCTCCTTAGTAGGGCTGGCGATCAGAATGTCGTCTGCATATTGAAGGAGTGTTTCCTTTTCCAGAGGTAGAACTTTTAGTTCTTTAGCTGAGCTTTCCCCAAAGATGATGTGGGAATTTTTGAACCCTTGGGGCAACACGGCCCGGAAGTATTGTTTTAGTTGTATGTTGAGTCCTGCCACTCACAAGCCAAAATTTCTTGTGACTCTGGGACTAATAGAATACAAAAGAAGGCATCATTGAAGACTAATACAGAATACCATGTCCTGGTGGTTGGTAGAATGACCAGCAGGGTGTAGGATTTAGGAACTACTGGAGGTATATCCTCGGTGGCTTCACTGACTGTCCTGACATCCTTTACCAGGACTCCAGCAGCCCATGGGGCTCTCGAGGTCAGGCCAATCCCAGGATATGGAGCTCACCTGGGCAGGTACCCCACCCCCACCCCAGCCCACGGGGCTCTCGTGTTCAGGCCCCTCCCAGGATATGGGGTGCCCTGGGCAGGTTCCCCTGCAGCCCATGGGGCTCTCGTGGTCAGGCCCCTCCCAGGATACAGAGCTACCCTTGCAGGTACCATGGCAGGGCTGGGAACACAGGAACCGTGCATATCGCCCTCATTGCAGAGCACTCCCAGCTCACCTGTCACTCAGATCTGACACAGAGCACCTCAGAGCAGGACTTGAACTAACAAACAGCAGCTCCGACAGGTCTGTGACCCTGGGCATCACTCTGTGTGGCCTCCCTCCACCTGGTCTTCCAGAGACTTCCACTGCACCCGGGGCACCAGGCCTCTGTCTCCACCCACCAGCCACCCCTCCTCTCCCTGACTCCTGAGTTCCTCTCATTAGGAGAGGGTTTTCTTGAAGTTGTCTCCCACTCATGGGCCAGATAATATAATTAGAAAACAAGCCAGAGCTGCAGCCCCTTGTCTATCCTGACTCTCAGGAGCCCACACCTGTTCCTTGGACCTGGCCGATTCAGCAAGTTCCAGTTTCTGCAACTGTGAGCCCCTGAGGGGTGATTATTGGCTGGCCTGGGAAGCCCGACCGTGCCGGCCAGACCTCCCCAGGTGTGCCTGGGTTCAGATCAATATAAACACCGCTCCAGGCAGCAAGAGCCCCTGCAGCTGTGCCTGACGCCATTTTCTCTGCCCTGTCAGCAGTCTTGGGGCTGGGCTGGTGGGAGGGAGTGAGAGGCCACGGCTTTGTGGGTGGCCCAGTGTGAGTGGGGCTCTGCTGGACTTTCTGCAGCAGTTGCCAAGATGCCACCTGCTAAAGAAGAGGATGTGTCACCCATACCTGCCGCTGGAATTTCTCCCTGGGCAGACGTGAGTGAGGAAGAAAGCAGTGGGGGCCGGGACAGCAGGGGTATCTCAGGCAGGGAAATGGAAAGCTTCCAGAAGAGCACCCAGGGCCAGGACCATCCTGGCTGGCCTGCAGGCACCAAGTCGGCTGGCATGCTGTCACTCATGTGGCTCCATGGCCCTTCCTCTAGGCTTTCAAGTCCTTGTACATATTCAGGTGTTTTACCTGGGAAGGGTGGGAA
The DNA here is from genome assembly GCF_059928025.1 of Delphinapterus leucas. Taxonomy (NCBI): domain Eukaryota; kingdom Metazoa; phylum Chordata; class Mammalia; order Artiodactyla; family Monodontidae; genus Delphinapterus; species Delphinapterus leucas. The sequence goes on along the minus strand of NW_028322237.1, from coordinate 13,633,548 downwards.
CATTTCAGCAGCAGCTGGCCTGGGGCTCAGCCCACGTTTACTCACAGATGCCTCGGCACGGTCCCCCAGCTTTGCAATGAGGACGCTTGTTGCGTGGGGCCTGCTGGCTGAATGGGAGATGATTCCCCACCACTGACCAACTTCAGAATTGTTTACAACTGGAGCAAGTGCCCTGATATGGTTTTCCTCTGTGTAACTGGTGGGTTCTGTTTTTTTTTCTTTTTTTCGTTTTTGGTTCAAGGTAGATTTTATTCCTCTTTTTTGTATTTACAGATATAAGCATGGAAATAATTTATTCATATAAATACATGTATGTGAAGGGAAGAATATTTTTTCTGTTTTACTTTTTGTAATTTGAATTTTATTTTATTTTTTTATACAGCAGGTTCTTTTTGGTTATCTATTTTATACATATAAATGTATACATGCCAATCCCAATCTTTCAACTCCTCCCACCACCACCCCCCAACAGCTTTCCCCCCTTGGTGTCCATACGTTTGTTGTCTACATCTGTTGCTCTATTTCTGCCTTGCAAAACGGTTCATCTGTACAATTTTTCTAGGTTCCACATATATGCATTAATAGACAAGATTTGTTTTTCTCTTTCTGACTTACTTCACTCTGTATGACAGTCGCTAGATCCATCAACGTCTCTACAAATGACCCAATTTCATTCCTTTTTATGGCTTAGTAATATTCCATTTTATATATGTACCACATCTTTATGCATTCGTCTGTCTGTGGGCATTTAGGTTGCTTCCATTACCTGGATATTGTAAATAGTGATGCAATGAACATTGCGGTGAATGTCTCTTTTTGATTTATGGTTTTGTCTGGGTATATGCCCAGTAGTGGGATTGCTGTATCATATGGTAATTCTATTCTTAGTTTTATAAGAAACTCCATAATGTTCTCCACAGTGACTGTATCAATTTACATTCCCAACAATAGTGGAAGAGGGTTCCTTATCTCCACACCCTTTCCAGCATTTGTTGTTTGTAGATTTTCTGATGATGCCCATTCGAACAGGTGTGAGGTGATACACCATGGATGAGTCTATTTCGTTGAGCAAAGAGTAGGTCTTGTCTATTACATATTTGGCTTATGGAACGGTATGTGTGCTAATTTCAATCTCTGGTTTTATACAGCACCCCAACTCAACTTTCCCCTTAAGCAAGCATAAGTTTTTATCTAAATGTGAGACTCTGTTCGGTTTTGGAATTCAGTTTATGTGTAGCCAAGTTTACACTCTCTCTATTAGTGATATCTTATGATAATTATCTTTCTCTGTGTGACCTATTTCTCTTAGAATCATCATACTTAAATCCACTCAATTTGCTGCTACAGGCCTGATGACATTGATTTCATTGCTGAGTGATATTCTGTTGTACGTAAGTAGCACAACTCCTTTATCCATTTTTTTCTTTCTGGGATATTTAATTTGTACTGGACTCAAGGTTCTTGTAAACACAGCAGCCCTAAATTTTGTGTTGGCTGTGTCTTGTTGATTTTAATTTTCCTAAGCTATAGGGCCAAAAGTGGAAGTGCCCTAGGGTCTGTAGCTTTGTTTTTCAGATGTTTCAGGATACACCATACACATCTCCAGAGTGTCTGTTGGCAATTTACATCCCGCCCATCAGCATAACAAGGCTCCCTGTTCTCCATGGCCTGTCCTGTGTTTCTGGTTTTTACACTTTTTTCAGATGGCCCTTTTGACGAATGGGAAATGAGACTTCATCGTAGTGCGGATTTCCATTTCTCGAGTGCTTGGTTGGCCAAAAAGGGCATATGTGTTTTTTCCTGAATATATTCAGGAAAAAATGTTTACGCACTTTTGTCCAAGTGCATCACTGTCAAAGATCTGCCGCTTTTCACATGCTTTAAATGCAATTCCAATCTACCTCCTGAAATATGATTCCTGCAATTCTGCCTCGTTTTCAAGTCCTCTTTGCAGACTTACTTCCATATATTTTTGCCAATAGCTGTCATTTATAACTCTGCAGGTTTGTGAATTACAGTGCCCGTGATTTCCTTTCTTAACTCGTTTCCTTGAAAACTGGCCACAGAACCGCAGGTTTGCTTCAGGCCGTAATCAGGGTCCCGCACGGCACTCTGAGACTTTGGTTCATTCCACTTCCTGGTGGGAAATTAGAGTTAAATGTGCCCCTCCAGACACCTGCCTCACTCCTAGCCCCTTGGTGATGTGTGTCCTGTGGTTTGAGGCCACATGTGCTGGGTTCCTCACCTTTGGCTGATGTGGCCCCACTGGTGTGAGGACACTCCTGCCTGGTTCCCATCCCCTTGGTGATGTGGGCCCTCCGGTGAGAGTCTGATCCTGGTTGGGTTCCTCACACTTCTGTGAGGTGGGCCCTCTTCTCTGAGGTCACTCCTGCCTGGCTGGCACACCCCGCCTTGGCGACGTCGGCCCTCTGGTGGGATTTGGTGCCTGCTGGGTGTCTCCTCCCCTCGGTAATGAGGGCCCTCTGGCGTCAGGCCCTAACTCCTGGGCTCCCAATATTTTCTGATATGCGCCCTGTGGTTCGAGTACACTCCTGCCAGGTTCCCAACCCCATGGGAATGTGGGCCTTCTGCTCTGAGGTCCCAACCGTGGGTTGCTCAGTTTCATGATGAGGGCCCTCTGCTGTGAGTTCTCTCCGGCCTGGATCCCATAGCCTCGCTGCTCCTGGCCACCTGCTGGGAGGTTACAACTGCGGGATTCCTCACCTTTTTTCTTCTATGGGCCCTCTGTTTTGAGACTCCTCCTGCCTGCCTCACTCCCAGCCCCTTGGTGATGTGTGTCCTCTGGTTTGAGGCCACGTATGCTGGGTCCCTCACCTTTCGATGATGTGGCCCCACTGGTGTGGGGACACTCCTGCCTGGTTCCTATCCCCTTGATGATGTGGGCCCTCTGGTGAGAGTCTGATCCTGGCTGGGTTCCTCACCCTTCTGTGAGGGGGGCCCTCTGCTGTGAGGTCACTCCTGCCTGGCTGGCACACCCCACCTGGGCAACGTCGGCCCTCTTGTGGCAGTTGGAGCCTGCTGGGAACCTCCCCTCGGTGATGGGGGCCCTCTTGCCTCAGGCCCTAACTGCTGGGTACCCACATTTTCTGATACGTGCTAAGTGGTGCGAGGACACTCCTGCGAGGTTCCCATCCCCATGGGCATGTGGGCCTTCTGCTCTAAGGTCCCAACACCTGTGTTGTTCACCGTTTCATGATGTTGGCTCTCTGGTGTTAGTTCACCCAGGCCTAGATCCCATAGACTCTGTGCTCTGAGCGGCCTGCTGGGAGGTTCCTACTGCTGGATTCCTTACGTATTTTATTCTTTGGGTCCTGTGTTTTCATGCTCCTACTTCCTGACTCACTCCCAGCCCATTTGTGATGTAGGTCCTCTGGCTTAAGGCCACATGTACCGGTTTCCTCACCTTTATTGATGTGGCCCCACTGGTGTGAGGACACTCCTGCCTGGTTCCCATCCCCTTGGTGATGGGGGCCCTCTGGTGAGAGTCTGATCCTGTCTGGATTCCTCACACTTCTGGGAGGTGGGCCCTCTGCTGTGAGGTCACTCCTGCCTGGCTGGCACACGTCACCTTGGCGATGTGGGCCCTCAGTTGGGAGTTGGTGCCTGCTGGGAGTCTCCTCCCCTCGGTAATGAGGGCCCTCTTGCGTCAGGCCCTAACTCATGGGCTCCCAAAATTTTCTGATGTGCGCCCTGTCGTGCGAGTACACTCCAGCCAGGGTCCCATCCCCATGGGGATGTGGGCTTTCTGCTCTGAGGTCCCAACGGCTGGGTTGCTCACAGTGTCAGAATGTGGGCCCTCTGCTGTGAGTTCACTCCGGCATGGATCCCATAGCCTCGGTGCTCTGGGCCACCTGCTTGGAGCTTCCAACTGCGGGGTTCCTCACCTTTTTTATTCTATGGGCGCTCTGTTGTGAGTCTCCTCCTGCATGCCTCACTCCCAGCCCTTTCGTGATGTGTGTCCCCTTGTTTGAGGCCACATGTGCTGTGTTCCTCACCTTTCGTTGATGTGGCCCCAGTGGTGTGAGGACACTCCTGCCTGGTTTCCATCCCCTTGGTGATGTGGGCGCTCTGGTTAGAGTCTGATCCTGTTTGGGCTCCTCACACTTCTGTGAGGTGGGCCCTCTGCTGTGAGGTAACTCCTGCCTGGCTTGCTCCCATTGCCTTGGTGACGTCGGCCCTCTGGTGACATTTGGAACCTGCTGGTAGCCTCCTCTCCTCCGTGATGAGGGCCCTCTGGCGTCAGGCCATAACTGCTGGGTTCCCACATTTTCTGATACGTGCTAAGTTGTGCGAGGACACTCCTGCGAGGTTCCCATCCCCATGGGGATGTGGGCCTTCTGCTCTGAGGTCCCACTGGCTGGGTTGCTCACAGTTTCATGATGTGGGCCCTCTGCTGTGAGTTCACTGTGGCCTGGATCCCATAGACTCCATGCTCTGGGCCACCTGCTGGGAGGTTCAAACTGCTGGATTCCTCACATTTTTTATTCTGTGGGCCCTGTGTTGTTAGGCTACTCCTGCCTGCCTCACTCGGAGCACCTTGGAAATGTGGGTCCTCTGGTTTAGGCCACATGTGCTGGGTTCCTCACCTTTCTATAATGTGGCCACACTGGTGTGAGGACACTCCTGCCTTGTTCCGATCCCCTTGGTGATGTGGGCCCTCTGGTGAGAGTCTTATCCTGGCTGGGTTCCTCACCCTTCTGTGAGGTAGGCCCTCTGCTGTGAGGTCACTCCTGCCTGGCTGGCACACGTCAACTTGGCGACGTGGGCCCTCAGTTGGGAGTTGGTGCCTGCTGGGAGTCTCCTTCCCTCGGTAATGAGGGCCCTCTGGCGTCAGACCCTAACTCCTGGGCTCCCAAAATTTTCTGATGTGCGCCCTGTGGTGCAAGTACACTCCTGCCAGGATCCCAACCCCATGGGAATGTGGGTCTTCTGCTCTGAGGTCCCAATGGTACGTTGTTCAGTTTCATGATGAGGGCCCTCTGGTGTGAGTTCACTCCGGCATGGACCCCATAGCCTCGCTGCTCCTGGCCACCTGCGGGGAGGTTCCAACTGCGGGATTCCTCACCTTTTTCCTTCTAAGGGCCCTCTGTTTTGAGACTTCTCTTGCCTGCCTCACTCCCAGCCCCTTGGTGATGTGTGTCCTGTAGTTTGAGTCCACGTGTGCTGGGTCCGTCACATTTCGGTGATGTGGCCCCACTGGTGTGAGGACACTCCTGCCTGGTTTCCATTCCCTTGGTGATGTGGGCCCTCCGGTGAGAGTCTGATCCTCTTTGGGTTCCTCACACTTTTGTGTGGTTGGCCCTCTGCTCTGAGGTCACTCCTGCCTGGCTGGCACACCCCGCATTGGTGACGTCGGCATTCTGGTAGCAGTTGGAGCTTGCTGGGAGCCTCCTCTCCTCAGTGATGAGGGCCCTCTGGCGTCCGGCCCTAACTGCTGGGCTCCCCACCTTTTCTGATGTGTGCCCACTGGTGCGATGACACTCCTGCTTGGTTCCCTTCCCCATGGGGATGTGGGCATTGTGCTCTGAGGTTACAACGGCTGGGTTGCTTACAGTATCACGATGAGTGCCCTCTGTTGTGAGTTCATCACTGCCTGGATCCCATAGCCTCGGTGCTCTGGGCCGCCTGCTGGGATATTCCAACTGCTGGATTCCTCACCTTTTTTATACAATGGGCCATGTGTTTTGAGGTTAATCCTGCCTGCCTCGCTCCGAGACCCATGGTGATGTGGGTCCTCTGGTTTGAGGCCACATGTGCTGGGTACCTCAACTTTCGATGATGTGGCCCCACGGGTGTGAGGACACTCCTGCCTGGTTCCCAGCCCCTTGCTTATGTGGGCACTCTGGTGAGAGTCTGATCCTGACTGGGTTCCTTACCCTTCTGTGAGGTGGGCCCTCTGATGTGAGGTCACTCCTGCCTGGATGTCTCATGTCGCCTTGGCGACGTAGGCCCTCTGTTGGCCACTGAAGCATGCTGGGAGCCTCCTACCCTCTTTAATAAGGGCCCTGGAAGAAACGCATATGCCCTTTTTGACCAAGTGCATCATTGTCGAGGTTGTGCCTCTTCTCCTATACTTTCAGAGGACTTCCCGTCTACCTCCTGAAATCGTATTCCTGGAATTCTGTCCCGCGTTCAAGTCCTCTTTGCAGCCTTACTTCAATATATTTTTGGACGATAGCTGTCATTTATAACTCTGCAGGTTTGTGAATTACAGTGCCCCTGAGCTCCTTTCTTCAACTCGCTTTCTTGTGAGCTGGCCGCAAAACCGCAGGATTGCTTCAGGCCCTAATCTGGTTCCGGCACGGCATGCTGAGCCTTTGGCTGATTCCTCTTCCTGGTGGGAAATGAGCGTTAAATTTGTTCGTGCAGACACCTACAGCTAATCTCTCATTGGTTCTCCCTATTCCTGTTCATCTTGCGCAGAAATTCCAAACTGTGCCAAACAGGAGGTTAAAGGCACTGACTCTCCAAGTGGGGAGAGTGTTAGTAAAGCGTCTGGAATGGTAAAACCGAGTACGAGGGGACGAAAACTGAGATGCATTTAGAAAGGTTTCCCGGTCACACGGTGGACCATATTCTGGGTTGCCCATGCATGTTTTACCTGAAGGAAGAATCCCTTCAACCTGGAGAGTTGGGACCCATGGAATGGGTACCATGCAGTATGACTTCAAAGGGTTGCCTTTGCTCACCGAACGTCACCAATGTTATCAGCCCGAAGTGTCCAGCCTTATGTCTCACTCAGCTCGGGGTGTAGATGTGGTAAATCCACGTTGCATCACAAGCCCTGAATGAATTATTTAAGAATTGCTCTCTATTTCACTGTCATTGTGTTTTGTTTTTGTAATTTATTTTGATAATGGGATTTATCGGATTTTCACTGCTGCGTTTATGCCGCTGTACACATGCTTGATTCTCTTATGGAGACATATAAATCCATGGGTTTTCAGATTCTTACTAGTCAGGTATATTCCTAGGCATTGAATATGGGGTGTTGAGTCCATTTCGTGGAGCAAGGAGTAGGTCCTGACTATTACATATTTGCTTATGGAAAGGTATCTGTGCTAATTTCAATCTCTGGTTTTATGCAGCACCACAACTCACCTTTCCCCTTAAGCAAGCATAAGTTGGTTTTCTAAATTTGAGACCCTTTTCTGTTTTGTAATTGAGTTCATGTGCAGCCATGTTTGCATTCCGTGTATTTGAGATATCTTATGGTGTTTCTTTTTCTGTGTGACTTAGTTAACTTAGAATGATCGTACCTGAATCCACTCATTATGCCGCGACGGGCCTCATGACATAGATTTCATTGCTGAGTGATATTCCATTGTACGTACGTACAACAACTTCTTTATCCATTTTTGCTTTCTGGGATATTTCACTTGTACCGTAAATGAGGTTCTTGTAAGCAGAGCCGTCCAAAATTTATGGGTGGCTGTGTCTTTTTGATTTTAATTTCCCTAAGCTATAGAACCATAAGTTGAAGTGCCGTAGGCTCCGTTCCTTAGTTTTTTAGGTGTTTGAGGAAACACCATACACTTCTCCAGAGTGGCTGTTGGCAATTTACATCCCGCCCATCAGCATAACAAGGCTCCCTGTTCTCCATGGCCTGTCCTGCCTTTCTGGATTTTTCACTTTTTTCAGATGTCCCTTTTGACAGGGGGGCAGTGAGACTTCATTGGAATGCAGATTTCTTTACAGGCTTGCTTGTTTGGCCAAAAAGGGCATATGTGTTTTTTCTTGAATATATTCAGGAAAAAACGCATACGCCCTTTTAGACCAAGTGCATCATTGTCGACTTTCTGTCTCTTTCCCTATGCTTTAAATGCAATTCCAGTCTGCCCCTGAAATCGTTTTCCTGCAATTCTGCTCCGCTTTCCAGTCCTCTTCGCAGCCTTCCTTCAATATATTTTTGGACGATAGCTGTCATTTATAACTCTGCAGGTTTGTGAATTACAGTGCCCCTGAGCTCCTTTCTTCAACTCGCTTTCTTGTGAGCTGGCCGCAAACCCGCAGGATTGCTTCAGGCCTTAATCAGGTTCCAGCATGGCATGCTGAGCCTTTGGTTAATTCTTCTTCCTGGTGGGAAATGAGCGTTAAATTTCCAGTGCAGACACCTACAGCTAGTCTCTCATTGGTTCTCCCTATTCCTGTTCATCTTGCGCAGAAATTGCAAACTGTGCCAAACAGGAGGTTAAAGGCACTGACTCTCCAAGTGGGGAGAGTGTTAGTAAAGGTCTGGAATGGTGAACCCGAGTAAAAGGGGACGAAAACTGAGATGCATTTGAAAACGTTTCCTGGTCACACGGTGCACCATACTGTGGGTTTCCCATGCACGTTTTAGCTGAAGGAAGAATCCCTTAAAACTGGACAGTTGGGACCCATGGAATGGGTACCATGCAGTATGACTTCAAAGGGTCTGCATTTGCTCATCGAACCTCACCAATGCTATCAGCCCGAAGTGTCCAACCTTATGTCTCACTCAGCTCTGGGTGTAGATGTGGTAAATCCAGGTTGCATCACATGCCCTGAATGAATTATTTAAGAATTGCTCTCTATTTCACTGTCATTGTGTTTTGTTTTTGTAATTCATTTTGATAATGGGATTTATTGGATTTTCTCTGCTGCGTTCATGCAGCTGTACACAAGCTTGATTGTCTTACGGAGACATATAAATCCATGGGTTTGAAGATTCTTACTAGTCAGGTGTATTCCTAGGTGTTGAATATGAGGTGTTGAGTCCATTTCGTTGAGCAAGGGGTAGGTCTTGACTATTACATATTTGGCTTATGGAAAGGTATCTGTGCTAATTTCTATCTCTGCTTTTATGCAGCACCGCAACTCACTTTTCCCCTTAAGCAAACATAAGGTGGTTTTCTAAATTTGAGACCCTGTTCTGTTTTGTAATTCAGTTCATGTGTAGCCAAGTTTACATTCCGTGTATTAGTGATAACTTATGATGTTTCATTTTCTGTGTGACTTATTTCACTTAGAATCATCGTACCTGAATCCACTCATTATGCCGCGACGGGCCTGATGAAATACATTTTATTGGTGAGTGATATTCCTTTGTACGTACGTACCACACTTCTTTATCCATTTTTCGCTTTCTGGGATATTTAACTTGTACCGTAGACGAGGTTCTTGTAAACAGAGCCGTAAACAGAAACTTTGGGGTGGCTGTGTGTTTTTGATTTTAATTTCCCTAAGCTATAGGAAAATAAGTGGTAATGCCGTAGGCTCCGTTGCTTTGTTTTTTAGGTTTTTGAGGAAACACCATACACATCTCCAGAGTGGCTGTTGGCAATTTACATCCCGCCCATCAGCATAACAAGGCTCCCTGTTCTCCATGGCCTGTCCTGTGTTTCTGGTTTTTACACTTTTTTCTGATGGCCCTTTTGAACGGGGGGCAGTGAGACTTCATTGTAGTGCAGATTTCTTTAACATGCTTGCTTGGTTGGCCAAAAAGGGCATATGCGTTTTTTCCTGAATATATTCAGGAAAAAACGCATACGCCCTTTTTGGCCAAGTGCATCATTGTCGACGTTCTGTCTCTTTTCCTATGCTTTAAATGCAATTCCAGTCTACCCCCTGAAATCGTTTTCTTGCAATTCTGCCCCGCTTTCAAGTCCTTTTCGCAGCCTTCCTTCAATATATTTTTGGGTGATAGCTGTCATTTATAACTCTGCAGGTTTGTGAATTACAGTGTCCCTGAGCTCCTTTCTTCAACTCGCTTTCTTGTGAGCTGGCCGCAAACCCGCAGGATTGCTTCAGGCCCTAATCTGGTTCCGGCACGGCATGCTGAGCCTTTGGTTAATTCCTCTTCCTGGTGGGAAATGAGCGTTAAATTTGCCCGTGCAGACACCTTCACACGAGTCGTCATGGTGCCACTTTGCCCCGGTTATCTCTATGGAGGTTGGAGTTGGAGGGCCTCCTCACTCAAGGTCAGTGTGCCCATGGAGCCAACCCTGCAACTTCAGGGCATGGTTGGGTGTTAGGATCACCACGTGGGGTCCTTTTCCCTTAGGAGGGAGGTGGCCTTTTGGGCTGCTGATTTCCAGGTTTTCAGATACTGCCAGTATCTTGGCCAGATGTGGCGGTGGGCCAAGCCCCTTGGTGACCGTAGTTTATCCTACCTGGATCGCATTCTTGCATTGTTCCATTTCAAGTGGTCCCAGGTTTTGCACTAATACTCCAATGGCGATTCACCGTTCACCAGGAATGTAAAGGTCAAAGGGTTTAGCTAAATTAGGGAGTTCCAGGGCAAGGGTCTGAATTGACTGCTCTTTCCATTCTTGAAAGGTCTCTTCTGCATTCTATTCAAAAGGATCATCATCTTTTCCTTTCAGTGTTTCATATAGAGGCCCAGCTAGTAGACTGTAGTTAGGGATCCAGAAGCAGCAAACCCTGGCCTCCCCAGGAACCCCTAAGCTGTCTTCTAGTTTCAGAAATGGGTAAGGCTGTAAATTGTTTCTTCCCTTTCCTGTGATGGGCTTCTCCGACCTTCTGTGAGAATGAAGCCCAGGCAGGTCACCGTAGTCTGTGATATTTGAGCTTTGTCTTGTACAAGTTGTATCCTTTATTGGCTTGGTAGTTCAGAGGTCTCCTTAGTAGGGCTGGCGATCAGAATGTCGTCTGCATATTGAAGGAGTGTTTCCTTTTCCAGAGGTAGAACTTTTAGTTCTTTAGCTGAGCTTTCCCCAAAGATGATGTGGGAATTTTTGAACCCTTGGGGCAACACGGCCCGGAAGTATTGTTTTAGTTGTATGTTGAGTCCTGCCACTCACAAGCCAAAATTTCTTGTGACTCTGGGACTAATAGAATACAAAAGAAGGCATCATTGAAGACTAATACAGAATACCATGTCCTGGTGGTTGGTAGAATGACCAGCAGGGTGTAGGATTTAGGAACTACTGGAGGTATATCCTCGGTGGCTTCACTGACTGTCCTGACATCCTTTACCAGGACTCCAGCAGCCCATGGGGCTCTCGAGGTCAGGCCAATCCCAGGATATGGAGCTCACCTGGGCAGGTACCCCACCCCCACCCCAGCCCACGGGGCTCTCGTGTTCAGGCCCCTCCCAGGATATGGGGTGCCCTGGGCAGGTTCCCCTGCAGCCCATGGGGCTCTCGTGGTCAGGCCCCTCCCAGGATACAGAGCTACCCTTGCAGGTACCATGGCAGGGCTGGGAACACAGGAACCGTGCATATCGCCCTCATTGCAGAGCACTCCCAGCTCACCTGTCACTCAGATCTGACACAGAGCACCTCAGAGCAGGACTTGAACTAACAAACAGCAGCTCCGACAGGTCTGTGACCCTGGGCATCACTCTGTGTGGCCTCCCTCCACCTGGTCTTCCAGAGACTTCCACTGCACCCGGGGCACCAGGCCTCTGTCTCCACCCACCAGCCACCCCTCCTCTCCCTGACTCCTGAGTTCCTCTCATTAGGAGAGGGTTTTCTTGAAGTTGTCTCCCACTCATGGGCCAGATAATATAATTAGAAAACAAGCCAGAGCTGAAGCCCCTTGTCTATCCTGACTCTCAGGAGCCCACACCTGTTCCTTGGACCTGGCCGATTCAGCAAGTTCCAGTTTCTGCAACTGTGAGCCCCTGAGGGGTGATTATTGGCTGGCCTGGGAAGCCCGACCGTGCCGGCCAGACCTCCCCAGGTGTGCCTGGGTTCAGATCAATATAAACACCGCTCCAGGCAGCAAGAGCCCCTGCAGCTGTGCCTGACGCCATTTTCTCTGCCCTGTCAGCAGTCTTGGGGCTGGGCTGGTGGGAGGGAGTGAGAGGCCACGGCTTTGTGGGTGGCCCAGTGTGAGTGGGGCTCTGCTGGACTTTCTGCAGCAGTTGCCAAGATGCCACCTGCTAAAGAAGAGGATGTGTCACCCATACCTGCCGCTGGAATTTCTCCCTGGGCAGACGTGAGTGAGGAAGAAAGCAGTGGGGGCCGGGACAGCAGGGGTATCTCAGGCAGGGAAATGGAAAGCTTCCAGAAGAGCACCCAGGGCCAGGACCATCCTGGCTGGCCTGCAGGCACCAAGTCGGCTGGCATGCTGTCACTCATGTGGCTCCATGGCCCTTCCTCTAGGCTTTCAAGTCCTTGTACATATTCAGGTGTTTTACCTGGGAAGGGTGGGAACATTTCAGCAGCAGCTGGCCTGGGGCTCAGCCCACGTTTACTCACAGATGCCTCGGCACGGTCCCCCAGCTTTGCAATGAGGACGCTTGTTGCGTGGGGCCTGCTGGCTGAATGGGAGATGATTCCCCACCACTGACCAACTTCAGAATTGTTTACAACTGGAGCAAGTGCCCTGATATGGTTTTCCTCTGTGTAACTGGTGGGTTCTGTTTTTTTTTCTTTTTTTCGTTTTTGGTTCAAGGTAGATTTTATTCCTCTTTTTTGTATTTACAGATATAAGCATGGAAATAATTTATTCATATAAATACATGTATGTGAAGGGAAGAATATTTTTTCTGTTTTACTTTTTGTAATTTGAATTTTATTTTATTTTTTTATACAGCAGGTTCTTTTTGGTTATCTATTTTATACATATAAATGTATACATGCCAATCCCAATCTTTCAACTCCTCCCACCACCACCCCCCAACAGCTTTCCCCCCTTGGTGTCCATACGTTTGTTGTCTACATCTGTTGCTCTATTTCTGCCTTGCAAAACGGTTCATCTGTACAATTTTTCTAGGTTCCACATATATGCATTAATAGACAAGATTTGTTTTTCTCTTTCTGACTTACTTCACTCTGTATGACAGTCGCTAGATCCATCAACGTCTCTACAAATGACCCAATTTCATTCCTTTTTATGGCTTAGTAATATTCCATTTTATATATGTACCACATCTTTATGCATTCGTCTGTCTGTGGGCATTTAGGTTGCTTCCATTACCTGGATATTGTAAATAGTGATGCAATGAACATTGCGGTGAATGTCTCTTTTTGATTTATGGTTTTGTCTGGGTATATGCCCAGTAGTGGGATTGCTGTATCATATGGTAATTCTATTCTTAGTTTTATAAGAAACTCCATAATGTTCTCCACAGTGACTGTATCAATTTACATTCCCAACAATAGTGGAAGAGGGTTCCTTATCTCCACACCCTTTCCAGCATTTGTTGTTTGTAGATTTTCTGATGATGCCCATTCTAACAGGTGTGAGGTGATACACCATGGATGAGTCTATTTCGTTGAGCAAAGAGTAGGTCTTGTCTATTACATATTTGGCTTATGGAACGGTATGTGTGCTAATTTCAATCTCTGGTTTTATACAGCACCCCAACTCAACTTTCCCCTTAAGCAAGCATAAGTTTTTATCTAAATGTGAGACTCTGTTCGGTTTTGGAATTCAGTTTATGTGTAGCCAAGTTTACACTCTCTCTATTAGTGATATCTTATGATAATTATCTTTCTCTGTGTGACCTATTTCTCTTAGAATCATCATACTTAAATCCACTCAATTTGCTGCTACAGGCCTGAAGACATTGATTTCATTGCTGAGTGATATTCTGTTGTACGTAAGTAGCACAACTCCTTTATCCATTTTTTTCTTTCTGGGATATTTAATTTGTACTGGACTCAAGGTTCTTGTAAACACAGCAGCCCTAAATTTTGTGTTGGCTGTGTCTTGTTGATTTTAATTTTCCTAAGCTATAGGGCCAAAAGTGGAAGTGCCCTAGGGTCTGTAGCTTTGTTTTTCAGATGTTTCAGGATACACCATACACATCTCCAGAGTGTCTGTTGGCAATTTACATCCCGCCCATCAGCATAACAAGGCTCCCTGTTCTCCATGGCCTGTCCTGTGTTTCTGGTTTTTACACTTTTTTCAGATGGCCCTTTTGACGAATGGGAAATGAGACTTCATCGTAGTGCGGATTTCCATTTCTCGAGTGCTTGGTTGGCCAAAAAGGGCATATGTGTTTTTTCCTGAATATATTCAGGAAAAAATGTTTACGCACTTTTGTCCAAGTGCATCACTGTCAAAGATCTGCCGCTTTTCACATGCTTTAAATGCAATTCCAATCTACCTCCTGAAATATGATTCCTGCAATTCTGCCTCGTTTTCAAGTCCTCTTTGCAGACTTACTTCCATATATTTTTGCCAATAGCTGTCATTTATAACTCTGCAGGTTTGTGAATTACAGTGCCCGTGATTTCCTTTCTTAACTCGTTTCCTTGAAAACTGGCCACAGAACCGCAGGTTTGCTTCAGGCCGTAATCAGGGTCCCGCACGGCACTCTGAGACTTTGGTTCATTCCACTTCCTGGTGGGAAATTAGAGTTAAATGTGCCCCTCCAGACACCTGCCTCACTCCTAGCCCCTTGGTGATGTGTGTCCTGTGGTTTGAGGCCACATGTGCTGGGTTCCTCACCTTTGGCTGATGTGGCCCCACTGGTGTGAGGACACTCCTGCCTGGTTCCCATCCCCTTGGTGATGTGGGCCCTCCGGTGAGAGTCTGATCCTGGTTGGGTTCCTCACACTTCTGTGAGGTGGGCCCTCTTCTCTGAGGTCACTCCTGCCTGGCTGGCACACCCCGCCTTGGCGACGTCGGCCCTCTGGTGGGATTTGGTGCCTGCTGGGTGTCTCCTCCCCTCGGTAATGAGGGCCCTCTGGCGTCAGGCCCTAACTCCTGGGCTCCCAATATTTTCTGATATGCGCCCTGTGGTTCGAGTACACTCCTGCCAGGTTCCCAACCCCATGGGAATGTGGGCCTTCTGCTCTGAGGTCCCAACCGTGGGTTGCTCAGTTTCATGATGAGGGCCCTCTGCTGTGAGTTCTCTCCGGCCTGGATCCCATAGCCTCGCTGCTCCTGGCCACCTGCTGGGAGGTTACAACTGCGGGATTCCTCACCTTTTTTCTTCTATGGGCCCTCTGTTTTGAGACTCCTCCTGCCTGCCTCACTCCCAGCCCCTTGGTGATGTGTGTCCTCTGGTTTGAGGCCACGTATGCTGGGTCCCTCACCTTTCGATGATGTGGCCCCACTGGTGTGGGGACACTCCTGCCTGGTTCCTATCCCCTTGATGATGTGGGCCCTCTGGTGAGAGTCTGATCCTGGCTGGGTTCCTCACCCTTCTGTGAGGGGGGCCCTCTGCTGTGAGGTCACTCCTGCCTGGCTGGCACACCCCACCTGGGCAACATCGGCCCTCTTGTGGCAGTTGGAGCCTGCTGGGAACCTCCCCTCGGTGATGGGGGCCCTCTTGCCTCAGGCCCTAACTGCTGGGTACCCACATTTTCTGATACATGCTAAGTGGTGCGAGGACACTCCTGCGAGGTTCCCATCCCCATGGGCATGTGGGCCTTCTGCTCTAAGGTCCCAACACCTGTGTTGTTCACCGTTTCATGATGTTGGCTCTCTGGTGTTAGTTCACCCAGGCCTAGATCCCATAGACTCTGTGCTCTGAGCGGCCTGCTGGGAGGTTCCTACTGCTGGATTCCTTACGTATTTTATTCTTTGGGTCCTGTGTTTTCATGCTCCTACTTCCTGACTCACTCCCAGCCCATTTGTGATGTAGGTCCTCTGGCTTAAGGCCACATGTACCGGTTTCCTCACCTTTATTGATGTGGCCCCACTGGTGTGAGGACACTCCTGCCTGGTTCCCATCCCCTTGGTGATGGGGGCCCTCTGGTGAGAGTCTGATCCTGTCTGGATTCCTCACACTTCTGGGAGGTGGGCCCTCTGCTGTGAGGTCACTCCTGCCTGGCTGGCACACGTCACCTTGGCGATGTGGGCCCTCAGTTGGGAGTTGGTGCCTGCTGGGAGTCTCCTCCCCTCGGTAATGAGGGCCCTCTTGCGTCAGGCCCTAACTCATGGGCTCCCAAAATTTTCTGATGTGCGCCCTGTCGTGCGAGTACACTCCAGCCAGGGTCCCATCCCCATGGGGATGTGGGCTTTCTGCTCTGAGGTCCCAACGGCTGGGTTGCTCACAGTGTCAGAATGTGGGCCCTCTGCTGTGAGTTCACTCCGGCATGGATCCCATAGCCTCGGTGCTCTGGGCCACCTGCTTGGAGCTTCCAACTGCGGGGTTCCTCACCTTTTTTATTCTATGGGCGCTCTGTTGTGAGTCTCCTCCTGCATGCCTCACTCCCAGCCCTTTCGTGATGTGTGTCCCCTTGTTTGAGGCCACATGTGCTGTGTTCCTCACCTTTCGTTGATGTGGCCCCAGTGGTGTGAGGACACTCCTGCCTGGTTTCCATCCCCTTGGTGATGTGGGCGCTCTGGTTAGAGTCTGATCCTGTTTGGGCTCCTCACACTTCTGTGAGGTGGGCCCTCTGCTGTGAGGTAACTCCTGCCTGGCTTGCTCCCATTGCCTTGGTGACGTCGGCCCTCTGGTGGCATTTGGAACCTGCTGGTAGCCTCCTCTCCTCCGTGATGAGGGCCCTCTGGCGTCAGGCCATAACTGCTGGGTTCCCACATTTTCTGATACGTGCTAAGTTGTGCGAGGACACTCCTGCGAGGTTCCCATCCCCATGGGGATGTGGGCCTTCTGCTCTGAGGTCCCACTGGCTGGGTTGCTCACAGTTTCATGATGTGGGCCCTCTGCTGTGAGTTCACTGTGGCCTGGATCCCATAGACTCCATGCTCTGGGCCACCTGCTGGGAGGTTCAAACTGCTGGATTCCTCACATTTTTTATTCTGTGGGCCCTGTGTTGTTAGGCTACTCCTGCCTGCCTCACTCGGAGCACCTTGGAAATGTGGGTCCTCTGGTTTAGGCCACATGTGCTGGGTTCCTCACCTTTCTATAATGTGGCCACACTGGTGTGAGGACACTCCTGCCTTGTTCCGATCCCCTTGGTGATGTGGGCCCTCTGGTGAGAGTCTTATCCTGGCTGGGTTCCTCACCCTTCTGTGAGGTAGGCCCTCTGCTGTGAGGTCACTCCTGCCTGGCTGGCACACGTCAACTTGGCGACGTGGGCCCTCAGTTGGGAGTTGGTGCCTGCTGGGAGTCTCCTTCCCTCGGTAATGAGGGCCCTCTGGCGTCAGACCCTAACTCCTGGGCTCCCAAAATTTTCTGATGTGCGCCCTGTGGTGCAAGTACACTCCTGCCAGGATCCCAACCCCATGGGAATGTGGGTCTTCTGCTCTGAGGTCCCAATGGTACGTTGTTCAGTTTCATGATGAGGGCCCTCTGGTGTGAGTTCACTCCGGCATGGACCCCATAGCCTCGCTGCTCCTGGCCACCTGCGGGGAGGTTCCAACTGCGGGATTCCTCACCTTTTTCCTTCTAAGGGCCCTCTGTTTTGAGACTTCTCTTGCCTGCCTCACTCCCAGCCCCTTGGTGATGTGTGTCCTGTAGTTTGAGTCCACGTGTGCTGGGTCCGTCACATTTCGGTGATGTGGCCCCACTGGTGTGAGGACACTCCTGCCTGGTTTCCATTCCCTTGGTGATGTGGGCCCTCCGGTGAGAGTCTGATCCTCTTTGGGTTCCTCACACTTTTGTGTGGTTGGCCCTCTGCTCTGAGGTCACTCCTGCCTGGCTGGCACACCCCGCATTGGTGACGTCGGCATTCTGGTAGCAGTTGGAGCTTGCTGGGAGCCTCCTCTCCTCAGTGATGAGGGCCCTCTGGCGTCCGGCCCTAACTGCTGGGCTCCCCACCTTTTCTGATGTGTGCCCACTGGTGCGATGACACTCCTGCTTGGTTCCCTTCCCCATGGGGATGTGGGCATTGTGCTCTGAGGTTACAACGGCTGGGTTGCTTACAGTATCACGATGAGTGCCCTCTGTTGTGAGTTCATCACTGCCTGGATCCCATAGCCTCGGTGCTCTGGGCCGCCTGCTGGGATATTCCAACTGCTGGATTCCTCACCTTTTTTATACAATGGGCCATGTGTTTTGAGGTTAATCCTGCCTGCCTCGCTCCGAGACCCATGGTGATGTGGGTCCTCTGGTTTGAGGCCACATGTGCTGGGTACCTCAACTTTCGATGATGTGGCCCCACGGGTGTGAGGACACTCCTGCCTGGTTCCCAGCCCCTTGCTTATGTGGGCACTCTGGTGAGAGTCTGATCCTGACTGGGTTCCTTACCCTTCTGTGAGGTGGGCCCTCTGATGTGAGGTCACTCCTGCCTGGATGTCTCATGTCGCCTTGGCGACGTAGGCCCTCTGTTGGCCACTGAAGCATGCTGGGAGCCTCCTACCCTCTTTAATAAGGGCCCTGGAAGAAACGCATATGCCCTTTTTGACCAAGTGCATCATTGTCGAGGTTGTGCCTCTTCTCCTATACTTTCAGAGGACTTCCCGTCTACCTCCTGAAATCGTATTCCTGGAATTCTGTCCCGCGTTCAAGTCCTCTTTGCAGCCTTACTTCAATATATTTTTGGACGATAGCTGTCATTTATAACTCTGCAGGTTTGTGAATTACAGTGCCCCTGAGCTCCTTTCTTCAACTCGCTTTCTTGTGAGCTGGCCGCAAAACCGCAGGATTGCTTCAGGCCCTAATCTGGTTCCGGCACGGCATGCTGAGCCTTTGGCTAATTACTCTTCCTGGTGGGAAATGAGCGTTAAATTTGTTCGTGCAGACAGCTACAGCTAATCTCTCATTGGTTCTCCCTATTCCTGTTCATCTTGCGCAGAAATTCCAAACTGTGCCAAACAGGAGGTTAAAGGCACTGACTCTCCAAGTGGGGAGAGTGTTAGTAAAGCGTCTGGAATGGTAAAACCGCGTACGAGGGGACAAAAACTGAGATGCATTTAAAAAGGTTTCCCGGTCACACGGTGGACCATATTCTGGGTTGCCCATGCATGTTTTACCTGAAGGAAGAATCCCTTCAACCTGGAGAGTTTAGACCCATGGAATGGGTACCATGCAGTATGACTTCAAAGGGTTGCCTTTGCTCACCGAGCGTCACCAATGCTATCAGCCCGAAGTGTCCAGCCTTATGTCTCACTCAGCTCGGGGTGTAGATGTGGTAAATCCACGTTGCATCACAAGCCCTGAATGAATTATTTAAGAATTGCTCTCTATTTCACTGTCATTGTGTTTTGTTTTTGTAATTTATTTTGGTAATGGGATTTATCGGATTTTCACTGCTGCGTTTATGCCGCTGTACACATGCTTGATTCTCTTATGGAGACATATAAATCCATGGGTTTTCAGATTCTTACTAGTCAGGTATATTCCTAGGCATTGAATATGGGGTGTTGAGTCCATTTCGTGGAGCAAGGAGTAGGTCCTGACTATTACATATTTGCTTATGGAAAGGTATCTGTGCTAATTTCAATCTCTGGTTTTATGCAGCACCACAACTCACCTTTCCCCTTAAGCAAGCATAAGTTGGTTTTCTAAATTTGAGACCCTTTTCTGTTTTGTAATTGAGTTCATGTGCAGCCATGTTTGCATTCCGTGTATTTGAGATATCTTATGGTGTTTCTTTTTCTGTGTGACTTAGTTAACTTAGAATGATCGTACCTGAATCCACTCATTATGCCGCGATGGGCCTCATGACATAGATTTCATTGCTGAGTGATATTCCATTGTACGTACCTACAACAACTTCTTTATCCATTTTTGCGTTCTGGGATATTTCACTTGTACCGTAAACGAGGTTCTTGTAAGCAGAGCCGTCCAAAATTTATGGGTGGCTGTGTCTTTTTGATTTTAATTTCCCTAAGTTATAGAACCATAAGTTGAAGTGCCATAGGCTCCGTTGCTTAGTTTTTTAGGTGTTTGAGGAAACACCATACATTTCTCCAGAGTGGCTGTTGGCAATTTACATCCCGCCCATCAGCATAACAAGGCTCCCTGTTCTCCATGGCCTGTCCTGCCTTTCTGGATTTTTCACTTTTTCAGATGTCCCTTTTGACAGGGGGGCAGTGAGACTTCATTGTAATGCAGATTTCTTTACAGGCTTGCTTGTTTGGCCAAAAAGGGCATATGCGTTTTTTCCTGAATATATTCAGGAAAAAACGCATATGCCCTTTTTGACCAAGTGCATCATTGTCAACTTTCTGTCTCTTTCCCTATGCTTTAAATGCAATTCCCGTCTGCCCCTGAAATCGTTTTCCTGCAATTCTGCCCCGCTTTCCAGTCCTCTTCGCAGCCTTCCTTGAATATATTTTTGGACGATAGCTGTCATTTATAACTCTGCAGGTTTGTGAATTACAGTGCCCCTGAGCTCCTTTCTTCAACTCTCTTTCTTGTGAGCTGGCCGCAAACCCGCAGGATTGCTTCAGGCCCTAATCAGGTTCCGGCATGGCATGCTGAGCCTTTGATTAATTCTTCTCCCTGGTGGGAAATGAGCGTTAAATTTCCAGTGCAGACACCTACAGCTAGTCTCTCATTGCTTCTCCCTATTCCTGTTCATCTTGCGCAGAAATTGCAAACTGTGCCAAACAGGAGGTTAAAGGCACTGACTCTCCAAGTGGGGAGAGTGTTAGTAAAGGTCTGGAATGGTGAACCCGAGTAAAAGGGGACGAAAACTGAGATGCATTTGAAAACGTTTCCTGGTCACACGGTGCACCATACTGTGGGTTTCCCATGCACGTTTTAGCTGAAGGAAGAATCCCTTAAAACTGGACAGTTGGGACCCATGGAATGGGTACCATGCAGTATGACTTCAAAGCGTCTGCATTTGCTCATTGAACCTCACCAATGCTATCAGCCCGAAGTGTCCAGCCTTATGTCTCACTCAGCTCTGGGTGTAGATGTGGTAAATCCAGGTTGCATCACATGCCCTGAATGAATTATTTAAGAATTGCTCTCTATTTCACTGTCATTGTGTTTGTTTTTGTAATTCATTTTGATAATGGATTTTATCGGATTTTCTCTGCTGCATTCATGCCACTGTACACACACTTGAGTCTCTTACGGAGACATATAAATCCATGGGTTTGAAGATTCTTACTAGTCATGTGTAATCCTAGGCGTTGAATATGGGTTGTTTAGTCCATTTCATTGATCAAGGGCTAGGTCTTGACTATTACATATTTGGCTTACGGAAAGGTATCTGTGCTAATTTCTATCTCTGGTTTTATGCAGCACCCTAACTCACCTTTCCCCTTAAGCAAGCATAAGTTTGTTTTCTAAATTTGAGACCCTGTTCTGTTTTGTAATTCAGTTCATGTGTAGCCAAGTTTACATTCCGTGTATTAGAGATATCTTATGATGTTTCATTTTCTGTGTGAATTATTTCACTTAGAATCATCGTACCTGAATCCACTCATTATGCCGCGACGGGCCTGATGACATAGATTTCATTGCTGAGTGAGATTCCATTTTACGTACGTACCACAACATCTTTATCCATTTTTCACATTCTGGGATATTTAACTTGTACCGTAGACGAGGTTCTTGTAAACAGAGCCGTCCCAAACTTTGGGGTGGCTGTGTGTTTTTGATTTTAATTTCCCTAAGCTATAGGACCATAAGTGGAAGTGCTATAGGCTCCATTGCTTTGTTTTTTAGGTGTTTCAGGAAACACAATACACTTCTCCAGAGTGGCTGTTGGCAATTTACATCTCGCCCTTCAGCATAACAAGGCTCCATGTTCTCCATGGCCTGTGCTGTCTTTCTGGATTTTACACTTTTTTCAGATTGCGCTTTTGACCGGGGGGCATTGAGACTTCATTGTAGTGCAGATTTCTTTAACATGCTTGCTTGGTTGGCCAAAAAGGGCATATGCGTTTTTTCCTGAATGTATTCAGGAAAAAACGCATACGCCCTTTTTGGCCAACTGAATCATTGTCGACATTCTGCCTCTTTTCCTATGCTTTAAATGCAATTCCAGTCTAACCCCTGAAATCGTTTTCCTTCCATTCTGCCCCGCTCTCAAGTCCTCTTCACAGCCTTCCTCCAATATATTTTTGGACGATAGCTGTCATTTATAACTCTGCAGGTTTTTGAATTACAGTGCCCCTGAGCTCCTTTCTTCAACTCGCTTTCTTGTGAGCTGGCCGCAAACCCTCAGTATTGCTTCAGGCCCTAATCAGGTTCCAGCATGGCATGCTGAGCCTTTGGTTAATTCTTCTTCCTGGTGGGAAATGAGCGTTAAATTTCCAGTGCAGAGACCTACAGCTAGTCTCTCATTGCTTCTCCCTATTCCTGTTCATCTTGCGCAGAAATTGCAAACTGTGCCAAACAGGAGGTTAAAGGCACTGACTCTCCAAGTGGGGAGAGTGTTAGTAAAGTTCTGGAATGGTGAACCCGAGTAAAAGGGGACGAAAACTGAGATGCATTTGAAAACGTTTCCTGGTAACACGGTGCACCATGCTGTGGGTTTCCCATGCACGTTTTAGCTGAAGGAAGAATCCCTTAAAACTGGAGAGTTGGGACCCATGGAATGGGTACCATGCAGTATGACTTCAAAGGGTCTGCATTTGCTCATCGAACCTCACCAGTGCTATCAGCCCGAAGTGTCCAACCTTATGTCTCACTCAGCTCTGGGTGTAGATGTGGTAAATCCAGGTTGCATCACATGCCCTGAATGAATTATTTAAGAATTGCTCTCTATTTCACTGTCATTGTGTTTTGTTTTTGTAATTCATTTTGATAATGGGTTTTATTGGATTTTATCTGCTGCGTTCATGCAGCTGTACACACGCTTGATTGTCTTAAGGAGACATATAAATCCATGGGTTTGAAGATTCTTACTAGTCAGGTGTATTCCTAGGCGTTGAATATGAGGTGTTTAGTCCATTTCGTTGAGCAAGGGGTAGGTCTTGACTATTACATATTTGGCTTATGGAAAGGTATCTGTGCTAATTTCTATCTCTGCTTTTATGCAGCACCCCAACTCACTTTTCCCCTTAAGCAAGCATAAGTTGGTTTTCTAAATTTGAGACCCTATTCTGTTTTGTAATTCAGTTCATGTGTAGCCAAGTTTACATTCCGTGTATTAGTGATAACTTATGATGTTTCAATTTCTGTGTGACTTATTTCACTTAGAATCATCGAACCTGAATCCACTCATTATGCCGCGACGGGCCTGATGAAATAGATTTCATTGGTGAGTGATATTCATTTGTACGTACGTACCACCCTTCTTTATCCATTTTTCGCTTTCTGGGAAATTTAACTTTTTCCGTAGACGAGGTTCTTGTAAACAGAGCCGTCCGACACTTTGGGGTGGCTGTCTGTTTTTGATTTTAATTTCCGTGATCTATAAGACCATAAGTGGAAGTGCCGTAGTGTCCGTTGCTTTGTTTCTTAGGTGTTTCAGGAAACACCATACACTTCTCCAGAGTGGCTGGTGGCATTTACATCCCGCCCATCAGCATAACAAGGCTCCCTGTTCTCCATGGCCTGTCCTGTGTTTCTGGTTTTTACACTTTTTTCAGATGGCCCTTTTGACGAATGGGAAATGAGACTTCATTGTAGTGCAGATTTCCATTTCTCGAGTGCTTGGTTGGCCAAAAAGGGCATATGTGTTTTTTCCTGAATATATTCAGGAAAAAATGTTTACGCACTTTTGTCCAAGTGCATCACTGTCAAAGATCTGCCGCTTTTCACATGCTTTAAATGCAATTCCAATCTACCTCCTGAAATATGATTCCTGCAATTCTGCCTCGTTTTCAAGTCCTCTTTGCAGACTTACTTCCATATATTTTTGCCAATAGCTGTCATTTATAACTCTGCAGGTTTGTGAATTACAGTGCCCGTGATTTCCTTTCTTAACTCGTTTCCTTGAAAACTGGCCACAGAACCGCAGGTTTGCTTCAGGCCGTAATCAGGGTCCCGCACGGCACTCTGAGACTTTGGTTCATTCCACTTCCTGGTGGGAAATTAGAGTTAAATGTGCCCCTCCAGACACCTGCCTCACTCCTAGCCCCTTGGTGATGTGTGTCCTGTGGTTTGAGGCCACATGTGCTGGGTTCCTCACCTTTGGCTGATGTGGCCCCACTGGTGTGAGGACACTCCTGCCTGGTTCCCATCCCCTTGGTGATGTGGGCCCTCCGGTGAGAGTCTGATCCTGGTTGGGTTCCTCACACTTCTGTGAGGTGGGCCCTCTTCTCTGAGGTCACTCCTGCCTGGCTGGCACACCCCGCCTTGGCGACGTCGGCCCTCTGGTGGGATTTGGTGCCTGCTGGGTGTCTCCTCCCCTCGGTAATGAGGGCCCTCTGGCGTCAGGCCCTAACTCCTGGGCTCCCAATATTTTCTGATATGCGCCCTGTGGTTCGAGTACACTCCTGCCAGGTTCCCAACCCCATGGGAATGTGGGCCTTCTGCTCTGAGGTCCCAACCGTGGGTTGCTCAGTTTCATGATGAGGGCCCTCTGCTGTGAGTTCTCTCCGGCCTGGATCCCATAGCCTCGCTGCTCCTGGCCACCTGCTGGGAGGTTACAACTGCGGGATTCCTCACCTTTTTTCTTCTATGGGCCCTCTGTTTTGAGACTCCTCCTGCCTGCCTCACTCCCAGCCCCTTGGTGATGTGTGTCCTCTTGTTTGAGGCCACGTATGCTGGGTCCCTCGCCTTTCGATGATGTGGCCCCACTGGTGTGGGGACACTCCTGCCTGGTTCCTATCCCCTTGATGATGTGGGCCCTCTGGTGAGAGTCTGATCCTGGCTGGGTTCCTCACCCTTCTGTGAGGGGGGCCCTCTGCTGTGAGGTCACTCCTGCCTGGCTGGCACACCCCACCTGGGCAACATCGGCCCTCTTGTGGCAGTTGGAGCCTGCTGGGAACCTCCCCTCGGTGATGGGGGCCCTCTTGCCTCAGGCCCTAACTGCTGGGTACCCACATTTTCTGATACGTGCTAAGTGGTGCGAGGACACTCCTGCGAGGTTCCCATCCCCATGGGCATGTGGGCCTTCTGCTCTAAGGTCCCAACACCTGTGTTGTTCACCGTTTCATGATGTTGGCTCTCTGGTGTTAGTTCACCCAGGCCTAGATCCCATAGACTCTGTGCTCTGAGCGGCCTGCTGGGAGGTTCCTACTGCTGGATTCCTTACGTTTTTTATTCTTTGGGTTCTGTGTTTTCATGCTCCTACTTCCTGACTCACTCCCAGCCCATTTGTGATGTAGGTCCTCTGGTTTAAGGCCACATGTACCGGTTTCCTCACCTTTATTGATGTGGCCCCACTGGTGTGAGGACACTCCTGCCTGGTTCCCATCCCCTTGGTGATGGGGGCCCTCTGGTGAGAGTCTGATCCTGTCTGGATTCCTCACACTTCTGGGAGGTGGGCCCTCTGCTGTGAGGTCACTTCTGCCTGGCTGGGACACGTCACCTTGACGATGTGGTCCCTCAGTTGGGAGTTGGTGCCTGCTGGGAGTCTCCTCCCCTCGGTAATGAGGGCCCTCTGGCGTCAGGCCCTAACTCATGGGCTCCCAAAATTTTCTGATGTGCGCTCTGTCGTGCGAGTACACTCCAGCCAGGGTCCCATCCCCATGGGGATGTGGGCTTTCTGCTCTGAGGTCCCAACGGCTGGGTTGCTCACAGTGTCAGAATGTGGGCCCTCTGCTGTGAGTTCACTTCGGCATGGATACCATAGCCTCGGTGCTCTGGGCCACCTTCTTGGAGCTTCCAACTGCGGTGTTCCTCACCTTTTTTATTCTATGGGCGCTCTGTTGTGAGTCTCCTCCTGCATGCCTCACTCCCAGCC
The DNA here is from genome assembly GCF_059928025.1 of Delphinapterus leucas. NCBI lineage: Eukaryota > Metazoa > Chordata > Mammalia > Artiodactyla > Monodontidae > Delphinapterus > Delphinapterus leucas. The sequence goes on along the minus strand of NW_028322237.1, from coordinate 13,607,977 downwards.
CTTTCGTGATGTGTTTCCACCTGTTTGAGGCCACATGTGCTGTGTTCCTCACCTTTCGCTGATGTGGCCCCACTGGTGTGAGGACACTCCTGCCTGGTTTCCATCCCCTTGGTGATGTGGGCGCTCTGGTTAGAGTCTGATCCTGTTTGGGCTCCTCACACTTCTGTGAGGTGGGCCCTCTGCTCTGAGGTAACTCCTGCCTGGCTTGCTCCCATTGCCTTGGTGACGTCGGCCCTCTGGTGGCATTTGGAGCCTGCTGGTAGCCTCCTCTCCTCCGTGATGAGGGCCCTCTGGCGTCAGGCCATAACTGCTGGGTTCCCACATTTTCTGATACGTGCTAACTTGTGCGAGGACACTCCTGCGAGGTTCCCATCCCCATGGGGATGTGGGCCTTCTGCTCTGAGGTCCCACTGGCTGGGTTGCTCACAGTTTCATGATGTGGGCCCTCTGCTGTGAGTTCACTGTGGCCTGGATCCCATAGACTCCATGCTCTGGGCCACCTGCTGGGAGGTTCAAACTGCTGGATTCCTCACATTTTTTATTCTGTGGGCCCTGTGTTGTTAGGCTACTCCTGCCTGCCTCACTCGGAGCACCTTGGAAATGTGGGTCCTCTGGTTTAGGCCACATGTGCTGGGTTCCTCACCTTTCTATAATGTGGCCACACTGGTGTGAGGACACTCCTGCCTTGTTCCGATCCCCTTGGTGATGTGGGCCCTCTGGTGAGAGTCTTATCCTGGCTGGGTCCCTCACCCTTCTGTGAGGTAGGCCCTCTGCTGTGAGGTCACTCCTGCCTGGCTGGCACACGTCAACTTGGCGACGTGGGCCCTCAGTTGGGAGTTGGTGCCTGCTGGGAGTCTCCTCCCCTCGGTAATGAGGGCCCTCTGGCGTCAGACCCTAACTCCTGGGCTCCCAAAATTTTCTGATGTGCGCCCTGTGGTGCGAGTACACTCCTGCCTGGATCCCAACCCCATGGGAATGTGGGTCTTCTGCTCTGAGGTCCCAATGGTACGTTGTTCAGTTTCATGATGTGGGCCCTCTGGTGTGAGTACACTCCGGCATGGACCCCATAGCCTCGCTGCTCCAGGCCACCTGCGGGGAGGTTCCCACTGCAGGATTCCTCAGCTTTTTTATTCTATTGGCCCTGTGTTGTGAGGCTACTCCGGCCTGCCTCACTCTGAGCCCCTTGGAGATCTGGATCCTCTGGTTTAGGCCACATGTGCTGGGTTCCTCACCTTTCTATGATGTGGTCACCCTGGTGTGAAGACAGTCCTGCCTGGTTCTGATGCCCTTGGTGATGTGGGCCCTCTGGTGAGAGTCTTATCCTGGCTGGGTTCCTCACCATTCTGTGAGGTAGGCCCTCAGCTGTGAAGTCACTCTTGCCTGGCTGTTGCACGTCACTTTGGCGACATGGGCCCTCAGTTGGGAGTTGGTGCCTGCTTGGGGTCTCCTCCCCTTGGTAATGAGGGCCCTCTGGCGTCAGGCGCTAACTTCTGGGCTCCCAAAATTCTCTGATGTGCGCCCTGTGGTGCGAGTACACTTCTGCCAGGTTCCCAACCACATGGGAATGTGGGCCTTCTGCTCTAAGGTCCTAACGGCTGGGTTGCTCACAGTTTCATGATGAGGGCCCTCTATTTTGAGTTCAGTCAGGCCTGGATCCCGTAGCCTCGCTGCTCCTGGCCACCTGCTGGGAGGTTCCAACTGCGGGATTCCTCACATTTTTTACGCTATGGGCCCTCTGTTTGGAGGCTCCTCCTGCCTGTCTCACTCCCAGCCCCTTGGTGATGTGTGTCCTGTAGTTTGAGGCCACGTGTGCTGGGTCCGTCACATTTCGGTGATGTGGCCCCACTGGTGTGAGGACACTCCTGCCTGGTTCCCATCCCCTTGGTGATGTGGGCCATCCGGTGAGAGTCTGATCCTGGTTGGGTTCCTCACACTTCTGTGAGGTGGGCCCTCTTCTCTGACGTCACTCCTGCCTGGCTGGCACACCCCGCCTTGGCGAAGTCGGCCCTCTGGTGGGATTTGGTGCCTGCTGGGGGTCTCCTGCCCTCGGTAATGAGGGCCCTCTGGCGTCAGGCCCTAATTCCTGGGCTCCCAATATTTTCTGATATGCGCCCTGTGGTTCGAGTACACTCGTGCCAGGTTCCCAACCCCATGGGAATGTGGGCCTTCTGCTCTGAGGTCCCAACCGTGGGTTGCTCAGTTTCATGATGAGGGCCCTCTGCTGTGAGTTCTCTCCGGCCTGGATCCCATAGCCTCGCTGCTCCTGGCCACCTGCTGGGAGTTTCCAACTGCGGGATTCCTCACCTTTTTTCTTCTATGGACCCTCTGTTTTGAGACTCCTCCTGCCTGCCTCACTCCCAGTCCCTTGGTGATGTGTGTCCTCTGGTGTGAGGCCACGTGTGCTGGGTCCCTCGCCTTTGGATGATGTGGCCACACTGGTGTGAGGACACTCCTGCCTGCTTCCTATCCCCTTGATGATGTGGGCCCTCTGGTGAGAGTCTGATCCTGGCTGGGTTCCTCACCCTTCTGTGAGGTGGGCCCTCTGCTGTGAGGTCACTCCTGCCTGGCTGGCACACCCCACCTGGGCAACATCGGCCCTCTTGTGGCACTTGGAGCCTGCTGGGAGCCTCCTCCCCTCGGTGATGGGGGCCCTCTAGCGTCAGGCCCTAACTGCTGGGTACCCACATTTTCTGATACGTGCTAAGTGGTGCGAGGACACTCCTGCGTGGTTCCCATCCCCATGGGCATGTGGGCCTTCTGCTCTAAGGTCCCAACACCTGTGTTGTTCACCGTTTCATGATGTTGTCTCTCTGGTGTTAGTTCACTCAGGCCTAGATCCCATAGACTCTGTGCTCTGAGCCGACTGCTGGGAGGTTCCTACTGCTGGATTCCTTACCTTTTTTATTCTTTGGGTCCTGTGTTTTTATGCTCCTACTTCCTGACTCACTCCCAGCCCCTTTGTGATGTAGGTCCTCTGGTTGAAGGCCACATGTACCGGTTTCCTCACCTTTATTGATGTGGCCCCACTGGTGTGAGGACACTCCTGCCTGGTTCCCATCCCCTTGGTGATTGGGGCCCTCTTGTGAGAGTCTGATCCTGTCTGGATTCCTCACACTTCTGGGAGGTGGGCCCTCTGCTGTGAGGTCACTCCTGCCTGGCTGGCACACGTCACGTTGGCGATGTGGGCCCTCAGTTGGGAGTTGGTGCCTGCTGGGAGTCTCCTCCCCTCGGTAATGAGGGCCCTCTGGCGTCAGGCCCTAACTCATGGGCTCCCAAAATTTTCTGATGTGCGCCCTGTCGTGTGAGTACACTCCAGCCAGGGTCCCTTCCCTAGGGGATGTGGGCTTTCTGCTCTGTGGTCCCAACGGCTGGGTTGCTCACAGTGTCAGAATGTGGGCCCTCTGTTTTGAGTTCAGTCAGGCCTGGATCCCATAGCCTCGCTGCTCCTGGCCGCCTGCTGGGAGGTTCCAACTGCGGGATTCCTCACCTTTTTTACGCAATGGGCCCTCTGTTTTGAGGCTCCTCCTGCCTGCCTCACTCCCAGCCCCTTGGTGATGTGTGTCCTGTAGTTTGAGGCCACGTGTGCTGGGTCCGTCACATTTCGGTGATGTGGCCCCACTGGTGTGAGGACACTCCTGCCTGGTTTCCATTCCCTTGGTGATGTGGGCCCTCTGGTGAGAGTCTGATCCTCTTTGGGTTCCTCACACTTTTGTGTGGTTGGCCCTCTGCTCTGAGGTCACTCCTGCCTGGCTGGCACACCCCGCATTGGCGACGTCGGCCCTCTGGTAGAAGTTGGAGCTTGCTGGGAGCCTCCTCTCCTCAGTGATGAGGGCCCTCTGGCGTCCGGCCCTAACTGCTGGGCTCCCCACATTTTCTGTTGTGTGCCCACTGGTGCGATGACACTCCTGCTTGGTTCCCTTCCCCATGGGGATGTGGGCCTTGTGCTCTGAGGTCACAACGGCTGGGTTGCTTACAGTATCACGATGAGGGCCCTCTGTTGTGAGTTCATCACTGCCTGGATCCCATAGCCTCGGTGCTCTGGGCCGCCTGCTGGGATGTTCCAACTGCTGGATTCCTCACCTTTTTATACAATGGGCCATGTGTTTTGAGGTTAATCCTGCCTGCCTCGCTCTGAGACCCATGGTGATGTGGGTCTTCTGGTTTGAGGCCACATGTGCTGGGTACCTCAACTTTCGATGATGTGGCCCCACGGGTGTGAGGACACTCGTGCCTGATTCCCAGCCCCTTGCTTATGTGGGCACTCTGGTGAGAGTCTGATCATGACTGGGTTCCTTACCCTTCTGTGAGGTGGGCGCTCTGATGTGAGGTCACTCCTGCCTGGATGGCTCACGTCGCCTTGGCGACGTAGGCCCTCTGTTGGCCACTGAAGCATGCTGGGAGCCTCCTACCCTCTTTAATGAGGGCCCTGGAAGAAACGCATATGCCCTTTTTGACCAAGTGCATCATTGTCGAAGTTCTGCCTCTTCTCCTATACTTTCAGAGGACTTCCCATCTACCTCCTGAAATCGTATTCCTGGAATTCTGCCCCGCGTTCAAGTCCTCTTTGCAGCCTTACTTCAATATATTTTTGGACGATAGCTGTCATTTATAACTCTGCAGGTTTGTGAATTACAGTGCCCCTGAGCTCCATTCTTCAACTCGCTTTCTTGTGAGCTGGCCGCAAAACCGCAGGATTGCTTCAGGCCCTAATCTGGTTCCGGCACGGCATGTTGAGCCTTTGGCTAATTCCTCTTCCTGATGGGAAATGAGCATTAAATTTGCTCGTGCAGACACCTACAGCTAATCTCTCATTGGTTCTCCCTATTCCTGTTCATCTTGCTCAGAAATTCCAAACTGTGCCAAACAGGAGGTTAAAGGCACTGACTCTCCAATTGGGGAAAGAGTTAGTAAAGCGTCTGGAATGGTAAAACCGAGTATGAGGGGAAGAAAACTGAGATGCATTTAAAAAGGTTTCCCGGTCACACGGTGGACCATATTCTGGGTTTCCCATGCGTGTTTTACCTGAAGGAAGAATCCCTTAAACCTGGAGAGGTGGGACCCATGCAATGGGTACCATGCAGTATGACTTCAAATGGCCTGCATTTTCTCACCGAACCTCACCAATGCTATCAGCCCAAAGTGTCGAACCTTATGTCTCACTCAGCTCTAGGTGTAGATGTGGTAAATCCAGGTTGCATCACAAGCCCTGAATGAATTATTTAAGAATTGCTCTCTATTTCACTGTCATTGTGTTTGTTTTTGTAGTTTATTTTGATAATGGGATTTATCGGATTTTCTCTGCTGCCTTCATGCAGCTGTACACACACTTGATTCTCTTACGGAGACATATAAATCCATGGATTTGAAGATTCTTACTAGTCATGTGTAATCCTAGGAGTTGAATATGGTGTGTTTAGTCCATTTCGTTGAGCAAGGTGTAAGTCTTGACTATTACATATTTGGCTTATGGAAAGGTATGTGTGCTAATTTCTATCTCTGGTTTTATGCAGCACCCCACCTCACCTTTCCCCATAAGCAAGCATAAGTTGGTGTTCTAAATTTGAGACCCTGTTCTGTTTTGTAATTCAGTTCATGTGTAGCCAAGTTTACATTCCGTGTATTAGTGATATCTTATGATGTTTCATTTTCTGTGTGACTTATTTCACTTAGAATCATCGTACCTGGATCCACTCAATATGCCGCGACGGGCCTGATGACACAGATTTCATTGGTGAGTGATATTCCATTGTACGTGCGTACCACAACTTCTTTAACCATTTTTCACATTCTGGGATATTTAACTTGTACCGTAGACGACGTTCTTGTAAACAGAGCTGTCCCAAACTTTGGGGTGGCTGTGTGTTTTTGATTTTAATTTCCCTAAGCTATAGGACCATAAGTGGAAGTGACATAGGCTCCGTTGCTTTGTTTCCTACGTGTTTCAGGAAACCCCATACACTTCTCCAGAGTGGCTGTTTGCAATTTACATCCCCCCCATCAGCATAACAAGTCTCCCTGTTCTCCATGACCTGTCCTGCCTTTCTGAATTTTACACTTTTTCAGATGCCCCTTTTGACCGGGGGGCAGTGAGACTTCATTGTAGTGCAGATTTCATTTACCTGCTTGCTTGCTTGGCCAAAAATGGCGTATGCGTTTTTTCCTGAATATATTCAGGAAAAAACGCATACGCACTTTTTGGCCAGTGCATCATTGTCGACATTCTGCCTCTATTCCTATGCTTTAAGTGCAATTCCAGTCTACCCCCTGAAATCGTTTTCCTGAAATTCTGCCCCGCTTTCAAGTCCTATTCGAAGACTTACTTCAATACATTTTTGGACGATAGCTGTCATTCATAACTCTGCAGGTTTGTGAATTACAGTGCCCCTGAGCTCGTTTCCTCAACTCGCTTTCTTGTGAGCTGGCCGCAAAACCGCAGGATTGCTGCAGGCCCTAATCTGTTTCCGTCAGGGCACACTGAGCCTTTGGTGAATTCCTCTTCCTGGTGGGAAATGAGCGTTCCATTTGCCCGTGCAGACACCTACAGCTAGTCTCTCATTGTTTCTCCCTATTCCTGTTAATCTTGCGTAGAAATTGCAAACTGTGCCAAACAGGAGGTTAAAGGCACTGACTCTCCAAGTGGGGAGAATGTTAGTAAAGTGTCTGGAATGGTGAACCCGAGTACCAGGGTTCGAAAACTGAGATATATTTGAAAACGTTTCCCAATCACACGGTGGACAATACTCTGGGTTTCCCATGCATGTCTTAGCTGAAGGAAGAATCCCTTAAACCTGGAGAGCTGGGAACCATGGAATGGGTACCATGCAGTATGACTACAAAGGGTCTGCATTTGCTCACCGAACCTCACAAATGCTATCAGCCCGAAGTGTCCAGCCGTATATCTCACCCAGCTCTGGGTGTAGATGTGGTAAATCCAGGTTGCATCACAAGCCCTGAATGAATTATTTAAGAATTGCTCTCTATTTCACTGTCAATGTGTTTTGGTTTTGAAATTTATTTTGATAATGGGATTTATCGGATTTTCACTGCTGCGTTTAGGCTGCTGTACACACGCTTGATTTCCTTATGGAGACATATAAATCCATGGGTTTTAAGATTCTTACTTGTCAGGTATATTCCCAGGCTTTGAGTCCGTTTCGTTGAGCAAGGAGTAGGGCTTGTCTATTATATATTTGGCTTATGGAACGGTATCTGTGCTAATTTCAATCTCTGGTTTTATGCAGCGCCCCAACTCACCTTTCCCCATAAGCAAGCATAAGTTGGTTTTCTAAATTTGAGACCCTGTTCTGTTTTGTAATTCAGTTCATGGGTAGCCAAGTTTACATTCCGTGTATTAGTCATATCTTATGATGTTTCTTTTTCTGTGTGACTTATTTCTCGTAGAATCATCATACCTGAATCCACTCATTATGCCGCTACGGGCCTGATGAAGTAGATTTCATTGCGGAGTGATATTCCATTGTACGTGCGTACCACAACTTCTTTATCCATTTTTTGCTTTCTGGGATATTTTACTTGTACCGTAGACGAGGTTCTTGTAAACAGAGCCGTCCCAAACTCTGGGGTGGCTGTGTGTTTTTGATTTTAATTTCCCTAAGCTATAGGACCATAAGTGGAAGTGCCATAGGCTGTGTTGCTTTGTTTCCTACGTGTTTCTGGAAACACCATACACTTCTCCAGAGTGGTTGTTGGCAATTTACATCCCGCCCATCAGCATGACAAGTCTCCCTGTTCTCCATGACCTGTCCTGCCTTTCTGGATTTAACACTTTTTTCAGATGGCCCTTTTGACTGGGGGGGCAGTGAGACTTCATTGTAGTGCAGATTTCCTTTACAGGCTTGCTTGGTTGGCCAAAAAGGGCGTATGCGTTTTTTCCTGAATATATTCAGGAAAAAACGCATACGCCCTTTTTGGCCAAGTGCATCGTTGTCGACATTCTGCCTCTTTTCCTATGCTTTTAGTACAATTCCAGTCTACCCCCTGAAATCGTTTTCCTGAAATTCTGCCCCGCATTCAAGTCCTCTTCGAAGACTTACTTCAATACATTTTTGGACGATAGCTGTCATTCATACCTCTGCAGGTTTGTGAATTACAGTGCCCCTGAGCTCATGTCTTCAACTCGTTTTCTTGTGAGCTGGCCGCAAAACCGCAGGATTGCTTCAGGCCGTAATCTCTTTCCGGCAGGGCTTGCTGAGCCTTTGTTTAATTCCTCTTCCTGGTCGGAAATGAGCGTTCCTTTTGCCCTTGCAGGCACCTACAGCTAGTCTCTCATTGGTTCTCCCTATTCCTGTACATCTTGCGCAGAAATTGCAAACTGTGCCAAACAGGAGGTTAATGGCACTGACTCTCCAAGTGGGGAGAGTGTTAGTAAAGCGTCTGGAATGGTGAACCCGAGTACCAGGGGACGAAAACTGAGATGCATTTGAAAAAGTTTCCCGGTCACACAGTGCACTGTACTGTGGGTTTCCCATGCATGTTTTAGCTGAAGGAAGAATCCCTTAAACCTGGAGAGTTGGGACCCATGGAATGGGTACCATGCAGTTTGACTTCAAAGGGTCTGCGTTTGCTCACCGAACCTCACCAATGCTATCAGCCCGAAGTGTCCAGCCTTATGTCTCACCCAGCTCTGGGTGTAGATGTGGTAAATCCAGGTTGCATCACAAGCCCTGAATGAATTATTTAAGAATTGCTCTCTATTTCACTGTCATTGTGTTTTGTTTTTGAAATTTATTTTGATAATGGGATTTATCGGATTTTCACTGCTGCATTTAGGCCGTTGTACACACGCTTGATTTCCTTATGGAGACATATAAATCCATGGGTTTTAAGATTCTTACTTGTCAGGTATCTTGCAAGGCGTTGAATATGGGGTGTTGAGTCCATTTCGTTGAGCAAGGAGTAGGTCTTGTCTATTATATATTTGGCTTATGGAACGGTATCTGTGCTAATTTCAATCTCTGGTTTTATGCAGCACCCCAACTCACCTTTCCCCATTAGCAAGCATAAGTTGGTTTTCTAAATTTGAGACCCTGTTCTGTTTTGTAATTCAGTTTATGTGTAGCCAAGTTTACATTCCGTGTATTACTTATATATTATGATGTTTCTTTTTCTGGGTGACGTATTTCTCGTAGAATCATCGTACCTGAATCCACTCATTATGCCGCTATGGGCCTCAAGACGTAGATTTCTTTGCTGAGTGATATTCCATTGTACGTGCGTACCAGAACTTCTTTATCCATTTTTTCCTTTCTTGGATATTTAACTTGTACCGTAGACAAGGTTCTTGTAAACAGAGCCATCCCAAACTTTGGGGTGGCTGTGTGTTTGTGATTTTAATTACGCTAAGCTATAGGACCATATTGGAAGTGACATAGGCTGTGTTGCTTTGTTTCCTACGTGTTTCAGGATACACCATACATTTCTCCAGAGTGGCTGTTGGCAATTTACATCCCGCCCATCAGCATAACAAGGCTCCCTGTTCTCCAAGACCTGTCCTGCCTTTCTGGATTTTACACTTTTTTCAGATGGCCCTTTTGACCGGGTGGCAGTGAGACTTCATTGTAGTGCAGATTTCCTTTACACGCTTGCTTGGTTGGCCAAAAAGTGCGTATGCGTTTTTTCCTGAATATATTCAGGAAAAAACGCATACGCCCTTTTTGGCCAAGTGCATCATTGTCGACATTCTGCCTCTAATCTTATTCTTTAAGTGCAATTCCATTCTACCCCCTGAAATCGTTTTCCTGAAATTCTGCCCCGATTTCAAGTCCTCTTCGAAGACTTACTTCAAAACATTTTTGGACGATAGCTGTCATTCATTACTCTGCAGGTTTGTGAATTACAGTGCCCCTGAGCTCCTTTCTTCAACTCGCTTTCTTGTGAGCTGGCCACAAACCCGAAGGATTGCTTCAGGCCCTAATATAGTTCCGGCATGGCATGCTGAGCCTTTGGTTAATTCCTCTTCCTTGTGGGAAATGAGCGTTAAATTTGCATGTGCAGACACCTTCACATGAGTCGTCATGGTGCCCCTTTGCCCCGGTTATCTCTATGGAGGTTGGAGTTGGAGGGCCTCCTCCCTCAAGATCAGTGTGCCCACGGAGCCAACCCTGCAACTTCAGGGCATGGTTGGGGGTTAGGATCACCACGAGGGTTCCTTTTCCCTTAGGAGGGAGGTGGCCTTTTGGGCTGCTGATTTCCAGGTTATCAGATACTGCCAGTATCTTGGCCAGATGTGGCGGTGGGCCAAGCCCCTTGGTGACCGTAGTTTATCCTACCTGGATCGCATTCTTGCATTGTTCCATTTCAAGTGGTCCCAGGTTTTGCACTAATACTCCAGTGGCGATTCACCGTTCACCAGGAATGTAAAGGTCAAAGGGTTTAGCTAAATTAGGGAGTTCCAGGGCAAGGGTCTGAATTGACTGCTCTTTCCATTCTTGAAAGGCCACTTCTGCATTCTATTCAAAAGGATCATCACCTTTTCCTTTCAGTGTTTCATATAGAGGCCGAGCTAGTAGACTGTAGTTAGGGATCCAGAAGCAGCAAACCCTGGCCTCCCCAGGAACCCCTAAGCTGTCTTCTAGTTTTAGAAATGGGTAAGGCTGTAAATTGTTTCTTCCCTTTCCTGGGATGGGCTTCTCCGACCTTCTGTGAGAATGAAGCCCAGGCAGGTCACCGTAGTCTGTGATATTTGAGCTTTTTCTTGGACAACTTGTATCCTTTATTGGCTTGGTAGTTCAGAGGTCTCCTTAGTAGGGCTGGCGATCAGAATGTCGTCTGCATATTGAAGGAGTGTTTCCTTTTCCAGAGGTAGAACTTTTAGGTCTTTAGCTGAGCTTTCCCCAAAGATGGTGTGGGAATTCTTGAACCCCTGGGGCAACACGGTCCGGAAGTATTGTTTTAGTTGTATGTTGAGTCCTGCCACTCACAAGCCAAAATTTCTTGTGACTCTGGGACTAATAGAATACAAAAGAAGGCATCATTGAAGACTAATACAGAATACCATGTCCTGGTGGTTGGTAGAATGACCAGCAGGGTGTAGGATTTAGGAACTACTGGAGGTATATCCTCGGTGGCTTCACTGACTGTCCTGACATCCTTTACCAGGACTCCAGCAGCCCATGGGGCTCTCGAGGTCAGGCCAATCCCAGGATATGGAGCTCACCTGGGCAGGTACCCCACCCCAGCCCACGGGGCTCTCGTGGTCAGGCCCCTCCCAGGATACAGAGCTACCCTTGCAGGTACCATGGCAGGGCTGGGAACACAGGAACCGTGCATATCGCCCTCATTGCAGAGCACTCCCAGCTCACCTGTCACTCAGATCTGACACAGAGCACCTCAGAGCAGGACTTGAACTAACAAACAGCAGCTCCGACAGGTCTGTGACCCTGGGCATCACTCTGTGTGGCCTCCCTCCACCTGGTCTTCCAGAGACTTCCACTGCACCCGGGGCACCAGGCCTCTGTCTCCACCCACCAGCCACCCCTCCTCTCCCTGACTCCTGGGTTCCTCTCATTAGGAGAGGGTTTTCTTGAAGTTGTCTCCCACTCATGGGCCAGATAATATAATTAGAAAACAAGCCAGAGCTGCAGCCCCTTGTCTATCCTGACTCTCAGGAGCCCACACCTGTTCCTTGGACCTGGCCGATTCAGCAAGTTCCAGTTTCTGCAACTGTGAGCCCCTGAGGGGTGATTATTGGCTGGCCTGGGAAGCCTGACCGTGCCGGCCAGCCCTCCCCAGGTGTGCCTGGGTTCAGATCAATATAAACACCGCTCCAGGCAGCAAGAGCCCCTGCAGCTGTGCCTGACGCCATTTTCTCTGCCCTGTCAGCAGTCTTGGGGCTGGACTGGTGGGAGGGAGTGAGAGGCCACGGCTTTGTGGGTGGCCCAGTGTGAGTGGGGCTCTGCTGGACTTTCTGCAGCAGTTGCCAAGATGCCACCTGCTAAAGAAGAGGACGTGTCACCCATACCTGCCGCTGGAATTTCTCCCTGGGCAGAGGTGAGTGAGGAAGAAAGCAGTGGGGGCCGGGACAGCAGGGGTATCTCAGGCAGGGAAATGGAAAGCTTCCAGAAGAGCACCCAGGACCAGGACCATCCTGGCTGGCCTGCAGGCACCAAGTCGGCTGGCATGCTGTCGCTCATGTGGCTCCATGGCCCTTCCTCTAGGCTTTCAAGTCCTTGTACATATTCAGGTGTTTTACCTGGGAAGGGTGGGAACATTTCAGCAGCAGCTGGCCTGGGGCTCAGCCCACGTTTACTCACAGATGCCTCGGCACGGTCCCCCAGCTTTGCAATGAGGACGCTTGTTGCGTGGGGCCTGCTGGCTGAATGGGAGATGATTCCCCACCACCGACCAACTTCAGAATTGTTTACAACTGGAGCAAGTGCCCTGATACGGTTTTCCTCTGTGTAGCTGGTGGGTTCTGTTTTTTTTTCTTTTTTGGTTCAAGGTAGATTTTATTCCTCTTTTTTGTATTTACAGATATAAGCATGGAAATAATTTATTCATATAAATACATGTATGTGAAGGGAAGAATATTTTTTCTGTTTTACTTTTTGTAATTTGAATTTTATTTTATTTTTTTATACAGCAGGTTCTTTTTGGTTATCTATTTTATACATATAAATGTATACATGCCAATCCCAATCTCTCAACTCCTCCCACCACCACCCCCCAACAGCTTTCCCCCCTTGGTGTCCATACGTTTGTTGTCTACATCTGTTGCTCTATTTCTGCCTTGCAAAACGGTTCATCTGTACAATTTGTCTAGGTTCCACATATAGCCATTAATAGACAAGATTTCTTTTTCTCTTTCTGACTTACTTCACTCTGTATGACAGTCTCTAGATCCATCAACGTCTCTACAAATGACCCAATTTCATTCCTTTTTATGGCTTAGTAATATTCCATTTTATATATGTACCACGTCTTTATGCATTCGTCTGTCTGTGGGCATTTAGGTTGCTTCCATTACCTGGATATTGTAAATAGTGATGCAATGAACATTGCGGTGAATGTCTCTTTTTGATTTATGGTTTTGTCTGGGTATATGCCCAGTAGTGGGACTGCTGTATCATATGGTAATTCTATTCTTAGTTTTATAAGAAACTCCATAACTTTCTCCACAGTGACTGTATCAATTTCATTCCCAACAATAGCGGAAGAGGGTTCCTTATCTCCACACCCTTTCCAGCATTTGTTGTTTGTAGATTTTCTGATGATGCCCATTCTAACAGGTGTGAGGTGATACACCATGGATGAGTCTATTTCGTTGAGCAAAGAGTAGGTCTTGTCTATTACATATTTGGCTTATGGAACGGTATGTGTGCTAATTTCAATCTCTGGTTTTATACAGCACCGCAACTCAACTTTCCCCTTAAGCAAGCATAAGTTTTTATCTAAATGTGAGACTCTGTTCGGTTTTGGAATTCAGTTTATGTGTAGCCAAGTTTACACTCTCTCTATTAGTGATATCTTATGATAATTACCTTTCTCTGTGTGACATATTTCTCTTAGAATCATCATACTTAAATCCACTCAATTTGCTGCTACAGGCCTGATGACATTGATTTCATTGCTGAGTGATATTCCATTGTACGTAAGTAGCACAACTCCTTTATCCATATTTTTCTTTCTGGGATATTTAATTTGTACTGGACTCAAGGTTCTTGTAAACACAGCAGCCCTAAATTTGGTGTTGGCTGTGTCTTGTTGATTTTAATTTTCCTAAGCTATAGGGCCAAAAGTGGAAGTGCCCTAGGGTCTGTAGCTTTGTTTTTCAGATGTTTCAGGATACACCATAAACATCTCCAGAGTGTCTGTTGGCAATTTACATCCCGCCCATCAGCATAACAAGGCTCCCTGTTCTCCATGGCCTGTCCTGTGTTTCTGGTTTTTACACATTTTTCAGATGGCCCTTTTGACGAATGGGAAATGAGACTTCATTGTAGTGCGGATTTCCATTGCTCGAGTGCTTGGTTGGCCAAAAAGGGCATATGTGTTTTTTCCTGAATATATTCAGGAAAAAATGTTTACGCACTTTTGTCCAAGTGCATCACTGTCAAAGATCTGCCGCTTTTCACATGCTTTAAACGCAATTCCAATCTACCTCCTGAAATATGATTCCTGCAATTCTGCCTCGTTTTGAAGTCCTCTTTGCAGACTTACTTCAGTATATTTTTGCCAATAGCTGTCATTTATAACTCTGCAGGTTTGTGAATTACAGTGCCTGTGATTTCCTTTCTTAACTCGTTTCCTTGAAAGCTGGCCACAGAACCGCAGGTTTGCTTTAGGCCATAATCAGGGTCTGGCACGGCACTCTGAGCCTTTGGTTAATTCCTCTTCCTGGTGGGAAATTAGAGTTAAATGTGCCCCTCCGGACACCTGCCTCACTCCCAGCCCCTTGGTGATGTGTGTCCTGTGGTTTGAGGCCACATGTGCTGGGTTCCTCACCTTTGGCTGATGTGGCCCCACTGGTGTGAGGACACTCCTGCCTGGTTCCCATCCCCTTGGTGATGTGGGCCATCCGGTGAGAGTCTGATCCTGGTTGGGTTCCTCACACTTCTGTGAGGTGGGCCCTCTTCTCTGACGTCACTCCTGCCTGGCTGGCACACCCCGCCTTGGCGAAGTCGGCCCTCTGGTGGGATTTGGTGCCTGCTGGGGGTCTCCTGCCCTCGGTAATGAGGGCCCTCTGGCGTCAGGCCCTAATTCCTGGGCTCCCAATATTTTCTGATATGCGCCCTGTGGTTCGAGTACACTCGTGCCAGGTTCCCAACCCCATGGGAATGTGGGCCTTCTGCTCTGAGGTCCCAACCGTGGGTTGCTCAGTTTCATGATGAGGGCCCTCTGCTGTGAGTTCTCTCCGGCCTGGATCCCATAGCCTCGCTGCTCCTGGCCACCTGCTGGGAGGTTCCAACTGCGGGATTCCTCACCTTTTTTCTTCTATGGACCCTCTGTTTTGAGACTCCTCCTGCCTGCCTCACTCCCAGTCCCTTGGTGATGTGTGTCCTCTGGTGTGAGGCCACGTGTGCTGGGTCCCTCGCCTTTGGATGATGTGGCCACACTGGTGTGAGGACACTCCTGCCTGCTTCCTATCCCCTTGATGATGTGGGCCCTCTGGTGAGAGTCTGATCCTGGCTGGGTTCCTCACCCTTCTGTGAGGTGGGCCCTCTGCTGTGAGGTCACTCCTGCCTGGCTGGCACACCCCACCTGGGCAACATCGGCCCTCTTGTGGCACTTGGAGCCTGCTGGGAGCCTCCTCCCCTCGGTGATGGGGGCCCTCTAGCGTCAGGCCCTAACTGCTGGGTACCCACATTTTCTGATACGTGCTAAG
Organism: Delphinapterus leucas; assembly: GCF_059928025.1. Lineage (NCBI taxonomy): Eukaryota > Metazoa > Chordata > Mammalia > Artiodactyla > Monodontidae > Delphinapterus > Delphinapterus leucas. The sequence goes on along the minus strand of NW_028322237.1, from coordinate 13,592,634 downwards.
TGGTGCGAGGACACTCCTGCGAGGTTCCCATCCCCATGGGCATGTGGGCCTTCTGCTCTAAGGTCCCAACACCTGTGTTGTTCACCGTTTCATGATGTTGTCTCTCTGGTGTTAGTTCACTCAGGCCTAGATCCCATAGACTCTGTGCTCTGAGCCGACTGCTGGGAGGTTCCTACTGCTGGATTCCTTACCTTTTTTATTCTTTGGGTCCTGTGTTTTTATGCTCCTACTTCCTGACTCACTCCCAGCCCCTTTGTGATGTAGGTCCTCTGGTTTAAGGCCACATGTACCAGTTTCCTCACCTTTATTGATGTGGCCCCACTGGTGTGAGGACACTCCTGCCTGGTTCCCATCCCCTTGGTGATTGGGGCCCTCTTGTGAGAGTCTGATCCTGTCTGGATTCCTCACACTTCTGGGAGGTGGGCCCTCTGCTGTGAGGTCACTCCTGCCTGGCTGGCACACGTCACGTTGGCGATGTGGGCCCTCAGTTGGGAGTTGGTGCCTGCTGGGAGTCTCCTCCCCTCGGTAATGAGGGCCCTCTGGCGTCAGGCCCTAACTCATGGGCTCCCAAAATTTTCTGATGTGCGCCCTGTCGTGTGAGTACACTCCAGCCAGGGTCCCTTCCCTAGGGGATGTGGGCTTTCTGCTCTGTGGTCCCAACGGCTGGGTTGCTCACAGTGTCAGAATGTGGGCCCTCTGTTTTGAGTTCAGTCAGGCCTGGATCCCATAGCCTCGCTGCTCCTGGCCGCCTGCTGGGAGGTTCCAACTGCGGGATTCCTCACCTTTTTTACGCAATGGGCCCTCTGTTTTGAGGCTCCTCCTGCCTGCCTCACTCCCAGCCCCTTGGTGATGTGTGTCCTGTAGTTTGAGGCCACGTGTGCTGGGTCCGTCACATTTCGGTGATGTGGCCCCACTGGTGTGAGGACACTCCTGCCTGGTTTCCATTCCCTTGGTGATGTGGGCCCTCTGGTGAGAGTCTGATCCTCTTTGGGTTCCTCACACTTTTGTGTGGTTGGCCCTCTGCTCTGAGGTCACTCCTGCCTGGCTGGCACACCCCGCATTGGCGATGTCGGCCCTCTGGTAGAAGTTGGAGCTTGCTGGGAGCCTCCTCTCCTCAGTGATGAGGGCCCTCTGGCGTCCGGCCCTAACTGCTGGGCTCCCCACATTTTCTGTTGTGTGCCCACTGGTGCGATGACACTCCTGCTTGGTTCCCTTCCCCATGGGGATGTGGGCCTTGTGCTCTGAGGTCACAACGGCTGGGTTGCTTACAGTATCACGATGAGGGCCCTCTGTTGTGAGTTCATCACTGCCTGGATCCCATAGCCTCGGTGCTCTGGGCCGCCTGCTGGGATGTTCCAACTGCTGGATTCCTCACCTTTTTATACAATGGGCCATGTGTTTTGAGGTTAATCCTGCCTGCCTCGCTCTGAGACCCATGGTGATGTGGGTCTTCTGGTTTGAGGCCACATGTGCTGGGTACCTCAACTTTCGATGATGTGGCCCCACGGGTGTGAGGACACTCGTGCCTGATTCCCAGCCCCTTGCTTATGTGGGCACTCTGGTGAGAGTCTGATCATGACTGGGTTCCTTACCCTTCTGTGAGGTGGGCGCTCTGATGTGAGGTCACTCCTGCCTGGATGGCTCACGTCGCCTTGGCGACGTAGGCCCTCTGTTGGCCACTGAAGCATGCTGGGAGCCTCCTACCCTCTTTAATGAGGGCCCTGGAAGAAACGCATATGCCCTTTTTGACCAAGTGCATCATTGTCGAAGTTCTGCCTCTTCTCCTATACTTTCAGAGGACTTCCCATCTACCTCCTGAAATCGTATTCCTGGAATTCTGCCCCGCGTTCAAGTCCTCTTTGCAGCCTTACTTCAATATATTTTTGGACGATAGCTGTCATTTATAACTCTGCAGGTTTGTGAATTACAGTGCCCCTGAGCTCCATTCTTCAACTCGCTTTCTTGTGAGCTGGCCGCAAAACCGCAGGATTGCTTCAGGCCCTAATCTGGTTCCGGCACGGCATGTTGAGCCTTTGGCTAATTCCTCTTCCTGATGGGAAATGAGCATTAAATTTGCTCGTGCAGACACCTACAGCTAATCTCTCATTGGTTCTCCCTATTCCTGTTCATCTTGCTCAGAAATTCCAAACTGTGCCAAACAGGAGGTTAAAGGCACTGACTCTCCAATTGGGGAAAGAGTTAGTAAAGCGTCTGGAATGGTAAAACCGAGTATGAGGGGAAGAAAACTGAGATGCATTTAAAAAGGTTTCCCGGTCACACGGTGGACCATATTCTGGGTTTCCCATGCGTGTTTTACCTGAAGGAAGAATCCCTTAAACCTGGAGAGGTGGGACCCATGCAATGGGTACCATGCAGTATGACTTCAAATGGCCTGCATTTTCTCACCGAACCTCACCAATGCTATCAGCCCAAAGTGTCGAACCTTATGTCTCACTCAGCTCTAGGTGTAGATGTGGTAAATCCAGGTTGCATCACAAGCCCTGAATGAATTATTTAAGAATTGCTCTCTATTTCACTGTCATTGTGTTTGTTTTTGTAGTTTATTTTGATAATGGGATTTATCGGATTTTCTCTGCTGCCTTCATGCAGCTGTACACACACTTGATTCTCTTACGGAGACATATAAATCCATGGATTTGAAGATTCTTACTAGTCATGTGTAATCCTAGGAGTTGAATATGGTGTGTTTAGTCCATTTCGTTGAGCAAGGTGTAAGTCTTGACTATTACATATTTGGCTTATGGAAAGGTATGTGTGCTAATTTCTATCTCTGGTTTTATGCAGCACCCCACCTCACCTTTCCCCATAAGCAAGCATAAGTTGGTGTTCTAAATTTGAGACCCTGTTCTGTTTTGTAATTCAGTTCATGTGTAGCCAAGTTTACATTCCGTGTATTAGTGATATCTTATGATGTTTCATTTTCTGTGTGACTTATTTCACTTAGAATCATCGTACCTGGATCCACTCAATATGCCGCGACGGGCCTGATGACACAGATTTCATTGGTGAGTGATATTCCATTGTACGTGCGTACCACAACTTCTTTAACCATTTTTCACATTCTGGGATATTTAACTTGTACCGTAGACGACGTTCTTGTAAACAGAGCTGTCCCAAACTTTGGGGTGGCTGTGTGTTTTTGATTTTAATTTCCCTAAGCTATAGGACCATAAGTGGAAGTGACATAGGCTCCGTTGCTTTGTTTCCTACGTGTTTCAGGAAACCCCATACACTTCTCCAGAGTGGCTGTTTGCAATTTACATCCCCCCCATCAGCATAACAAGTCTCCCTGTTCTCCATGACCTGTCCTGCCTTTCTGAATTTTACACTTTTTCAGATGCCCCTTTTGACCGGGGGGCAGTGAGACTTCATTGTAGTGCAGATTTCATTTACCTGCTTGCTTGCTTGGCCAAAAATGGCGTATGCGTTTTTTCCTGAATATATTCAGGAAAAAACGCATACGCACTTTTTGGCCAGTGCATCATTGTCGACATTCTGCCTCTATTCCTATGCTTTAAGTGCAATTCCAGTCTACCCCCTGAAATCGTTTTCCTGAAATTCTGCCCCGCTTTCAATTCCTATTCGAAGACTTACTTCAATACATTTTTGGACGATAGCTGTCATTCATAACTCTGCAGGTTTGTGAATTACAGTGCCCCTGAGCTTGTTTCCTCAACTCGCTTTCTTGTGAGCTGGCCGCAAAACCGCAGGATTGCTGCAGGCCCTAATCTGTTTCCGTCAGGGCACACTGAGCCTTTGGTGAATTCCTCTTCCTGGTGGGAAATGAGCGTTCCATTTGCCCGTGCAGACACCTACAGCTAGTCTCTCATTGTTTCTCCCTATTCCTGTTAATCTTGCGTAGAAATTGCAAACTGTGCCAAACAGGAGGTTAAAGGCACTGACTCTCCAAGTGGGGAGAATGTTAGTAAAGTGTCTGGAATGGTGAACCCGAGTACCAGGGTTCGAAAACTGAGATATATTTGAAAACGTTTCCCAATCACACGGTGGACAATACTCTGTGTTTCCCATGCATGTCTTAGCTGAAGGAAGAATCCCTTAAACCTGGAGAGCTGGGAACCATGGAATGGGTACCATGCAGTATGACTACAAAGGGTCTGCGTTTGCTCACCGAACCTCACAAATGCTATCAGCCCGAAGTGTCCAGCCGTATATCTCACCCAGCTCTGGGTGTAGATGTGGTAAATCCAGGTTGCATCACAAGCCCTGAATGAATTATTTAAGAATTGCTCTCTATTTCACTGTCAATGTGTTTTGGTTTTGAAATTTATTTTGATAATGGGATTTATCGGATTTTCACTGCTGCGTTTAGGCCGCTGTACACACGCTTGATTTCCTTATGGAGACATATAAATCCATGGGTTTTAAGATTCTTACTTGTCAGGTATATTCCCAGGCTTTGAGTCCGTTTCGTTGAGCAAGGAGTAGGGCTTGTCTATTATATATTTGGCTTATGGAACGGTATCTGTGCTAATTTCAATCTCTGGTTTTATGCAGCACCCCAACTCACCTTTCCCCATAAGCAAGCATAAGTTGGTTTTCTAAATTTGAGACCCTGTTCTGTTTTGTAATTCAGTTCATGGGTAGCCAAGTTTACATTCCGTGTATTAGTCATATCTTATGATGTTTCTTTTTCTGTGTGACTTATTTCTCGTAGAATCATCATACCTGAATCCATTCATTATGCCGCTACGGGCCTGATGAAGTAGATTTCATTGCTGAGTGATATTCCATTGTACGTGCGTACCACAACTTCTTTATCCATTTTTTGCTTTCTGGGATATTTTACTTGTACCGTAGACGAGGTTCTTGTAAACAGAGCCGTCCCAAACTCTGGGGTGGCTGTGTGTTTTTGATTTTAATTTCCCTAAGCTATAGGACCATAAGTGGAAGTGACATAGGCTGTGTTGCTTTGTTTCCTACGTGTTTCTTGAAACACCATACACTTCTCCAGAGTGGTTGTTGGCAGTTTACATCCCGCCCATCAGCATGACAAGGCTCCCTGTTCTCCATGACCTGTCCTGCCTTTCTGGATTTTACACTTTTTTCAGATGGCCCTTTTGACCGGGGGGGCAGTGAGACTTCATTGTAGTGCAGATTTCCTTTACAGGCTTGCTTGGTTGGCCAAAAAGTGCGTATGCGTTTTTTCCTGAATATATTCAGGAAAAAACGCATACGCCCTTTTTGGCCAAGTGCATCGTTGTCGACATTCTGCCTCTTTTCCTATGCTTTTAGTACAATTCCAGTCTACCCCCTGAAATCGTTTTCCTGAAATTCTGCCCCGCATTCAAGTCCTCTTCGAAGACTTACTTCAATACATTTTTGGACGATAGCTGTCATTCATAACTCTGCAGGTTTGTGAATTACAGTGCCCCTGAGCTCATGTCTTCAACTCGTTTTCTTGTGAGCTGGCCGCAAAACCGCAGGATTGCTTCAGGCCGTAATCTCTTTCCGGCAGGGCTTGCTGAGCCTTTGTTTAATTCCTCTTCCTGGTCGGAAATGAGCGTTCCTTTTGCCCGTGCAGGCACCTACAGCTAGTCTCTCATTGGTTCTCCCTATTCCTGTACATCTTGCGCAGAAATTGCAAACTGTGCCAAACAGGAGGTTAATGGCCCTGACTCTCCACGTGGGGAGAGTGTTAGTAAAGCGTCTGGAATGGTGAACCCGAGTACCAGGGGACGAAAACTGAGATGCATTTGAAAACGTTTCCCGGTCACACAGTGCACTGTACTGTGGGTTTCCCATGCATGTTTTAGCTGAAGGAAGAATCCCTTAAACCTGGAGAGTTGGGACCCATGGAATGGTTACCATGCAGTATGACTTCAAAGGGTCTGCGTTTGCTCACCGAACCTCACCAATGCTATCAGCCCGAAGTGTCCAGCCTTATGTCTCACCCAGCTCTGGGTGTAGATGTGGTAAATCCAGGTTGCATCACAAGCCCTGAATGAATTATTTAAGAATTGCTCTCTATTTCACTGTCATTGTGTTTTGTTTTTGAAATTTATTTTGATAATGGGATTTATCGGATTGTCACTGCTGCATTTAGGCCGTTGTACACACGCTTGATTTCCTTATGGAGACATATAAATCCATGGGTTTTAAGATTCTTACTTGTCAGGTATCTTGCAAGGCGTTGAATATGGGGTGTTGAGTCCATTTCGTTGAGCAAGGAGTAGGTCTTGTCTATTATATATTTGGCTTATGGAACGGTATCTGTGCTAATTTCAATCTCTGGTTTTATGCAGCACCCCAACTCACCTTTCCCCATTAGCAAGCATAAGTTGGTTTTCTAAATTTGAGACCCTGTTCTGTTTTGTAATTCAGTTTATGTGTAGCCAAGTTTACATTCCGTGTATTACTTATATATTATGATGTTTCTTTTTCTGGGTGACGTATTTCTTGTAGAATCATCATACCTGAATCCACTCATTATGCCGCTATGGGCCTGAAGACGTAGATTTCTTTGCTGAGTGATATTCCATTGTACGTGCGTACCAGAACTTCTTTATCCATTTTTTCCTTTCTTGGATATTTAACTTGTACCGTTGACAAGGTTCTTGTAAACAGAGCCATCCCAAACATTGGGGTGGCTGTGTGTTTGTGATTTTAATTACCCTAAGCTATAGGACCATATTGGAAGTGACATAGGCTGTGTTGCTTTGTTTCCTACGTGTTTCAGGATACACCATACATTTCTCCAGAGTGGCTGTTGGCAATTTACATCCCGCCCATCAGCATAACAAGGCTCCCTGTTCTCCAAGACCTGTCCTGCCTTTCTGGATTTTACACTTTTTTCAGATGGCCCTTTTGACCGGGGGGCAGTGAGACTTAATTGTAGTGCAGATTTCCTTTACACGCTTGCTTGGTTGGCCAAAAAGTGCGTATGCGTTTTTTCCTGAATATATTCAGGAAAAAACGCATACGCCCTTTTTGGCCAAGTGCATCATTGTCGACATTCTGCCTCTAATCTTATTCTTTAAGTGCAATTCCATTCTACCCCCTGAAATCGTTTTCCTGAAATTCTGCCCCGATTTCAAGTCCTCTTCGAAGACTTACTTCAAAACATTTTTGGACGATAGCTGTCATTCATTACTCTGCAGGTTTGTGAATTACAGTGCCCCTGAGCTCCTTTCTTCAACTCGCTTTCTTGTGAGCTGGCCACAAACCCGAAGGATTGCTTCAGGCCCTAATATAGTTCTGGCATGGCATGCTGAGCCTTTGGTTAATTCCTCTTCCTTGTGGGAAATGAGCGTTAAATTTGCATGTGCAGACACCTTCACATGAGTCGTCATGGTGCCCCTTTGCCCCGGTTATCTCTATGGAGGTTGGAGTTGGAGGGCCTCCTCCCTCAAGATCAGTGTGCCCACGGAGCCAACCCTGCAACTTCAGGGCATGGTTGGGGGTTAGGATCACCACGAGGGTTCCTTTTCCTTTAGGAGGGAGGTGGCCTTTTGGGCTGCTGATTTCCAGGTTATCAGATACTGCCAGTATCTTGGCCAGATGTGGCGGTGGGCCAAGCCCCTTGGTGACCGTAGTTTATCCTACCTGGATCGCATTCTTGCATTGTTCCATTTCAAGTGGTCCCAGGTTTTGCACTAATACTCCAGTGGCGATTCACCGTTCACCAGGAATGTAAAGGTCAAAGGGTTTAGCTAAATTAGGGAGTTCCAGGGCAAGGGTCTGAATTGACTGCTCTTTCCATTCTTGAAAGGCCACTTCTGCATTCTATTCAAAAGGATCATCACCTTTTCCTTTCAGTGTTTCATATAGAGGCTGAGCTAGTAGACTGTAGTTAGGGATCCAGAAGCAGCAAACCCTGGCCTCCCCAGGAACCCCTAAGCTGTCTTCTAGATTTAGAAATGGGTAAGGCTGTAAATTGTTTCTTCCCTTTCCTGGGATGGGCTTCTCCGACCTTCTGTGAGAATGAAGCCCAGGCAGGTCACCGTAGTCTGTGATATTTGAGCTTTTTCTTGGACAACTTGTATCCTTTATTGGCTTCGTAGTTCAGAGGTCTCCTTAGTAGGGCTGGCGATCAGAATGTCGTCTGCATATTGAAGGAGTGTTTCCTTTTCCAGAGGTAGAACTTTTAGGTCTTTAGCTGAGCTTTCCCCAAAGATGGTGTGGGAATTCTTGAACCCTTGGGGCCACACGGCCCGGAAGTATTGTTTTAGTTGTATGTTGAGTCCTGCCACTCACAAGCCAAAATTTCTTGTGACTCTGGGACTAATAGAATACAAAAGAAGGCATCATTGAAGACTAATACAGAATACCATGTCCTGGTGGTTGGTAGAATGACCAGCAGGGTGTAGGATTTAGGAACTACTGGAGGTATATCCTCGGTGGCTTCACTGACTGTCCTGACATCCTTTACCAGGACTCCAGCAGCCCATGGGGCTCTCGAGGTCAGGCCAATCCCAGGATATGGAGCTCACCTGGGCAGGTACCCCACCCCAGCCCACGGGGCTCTCGTGGTCAGGCCCCTCCCAGGGTACAGAGCTACCCTTGCAGGTACCATGGCAGGGCTGGGAACACAGGAACCGTGCATATCGCCCTAATTGCAGAGCACTCCCAGCTCACCTGTCACTCAGATCTGACACAGAGCACCTCAGAGCAGGACTTGAACTAACAAACAGCAGCTCCGACAGGTCTGTGACCCTGGGCATCACTCTGTGTGGCCTCCCTCCACCTGGTGTTCCAGAGACTTCCACTGCACCCGGGGCACCAGGCCTCTGTCTCCACCCACCAGCCACCCCTCCTCTCCCTGACTCCTGGGTTCCTCTCATTAGGAGAGGGTTTTCTTGAAGTTGTCTCCCACTCATGGGCCAGATAATATAATTAGAAAACAAGCCAGAGCTGTAGCCCCTTGTCTATCCTGACTCTCAGGAGCCCACACCTGTTCCTTGGACCTGGCCGATTCAGCAAGTTCCAGTTTCTGCAACTGTGAGCCCCTGAGGGGTGATTATTGGCTGGCCTGGGAAGCCTGACCGTGCCGGCCAGCCCTCCCCAGGTGTGCCTGGGTTCAGATCAATATAAACACTGCTCCAGGCAGCAAGAGCCCCTGCAGCTGTGCCTGACGCCATTTTCTCTGCCCTGTCAGCAGTCTTGGGGCTGGACTGGTGGGAGGGAGTGAGAGGCCACGGCTTTGTGGGTGGCCCAGTGTGAGTGGGGCTCTGCTGGACTTTCTGCAGCAGTTGCCAAGATGCCACCTGCTAAAGAAGAGGATGTGTCACCCATACCTGCCGCTGGAATTTCTCCCTGGGCAGACGTGAGTGAGGAAGAAAGCAGTGGGGGCCGGGACAGCAGGGGTATCTCAGGCAGGGAAATGGAAAGCTTCCAGAAGAGCACCCAGGACCAGGACCATCCTGGCTGGCCTGCAGGCACCAAGTCGGCTGGCATGCTGTCGCTCATGTGGCTCCATGGCCCTTCCTCTAGGCTTTCAAGTCCTTGTACATATTCAGGTGTTTTACCTGGGAAGGGTGGGAACATTTCAGCAGCAGCTGGCCTGGGGCTCAGCCCACGTTTACTCACAGATGCCTCGGCACGGTCCCCCAGCTTTGCAATGAGGACGCTTGTTGCGTGGGGCCTGCTGGCTGAATGGGAGATGATTCCCCACCACCGACCAACTTCAGAATTGTTTACAACTGGAGCAAGTGCCCTGATACGGTTTTCCTCTGTGTAGCTGGTGGGTTCTGTTTTTTTTTCTTTTTTGGTTCAAGGTAGATTTTATTCCTCTTTTTTGTATTTACAGATATAAGCATGGAAATAATTTATTCATATAAATACATGTATGTGAAGGGAAGAATATTTTTTCTGTTTTACTTTTTGTAATTTGAATTTTATTTTATTTTTTTATACAGCAGGTTCTTTTTGGTTATCTATTTTATACATATAAATGTATACATGCCAATCCCAATCTCTCAACTCCTCCCACCACCACCCCCCAACAGCTTTCCCCCCTTGGTGTCCATACGTTTGTTGTCTACATCTGTTGCTCTATTTCTGCCTTGCAAAACGGTTCATCTGTACAATTTGTCTAGGTTCCACATATAGCCATTAATAGACAAGATTTCTTTTTCTCTTTCTGACTTACTTCACTCTGTATGACAGTCTCTAGATCCATCAACGTCTCTACAAATGACCCAATTTCATTCCTTTTTATGGCTTAGTAATATTCCATTTTATATATGTACCACATCTTTATGCATTCGTCTGTCTGTGGGCATTTAGGTTGCTTCCATTACCTGGATATTGTAAATAGTGATGCAATGAACATTGCGGTGAATGTCTCTTTTTCATTTATGGTTTTGTCTGGGTATATGCCCAGTAGTGGGACTGCTGTATCATATGGTAATTCTATTCTTAGTTTTATAAGAAACTCCATAACTTTCTCCACAGTGACTGTATCAATTTCATTCCCAACAATAGCGGAAGAGGGTTCCTTATCTCCACACCCTTTCAAGCATTTGTTGTTTGTAGATATTCTGATGATGCCCATTCTAACAGGTGTGAGGTGATACACCATGGATGAGTCTATTTCGTTGAGCAAAGAGTAGGTCTTGTCTATTACATATTTGGCTTATGGAATGGTATGTGTGCTAATTTCAATCTCTGGTTTTATACAGCACCGCAACTCAACTTTCCCCTTAAGCAAGCATAAGTTTTTATCTAAATGTGAGACTCTGTTCGGTTTTGGAATTCAGTTTATGTGTAGCCAAGTTTACACTCTCTCTATTAGTGATATCTTATGATAATTACCTTTCTCTGTGTGACATATTTCTCTTAGAATCATCATACTTAAATCCACTCAATTTGCTGCTACAGGGCTGATGACATTGATTTCATTGCTGAGTGATATTCCATTGTACGTAAGTAGCACAACTCCTTTATCCATATTTTTCTTTCTGGGATATTTAATTTGTACTGGACTCAAGGTTCTTGTAAACACAGCAGCCCTAAATTTGGTGTTGGCTGTGTCTTGTTGATTTTAATTTTCCTAAGCTATAGGGCCAAAAGTGGAAGTGCCCTAGGGTCTGTAGCTTTGTTTTTCAGATGTTTCAGGATACACCATAAACATCTCCAGAGTGTCTGTTGGCAATTTACATCCCGCCCATCAGCATAACAAGGCTCCCTGTTCTCCATGGCCTGTCCTGTGTTTCTGGTTTTTACACATTTTTCAGATGGCCCTTTTGACGAATGGGAAATGAGACTTCATTGTAGTGCGGATTTCCATTGCTCGAGTGCTTGGTTGGCCAAAAAGGGCATATGTGTTTTTTCCTGAATATATTCAGGAAAAAATGTTTACGCACTTTTGTCCAAGTGCATCACTGTCAAAGATCTGCCGCTTTTCACATGCTTTAAACGCAATTCCAATCTACCTCCTGAAATATGATTCCTGCAATTCTGCCTCGTTTTGAAGTCCTCTTTGCAGACTTACTTCAGTATATTTTTGCCAATAGCTGTCATTTATAACTCTGCAGGTTTGTGAATTACAGTGCCTGTGATTTCCTTTCTTAACTCGTTTCCTTGAAAGCTGGCCACAGAACCGCAGGTTTGCTTTAGGCCATAATCAGGGTCTGGCACGGCACTCTGAGCCTTTGGTTAATTCCTCTTCCTGGTGGGAAATTAGAGTTAAATGTGCCCCTCCGGACACCTGCCTCACTCCCAGCCCCTTGGTGATGTGTGTCCTGTGGTTTGAGGCCACATGTGCTGGGTTCCTCACCTTTGGCTGATGTGGCCCCACTGGTGTGAGGACACTCCTGCCTGGTTCCCATCCCCTTGGTGATGTGGGCCATCCGGTGAGAGTCTGATCCTGGTTGGGTTCCTCACACTTCTGTGAGGTGGGCCCTCTTCTCTGACGTCACTCCTGCCTGGCTGGCACACCCCGCCTTGGCGAAGTCGGCCCTCTGGTGGGATTTGGTGCCTGCTGGGGGTCTCCTGCCCTCGGTAATGAGGGCCCTCTGGCGTCAGGCCCTAATTCCTGGGCTCCCAATATTTTCTGATATGCGCCCTGTGGTTCGAGTACACTCGTGCCAGGTTCCCAACCCCATGGGAATGTGGGCCTTCTGCTCTGAGGTCCCAACCGTGGGTTGCTCAGTTTCATGATGAGGGCCCTCTGCTGTGAGTTCTCTCCGGCCTGGATCCCATAGCCTCGCTGCTCCTGGCCACCTGCTGGGAGGTTCCAACTGCGGGATTCCTCACCTTTTTTCTTCTATGGACCCTCTGTTTTGAGACTCCTCCTGCCTGCCTCACTCCCAGTCCCTTGGTGATGTGTGTCCTCTGGTGTGAGGCCACGTGTGCTGGGTCCCTCGCCTTTGGATGATGTGGCCACACTGGTGTGAGGACACTCCTGCCTGCTTCCTATCCCCTTGATGATGTGGGCCCTCTGGTGAGAGTCTGATCCTGGCTGGGTTCCTCACCCTTCTGTGAGGTGGGCCCTCTGCTGTGAGGTCACTCCTGCCTGGCTGGCACACCCCACCTGGGCAACATCGGCCCTCTTGTGGCACTTGGAGCCTGCTGGGAGCCTCCTCCCCTCGGTGATGGGGGCCCTCTAGCGTCAGGCCCTAACTGCTGGGTACCCACATTTTCTGATACGTGCTAAGTGGTGCGAGGACACTCCTGCGAGGTTCCCATCCCCATGGGCATGTGGGCCTTCTGCTCTAAGGTCCCAACACCTGTGTTGTTCACCGTTTCATGATGTTGTCTCTCTGGTGTTAGTTCACTCAGGCCTAGATCCCATAGACTCTGTGCTCTGAGCCGACTGCTGGGAGGTTCCTACTGCTGGATTCCTTACCTTTTTTATTCTTTGGGTCCTGTGTTTTTATGCTCCTACTTCCTGACTCACTCCCAGCCCCTTTGTGATGTAGGTCCTCTGGTTTAAGGCCACATGTACCGGTTTCCTCACCTTTATTGATGTGGCCCCACTGGTGTGAGGACACTCCTGCCTGGTTCCCATCCCCTTGGTGATTGGGGCCCTCTTGTGAGAGTCTGATCCTGTCTGGATTCCTCACACTTCTGGGAGGTGGGCCCTCTGCTGTGAGGTCACTCCTGCCTGGCTGGCACACGTCACGTTGGCGATGTGGGCCCTCAGTTGGGAGTTGGTGCCTGCTGGGAGTCTCCTCCCCTCGGTAATGAGGGCCCTCTGGCGTCAGGCCCTAACTCATGGGCTCCCAAAATTTTCTGATGTGCGCCCTGTCGTGTGAGTACACTCCAGCCAGGGTCCCTTCCCTAGGGGATGTGGGCTTTCTGCTCTGTGGTCCCAACGGCTGGGTTGCTCACAGTGTCAGAATGTGGGCCCTCTGTTTTGAGTTCAGTCAGGCCTGGATCCCATAGCCTCGCTGCTCCTGGCCGCCTGCTGGGAGGTTCCAACTGCGGGATTCCTCACCTTTTTTACGCAATGGGCCCTCTGTTTTGAGGCTCCTCCTGCCTGCCTCACTCCCAGCCCCTTGGTGATGTGTGTCCTGTAGTTTGAGGCCACGTGTGCTGGGTCCGTCACATTTCGGTGATGTGGCCCCACTGGTGTGAGGACACTCCTGCCTGGTTTCCATTCCCTTGGTGATGTGGGCCCTCTGGTGAGAGTCTGATCCTCTTTGGGTTCCTCACACTTTTGTGTGGTTGGCCCTCTGCTCTGAGGTCACTCCTGCCTGGCTGGCACACCCCGCATTGGCGACGTCGGCCCTCTGGTAGAAGTTGGAGCTTGCTGGGAGCCTCCTCTCCTCAGTGATGAGGGCCCTCTGGCGTCCGGCCCTAACTGCTGGGCTCCCCACATTTTCTGTTGTGTGCCCACTGGTGCGATGACACTCCTGCTTGGTTCCCTTCCCCATGGGGATGTGGGCCTTGTGCTCTGAGGTCACAACGGCTGGGTTGCTTACAGTATCACGATGAGGGCCCTCTGTTGTGAGTTCATCACTGCCTGGATCCCATAGCCTCGGTGCTCTGGGCCGCCTGCTGGGATGTTCCAACTGCTGGATTCCTCACCTTTTTATACAATGGGCCATGTGTTTTGAGGTTAATCCTGCCTGCCTCGCTCTGAGACCCATGGTGATGTGGGTCTTCTGGTTTGAGGCCACATGTGCTGGGTACCTCAACTTTCGATGATGTGGCCCCACGGGTGTGAGGACACTCGTGCCTGATTCCCAGCCCCTTGCTTATGTGGGCACTCTGGTGAGAGTCTGATCATGACTGGGTTCCTTACCCTTCTGTGAGGTGGGCGCTCTGATGTGAGGTCACTCCTGCCTGGATGGCTCACGTCGCCTTGGCGACGTAGGCCCTCTGTTGGCCACTGAAGCATGCTGGGAGCCTCCTACCCTCTTTAATGAGGGCCCTGGAAGAAACGCATATGCCCTTTTTGACCAAGTGCATCATTGTCGAAGTTCTGCCTCTTCTCCTATACTTTCAGAGGACTTCCCATCTACCTCCTGAAATCGTATTCCTGGAATTCTGCCCCGCGTTCAAGTCCTCTTTGCAGCCTTACTTCAATATATTTTTGGACGATAGCTGTCATTTATAACTCTGCAGGTTTGTGAATTACAGTGCCCCTGAGCTCCATTCTTCAACTCGCTTTCTTGTGAGCTGGCCGCAAAACCGCAGGATTGCTTCAGGCCCTAATCTGGTTCCGGCACGGCATGTTGAGCCTTTGGCTAATTCCTCTTCCTGATGGGAAATGAGCATTAAATTTGCTCGTGCAGACACCTACAGCTAATCTCTCATTGGTTCTCCCTATTCCTGTTCATCTTGCTCAGAAATTCCAAACTGTGCCAAACAGGAGGTTAAAGGCACTGACTCTCCAATTGGGGAAAGAGTTAGTAAAGCGTCTGGAATGGTAAAACCGAGTATGAGGGGAAGAAAACTGAGATGCATTTAAAAAGGTTTCCCGGTCACACGGTGGACCATATTCTGGGTTTCCCATGCGTGTTTTACCTGAAGGAAGAATCCCTTAAACCTGGAGAGGTGGGACCCATGCAATGGGTACCATGCAGTATGACTTCAAATGGCCTGCATTTTCTCACCGAACCTCACCAATGCTATCAGCCCAAAGTGTCGAACCTTATGTCTCACTCAGCTCTAGGTGTAGATGTGGTAAATCCAGGTTGCATCACAAGCCCTGAATGAATTATTTAAGAATTGCTCTCTATTTCACTGTCATTGTGTTTGTTTTTGTAGTTTATTTTGATAATGGGATTTATCGGATTTTCTCTGCTGCCTTCATGCAGCTGTACACACACTTGATTCTCTTACGGAGACATATAAATCCATGGATTTGAAGATTCTTACTAGTCATGTGTAATCCTAGGAGTTGAATATGGTGTGTTTAGTCCATTTCGTTGAGCAAGGTGTAAGTCTTGACTATTACATATTTGGCTTATGGAAAGGTATGTGTGCTAATTTCTATCTCTGGTTTTATGCAGCACCCCACCTCACCTTTCCCCATAAGCAAGCATAAGTTGGTGTTCTAAATTTGAGACCCTGTTCTGTTTTGTAATTCAGTTCATGTGTAGCCAAGTTTACATTCCGTGTATTAGTGATATCTTATGATGTTTCATTTTCTGTGTGACTTATTTCACTTAGAATCATCGTACCTGGATCCACTCAATATGCCGCGACGGGCCTGATGACACAGATTTCATTGGTGAGTGATATTCCATTGTACGTGCGTACCACAACTTCTTTAACCATTTTTCACATTCTGGGATATTTAACTTGTACCGTAGACGACGTTCTTGTAAACAGAGCTGTCCCAAACTTTGGGGTGGCTGTGTGTTTTTGATTTTAATTTCCCTAAGCTATAGGACCATAAGTGGAAGTGACATAGGCTCCGTTGCTTTGTTTCCTACGTGTTTCAGGAAACCCCATACACTTCTCCAGAGTGGCTGTTTGCAATTTACATCCCCCCCATCAGCATAACAAGTCTCCCTGTTCTCCATGACCTGTCCTGCCTTTCTGAATTTTACACTTTTTCAGATGCCCCTTTTGACCGGGGGGCAGTGAGACTTCATTGTAGTGCAGATTTCATTTACCTGCTTGCTTGCTTGGCCAAAAATGGCGTATGCGTTTTTTCCTGAATATATTCAGGAAAAAACGCATACGCACTTTTTGGCCAGTGCATCATTGTCGACATTCTGCCTCTATTCCTATGCTTTAAGTGCAATTCCAGTCTACCCCCTGAAATCGTTTTCCTGAAATTCTGCCCCGCTTTCAAGTCCTATTCGAAGACTTACTTCAATACATTTTTGGACGATAGCTGTCATTCATAACTCTGCAGGTTTGTGAATTACAGTGCCCCTGAGCTCGTTTCCTCAACTCGCTTTCTTGTGAGCTGGCCGCAAAACCGCAGGATTGCTGCAGGCCCTAATCTGTTTCCGTCAGGGCACACTGAGCCTTTGGTGAATTCCTCTTCCTGGTGGGAAATGAGCGTTCCATTTGCCCGTGCAGACACCTACAGCTAGTCTCTCATTGTTTCTCCCTATTCCTGTTAATCTTGCGTAGAAATTGCAAACTGTGCCAAACAGGAGGTTAAAGGCACTGACTCTCCAAGTGGGGAGAATGTTAGTAAAGTGTCTGGAATGGTGAACCCGAGTAGCAGGGTTCGAAAACTGAGATATATTTGAAAACGTTTCCCAAACACACGGTGGACAATACTCTGGGTTTCCCATGCATGTCTTAGCTGAAGGAAGAATCCCTTAAACCTGGAGAGCTGGGAACCATGGAATGGGTACCATGCAGTATGACTACAAAGGGTCTGCATTTGCTCACCGAACCTCACAAATGCTATCAGCCCGAAGTGTCCAGCCGTATATCGCACCCAGCTCTGGGTGTAGATGTGGTAAATCCAGGTTGCATCACAAGCCCTGAATGAATTATTTAAGAATTGCTCTCTATTTCACTGTCAATGTGTTTTGGTTTTGAAATTTATTTTGATAATGGGATTTATCGGATTTTCACTGCTGCGTTTAGGCTGCTGTACACACGCTTGATTTCCTTATGGAGACATATAAATCCATGGGTTTTAAGATTCTTACTTGTCAGGTATATTCCCAGGCTTTGAGTCCGTTTCGTTGAGCAAGGAGTAGGGCTTGTCTATTATATATTTGGCTTATGGAACGGTATCTGTGCTAATTTCAATCTCTGGTTTTATGCAGCGCCCCAACTCACATTTCCCCATAAGCAAGCATAAGTTGGTTTTCTAAATTTGAGACCCTGTTCTGTTTTGTAATTCAGTTCATGGGTAGCCAAGTTTACATTCCGTGTATTAGTCATATCTTATGATGTTTCTTTTTCTGTGTGACTTATTTCTCGTAGAATCATCGTACCTGAATCCACTCATTATGCCGCTACGGGCCTGATGAAGTAGATTTCATTGCTGAGTGATATTCCATTGTACGTGCGTACCAGAACTTCTTTATCCATTTTTTGCTTTCTGGGATATTTTACTTGTACCGTAGACGAGGTTCTTGTAAACAGAGCCGTCCCAAACTCTGGGGTGGCTGTGTGTTTTTGATTTTAATTTCCCTAAGCTATAGGACCATAAGTGGAAGTGACATAGGCTGTGTTGCTTTGTTTCCCACGTGTTTCTGGAAACACCATACACTTCTCCAGAGTGGTTGTTGGCAATTTACATCCCGCCCATCAGCATGACAAGGCTCCCTGTTCTCCATGACCTGTCCTCCCTTTCTGGATTTTACACTTTTTTCAGATGGCCCTTTTGACCCGGGGGGCAGTGAGACTTCATTGTAGTGCAGATTTCCTTTACACGCTTGCTTGGTTGGCCAAAAAGGGCGTATGCGTTTTTACCTGAATATATTCAGGAAAAAACGCATACGCCCTTTTTGGCCAAGTGCATCGTTGTCGACATTCTGCCTCTTTTCCTATGCTTTTAGTACAATTCCAGTCTACCCCCTGAAATCGTTTTCCTGAAATTCTGCCCCGCATTCAAGTCCTCTTCGAAGACTTACTTCAATACATTTTTGGACGATAGCTGTCATTCATAACTCTGCAGGTTTGTGAATTACAGTGCCCCTGAGCTCATGTCTTCAACTCGTTTTCTTGTGAGCTGGCCGCAAAACCGCAGGATTGCTTCAGGTCGTAATCTCTTTCCGGCAGGGCTTGCTGAGCCTTTGTTTAATTCCTCTTCCTGGTCGGAAATGAGCGTTCCTTTTGCCCGTGCAGGCACCTACAGCTAGTCTCTCATTGGTTCTCCCTATTCCTGTACATCTTGCGCAGAAATTGCAAACTGTGCCAAACAGGAGGTTAATGGCACTGACTCTCCAAGTGGGGAGAGTGTTAGTAAAGCGTCTGGAATGGTGAACCCGAGTACCAGGGTACGAAAACTGAGATGCATTTGAAAACGTTTCCCGGTCACACAGTGCACTGTACTGTGGGTTTCCCATGCATGTTTTAGCTGAAGGAAGAATCCCTTAAACCTGGAGAGTTGGGACCCATGGAATGGGTACCATGCAGTTTGACTTCAAAGGGTCTGCGTTTGCTCACCGAACCTCACCAATGCTATCAGCCCGAAGTGCCCAGCCTTATGACTCACCCAGCTCTGGGTGTAGATGTGGTAAATCCAGGTTGCATCACAAGCCCTGAATGAATTATTTAAGATTTGCTCTCTATTTCACTGTCATTGTGTTTTGTTTTTGAAATTTATTTTGATAATGGGATTTATCGGATTTTCACTGCTGCATTTAGGCCGTTGTACACACGCTTGATTTCCTTATGGAGACATATAAGTCCATGGGTTTTAAGATTCTTACTTGTCAGGTATCTTGCAAGGCGTTGAATATGGGGTGTTGAGTCCATTTCGTTGAGCAAGGAGTAGGTCTTGTCTATTATATATTTGGCTTATGGAACGGTATCTGTGCTAATTTCAATCTCTGGTTTTATGCAGCACCCCAACTCACCTTTCCCCATTAGCAAGCATAAGTTGGTTTTCTAAATTTGAGACCCTGTTCTGTTTTGTAATTCAGTTTATGTGTAGCCAAGTTTACATTCCGTGTATTACTTATATATTATGATGTTTCTTTTTCTGGGTGACGTATTTCTCTTAGAATCATCGTACCTGAATCCACTCATTATGCCGCTATGGGCCTGAAGACGTAGATTTCTTTGCTGAGTGATACTCCATTGTACGTGCGTACCAGAACTTCTTTATCCATTTTTTCCTTTCTCGGATATTTAACTTGTACCGTAGACAAGGTTCTTGTAAACAGAGCCATCCCAAACTTTGGGGTGGCTGTGTGTTTGTGATTTTAATTACCCTAAGCTATAGGACCATATTGGAAGTGACATAGGCTGTGTTGCTTTGTTTCCTACGTGTTTCAGGATACACCATACATTTCTCCAGAGTGGCTGTTGGCAATTTACATGCCGCCCATCAGCATAACAAGGCTCCCTGTTCTCCAAGACCTGTCCTGCCTTTCTGGATTTTACACTTTTTTCAGATGGCCCTTTTGACCGGGGGGCAGTGAGACTTCATTGTAGTGCAGATTTCCTTTACACGCGTGCTTGGTTGGCCAAAAAGGGCGTATGCGTTTTTTCCTGAATATATTCAGGAAAAAACGCATACGCCCTTTTTGGCCAAGTGCATCGCTGTCGACATTCTGCCTCTTTTCCTATGCTTTAAGTGCAATTCCAGTCTACCCCCTGAAATCGTTTTCCTGAAATTCTGCCCCGCTTTCAAGTCCTCTTTGAAGACTTACTTCAGTACATTTTTGAACGATAGCTGTCATTCATAACTCTGCAGGTTTGTGAATTACAGTGCCCCTGAGCTCATGTCTTCAACTCCTTTTCTTGTGAGCTGGCCGCAAAACCGCAGGATTGCTTCAGGCCGTAATATATTTCCGGCCGGGCACGCTGAGTCTTTGGTTAATTCCACTTCCTGGTGGGAAATGATCGTTCAATTTGCCCGTGCAGACACCAACAGCTAGTCTCTCATTGGTTCTCCCTATGCCTGTTCATCTTGCGCAGAAATTGCAAACTGTGCCAAACAGGAGGTTAAATGCACTGACTCTCCAAGTGGGGAGAGTGTTAGTAAAGCGTATGGAATGGTGAACCCGAGTACCAGGGGACGAAAACTGAGATGCATTTGAAAACGTTTCCCGGTCACACAGTGCACTGTACTGTGGGTTTCCCATGCATGTTTTAGCTGAAGGAAGAATCCCTTAAACCTGGAGAGTTGGGACCCATGGAATGGGTACCATGCAGTATGACTTCAAAGGGTCTGCATTTGCTCACCGAACCTCACCAATGCTATCAGCCCGAGGTGTCCAGCCTTATATCTCACCCAGCTCTGGGTGTAGATGTGGTAAATCCAGGTTGCATCACAAGCCCTGAATGAATTATTTAAGAATTGCTCTCTATTTCACTGTCATTGTGTTTTGTTTTTGAAATTTATTTTGATAATGGGATTTATCGGATTTTCACTGCTGCGTTTAGGCCGTTGTACACACGCTTGATTTCATTTTGGAGACATATAAATCCATGGGTTTTAAGATTCTTACTTGTCAGGTATCTTGCAAGGCGTTGAATATGGGGTGTTGAGTCCATTTCGTTGAGCAAGGAGTAGGTCTTGTCTATTATATATTTGGCTTATGGAACGGTATCTGTGCTAATTTCAATCTCTGGTTTTATGCAGCACCCCAACTCACCTTTCCCCATAAGCAAGCATAAGTTGGTTTTCTAAATTTGAGACCCTGTTCTGTTTTGTAATTCAGTTTATGTGTAGCCAAGTTTACATTCCGTGTATTACTGATATATTATGATGTTTCTTTTTCTGTGTGACTTATTTCTCGTAGAATCATCGTACCTGAATCCAGTCATTATGCCGCTATGGGCCTGAAGACGTAGATTTCTTTGCTGAGTAATATTCCATTGTACATGCGTACCAGAACTTCTTTATCCATTTTTTCCTTTCTCGGATATTTAACTTGTACCATAGACGAGGTTCTTTAAACAGAGCAATCCCAAACTTTGGGGTGGCTGTGTGTTTTTGATTTTAATTTCCCTAAGCTATAGGACCATAAGTGGAAGTGACATAGGCTGTGTTGCTTTGTTTCCTACGTGTTTCAGGATACACCATACATTTCTCCAGAGTGGCTGTCGGCAATTTACATCCCGCCCATCAGCATAACAAGGCTCCCTGTTCTCCATGACCTGTCCTGTCTTTTTGGATTTTACACTTTTTTCAGATGGCCCTTTTGACCGGGGGGCAGTGAGACTTCATTGTAGTGCAGATTTCCTTTACACGCTTGCTTGGTTGGCCAAAAAGGGCGTATGCGTTTTTTCCTGAATATATTCAGGAAAAAACGCATACGCCCTTTTTGGCCAAGTGCATCATTGTCGACATTCTGCCTCTTTTCCTATGCTTTAAGTGCAATTCCAGTCTACCCCCTGAAATCGTTTTCCTGAAATTCTGCCCCGCTTTCAAGTCCTCTTTGAAGACTTACTTCAGTATATTTTTGGACGATAGCTGACATTCATAACTCTGCAGGTTTGTGAATTACAGTGCCCCTGAGCTCCTTTCTTCAACTCGTTTTCTTGTGAGCTGGCCGCAAAACCGCAGGATTGCTTCAGGCCCTAATCTGTTTCCAGCAGGGCACGCTGAGCCTTTGGTTAATTCCTCTTAATGGTGGGAAATGAGCGTTCAATTTGCCCGTCCAGACACCAACAGCTAGTCTCTCATTGGTTCTCCCTATGCCTGTTCATCTTGCGCAGAAATTGCAAACTGTGCCAAACAGGAGGTTAAAGGCACTGACTCTCCAAGTGGGGAGAGTGTTAGTAAAGCGTCTGGAATGGTGAACCCGAGTATCAGGGGACGAAATCTGAGATGCATTTGAAAACGTTTCCCAATCACACGGTGGACGATAGTCTGGGTTTCCAATGCATGTTTTAGCTGAAGGAAGAATCCCTTAAACCTGGAGAGTTGGGACCCATGGAATGGGTACCATGCAGTATGACTTCAAAGGGTCTGCGTTTGCTCACCGAACCTCACCAATGCTATCAGCCCGAAGTGCCCAGCCTTATGTCTCACCCAGCTCTGGGTGTAGATGTGGTAAATCCAGGTTGCATCACAAGCCCTGAATGAATTATTTAAGAATTGCTCTCTATTTCACTGTCATTGTGTTTTGTTTTTGAAATTTATTTTGATAATGGGATTTATCGGATTTTCACTGCTGCGTTTAGACCGCTGTACACACGCTTGATTTCCTTAAGGAGACATATAAATCCATGGGTTTTAAGATTCTTACTTGTCAGGTATCTTGCCAGGCGTTGAATATGGTGTGTTGAGTCCATTTCGTTGAGCAAGTAGTAGGGCTTGTCTATTATATATTTGGCTTATGGAACGGTATCTGTGCTAATTTCAATCTCTGGTTTTATGCAGCACCCCAACTCACCTTTCCCCATAAGCAAGCATAAGTTGGTTTTCTAAATTTGAGACCCTCTTCTGTTTTGTAATTCAGTTTATGTGTAGCCAAGTTTACATTCCGTGTATTACTGATATATTATGATGTTTCTTTTTCTGTGTGACGTATTTCTCGTAAAATCATCGTACCTGAATCCACTCATTATGCCGCTACGGGCCTGAAGACGTAGATTTCATTGCTGAGTGATATTCCATTGTACGTGCGTACCAGAACTTCCTTATCCATTTTTTCCTTTCTCGGATATTTAACTTGTACCGTAGACAAGGTTCTTGTAAACAGAGCCATCCCAAACTTTGGGGTGGCTGTGTGTTTGTGATTTTAATTTCCCTAAGCTATAGGACCATAAGTGGAAGTGCCATAGGCTGTGTTGCTTTGTTTCCTACGTGTTTCTGGAAACACCATACACTTCTCCAGAGTGGTTGTTGGCAATTTACATCCCGCCCATCAGCATGACAAGGCTCCCTGTTCTCCATGACCTGTCCTGACTTTCTGGATTTTACATTTTTTTCAGATGGCCCTTTTGACCGGGGGGCAGTGAGACTTCATTGTAGTGCAGATTTCCATTACACGCTTGCTTGGTTGGCCAAAAAGGGCGTATGCGTTTTTTCCTCAATATATTCAGGAAAAAACGCATACGCCCTTTTTGGCCAAGTGCATCGTTGTCGACATTCTGCCTCTTTTCCTATGCTTTTAGTACAATTCCAGTCTACCCCCTGAAATAGTTTTCCTGAAATTCTGCCCCGTTTTCAAGTCCTCTTGGAAGACTTACTTAAATATATTTTTGGACGATAGCTGTCATTCATAACTCTGCAGGTTTGTGAATTACAGTGCCCTGAGCTCATGTCTTCAACTCGCTTTCTTGTGAGCTGGCCGCAAAACCGCAGGATTGTTTCAGGCCAAAGTCTCTTTCCGGCAGGGCATGCTGAGCCTTTGTTTAATTCCTCTTCCTGGTCGGAAATGAGCGTTCCTTTTGCCCGTGCAGGCGCCTACAGCTAGTCTCTCATTGGTTCTCCCTATTCCTGTACATCTTGCGCAGAAATTGCAAACTGTGCCAAACAGGAGGTTAATGGCACTGACTCTCCAAGTGGGGAGAGTGTTAGTAAAGCGTCTGGAATGGTGAACCCGAGTACCAGGGGACGAAATCTGAGATGCATTTGAAAACATTTCCCGGTCACACAGTGCACTGTACTGTGGGTTTCCCATGCATGTTTTAGCTGAAGGAAGAATCCCTTAAACCTGGAGAGTTGGGACCCATGGAATGGGTACCATGCAGTATGACTTCAAAGGGTCTGCGTTTGCTCACCGAACCTCACCAATGCTATCAGCCCGAAGTGTCCAGCCTTATGTCTCACCCAGCTCTGGGTGTAGATGTGGGAAATCCAGGTTGCATCACAAGCCCTGAATGAATTATTTAAGAATTGCTCTCTATTTCACTGTCATTTTGTTTTGATTTTGAAATTTATTTTGATAATGGAATTTATCGGATTTTCACTGCTGCGTTTAGGCCGCTGTACACACGCTTGATTTCCTTTTGGAGACATATAAATCCATGGGTTTTAAGATTCTTACTTGTCAGGTATCTTGCCAGGCATTGAATATGGGGTGTTGAGTCCCTTTCGTTGAGCAAGGAGTAGGTCTTGTCTATTATATATTTGGCTTATGGAACGGTATCTGTGCTAATTTCAATCTCTGGTTTTATACAGCACCCCAATTCACCTTTCCCCATAAGCAAGCATAAGTTGGTTTTCTAAATTTGAGACCCTGTTCTGTTTTGTAATTCAGTTCATGGGTAGCCAAGTTTAAATTCCGTGTATTAGTGATATCTTATGATGTTTCTTTTTCTGTGTGACTTATTTCTCGTAGAATCATCGTACGTGAATCCACTCATTATGCCGCTACGGGCCTGAAGACATAGATTTCATTGCTGAGTGATATTCCATTGTACGTGCGTACCACAACTTCTTTATCCATTTTTTACTTTCTGGGATATTTTACTTGTACCGTAGACGAGGTTCATGTAAACAGAGCCGTCCCAAACTCTGGGGTGGCTGTGTGTTTTTGATTTTAATTTCCCTAAGCTATAGGACCATAAGTGGAAATGCCATAGGCTGTGTTGCTTTGTTTCCTACGTGTTTCTGGAAACACCATACACTTCTCCAGAGTGGTTGTTGGCAATTTACATCCCGCCCATCAACATGACAAGGCTCCCTGTTCTCCATGACCTGTCCTGCCTTTCTGGATTTTACACTTTTTTCAGATGGCCCTTTTGACCGGGGGGGCAGTGAGACTTCATTGTAGTGCAGATTTCCTTTACACGCTTGCTTGGTTGGCCAAAAAGGGCGTATGCGTTTTTCTCTGAATATATTCAGGAAAAAACGCATACGCCCTTTTTGGCCAAGTGCATCGTTGTCGACATTCTGCCTCTTTTCCTATGCTTTTAGTACAATTCCAGTCTACCCCCTGAAATCGTTTTCCTGAAATTCTGCCCCGCTTACAAGTCCTCTTCGAAGACTTACTTCAATACATTTTTGGACGATAGCTGTCATTCATAACTCTGCAGTTTTGTGAATTACAGTGCCCCTGAGCTCATGTCTTCAACTCGCTTTCTTGTGAGCTGGCCGCAAAACCGCAGGATTGCTTCAGTCCATAATCTCTTTCCGGCAGGGCATGCTGAGCCTTTGTTTAATTCCTCTTTCTGGTCGGAAAAGAGTGTTCCTTTTGCCCGTGCAGGCACCTACAGCTAGTCTCTCATTGGTTCTCCCTATTCCTGTACATCTTGCGCAGAAATTGCAAACTGTGCCAAACAGGAGGTTAATGGCACTGACTCTCCAAGTGGGGAGAGTGTTAGTAAAGCGTCTGGAATGGTGAACCCGAGTACCAGGGGACGAAAACTGAGATGCATTTGAAAACGTTTCCCAATCACACGGTGGACCATACTATGGGTTTCCCATGCATGTTTTAGCTGAAGGAAGAATCCCTTAAACCTGGAAATTTTGAACCCATGGAATGGGTACCATGCAGTATGACTTCAAAGGGTCTGCGTTTGCTCACCGAACCTCACCAATGCTATCAGCCCGAAGTGTCCAGCCTTATGTCTCACCCAGCTCTGGGTGTAGATGTGGGAAATCCAGGTTGCATTACAAGCCCTGAATGAATTATTTAAGAATTGCTCTCTATTTCACTGTCATTGTGTTTTGTTTTTGAAATTTATTTTGATAATGGGATTTATCGGATTTTCACTGCTGCATTTAGGCCGTTGTACACACGCTTGATTTCCTTATGGAGACATATAAATCCATGGGTTTTAAGATTCTTACTTGTTAGGTATCTTGCCAGGCGTTGAATATGTGGTGTTGAGTCCATTTCGTTGAGCAAGGAGTAGGGTTGTCTATTATATATTTGGCTTATGGAACGGTATCTGTGCTAATTTCCATCTCTCGTTTTATGCAGCACCCCAACTCACCTTTCCCCATAAGCAAGCATAAGTTGGTTTTCTAAATTTGAGACCCTGTTCTGTTTTGTAATTCAGTTTATGTGTAGCCAAGTTTACATTCCGTGTATTACTGATATATTATGATGTTTCTTTTTCTGTGTGACTTATTTCTCGTAGAATCATCGTACCTGAATCCACTCATTATGCCGCTACGGGCCTGAAGACGTAGATTTCATTGCTGAGTGATATTCCATTGTACGTGCGTACCAGATATTCTTTATCCATTTTTTCCTTTCTCGGATATTTAACTTGTACCGTAGAAAAGGTTCTTGTAAACAGAGCCATCCCAAACTTTGGGGTGGCTGTGTGTTTGTGATTTTAATTACCCTAAGCTATAGGACCATAGTGGAAGTGACATAGGCTGTGTTGCTTTGTTTCCTACGTGTTTCAGGATACACCATACATTTCTCCAGAGTGGCTGTTGGCAATTTACATCCCGCCCATCAGCATAACAAGGCTCCCTGTTCTCCAAGACCTGTCCTGCCTTTCTGGATTTTACACTTTTTTCAGATGGCCTTTTTGACTGGGGGGCAGTGAGACTTCATTGTAGTGCAGATTTCCTTTACACGCTTGCTTGGTTGGCCAAAAAGGGCGTATGCGTTTTTTCCTGAATATATTCAGGAAAAAACGCATACGCCCTTTTTGGCCAAGTGCATCATTGTCGACATTCTGCCTCTTTTCCTATGCTTTAAGTGCAATTCCAGTATACCCCCTGAAATCGTTTTCCTGAAATTCTGCCCCGCTTTCAAGTCCTCTTTGAAGACTTACTTCAGTACATTTTTGGACGATAGCTGTCATTCATAACTCTGCATGTTTGTGAATTACAGTTCCCCTGAGCTCCTTTCTTCAACTCCTTTTCTTGTGAGCTGGCCGCAAAACCGCAGGATTGCTTCAGGCCCTAATATGTTTCCGGCCGGGCACGCTGAGCATTTGGGTAATTCCTCTTCCTGGTGGGAAATGATCGTTCCATTTGCCCGTGCAGACACCTACAGCTAGTCTCTCATTGGTTCTCCCTATTCCTGTTCATCTTGCGCAGAAATTGCAAACTGTGCCAAACAGGAGGTTAAAGGCACTGACTCTCCAAGTGGGGAGAGTGTTAGTAAAGCGTCTGGAGTGGTGAACCCGAGTACCAGGGTTCGAAAACTGAAATGCATTTGAAAACGTTTCCCAATCACACGGTGGACCATACTCTGGGTTTCCCATGCATGTTTTAGCTGAATTAAGAATCTCTTAAACCTGGAGAGTTGGGACCCGTGGAATGGGTACCATGCAGTATGACTTCAAAGGGTCTGCGTTTGCTCACCGAACCTCACCAAAGCTATCAGCCCAAAGTGTCCAGCCTTATGTCTCACCCAGCTCTGGGTGTAGATGTGGTAAATCCAGGTTGCATCACATGCCCTGAATGAATTATTTAAGAATTGCTCTCTATTTCACTGTCATGGTGTTTGTTTTTGAAATTTATTTTGATAATGGGATTTATCGGATTTTCACTGCTGCGTTTAGGCCGCTGTACACACGCTTGATTTCCTTATGGAGACATATAAATCCATGGGTTTTAAGATTCTTACTTGTCAGGTATATTCCCAGGCGTTGAATATGGGGTTTTGTGTCCATTTCGTTGAGCAAGGAGTAGGTCTTGTCTATTATATATTTGGCTTATGGAACAGTATCTGTGCTAATTTCAATCTCTGGTTTTATGCAGCACCCCAACTCACCTTTCCCCGTAAGCAAGCATAAGTTGGTTTTCTAAATTTGAGAACCTGTTCTGTTTTGTAATTCAGTTCATGTGTAGCCAACTATACATTCCGTGTATTATTGATATCTTATGATGTTTCATTTTCTGTGTGACTTAATTCTTGAAGAATCATCGTACGTGAATCCACTCATTATGCCGCTGCAGGCCTGATGACGTAGATTTCATTGCTGAGTGATATTCCATAGTACGTGCGTACCAGAACTTCTTTATCCATTTTTGGCATTCTCAGATATTTAACTAGTATCGTAGATGACGTTCCTGTAAACAGAGCCGTCCCAAATTTTGGGGTGGCTGTGTGTTTTTGATTTTAATTTCCCTAAGCTATAGGACCATAAGTGGAAGTGCCATAGGCTGTGTTGCTTTGTTTCCTACGCGTTTCAGGAAACACCATACACTTCTCCAGAGTGGCTGTTGGCAATTTACATCCCGCCCATCAGCATAACAAGGCTCCGTGTTCTCCATGACCTGTCCTGCCTTTCTGGATTTTACACTTTTTTCAGATGGCCCTTTTGACCGGGGGGCAGTGAGACTTAATTGTAGTGCAGATTTCCTTTACACGCTTGCTTGGTTGGCCAAAAAGGGCGTATGCGTTTATTCCTGAATATATTCAGGAAAAAACGCATACGCCCTTTTTCGCCAAGTGCATCATTGTAGACATTCTGCCTCTTTTCCTATGCTTTAAGTGCAATTCCAGTCTACCCCCTGAAATCGTTTTCCTGAAATTCTGCCCCGCTTTCAAGTCCTCTTCGAAGACTTACTTCAGTACATTTTTGGACGATACCTGTCATTCATAACTCTGCATGTTTGTGAATTACAGTGCCCCTGAACTCCTTTCTTCAACTCGCTTTCTTGTGAGCTGGCCGCAAAACCGCAGGATTGCTTCAGGCCATAATCTCTTTCCGGCAGGGCATGCTGAGCCTTTGGTTAATTCCTCTTCCTGGTGGGAAATGAGCGTTCCATTTGCCCGTGCAGACGCCAACAGCTAGTCTCTCATTGGTTCTCCCTATGCCTGTTCATCTTGCGCAGAAATTGCAAACTGTGCCAAACAGGAGGTTAAAGGCACTGACTCTCCAAGTGGGGAGAGTGTTAGTAAAGCGTCTGGAATGGTGAACCCGAGTACCAGGGGACGAAAACTGAGATGCATTTGAAAACGTTTCCCAATCAACGGCGGACGATAGTCTGGGTTTCCCATGCATGTTTTAGCTGAAGGAAGAATCCCTTAAACCTGGAGAGTTGGGACCCATGGAATGGGTACCATGCAGTATGACTTCAAAGGGTCTGCGTTTGCTCACCGAACCTCACCAATGCTATCAGCCCGAAGTGTCCAGCCTTATGTCTCACCCAGCTCTGGGTGTAGATGTGGTAAATCCAGGTTGCATCACAAGCCCTGAATGAATTATTTAAGAATTGCTCTCAATTTCACTGAAATTGTGTTTTGTTTTTGAAATTTATTTTGATAATGGGATTTATCGGATTTTCACTGCTGCGTTTAGGCCGCTGTACACACGCTTGATTTCCTTATGGAGACATATAAATCCATGGGTTTTAAGATTCTTACTTGTCAGGTATCTTGCCAGACGTTGAATATGGGGTGTTGAGTCCATTTCGTTGAGCAAGGAGTAGGGCTTGTCTATTATATATTTGGCTTATGGAACGGTATCTGTGCTAATTTCAATCTCTGGTTTTATGCAGCACCCCAACTCACCTTTCCCCATAAGCAAGCATAAGTTGGTTTTCTAAATTTGAGACCCTGTTCTGTTTTGTAATTCAGTTCATGTGTAGCCAACTTTACATTCCGTGTATTAGTGATATCTTATGATGTTTCTTTTTCTGTGTGACTTATTTCTCGTAGAATCATCGTACCTGAATCCACTCATTATGCCGCTATGGGCCTGAAGACGTAGATTTCATTGCTGAGTGATATTCCATTGTACGTGCGTACCAGAACTTCTTTATCCATTTTTTCCTTTCTCGGATATTTAACTTGTACCGTAGACAAGGTTCTTGTAAACAGAGCCATCCCAAACTTTGGGGTGGCTGTGTGTTTTTGATTTTAATTTCCCTAAGCTATAGGACCATAAGTGGAAGTGCCATAGGCTGTGTTGCTTTGTTTCCTTCATCATTCAGGATACACCATACACTTCTCCAGAGTGGCTGTTGGCAATTTATATCCCGCCCATCAGCATAACAAGGCTCCCTGTTCTCCATGACCTGTCCTGCCTTTCTGGATCTTGCACTTTTTTCAGATGGCCCTTTTGACCGTGGGGCAGTGAGACTTCATTGTAGTGCAGATTTCCTTTACACGCTTGCTTGGTTGGCCAAAAAGTGCGTATCAGTTTTTTACCTGAATATATTCAGGAAAAAACGCATACGCCCTTTTTGGCCAAGTGCATCATTGTCGACATTCTGCCTCTTACCTATGCTTTAAGTGCAATTCCAGTCTACCCCCTGAAATCGTTTTCCTGAAATTCTGCCCCGCTTTCAAGTCCTCTTCGAAGACTTACTTCAATACATTTTTGGACGATAGCTGTCATTCATAACTCTGCAGGTTTGTGAATTGCAGTGCCCCTGAGCTCCTTTCTTCAACTCGCTTTCTTGTGAGGTGGCCGCAAACCCGCAGGATTGCTTCAGGCCATAATCTCTTTCCGGCAGGGCACGCTGAGCCTTTGGTTAATTCCTCTTCCTCGTCGGAAATGAGCGTTCCATTTGCCCGTGCAGACACCTAGAGCTAGTCTCTCATTGGTTCTCCCTATTCCTGTTCATCTTGCACAGAAATTGCAAACTGTGCCAAACAGGAGGTTAATGGCACTGACTCTCCAAGTGGGCAGAGTGTTAGTAAAGCGTCTGGAATGGTGAACCCGAGTACCAGGGGACGAAAACTGAGATGCATTTGAAAACGTTTCCCAGTCACACAGTGCACTGTATGGGTTTCCCATGCATGTTTTAGCTGAAGGAAGAATCCCTTAAACCTTGAGAGTTGGGACCCATGGAATGGGTACCATGCAGTATGACTTCAAAGGGTTTGCGTTTGCTCATCATACCTCACCAATGCTATCAGCCCGAAGTGCCCAGCCATATGTCTCACCCTGCTCTGGGTGTAGATGTGGTAAATCCAGGTTGCATCACAAGCCCTGAATGAGTTATTTAAGAATTGCTCTCTATTTCACTGTCATTGTGTTTTGTTTTTGAAATTTATTTTGATAATGGGATTTATCGGATTTTCACTGCTGCGTTTAGGCCGCTGTACACACGCTTGATTTCCTTATGGACACATATAAATCCATGGGTTTTAAGATTCTTACTTCTCAGGTATATTCCCAGGCGTTGAATATGGGGTGTTGAGTCCATTTCGATGAGCAAGGAGTAGGTCTTGTCTATTATATATTTGGCTTATGGTACGGTATCTGTGCTAATTTCAATCTCTGGTTTTATGCAGCTCCCCAACTCACCTTTCCCCATAAGCAAGCATAAGTTGGTTTTCTAAATTTGAGACCCGGTTCTGTTTTGTAATTCAGTTCATGTGTAGCCAACTATACATTCCGTGTATTATTGATATCTTATGATGTTTCATTTTCTGTGTGACTTAATTCTTGAAGAATCATCGTACGTGAATCCACTCATTATGCCGCTACAGGCCTGATGACGTAGATTTCATTGCTGAGTGATATTCCATTGTACGTGCGTACCAGAACTTCTTTATCCATTTTTTGCATTCTCAGATATTTAACTAGTATCGTAGATGACGTTCCTGTAAACAGAGCCGTCCCAAATTTTGGGGTGGCTGTGTCTTTTTGATTTTAATTTCCCTAAGCTATAGGACCATAAGTCGAAGTGCCATAGGCTGTGTTGCTTTGTTCCCTACGCGTTTCAGGAAACACCATACACTTCTCCAGAGTGGCTGTTGGCAATTTACATCCCGCCCATCAGCATAACAAGGCTCCGTGTTCTCCATGACCTGTCCTGCCTTTCTGGATTTTACACTTTTTTCAGATGGCCCTTTTGACCGGGGGGCAGTGAGACTTAATTGTAGTGCAGATTTCCTTTACACGCTTGCTTGGTTGGCCAAAAAGGGCGTATGCGTTTATTCCTGAATATATTCAGGAAAAAACGTATACGCCCTTTTTCGCCAAGTGCATCATTGTAGACATTCTGCCTCTTTTCCTATGCTTTAAGTGCAATTCCAGTCTACCCCCTGAAATCGTTTTCCTGAAATTCTGCCCCGCTTTCAAGTCCTCTTCGAAGACTTACTTCAATACATTTTTGGACGATAGCTGTCATTCATAACTCTGCAGGTTTGTGAATTGCAGTACCCCTGAGCTCCTTTCTTCAACTCCTTTTCTTGTGAGCTGGCCGCAAAACCGCAGGATTGCTTCAGGCCCTAATCTGTTTCCAGCATGGTACACTGAGCCTTTGGTTAATTCCTCTTCCTGGTGGGAAATGAGCGTTCAATTTGCCCGTGCAGACACGAACAGCTAGTCTCTCATTGGTTCTCCCTATGCCTGTTCATCTTGCGCAGAAATTGCAAACTGTGCGAAACAGGAGGTTAAAGGCACTGACTCTCCAAGTGGGGAGAGTGTTAGTAAAGCGTCTGGAATGGTGAACCCAAGTACCAGGGGACGAAATCTGAGATGCATTTGAAAACGTTTCCCAATCACACAGCGGACGATACTCTGGGTTTCCCATGCATGTTTTAGCTGAAGGAAGAATCCCTTAAACCTGGAGAGTTGGGAGCCATGGAATGGGTACCATGCAGTATGACTTCAAGGGTCTGCGTTTGTTCACCGAACCTCACCAATGCTATCAGCCCGAAGTGTCCAGCCTTATGTCTCATCCAGCTCTGGGTGTAGATGTGGTAAATACAGGTTGCATCACAAGCCCTGAATGAATTATTTAAGAATTGCTCTCTATTTCACTGTCATTGTGTTTTGTTTTTGAAATTCATTTTGATAATGGGATTTATCGGATTTTCACTGCTGCTTTTAGGCCGCTGTACACACGCTTGATTTCGTTATAGAGACATATAAATCCATGGGTTTTAAGATTCTTACTTGTCAGGTATCTTCCCAGGCGTTGAATATAGGGTGTTGAGTCCATTTCGTTGAGCAAGGAGTAGGATTTGTATATTATATATTTGGCTTATGGAACGGTATCTGTGCTAATTTCAATCTCTGGTTTTATGCAGCATCCCAACTGACCTTTCCCCATAAGCAAGCGTAAGTTGGTTTGCTAAATTTGAGACCCTGTTCTGTTTTGTAATTCAGTTCATGGGTAGCCAAGTTTACATTCCGTGTATTAGTGATAACTTATGATGTTTCTTTTTCTCTCTGACTTATTTCTCATAGAATCATCGTACCTGAATCCACTCATTATGCCGCTACGGTCCTGATGACGTAGATTTCATTGCTGAGTGATATTCCATTATACGTGCGTACCACAACTTCTTTATCCATTTTATGCTTTCACGGATATTTAACTTCTACCGTAGATGAGGTTCTTGTAAACAGAGCCATTCCAAACTTTGGGGTGGCTGTGTGTTTTTGATTTTAATTTCCCTAAGCTATAGGACCATAAGTGGAAGTGCCATAGGCTGTGTTGCTTTGTTTCCTACGTGTTTCTGGAAACACCATACACATCTCCAGAGCGGTTGTTGGCAATTTACCTCCCGCCCATCAGCATAACAAGGCTCCCTGTTCTCCATGATCTGTCCTCCCTTTCCGGATTTTACACTTTTTTCAGATGGCCCTTTTGACCGGGGGGCAGTGAGACTTCATTGTAGTGCAGATTTCATTTACACACTTGCTTGGTTGGCCAAAAAGGGCGTATGCGTTTTTTCCTGAATATATTCAGGAAAAAACGCATACGCCCTTTTTGGCCAACTGCATCATTGTCGACATTCTGCCTCTTTTCCTATGCTTTAAGTGCAATTCCAGTCTATCCCCTGAAATCGTATTCCTGAAATTCTGCCCCGCTTTCAAATCCTCTTCGAAGACTTACTTCAATACATTTTTGGACGATAGCTGTCATTCATAACTCTGCAGGTTTCTGAATTACACTGCCCCTGAGCTCTTTCTTCAACTTGCTTTCTTGTGAGCTGGCCGCAAAACCGCAGGATTGCTTCAGGCCATAATCTCTTTCTGGCAGGGCACGCTGAGCCTTTGGTTAATTCCTCTTCCTGGTGGGAAATGAGCGTTCCATTTGCCCGTGCAGACACCTACAGCTAGTCTCTCATTGGTTCTCCCCATTCCTGTTCATCTTGCGCAGAAATTGCAAACTGTGCCAAACAGGAGGTTAAAGGCACTGACTCTCCAAGTGGGGAGAGTGTTTGTAAAGCGCCTGGAATGGTGAACCCGAGTACCAGGGGTGAAAACTGAGATGCATTTGAAAACGTTTCCCAATCACACAGTGGACCATACTCTGGGTTTCCCATGCATGTTTTATCTGAAGGAAGAATCCCTTAAACCTAGAGAGTTGGGACCCATGGAATGGGTACCATGCAGTATGACTTCAAAGGGTCTGCGTTTGCTCACCGAACCTCACCAATGCTATCAGCCCGAAGAGTCCAGCCTTATGTCTCACCCAGATCTGGGTGTAGATGTGGTAAATCCAGGTTGCATCACAAGCCCTGAATGAATGATTTAAGAATTGCTCTCTATTTCACTGTCATTGTGTTTTGTTTTTGATATTTATTTTGATAATGGGATTTATCGGATTTTCACTGCTGCGTTTAGGCCGCTGTACACATGCTTGATTTCCTTATGGAGACATATAAATCCATGGGTTTTAAGATTCTTACTTGTCAGGTATATTCCCAGGCGTTGAATATGGGGTTTTGAGTCCATTTCGTTGAGCAAGGAGTAGGTCTTGTCTATTATATATTTGGCTTATGGAACAGTATCTGTGCTAATTTCAATCTCTGGTTTTATGCAGCACCCCAACTCACCTTTCCCCGTAAGCAAGCATAAGGTGGTTTTCTAAATTTGAGAACCTGTTCTGTTTTGTAATTCAGTTCATGTGTAGCCAAGTTTATATTCCGTGTATTAGTGATATCTTATGATGTTTCTTTTTCTGTGTGACTTATTTCTCGTAGAATCATCGTACCTGAATCCACTCATTATGCCGCTAGAGACCTGATGACGTAGATTTCATTGCTGAGTGATATTCCATTGTACGTGCGTACCACAACTTCTTTATCCATTTTTTGCTTTCTCGGATATTTAACTTGTACCGTAGACGAGGTTCTTGTAAACAGAGCCGTCCCAAATTTTGGGGTGGCTGTGTCTTTTTGATTTTAATTTCCCTAAGCTATAGGACCATAAGTGGAAGTG
Source organism: Delphinapterus leucas (assembly GCF_059928025.1). Taxonomy (NCBI): domain Eukaryota; kingdom Metazoa; phylum Chordata; class Mammalia; order Artiodactyla; family Monodontidae; genus Delphinapterus; species Delphinapterus leucas. The sequence goes on along the minus strand of NW_028322237.1, from coordinate 13,557,603 downwards.
CCATAGGCTGTGTTGCTTTGTTTCCTTCATCATTCAGGATACACCATACACTTCTCCAGAGTGGCTGTTGGCAATTTATATCCCGCCCATCAGCATAACAAGGCTCCCTGTTCTCCATGACCTGTCCTGCCTTTCTGGATCTTGCACTTTTTTCAGATGGCCCTTTTGAACGTGGGGCAGTGAGACTTCATTGTAGTGCAGATTTCCTTTACACGCTTGCTTGGTTGGCCAAAAAGTGCGTATCAGTTTTTTACCTGAATATATTCAGGAAAAAACGCATACGCCCTTTTTGGCCAAGTGCATCATTGTCGACATTCTGCCTCTTTCCTATGCTTTAAGTGCAATTCCAGTCTACCCCCTGAAATCGTTTTCCTGAAATTCTGCCCCGCTTTCAAGTCCTCTTCGAAGACTTACTTCAATACATTTTTGGACGATAGCTGTCATTCATAACTCTGCAGGTTTGTGAATTGCAGTGCCCCTGAGCTCCTTTCTTCAACTCGCTTTCTTGTGAGGTGGCCGCAAACCCGCAGGATTGCTTCAGGCCATAATCTCTTTCCGGCAGGGCACGCTGAGCCTTTGGTTAATTCCTCTTCCTCGTCGGAAATAAGCGTTCCATTTGCCCGTGCAGACACCTAGAGCTAGTCTCTCATTGGTTCTCCCTATTCCTGTTCATCTTGCGCAGAAATTGCAAACTGTGCCAAACAGGAGGTTAATGGCACTGACTCTCCAAGTGGGCAGAGTGTTAGGAAAGCGTCTGGAATGGTGAACCCGAGTACCAGGGGACGAAAACTGAGATGCATATGAAAACGTTTCCCACTCACACAGTGCACTGTACTGTGGGTTTCCCATGCATGTTTTAGCTGAAGGAAGAATCCCTTAAACCTGGAGAGTTGGGACCCATGGAATGGGTACCATGCAGTATGACTTCAAAGGGTTTGCGTTTGCTCATCATACCTCACCAATGCTATCAGCCCGAAGTGCCCAGCCATATGTCTCACCCTGCTCTGGGTGTAGATGTGGTAAATCCAGGTTGCATCACAAGCCCTGAATGAGTTATTTAAGAATTGCTCTCTATTTCACTGTCATTGTGTTTTGTTTTTGAAATTTATTTTGATAATGGGATTTATCGGATTTTCACTGCTGCGTTTAGGCCGCTGTACACACGCTTGATTTCCTTATGGAGACATATAAATCCATGGGTTTTAAGATTCTTACTTGTCAGGTATCTTGCCAGGCGTTGAATATGGGGTGTTGAGTCCATTTCGTTGAGCAAGGAGTAGGTCTTGTCTATTATATATTTGGCTTATGGAACGGTATCTGTGCTAATTTCAATCTCTGGTTTTATGCAGCATCCCAACTGACCTTTCCCCATAAGCAAGCATAAGTTGGTTTGGTAAATTTGCGACCCTATTCTGTTTTGTAATTCAGTTCATGGGTAGCCAAGTTTACATTCCGTGTATTACTGATATATTATGATGTTTCTTTTTCTGTCTGACTTATTTCTCATAGAATCATCGTACCTGAATCCACTCATTATGCCGCTACGGTCCTGATGACGTAGATTTTATTGCTGAGTGATATTCCATTGTACGTGCGTACCACAACTTCTTTATCCATTTTATGCTTTCTGGGATATTTAACTGCTACCATAGATGAGGTTCTTGTAAACAGAGCCATCCCAAACTTTGGGGTGGCTGTGTGTTTTTGATTTTAATTTCCCTAAGCTATAGGACCATAAGTGGATGTGCCATAGGCTGTGTTGCTTTGTTTCCTACATGTTTCAGGAAACACCATACACTTTTCCAGAGTGGCTGTTGGCAATTTAAATCCGCCCATCAGCATAACAAGGCTCCCTGTTCTCCATGACCTGTCCTGCCTTTCTGGATTTTACACTTTTTTCAGATGGCCTTTTTGACCGGGGGGCAGTGAGACTTCATTGTAGTGCAGATTTCCTTTACAGGCTTGCTTGGTTGGCCAAAAAGGGCGTGTGCGTTTTTTCCTGAATATATTCAGGAAAAAACGCATACGCTCTTTTTGGCCAAGTGCATCATTGTCGACATTCTGCCTCTTTTCCTATGCTTTTAGTACAATTCCAGTCTACCCCCTGAAATCGTTTTTCTGAAATTCTGCCCCGCTTTCAAGTCCTCTTCGAAGACTTACTTCAATACATTTTTGGACGATAGCTGTCATTCATAACTCTGCAGGTTTGTGAATTACAGTGCCCCTGAGCTCATTTCTTCAACTCGCTTTCTTGTGAGCTGGCCGCAAAACCGCAGGATTGCTTCAGGCCCTAATCTTTTTCCGGCAGGGCACGCTGAGCCTTTGGTTAATTCCTCTTCCTGGTGGGAAATGAGCGTTCCATTTGCCCGTGCAGACACCTACAGCTAGTCTCTCATTGCTTCTCCCTATTCCTGTTCATCTTGCGCAGAAATTGCAAACTGTGCCAAACAGGAGGTTAATGGCACTGACTCTCCAACTGGGGAGAGTGTTAGTAAAGCGTTCAAATGTTGAACCCGAGTACCAGGGGACGAAAACTGAGATGCATTTGAAAACGTTTCCCAATCACACGGTGGACCATACTCTGGGTTTCCCATGCATGTTTTAGCTGAAGGAAGAATCCCTTAAACCTGGAGAGTTGGGACCCATGGAATGGGTACCATGCAGTATGACTTCAAAGGGTCTGCGTTTGCTCACCGAACCTCACCAATGCTATCCGGCTGAAGTGTCCAGCCTTATGTCTCATCCAGCTCTGGGTGTAGATGTGGTAAATACAGGTTGCATCACAAGCCCTGAATGAATTATTTAAGAATTGCTCTCTATTTCACTGTCATTGTGTTTTGTTTTTGAAATTCATTTTGATAATGGGATTTATCGGATTTTCACTGCTGCTTTTAGGCCACTGTACACACGCTTGATTTCCTTATGGAGACATATAAATCCATGGGTTTTAAGATTCTTACTTGTCAGGTATCTTCCCAGGCGTTGAATATAGGGTTTTGAGTCCATTTCGTTGAGCAAGGAGTAGGTTTTGTCTATTATATATTTGGCTTATGGAACGGTATCTGTGCTAATTTCAATCTCTGGTTTTATGCAGCATCCCAACTGACCTTTCCCCATAAGCAAGCATAAGTTGGTTTGCTAAATTTGAGACCCTGTTCTGTTTTGTAATTCAGTTCATGTGTAGCCAAGTTTACATTCCGTGTATTACTGATATATTATGATGTTTCTTTTTCTGTCTGACTTATTTCTCATAGAATCATCGTACCTGAATCCACTCATTATGCCGCTACGGTCCTGATGACGTAGATTTTATTGCTGAGTGATATTCCATTGTACGTGCGTACCACAACTTCTTTATCCATTTTATGCTTTCTGGGATATTTAACTGCTACCATAGATGAGGTTCTTGTAAACAGAGCCATCCCAAACTTTGGGGTGGCTGTGTGTTTTTGATTTTAATTTCCCTAAGCTATAGGACCATAAGTGGAAGTGCCATAGGCTGTGTTGCTTTGTTTCCTACATGTTTCAGGAAACACCATACACTTTTCCAGAGTGGCTGTTGGCAATTTAAATCCGCCCATCAGCATAACAAGGCTCCCTGTTCTCCATGACCTGTCCTGCCTTTCTGGATTTTACACTTTTTTCAGATGGCCTTTTTGACCGGGGGGCAGTGAGACTTCATTGTAGTGCAGATTTCCTTTACAGGCTTGCTGGGTTGGCCAAAAAGGGCGTGTGCGTTTTTTCCTGAATATATTCAGGAAAAAACGCATACGCTCTTTTTGGCCAAGTGCATCATTGTCAACATTCTGCCTCTTTTCCTATGCTTTAAGTGCAATTCCAGTCTACCCCCTGAAATCGTTTTCCTGAAATTCTGCCCCGCTTTCAAGTCCTCTTCGAAGACTTACTTCTATACATTTTTGGACGATAGGTGTCATTCATAACTCTGCAGGTTTGTGAATACAGTGCCCCTGAGTTCCTTTCTTCAACTCGCTTTCTTGTGAGCTGGCCGCAAAACCGCAGGATTGCTTCAGGCCCTAATCTCTTTCCGGCAGGGCACGCTGAGCGTTTGGTTAATTCCTCTTCCTGGTGGGAAATGAGCGTTCCATTTGCCCGTGCAGACACCTACAGCTAGTCTCTCATTGCTTCTCCCTATTCCTGTTCATCTTGCGCAGAAATTGCAAACTGTGCCAAAGAGTAGGTTAATGGCACTGACTCTCCAAGTGGGGAGAGTGTTAGTAAAGCGTCTGGAATGGTGAACCCGAGTACCAGGGGACGAAAACTGAGATGCATTTGAAAACGTTTGCCAGTCACACGGTGGACCATACTATGGGTTTCCCATGCATGTTTTAGCCTAAGGAAGAATCCCTTAAACCTGGAAATTTGGGACCCATGGAATGGGTACCATGCAGTATGACTTCAAAGGGTCTGTGTTTGCTCACCGAACCTCACCAATGCTATCAGCCCGAAGTGCCCAGCCTTATGTCTCACCCAGCTCTGGGTGTAGATGTGGTAAATCCAGGTTGCATCACAAGCCCTGAATGAATTATTTAAGAATTGCTCTCTATTTCACTGTCATTTTGTTTTGTTTTTGAAATTTATTTTGATAATGGGATTTATCGGATTTTCACTGCTGTGTTTAGGCCACTGTACACACGCTTGATTTCCTTATGGAGACATATAAATCCATGGGTTTTAAGATTCTTACTTGTCAGGTATCTTGCCAGGCGTTGAATATGGGGTGTTGAGTCCATTTCGTTGAGCAAGGAGTAGGGCTTGTCTATTATATATTTGGCTTATGGAACGGTATCTGTGCTAATTTCAATCTCTGGTTTTATGCAGCACCCCAACTCACCTTTCCCCATAAGCAAGCATAAGTTGGTTTTCTAAATTTGAGACCCTGTTCTGTTTTGTAATTCAGTTCATGGGTAGCCAAGTTTACATTCCGTGTATTAGTGATATCTTATGATATTTCTTTTTCTGTGTGACTTATTTCTCGTAGAATCATCGTACCTGAATCCACTCATTATGCCGCTACGGGACTGATGACGTAGATTTCATTGCTGAGTGATATTCCATTGTACGTGCGTACCACAACTTCTTTATCCATTTTTTACTTTCTGGGATATTTTACTTGTACCGTAGACGAGGTTCTTGTAAACAGAGCCGTCCCAAACTCTGGGGTGGCTGTGTGTTTTTGATTTTAATTTCCCTAAACTATAGGACCATAAGTGGAAGTGCCATAGGCTGTGTTGCTTTGTTTCCTACGTGTTTCTGGAAACACCATACACTTCTCCAGAGTGGTTGTTGGCAATTTACATCCCGCCCATCAGCATGACAAGGCTCCCTGTTCTCCATGACCTGTCCTGCCTTTCTGGATTTTACACTTTTTTCAGATGGCCCTTTTGACCGGGAGGGCAGTGAGACTTCATTGTAGTGCAGATTTCCTTTACACGCTTGCTTGGTTGGCCAAAAAGGGCGTATGCGTTTTTTTCTGAATATATTCAGGAAAAAACGCATACGCCCTTTTTGGCCAAGTGCATCGTTGTCGACATTCTGCCTCTTTTCCTATGCTTTTAGTACAATTCCAGTCTACCCCCTGAAATCGTTTTCCTGAAATTCTGCCCCGCTTACAAGTCCTCTTCGAAGACTTACTTCAATACATTTTTGGACGATAGCTGTCATTCATAACTCTGCAGGTTTGTGAATTACAGTGCCCCTGAGCTCATGTCTTCAACTCGCTTTCTTGTGAGCTGGCCGCAAAACCGCAGGATTGCTTCAGGCCATAATCTCTTTCCGGCAGGGCATGCTGAGCCTTTGTTTAATTCCTCTTCCTGGTCGGAAATGAGTGTTCCTTTTGCCCGTGCAGGCACCAACAGCTAGTCTCTCATTGGTTCTCCCTATTCCTGTACATTTTGCGCAGAAATTGCAAACTGTGCCAAACAGGAGGTTAATGGCACTGACTCTCCAAGTGGGGAGAGTGTTAGTAAAGCGTCTGGAATGGTGAACCCGAGTACCAGGGGACGAAAACTGAGATGCATTTGAAAACGTTTCCGAATCACACGGTGTACCATACTCTGGGTTTCCCATGCATGTTTTAGCTGAAGGAAGAATCCCTTAAACCTGGAAATTTGGAACCCATGGAATGGGTACCATGCAGTATGACTTCAAAGGGTCTGCGTTTGCTCAGCGAACCTCAACAATGCTATCAGCCCGAAGTGTCCAGCCTTATGTCTCACCCAGCTCTGGGTGTAGATGTGGGAAATCCAGGTTGCATAACAAGCCCTGAATGAATTATTTAAGAATTGCTCTCTATTTCACTGTCATTGTGTTTTGTTTTTGAAATTTATTTTGATAATGGGATTTATCGGATTTTCACTGCTGCGTTTAGGCCGCTGTACACACGCTTGATTTCCTTATGGAGACATATAAATCCATGGGTTTTAAGATTCTTACTTGTCAGGTATCTTGCCAGGCGTTGAATATGGGGTGTTGAGTCCATTTCCTTGAGCAAGGAGTAGGTCTTGTCTGTAATATATTTGGCTTATGGAACGGTATCTGTGCTAATTTCAATCTCTGGTTTTATGCAGCACCCCAACTCACCTTTCCCCATAAGCAAGCATAAGTTGGTTTTCTGAATTTGAGACCCTGTTCTGTTTTGTAATTCAGTTCATGGGTAGCCAAGTTTACATTCCGTGTATTAGTGATATCTTATGATGTTTCTTTTTCTGTGTGACTTATTTCTCGTAGAATCATCATACCTGAATCCACTCATTATGCCGCTACGGGCCTGATGACGTAGATTTCATTGCTGTGTGATATTACATTGTACGTGCGTACCACAACTTCTTTATCCATTTTTTACTTTCTGGGATATTTTACTTGTACCGTAGACGAGGTTCTTGTAAACAGAGCCGTCCCAAACTCTGGGGTGGCTGTGTGTTTTTGATTTTAATTTCCCTAAGCTATAGGACCATAAGTGGAAGTGCCATAGGCTGTGTTGCTTTGTTTCCTACGTGTTTCTGGAAACACCATACACTTCTCCAGAGTGGTTGTTGGCAATTTACATCCCGCCCATCAGCATGACAAGGCTCCCTGTTCTCCATGACCTGTCCTGCCTTTCTGGATTTTACTCTTTTTTCAGATGTCTCTTTTGACCGGGGGGGCAGTGAGACTTCATTGTAGTGCAGATTTCCTTTACACGCTTCCTTGGTTGGCCAAAAAGGGCGTATGCGTTGTTTCCTGAATATATTCAGGAAAAAACGCATACGCACTTTTTGGCCAAGTGCATCGTTGTCGACATTCTGCCTCTTTTCCTATGCTTTTAGTACAATTCCAGTCTACCCCCTGAAATCGTTTTCCTGAAATTCTGCCCCGCTTTCAAGTCCTCTTGGAAGACTTACTTCAATACATTTTTGGACGATAGCTGTCATTCATAACTCTGCAGGTTTGTGAATTACAGTGCCCCTGAGCTCATGTCTTCAACTCGCTTTCTTGTGAGCTGGCCGCAAAACCGCAGGATTGCTTCAGGGCAAAGTCTCTTTCCGGCAGGGCACGCTGAGCCTTTGTTGAATTCCTCTTCCTGGTCGGAAATGAGCGTTCCATTTGCCCGTGCAGACACCTACAGCTAGTCTCTCATTGCTTCTCCCTATTCCTGTTCATCTTGCGCAGAAATTGCAAAGTGTGCCAAACAGGAGGTTAAATGCACTGACTCTCCAAGTGGGGAGAGTGTTAGTAAAGCGTCTGGAATGGTGAACCCGAGTACCAGGGGACGAAAACTGAGATGCATTTGAAAACGTTTCCCAATCACACGGTGGACCATACTATGGGTTTCCCATGCATGTTTTAGCTGAAGGAAGAATCCCTTAAACCTGGAAATTTGGAACCCATGGAATGGGTACCATGCAGTATGACTTCAAAGGGTCTGCGTTTGCTCAACGAACCTCACCAATGCTATCAGCCCGAAGTGTCCAGCCTTATGTCTCACCCAGCTCTGGGTGTAGATGTGGGAAATCCAGGTTGCATCACAAGCCCTGAATGAATTATTTAAGAATTGCTCTCTATTTCACTGTCATTTTGTTTTGTTTTTGAAATTTATTTTGATAATGGGATTTATCGGATTTTCACTGCTGCGTTTAGGCCACTGTACACACGCTTGATTTCCTTATGGAGACATATAAATCCATGGGTTTTAAGATTCTTACTTGTCAGGTATCTTGCCAGGCGTTGAATATGGGGTGTTGAGTCCATTTCGTTGAGCAAGGAGTAGGTCTTGTCTATTATATATTTGGCTTATGGAACGGTATCTGTGCTAATTTCAATCTCTGGTTTTATGCAGCACCCCAACTCACCTTTCCCCATAAGCAAGCATAAGTTGGTTTTCTGATTTTGAGACCCTGTTCTGTTTTGTAATTCAGTTCATGGGTAGCCACGTTTACATTTCGTGTATTAGTGATATCTTATGATGTTTCTTTTTCTGTGTGACTTATTTCTCGTAGAATCATTGTACCTGAATCCACTCATTATGCCGCTACGGGCCTGATGACGTAGATTTCATTGCTGAGTGATATTCCATTGTACGTGCGTACCACAACTTCTTTATCCATTTTTTGCTTTCTGGGATATTTTACTTGTACCATAGACGAGGTTCTTGTAAACAGAGCCGTCCCAAACTCTGGGGTGGCTGTGTGATTTTGATTTTAATTTCCCTAAGCTATAGGACCATAAGTGGAAGTGCCATAGGCTGTGTTGCTTTGTTTCCTACGTGTTTCTGGAAACACCATACACTTCTCCAGAGTGGTTGTTGGCAATTTACATCCCGCCCATCAGCATGACAAGGCTCCATGTTCTCCATGACCTGTCTTGACTTTCTGGATTTTACATTTTTTTCAGATGGCCCTTTTGACCGGGGGGCAGGGAGACTTCATTGTAGTGCAGATTTCAATTACACGCTTGCTTGGTTGGCCAAAAAGGGCGTATGTGTTTTGTCCTGAATATATTCAGGAAAAAACGCATACGCCCTTTTTGGCCAAGTGCATCATTGTCGACATTCTGCCTCTTTATCTATGCTGTTAGTACAATTCCAGTCTACCCCCTGAAATCGTTTTCCTGAAATTCTGCCCCGCTATCAAGTCCTCTTCGAAGACTTACTTCAATACATTTTTGGACGATAGCTGTCATTTATAACTCTGCAGGTTTGTGAATTACAGTGCCCCTGAGCTCATTTCTTCAACTCGCTTTCTTGTGAGCTGGCCGCAAAACCGCAGGATTGCTTCAGGCCCTAATCTGTTTCCGGCAGGGCACGCTGAGCCTTTGGTTAATTCCTCTTCCTGGTAGGAAATGAGCGTTCCATTTGCCCGTGCAGACACCTACAGCTAGTCTCTCATTGCTTCTCCCTATTCTTGTTCATCTTGCGCAGAAATTGCAAACTGTGCCAAACAGGAGGTTAATGGCACTGACTCTCCAAGTGGGGAGAGTGTTAGTAAAGCGTTCAAATGTTGAACCCGAGTACCAGGGTCGAAAACTGAGATGCATTTGAAAACGTTTCCCAATCTCATGGTGGACGATATTCTGGGTTTCCCATGCATGTTTTAGCTGAAGCAAGAATCCCTTAAACCTGGAGAGTTGGGACCCATGGAATGGGTACCATGCAGTATGACTTCAAAGGGTCTGCGTTTGTTCACCGAACCTCAACAATGTTATCAGCCCGAAGTGTCCAGCCTTATGTCTCATCCAGCTCTGGGTGTAGATGTGGTAAATACAGGTTGCATCACAAGCCCTGAATGAATTATTTAAGAATTGCTCTCTATTTCACTGTCATTGTGTTTTGTTTTTGAAATTCATTTTGATAATGGGATTTATCGGATTTTCACTGCTGCTTTTAGGCCACTGTACACACGCTTGATTTCCTTATAGAGACATATAAATCCATGGGTTTTAAGATTCTTACTTGTCAGGTATCTTCCCAGGCGATGAATATAGGGTGTTGAGTCCATTTCGTTGAGCAAGGAGTAGGATTTGTCTATTATATATTTGGCTTATGGAACGGTATCTGTGCTAATTTCAATCTCTGGTTTTATGCAGCATCCCAACTGACCTTTCCCCATAAGCAAGCATAAGTTGGTTTGCTAAATTTGAGACCCTGTTCTGTTTTGTAATTCAGTTCATGGGTAGCCAAGTTTACATTCCGTGTATTAGTGATAACTTATGATGTTTCTTTTTCTGTCTGACTTATTTCTCATAGAATCATCGTACCTGAATCCACTCATTATGCCGTTACGGTCCTGATGTCGTAGATTTATTTGCTAAGTGATATTCCATTGTACGTGTGTACCACAACTTCTTTATCCATTTTATGCTTTCTCGGATATTTAACTTCTACCGTAGATGAGGTTCTTGTTAACAGAGCCATCCCAAACTTTGGGGTGGCTGTGTGTTTTTGATTTTAATTTCCCTAAGCTATAGGACCATAAGTGGAAGTGCCATAGGCTGTGTTGCTTTGTTTCCTACGTGTTTCCGGAAACACCATACAGTTTTCCAGAGTGGCTGTTGGCAATTTAAATCCGACCATCAGCATAACAAGGCTCCCTGTTCTCCAAGACCTGTCCTGCCTTTCTGGATTTTACACTTTTTTCAGATGGCCCTTTTGACCGGGGGGCAGTGAGACTTCATTGTAGTGCGGATTTCCTTTACACGCTTGCTTCGTTGGCCAAAAAGTGCGTATGCATTTTTTCCTGAATATATTCAGGAAAAAACGCATACGCCCTTTTTGGCCCAGTGCATCATTGTCGACATTCTGCCTCTTTTCCTATGCTTTAAGTGCAATTCCAGTCTACCCCCTGAAATCGTTTTCCTGAAATTCTGCCCCGCTATCAAGTCCTCTTCGAAGACTTACTTCAATACATTTTTGGACGATAGCTGTCATTCATAACTCTGCAGGTTTGTGAATTACAGTGCCCCTGAGCTCATGTCTTCAACTCGCTTTCTTGTGAGCTGGCCGCAAAACCGCAGGATTGCTTCAGGCCCTAATCTGTTTCCGGCAGGGCACGCTGAGCCTTTGGTTAATTCCTCTTCCTGGTAGGAAATGAGCGTTCCATTTGCCCGTGCAGACACCTACAGCTAGTCTCTCATTGCTTCTCCCTATTCTTGTTCATCTTGCGCAGAAATTGCAAACTGTGCCAAAAAGGAGGTTAATGGCACTGACTCTCCAAGTGGGGAGAGTGTTAGTAAAGCGTTCAAATGTTGAACCCGAGTACCAGGGTCGAAAACTGAGATGCATTTGAAAACGTTTCCCAATCTCATGGTGGACGATATTCTGGGTTTCCCATGCATGTTTTAGCTGAAGCAAGAATCCCTTAAACCTGGAGAGTTGGGACCCATGGAATGGGTACCATGCAGTATGACTTCAAAGGGTCTGCGTTTGTTCACCGAACCTCAACAATGTTATCAGCCCGAAGTGTCCAGCCTTATGTCTCATCCAGCTCTGGGTGTAGATGTGGTAAATACAGGTTGCATCACAAGCCCTGAATGAATTATTTAAGAATTGCTCTCTATTTCACTGTCATTGTGTTTTGTTTTTGAAATTCATTTTGATAATGGGATTTATCGGATTTTCACTGCTGCTTTTAGGCCACTGTACACACGCTTGATTTTCTTATAGAGACATATAAATCCATGGGTTTTAAGATTCTTACTTGTCAGGTATCTTCCCAGGCGATGAATATAGGGTGTTGAGTCCATTTCGTTGAGCAAGGAGTAGGTTTTGTCTATTATATATTTGGCTTATGGAACGGTATCTGTGCTAATTTCAATCTCTGGTTTTATGCAGCATCCCAACTGACCTTTCCCCATAAGCAAGCATAAGTTGGTTTGCTAAATTTGAGACCCTGTTCTGTTTTGTAATTCAGTTCATGGGTAGCCAAGTTTACATTCCGTGTATTAGTGATAACTTATGATGTTTCTTTTTCTGTCTGACTTATTTCTCATAGAATCATCGTACCTGAATCCACTCATTATGCCGTTACGGTCCTGATGTCGTAGATTTATTTGCTAAGTGATATTCCATTGTACGTGTGTACCACAACTTCTTTATCCATTTTATGCTTTCTCGGATATTTAACTTCTACCGTAGATGAGGTTCTTGTTAACAGAGCCATCCCAAACTTTGGGGTGGCTGTGTGTTTTTGATTTTAATTTCCCTAAGCTATAGGACCATAAGTGGAAGTGCCATAGGCTGTGTTGCTTTGTTTCCTACGTGTTTCCGGAAACACCATACAGTTTTCCAGAGTGGCTGTTGGCAATTTAAATCCGCCCATCAGCATAACAAGGCTCCCTGTTCTCCAAGACCTGTCCTGCCTTTCTGGATTTTACACTTTTTTCAGATGGCCCTTTTGACTGGGGGGCAGTGAGACTTCATTGTAGTGCGGATTTCCTTTACACGCTTGCTTCGTTGGCCAAAAAGTGCGTATGCATTTTTTCCTGAATATATTCAGGAAAAAACGCATACGCCCTTTTTGGCCCAGTGCATCATTGTCGACATTCTGCCTCTTTTCCTATGCTTTAAGTGCAATTCCAGTCTATCCCCTGAAATCGTTTTCCTGAAATTCTGCCCCGCTTTCAAGTCCTCTTTGAAGACTTACTTCAGTACATTTTTGGACGATAGCTGTCATTCATAACTCTGCAGGTTTGTGAATTACAGTGCCCCTGAGCTCATGTCTTCAACTCGCTTTCTTGTGAGCTGGCCGCAAAACCGCAGGATTGCTTCAGCCCAAAGTCTCTTTCCGGCAGGGCACGCTGAGCCTTTGTTTAATTGCTCTTCCTGGTCGGAAATGAGCGTTCCATTTGCCCGTGCAGACACCTACAGCTACTCTCTCATTGCTTCTCCCTATTCCTGTTCATCTTGCGCAGAAATTGCAAAGTGTGCCAAACAGGAGGTTAATGGCACTGACTCTCCAAGTGGGGACAGTGTTAGTAAAGCGTCTGGAATGGTGAACCCGAGTACCAGGGGACGAAAACTGAGATGCATTTGAAAACGTTTCCCAATCACACGGTGGACCATACTATGGGTTTCCCATGCATGTTTTAGCTGAAGGAAGAATCCCTTAAACCTGGAAATTTGGAACCCATGGAATGGGTACCATGCAGTATGACTTCAAAGGGTCTGCGTTTGCTCATCGAACCTCACCAATGCTATCAGCCCGAAGTGTCCAGCCTTATGTCTCACCCAGCTCTGGGTGTAGATGTGGTAAATCCAGGTTGCATCACAAGCCCTGAATGAATTATTTAAGAATTGCTCTCTATTTCACTGTCATTGTGTTTTGTCTTTGAAATTTATTTTGATAATGGGATTTATCGGATTTTCACTGCTGCATTTAGGCCGTTGTACACACGCTTGATTTCATTATGGAGACATATAAATCCATGGGTTTTAAGATTCTTACTTGTCAGGTATCTTGCAAGGCGTTGAATATGGGGTGTTGAGTCCATTTCGTTGAGCAAGGAGTAGGTCTTGTCTATTATATATTTGGCTTATGGAACGGTATCTGTGCTAATTTCAATCTCTGGTTTTATGCAGCACCCCAACTCACCTTTCCCCATTAGCAAGCATAAGTTGATTTTCTAAATTTGAGACCCTGTTCTGTTTTGTAATTCAGTTTATGTGTAGCCAAGTTTACGTTCCGTGTATTACTTATATATTATGATGTTTCTATTTCTGTGTGACGTATTTCTCGTAGAATCATCGTACCTGAATCCACTCTTTATGCCGCTATGGGCCTGAAGACGTAGATTTCTTTGCTGAGTGATATTCCATTGTACGTGCGTACCAGAATTTCTTTATCCATTTTTTCCTTTCTCGGATATTTAACTTGTACCGTACACAAGATTCTTGTAAACAGAGCCATCCCAAACTTTGGGGTGGTTGTGTGTTTTTGATTTTAATTTCCCTAAGCTATAGGACCATAAGTGGAAGTGCCATAGGCTGTGTTGCTTTGTTTCCTACGTGTTTCAGGATACACCATACATTTCTCCAGAGTGGCTGTCGGCAATTTACATCCCGCCCATCAGCATAACAAGGCTCCCTGTTCTCCATGACCTGTCCTGTCTTAATGGATTTAACACTTTTCTCAGATGGCCCTTTTGACTGGGTGGCAGTGAGACTTCATTGTAGTGCAGATTTCCTTTACACGCTTGCTTGGTTGGCCAAAAAGTGCGTATGCGTTTTTTCCTGTATATATTCAGGAAAAAACGCATACGCCCTTTTTGGCCAAGTGCATCATTGTCGACATTCTGCCTCTTTTCCTATGCTTTAAGTGCAATTCCAGTCTACCCCCTGAAATCGTTTTCCTGAAATTCTGCCCCGCTTTCAAGTCCTCTTCGAAGACTTACTTCTATACATTTTTGGACGATAGCTGTCATTCATAACTCTGCAGGTTTGTGAATTACAGTCCCCTGAGCTCCTTTCTTCAACTCGTTTTCTTGTGAGCTGGCCGCAAAACCGCAGGATTGCTTCAGGCCCTAATCTGTTTCCGGCCGGGCATGCTGAGCCTTTGGTTAATTCCTCTTCCTGATGGGAAATGAGCGTTCAATTTGCCCGTGCAGACACGAACAGCTAGTCTCTCATTGGTTCTCCCTATGCCTGTTCATCTTGCACAGAAATTGAAAACTGTGCCAAACAGGAGGTTAAAGGCACTGACTCTCCAAGTGGGGAGGGTGTTAGTAAAGTGTCTGGAATGGTGAACCCGAGTACCAGGGGACGAAAACTGAGATGCATTTGAAAACGTTTCCCAATCACACGGCGGACGATAGTCTGGGTTTCCAATGCATGTTTTAGCTGAAGGAAGAATCCCTTAAACCTGGAGAGTTGGTACCCATGGAATGGGTACCATGCAGTATGACTTCAAAGGGTCTGCGTTTGCTCACCGAACCTCACCAATGCTATCAGCCCGAAGTGCCCAGCCTTATGTCTCACCCAGCTCTGGGTGTAGATGTGGTAAATCCAGGTTGCATCACAAGCCCTGAATGAATTATTTAAGAATTGCTCTCTATTTCACTGTCATTGTGTTTTGTTTTTGAAATTTATTTTGATAATGGGATTTATCGGATTTTCACTGCTGCATTTAGGCCGCTGTACACACGCTTGATTTCCTTATGGAGACATATAAATCCATGGGTTTTAAGATTCTTAATTTTCAGGTATATTCCCATGCGTTGAATATGGGGTGTTGAGTCCATTTCGTTGAGCAAGGAGTAGGTATTGTCTATTATATATTTGGCTTATGGAATGGTATCTGTGCTAATTTAAATCTCTGCTTTTATCCAGCACCCCAACTCACCTTTCCCCATAAGCAAGCATAAGTTGGTTTTTTAAATTTGAGACCCTGTTCTGTTTTGTAATTCAGTTCATGTGTGGCCAAGTTTACCTTCCGTGTATTAGTGATATCTTATGATGTTTCTTTTTCTGTGTGACTTATTTCTCGTAGAATCATCGTACCTGAATCCACTCATTATGCCGCTACGGGCCTGATGACGTAGGTTTCATTGCTGAGTGATATTCCATTGTACGTGCGTACCACAACTTCTTTATCCATTTTTTCCTTTCTCGGATATTTAACTTGTACCGTAGACGAGGTTCTTGTAAACAGAGCCATCCCAAATTTTGGGGTGGCTGTGTGTTTTTGATTTTAATTTCTCTATGCTATAGGACCATAAGTGGAAGTGCCATAGGCTGTGTTGCTTTGTTTCCTACGTGTTTCAGGAAACACCATACACTTCTCCAGAGTGGCTGTTGGCAATTTACATCCCGCCCATCAGCATAACAAGGCTCCCTGTTCTCCATGACCTGTCGTGCCTTTCTGGAATTTACACATTTTTCAGATGGCCCTTTTGACCGGGGGGCAGTGAGACTTCATTGTAGTACACATTTCCTTTACACGGTTTCTTGGTTGGCCAAAAAGGGCGTATGCGTTTTTTCCTGAATATATTCAGGAAAAAACGCATACGCCCTTTTTGGCCAAGTGCATCATTGTCGCATTCTGCCTCTAATCTTATTCTTTAAGTGCAATTCCAGTCTACCCCCTGAAATCGTTTTCCTGAAATTCTGCCCCGATTTCAAGTCCTCTTCGAAGACTTACTTCAGTACATTTTTGGACGATAGCTGTCATTCATTACTCTGCAGTTTTGTGAATTACAGTGCCCCTGAGCTCCTTTCTACAACCCGCTTTCTTGTGAGCTGGCCACAAACCCGCAGGATTTCTTCAGGCCCTAATATGGTTCCGGCATGGCATGCTGAGCCTTTGGTTAATTCCTCTTCCTGGTGGGAAATGACCGTTAAATTTCCATGTTCAGACACCTTCACATGAGTCGTCATGGTGCCCCTTTGCCCCGGTTATCTCTATGGAGGTTGGAGTTGGAAGGCCTCCTCACTCAAGATCAGTGTGCCCACGGAGCCAACCCTGCAACTTCAGGGCATGGTTGGGGGTTAGGATCACCACGAGGGTTCCTTTTTCCTTAGGAGGGAGGTGGCCTTTTGGGCTGCTGATTTCCAGGTTATCAGATACTGCCAGTATCTTGGCCAGATGTGGCGGTGGGCCAAGCCCCTTGGTGACCGTAGTTTATCCTACCTGGATCGCATTCTTGCATTGTTCCATTTCAAGTGGTCCCAGGTTTTGCACTAATACTCCAATGGCGATTCACCGTTCACCAGGAATGTAAAGGTCAAAGGGTTTAGCTAAATTAGGGAGTTCCAGGGCAAGGGTCTGAATTGACTGCTCTTTCCATTCTTGAAAGGCCACTTCTGCATTCTATTCAAAAGGATCATCACCTTTTCCTTTCAGTGTTTCATATAGAGGCCGAGCTAGTAGACTGTAGTTAGGGATCCAGAAGCAGCAAACCCTGGCCTCCCCAGGAACCCCTAAGCTGTCTTCTAGTTTCAGAAATGGGTAAGGCTGTAAATTGTTTCTTCCCTTTCCTGGGATGGGCTTCTCCGTCCTTCTGTGAGAATGAAGCCCAGGCAGGTCACCGTAGTCTGTGATATTTGAGCTTTTTCTTGGACAACTTGTATCCTTTATTGGCTTCGTAGTTCAGAGGTCTCCTTAGTAGGGCTGGCGATCAGAATGTCGTCTGCATATTGAAGGAGTGTTTCCTTTTCCAGAGGTAGAACTTTTAGGTCTTTAGCTGAGCTTTCCCCAAAGATGGTGTGGGAATTTTTGAACCCTTGGGGCAACACGGCCCGGAAGTATTGTTTTAGCTGTATGTTGAGTCCTGCCACTCACAAGCCAAAATTTCTTGTGACTCTGGGACTAATAAAATACAAAAGAAGGCATCATTGAAGACTAATACAGAATACCATGTCCTGGTGGTTGGTAGAATGACCAGCAGGGTGTAGGATTTAGGAACTACTGGAGGTATATCCTCGGTGGCTTCACTGACTGTCCTGACATCCTTTACCAGGACTCCAGCAGCCCATGGGGCTCTCGAGGTCAGGCCAATCCCAGGATATGGAGCTCACCTGGGCAGGTACCCCACCCCAGCCCACGGGGCTCTCGTGTTCAGGACCCTCCCAGGATATGGGGTTCCCTGGGCAGGTCCCCCTGCAGCCCATGGGGCTCTCGTGGTCAGGCCCCTCCCAGGATACAGAGCTACCCTTGCAGGTACCATGGCAGGGCTGGGAACACAGGAACCGTGCATATCGCCCTCATTGCAGAGCACTCCCATCTCACCTGTCACTCAGATCTGACACAGAGCACCTCAGAGCAGGACTTGAACTAACAAATAGCAGCTCCGACAGGTCTGTGACCCTGGGCATCACTCTGTGTGGCCTCCCTTCACCTGGTGTTACAGAGACTTCCACTGCACCCGGGGCACCAGGCCTCTGTCTCCACCCACCAGCCACCCCTCCTCTCCCTGACTCCTGGTTTCCTCTCATTAGGAGAGGGTTTTCTTGAAGTTGTCTCCCACTCATGGGCCAGATAATATAATTAGAAAACAAGCCAGAGCTGCAGCCCCTTGTCTATCCTGACTCTCAGGAGCCCACACCTGTTCCTTGGACCTGGCCGATTCAGCAAGTTCCAGTTTCTGCAACTGTGAGCCCCTGAGGGGTGATTATTGGCTGGCCTGGGAAGCCTGACCGTGCCGGCCAGCCCTCCCCAGGTGTGCCTGGGTTCAGATCAATATAAACACCGCTCCAGGCAGCAAGAGCCCCTGCAGCTGTGCCTGACGCCATTTTCTCTGCCCTGTCAGCAGTCTTGGGGCTGGACTGGTGGGAGGGAGTGAGAGGCCACGGCTTTGTGGGTGGCCCAGTGTGAGTGGGGCTCTGCTGGACTTTCTGCAGCAGTTGCCAAGATGCCACCTGCTAAAGAAGAGGATGTGTCACCCATACCTGCCGCTGGAATTTCTCCCTGGGCAGAGGTGAGTGAGGAAGAAAGCAGTGGGGGCCGGGACAGCAGGGGTATCTCAGGCAGGGAAATGGAAAGCTTCCAGAAGAGCACCCAGGACCAGGACCATCCTGGCTGGCCTGCAGGCACCAAGTCGGCTGGCATGCTGTCGCTCATGTGGCTCCATGGCCCTTCCTCTAGGCTTTCAAGTCCTTGTACATATTCAGGTGTTTTACCTGGGAAGGGTGGGAACATTTCAGCAGCAGCTGGCCTGGGGCTCAGCCCACGTTTACTCACAGATGCCTCGGCACTGTCCCCCAGCTTTGCAATGAGGACGCTTGTTGCGTGGGGCCTGCTGGCTGAATGGGAGATGATTCCCCACCACCGACCAACTTCAGAATTGTTTACAACTGGAGCAAGTGCCCTGATACGGTTTTCCTCTGTGTAGCTGGTGGGTTCTGTTTTTTTTTCTTTTTTGGTTCAAGGTAGATTTTATTCCTCTTTTTTGTATTTACAGATATAAGCATGGAAATAATTTATTCATATAAATACATGTATGTGAAGGGAAGAATATTTTTTCTGTTTTACTTTTTGTAATTTGAATTTTATTTTATTTTTTTATACAGCAGGTTCTTTTTGGTTATCTATTTTATACATATAAATGTATACATGCCAATCCCAATCTCTCAACTCCTCCCACCACCACCCCCCAACAGCTTTCCCCCCTTGGTGTCCATACGTTTGTTGTCTACATCTGTTGCTCTATTTCTGCCTTGCAAAACGGTTCATCTGTACAATTTGTCTAGGTTCCACATATAGCCATTAATAGACAAGATTTCTTTTTCTCTTTCTGACTTACTTCACTCTGTATGACAGTCTCTAGATCCATCAACGTCTCTACAAATGACCCAATTTCATTCCTTTTTATGGCTTAGTAATATTCCATTTTATATATGTACCACTTCTTTATGCATTCGTCTGTCTGTGGGCATTTAGGTTGCTTCCATTACCTGGATATTGTAAATAGTGATGCAATGAACATTGCGGTGAATGTCTCTTTTTGATTTATGGTTTTGTCTGGGTATATGCCCAGTAGTGGGACTGCTGTATCATATGGTAATTCTATTCTTAGTTTTATAAGAAACTCCATAACGTTCTCCACAGTGACTGTATCAATTTCATTCCCAACAATAGCGGAAGAGGGTTCCTTATCTCCACACCCTTTCCAGCATTTGTTGTTTGTAGATTTTCTGATGATGCCCATTCTAACAGGTGTGAGGTGATACACCATGGATGAGTCTATTTCGTTGAGCAAAGAGTAGGTCTTGTCTATTACATATTTGGCTTATGGAATGGTATGTGTGCTAATTTCAATCTCTGGTTTTATACAGCACCGCAACTCAACTTTCCCCTTAAGCAAGCATAAGTTTTTATCTAAATGTGAGACTCTGTTCGGTTTTGGAATTCAGTTTATGTGTAGCCAAGTTTACACTCTCTCTATTAGTGATATCTTATGATAATTACCTTTCTCTGTGTGACATATTTCTCTTAGAATCATCATACTTAAATCCACTCAATTTGCTGCTACAGGGCTGATGACATTGATTTCATTGCTGAGTGATATTCCATTGTACGTAAGTAGCACAACTCCTTTATCCATATTTTTCTTTCTGGGATATTTAATTTGTACTGGACTCAAGGTTCTTGTAAACACAGCAGCCCTAAATTTGGTGTTGGCTGTGTCTTGTTGATTTTAATTTTCCTAAGCTATAGGGCCAAAAGTGGAAGTGCCCTAGGGTCTGTAGCTTTGTTTTTCAGATGTTTCAGGATACACCATAAACATCTCCAGAGTGTCTGTTGGCAATTTACATCCCGCCCATCAGCATAACAAGGCTCCCTGTTCTCCATGGCCTGTCCTGTGTTTCTGGTTTTTACACATTTTTCAGATGGCCCTTTTGACGAATGGGAAATGAGACTTCATTGTAGTGCGGATTTCCATTGCTCGAGTGCTTGGTTGGTCAAAAAGGGCATATGTGTTTTTTCCTGAATATATTCAGGAAAAAATGTTTACGCACTTTTGTCCAAGTGCATCACTGTCAAAGATCTGCCGCTTTTCACATGCTTTAAACGCAATTCCAATCTACCTCCTGAAATATGATTCCTGCAATTCTGCCTCGTTTTGAAGTCCTCTTTGCAGACTTACTTCAGTATATTTTTGCCAATAGCTGTCATTTATAACTCTGCAGGTTTGTGAATTACAGTGCCTGTGATTTCCTTTCTTAACTCGTTTCCTTGAAAGCTGGCCACAGAACCGCAGGTTTGCTTTAGGCCATAATCAGGGTCTGGCACGGCACTCTGAGCCTTTGGTTAATTCCTCTTCCTGGTGGGAAATTAGAGTTAAATGTGCCCCTCCGGACACCTGCCTCACTCCCAGCCCCTTGGTGATGTGTGTCCTGTGGTTTGAGGCCACATGTGCTGGGTTCCTCACCTTTGGCTGATGTGGCCCCACTGGTGTGAGGACACTCCTGCCTGGTTCCCATCCCCTTGGTGATGTGGGCCATCCGGTGAGAGTCTGATCCTGGTTGGGTTCCTCACACTTCTGTGAGGTGGGCCCTCTTCTCTGACGTCACTCCTGCCTTGCTGGCACACCCCGCCTTGGCGAAGTCGGCCCTCTGGTGGGATTTGGTGCCTGCTGGGTGTCTCCTGCCCTCGGTAATGAGGGCCCTCTGGCGTCAGGCCCTAATTCCTGGGCTCCCAATATTTTCTGATATGCGCCCTGTGGTTCGAGTACACTCGTGCCAGGTTCCCAACCCCATGGGAATGTGGGCCTTCTGCTCTGAGGTCCCAACCGTGGGTTGCTCAGTTTCATGATGAGGGCCCTCTGCTGTGAGTTCTCTCCGACCTGGATCCCATAGCCTCGCTGATCCTGGCCACCTGCTGGGAGGTTCCAACTGCGGGATTCCTCACCTTTTTTCTTCTATGGACCCTCTGTTTTGAGACTCCTCCTGCCTGCCTCACTCCCAGTCCCTTGGTGATGTGTGTCCTCTGGTGTGAGGCCACGTGTGCTGGGTCCCTCGCCTTTGGATGATGTGGCCACACTGGTGTGAGGACACTCCTGCCTGCTTCCTATCCCCTTGATGATGTGGGCCCTCTGGTGAGAGTCTGATCCTGGCTGGGTTCCTCACCCTTCTGTGAGGTGGGCCCTCTGCTGTGAGGTCACTCCTGCCTGGCTGGCACACCCCACCTGGGCAACATCGGCCCTCTTGTGGCACTTGGAGCCTGCTGGGAGCCTCCTCCCCTCGGTGATGGGGGCCCTCTAGCGTCAGGCCCTAACTGCTGGGTACCCACATTTTCTGATACGTGCTAAGTGGTGCGAGGACACTCCTGCGAGGTTCCCATCCCCATGGGCATGTGGGCCTTCTGCTCTAATGTCCCAACACCTGTGTTGTTCACCGTTTCATGATGTTGTCTCTCTGGTGTTAGTTCACTCAGGCCTAGATCCCATAGACTCTGTGCTCTGAGCCGACTGCTGGGAGGTTCCTACTGCTGGATTCCTTACCTTTTTTATTCTTTGGGTCCTGTGTTTTTATGCTCCTACTTCCTGACTCACTCCCAGCCCCTTTGTGATGTAGGTCCTCTGGTTTAAGGCCACATGTACCGGTTTCCTCACCTTTATTGATGTGGCCCCACTGGTGTGAGGACACTCCTGCCTGGTTCCCATCCCCTTGGTGATTGGGGCCCTCTTGTGAGAGTCTGATCCTGTCTGGATTCCTCACACTTCTGGGAGGTGGGCCCTCTGCTGTGAGGTCACTCCTGCCTGGCTGGCACACGTCACGTTGGCGATGTGGGCCCTCAGTTGGGAGTTGGTGCCTGCTGGGAGTCTCCTCCCCTCGGTAATGAGGGCCCTCTGGCGTCAGGCCCTAACTCATGGGCTCCCAAAATTTTCTGATGTGCGCCCTGTCGTGTGAGTACACTCCAGCCAGGGTCCCTTCCCTAGGGGATGTGGGCTTTCTGCTCTGTGGTCCCAACGGCTGGGTTGCTCACAGTGTCAGAATGTGGGCCCTCTGTTTTGAGTTCAGTCAGGCCTGGATCCCATAGCCTCGCTGCTCCTGGCCTCCTGCTGGGAGGTTCCAACTGCGGGATTCCTCACCTTTTTTACGCAATGGGCCCTCTGTTTTGAGGCTCCTCCTGCCTGCCTCACTCCCAGCCCCTTGGTGATGTGTGTCCTGTAGTTTGAGGCCACGTGTGCTGGGTCCGTCACATTTCGGTGATGTGGCCCCACTGGTGTGAGGACACTCCTGCCTGGTTTCCATTCCCTTGGTGATGTGGGCCCTCTGGTGAGAGTCTGATCCTCTTTGGGTTCCTCACACTTTTGTGTGGTTGGCCCTCTGCTCTGAGGTCACTCCTGCCTGGCTGGCACACCCCGCATTGGCGACGTCGGCCCTCTGGTAGCAGTTGGAGCTTGCTGGGAGCCTCCTCTCCTCAGTGATGAGGGCCCTCTGGCGTCCGGCCCTAACTGCTGGGCTCCCCACATTTTCTGTTGTGTGCCCACTGGTGCGATGACACTCCTGCTTGGTTCCCTTCCCCATGGGGATGTGGGCCTTGTGCTCTGAGGTCACAACGGCTGGGTTGCTTACAGTATCACGATGAGGGCCCTCTGTTGTGAGTTCATCACTGCCTGGATCCCATAGCCTCGGTGCTCTGGGCCGCCTGCTGGGATGTTCCAACTGCTGGATTCCTCACCTTTTTATACAATGGGCCATGTGTTTTGAGGTTAATCCTGCCTGCCTCGCTCTGAGACCCATGGTGATGTGGGTCTTCTGGTTTGAGGCCACATGTGCTGGGTACCTCAACTTTCGATGATGTGGCCCCACGGGTGTGAGGACACTCGTGCCTGATTCCCAGCCCCTTGCTTATGTGGGCACTCTGGTGAGAGTCTGATCATGACTGGGTTCCTTACCCTTCTGTGAGGTGGGCGCTCTGATGTGAGGTCACTCCTGCCTGGATGGCTCACGTCGCCTTGGCGACGTAGGCCCTCTGTTGGCCACTGAAGCATGCTGGGAGCCTCCTACCCTCTTTAATGAGGGCCCTGGAAGAAACGCATATGCCCTTTTTGACCAAGTGCATCATTGTCGAAGTTCTGCCTCTTCTCCTATACTTTCAGAGGACTTCCCATCTACCTCCTGAAATCGTATTCCTGGAATTCTGCCCCGCGTTCAAGTCCTCTTTGCAGCCTTACTTCAATATATTTTTGGACGATAGCTGTCATTTATAACTCTGCAGGTTTGTGAATTACAGTGCCCCTGAGCTCCATTCTTCAACTCGCTTTCTTGTGAGCTGGCCGCAAAACCACAGGATTGCTTCAGGCCCTAATCTGGTTCCGGCATGGCATGTTGAGCCTTAGGCTAATTCCTCTTCCTGATGGGAAATGAGCGTTAAATTTGCTCGTGCAGACACCTACAGCTAATCTCTCATTGGTTCTCCCTATTCCTGTTCATCTTGCTCAGAAATTCCAAACTGTGCCAAACAGGAGGTTAAAGGCACTGACTCTCCAATTGGGGAAAGAGTTAGTAAAGCGTCTGGAATGGTAAAACCGAGTATGAGGGGAAGAAAACTGAGATGCATTTAAAAAGGTTTCCCGGTCACACGGTGGACCATATTCTGGGTTTCCCATGCGTGTTTTACCCGAAGGAAGAATCCCTTAAACCTGGAGAGGTGGGACCCATGCAATGGGTACCATGCAGTATGACTTCAAATGGCCTGCATTTTCTCACCGAACCTCACCAATGCTATCAGCCCAAAGTGTCGAACCTTATGTCTCACTCAGCTCTAGGTGTAGATGTGGTAAATCCAGGTTGCATCACAAGCCCTGAATGAATTATTTAAGAATTGCTCTCTATTTCACTGTCATTGTGTTTGTTTTTGTAGTTTATTTTGATAATGGGATTTATCGGATTTTCTCTGCTGCCTTCATGCAGCTGTACACACACTTGATTCTCTTACGGAGACATATAAATCCATGGGTTTGAAGATTCTTACTAGTCATGTGTAATCCTAGGAGTTGAATATGGTGTGTTTAGTCCATTTCGTTGAGCAAGGTGTAAGTCTTGACTATTACATATTTGGCTTATGGAAAGGTATGTGTGCTAATTTCTATCTCTGGTTTTATGCAGCATCCCACCTCACCTTTCCCCATAAGCAAGCATAAGTTGGTGTTCTAAATTTGAGACCCTGTTCTGTTTTGTAATTCAGTTCATGTGTAGCCAAGTTTACATTCCGTGTATTAGTGATATCTTATGATGTTTCATTTTCTGTGTGACTTATTTCACTTAGAATCATCGTACCTGGATCCACTCAATATGCCGCGACGGGCCTGATGACACAGATTTCATTGGTGAGTGATATTCCATTGTACGTGCGTACCACAACTTCTTTAACCATTTTTCACATTCTGGGATATTTAACTTGTACCGTAGACGACGTTCTTGTAAACAGAGCTGTCCCAAACTTTGGGGTGGCTGTGTGTTTTTTATTTTAATTTCCCTAAGCTATAGGACCATAAGTGGAAGTGCCATAGGCTCTGTTGCTTTGTTTCCTACGTGTTTCAGGAAACCCCGTACACTTCTCCAGAGTGGCTGTTTGCAATTTACATCCCCCCCATCAGCATAACAAGTCTCCCTGTTCTCCATGACCTGTCCTGCCTTTCTGGATTTTACACTTTTTCAGATGCCCCTTTTGACCGGGGGGCAGTGAGACTTCATTGTAGTGCAGATTTCCTTTACACGCTTGCTTGGTTGCCGAAAAAGGGCGTATGCGTTTTTTCCTGAATATATTCAGGAAAAAACGCATACGCCCTTTTTGGCCAAGTGCATCATTGTCTAAATTCTCCCTCTTTTCCTATGCTTTTAGTACAATCCCAGTCTACCCCCTAAAATAGTTTTCCTGAAATTCTGCCCCGCTTTCAAGTCCTCTTCGAAGACTTACTTCTATATATTTTTGGATGATAGCTGTCATTCATAACTCTGCAGGTTTGTGAATTACAGTGCCCCTGAGCTCATTTCTTCAACTCGCTTTCTTGTGAGCTGGCCGCAAAACCGCAGGATTGCTTCAGGCCCTAATCTGTTTCCGGCAGGGCACGCTGAGCCTTTGGATAATTCCTCTTCCTGGTGGGAAATGAGCGTTCCATTTGCCCGTGCAGACACCTACAGCTAGTCTCTCATTGGTTCTCCCTATTCCTGTTCATCTTGCACAGAAATTGCAAACTGTGCCAAACAGGAGGTTAATGGCACTGACTCTCCAAGTGGGGAGAGTGTTAGTAAAGCGTTCAAATGTTGAACCTGAGTACCAGGGGACGAAAACTGAGATGCATTTGAAAACGTTTCCCAATCACATGGTGGACCATACTCTGGGTTTCCCATGCATGTTTTAGCTGAAGGAAGAATCCCTTAAACCTGGAGAGTTGGGACCTATGGAATGGGTACCATGCAGTATGACTTCAAAGAGTCTGCGTTTGCTCACCGAACCTCACCAATGCTATCAGCCTGAAGTGTCCAGCCTTATGTCTCATCCAGCTCTGGGTGTAGATGAGGTAAATACAGGTTGCATCACAAGCCCTGAATGAATTATTTAAGAATTGCTCTCTATTTCACTGTCAATGTGTTTTGGTTTTGAAATTTATTTTGATAATGGGATTTATCGGATTTTCACTGCTGCGTTTAGGCTGCTGTACACACGCTTGATTTCCTTATGGAGACATATAAATCCATGGGTTTTAAGATTCTTACTTGTCAGGTATATTCCCAGGCTTTGAGTCCGTTTCGTTGAGCAAGGAGTAGGTCTTGTCTATTATATATTTGGCTTATGGAACGGTATCTGTGCTAATTTCAATCTCTGGTTTTATGCAGCACCCCAACTCACCTTTCCCCATAAGCAAGCATAAGTTGGTTTTCTAAATTTGAGACCCTGTTCTGTTTTGTAATTCAGTTCATGGGTAGCCAAGTTTACATTCCGTGTATTAGTCATATCTTATGATGTTTCTTTTTCTGTGTGACTTATTTCTCGTAGAATCATCATACCTGAATCCACTCATTATGCCGCTATGGGCCTGATGAAGTAGATTTCATTGCTGAGTGATATTCCATTGTACGTGAGTACCACGACTTCTTTATCCATTTTTGGCTTTCTGGGATATTTTACTTGTACCGTAGACGAGGTTCTTGTAAACAGAGCCGTCCCAAACTCTGGGGTGGCTGTGTGTTTTTGATTTTAATTTCCCTAAGCTATAGGACCATAAGTGGAAGTGACATAGGCTGTGTTGCTTTGTTTCCTACGTATTTCTGGAAACACCATACACTTCTCCAGAGTGGCTGTTGGCAATTTACATCCCGCCCATCAGCATGACAAGGCTCCCTGTTCTCCATGACCTGTCCTGCCTTTCTGGATTTTACACTTTTTTCAGATGGCCCTTTTGACCGGGGGGGCAGTGAGACTTCAATGTAGTGCAGATTTCCTTTACACGGTTGCTTGGTTGGCCAAAAAGTGCGTATGCGTTTTTTCCTGAATATATTCAGGAAAAAACGCATACGCCCTTTTTGGCCAAGTGCATCGTTGTCGACATTCTGCCTCTTTTCCTATGCTTTTAGTACAATTCCAGTCTACCCCCTGAAATCGTTTTCCTGAAATTCTGCCCCGCATTCAAGTCCTCTTCGAAGACTTACTTCAATACATTTTTGGACGATAGCTGTCATTCATAACTCTGCAGGTTTGTGAATTACAGTGCCCCTGAGCTCATGTCTTCAACTCGTTTTCTTGTGAGCTGGCCGCAAAACCGCAGGATTGCTTCAGGCCGTAATCTCTTTCCGGCAGGGCTTGCTGAGCCTTTGTTTAATTCCTCTTCCTGGTCGGAAATGTGCGTTCCTTTTGCCCGTGCAGGCACCTACAGCTAGTCTCTCATTGGTTCTCCCTATTCCTGTACATCTTGCGCAGAAATTGCAAACTGTGCCAAACAGGACGTTAAAGGCACCTACTCTCCAAGTGGGGAGAATGTTAGTAAAGCGTCTGGAATGGTGAACCCGAGTACCAGGGGACGAAAATTGAGATGCATTTGAAAACGTTTCCCAATCACACGGTGGACCATACTGTGGGTTTCCCATGCATGTTTCAGCTGAAGGAAGAATCCCTTAAACCTGGAGATTTAAGACCCTTGGAATGGGTACCAGGCAGTATGACTTCAAAGGGTCTGCGTTTGCTCACCGAACCTCACCAATGCTATCAGCCCGAAGTGTCCAGCCTTATGTCTCACACAGCTCTGCGTGTAGATGTGGTAAATCCAAGTTGCATCACAAGCCATGAGTGAATTATTTAAGAATTGCTCTCTATTTCTCTGTCATTGTGTTTTGTTTTCAAAATTTATTTTGATAATGGGATTTATCGGATTTTCACTGCTGCGTTTAGTCCGATGTACACACGCTTGATTTCCGTATGGAGACATATCCATGGGTTTTAAGATTCTTACTTTTCAGGTATGTTCCCAGGCGTTGAATATGGTGTGTGGAGTACATTTCATTGAGCAAGGAGTAGGTCTTGTCTATTATATATTTGGCTTATGGAACGGTATCTGTGCTAATTTCAATCTCTGGTTTGATGTAGCACCCCAACTCACCTTTCCCCATAAGCAAGCATAATTTGGTTTTCTAAGTTTGAGATCCTGTTCTGTTTTGTAATTCAGTTCATGTGTAGCCAAGTTTACATTCCGTGTATTAGTGATATCTTATGATGTTTCTTTTTCTGTGTGACTTATTTCTCGTAGAATCATCGTTCCTGAATCCACTCATTATGCCGCTATGGACCTGATCACGTAGATTTCATTGCTGAGTGATATTACATTGTACGTGAGTACCACAACTTCTTTATCCGTTTTTTGCTTTCTCGGATAGTTAACTTATACCGTAGACAAGGTTCTTGTTAACAGAGCCGTCCCAAACTTTGGGGTGGCTGTGTGTTTTTGATTTTAATTTCCCTAAGCTATAGGACCATAAATGGAAGTGCCATAGGCTGTGTTGCTTTGTTTCCTATGTGTTTTAGGAAACACCATACACTTCTCCAGAGTGGCTGTTGGCAATTTATATCCCGCCCATCAGCATAACAAAGCTCCCTGTTCTCCATGACCTGTCCTGCCTTTCTGGATTTTACACTTTTTTCAGATGGCCCTTTTGACCGGTGGGCAGTGAGACTTCATTGTAGTGTACATTTCCTTTACACGCTTGCTTGGTTGGCCAAAAAGGGCGTATGCGTTTTTTCCTGAATATATTCAGGAAAAAACGCATACGCCCTTTTTGGCCAAGTGCATCATTGTCGACATTCTGCCTCTTTTCCTATGCTTTAAGTGCAATTCCAGTCTACCCCCTGAAATCGTTTTCCGGAAATTCTTCCGCGCTTTCAAGTCCTCTTCGAAGTCTTACTTCAATACATTTTTGGACGATATCTGTTCATTCATAACTCTGCAGGTTTGTGAATTACAGTGCCCTTGAGCTCCTTTCGTCAACACGCTTTCTTGTGAGCTGGCCGCAAAACCGCACGATTGCTTCAGGCCCTAATCTGTTTCTGGCAGGGCACGCTGAGCCTTTGGTTAATTCCTCTTCCTGGTGGGAAATGAGCATTCCATTTGCCCGTGCAGACACCTACAGCTAGTCTCTCATTGGTTCTCCCTATTCCTGTTCATCTTGGGCAGAAATTGCAAACTGTGCCAAACAGGAGGTTAAAGTCCCTGACTCTCCAAGTGGGGAGAGTGTTAGTAAAGCGTCTGGAATGTTGAACCCGAGTACCAGGGTTCGAAAACTGTGATGCATTTGAAAACGTTTCCCAATCACACGGTGGACCATACTCTGGGTTTCCCATGCATGTTTTAGCTGAAGGAAGAATCCCTTAAACGTGGAGAGTTGGGACCCATGGAATGGGTACCATGCAGTATGACTTCAAAGGGTCTGCGTTTGCTCACCGAAGCTCACCAATGCTATCAGCCCGAAATGTGCAGCCTTATGTCTCACCCAGCTCTGGGTGTAGATGTGGTAAATCCAGGTTGCATCACAAGCCCTGAATGAATTATTTAAGAATTGTTCTCTATTTCACTGCTGAGTGATATTCCTTTGTACGTGCGTACCACAACTTCTTTATCCATTTTTTGCTTTCTGGGATATTTTACTTGTACCGTAGACAAGGTTCTTGTAAACAGAGCCATCCCAAATTTTGGGGTGGCTGTGTGATTTTGATTTTAATTTCTCTATGCTATAGGACCATAAGTGGAAGTGCCATAGGCTGTGTTGCTTTTTTTCCTACGTGTTTCAGGAAACACCATACACTTCTCCAGAGTGGCTGTTGGCAATTTACATCCCGCCCATCAGCATAACAAGGCTCCCTGTTCTCCATGACCTGTCCTGCCTTTCTGGAATTTACATATTTTTCAGATGGCCCTTTTGACCGGGGGGCAGTGAGACTTCATTGTAGTGCACATTTCCTTTACACGGTTGCTTGGTTGGCCAAAAAGGGCGTATGCGTTTTTTCCTGAATATATTCAGGAAAAAACGCATACGCCCTTTTTGGCCAAGTGCATCATTGTCGACATTCTGCCTCTAATCTTATTCTTTAAGTGCAATTCCATTCTACCCCCTAAAATCGTTTTCCTGAAATTCTGCCCCGATTTCAAGTCCTCTTCGAAGACTTACTTCAAAACATTTTTGGACGATAGCTGTCATTCATTACTCTGCAGGTCTGTGAATTACAGTGCCCCTGAGCTCCTCTCTTCAACTCGCTTTCTTGTGAGCTGGCCGCAAACCCGCAGGATTGCTTCAGGCCCTAATATAGTTCCGGCATGGCATGCTGAGCCTTTGGTTAATTCCTCTTCCTTGTGGGAAATGAGCGTTAAATTTGCATGTGCAGACACCTTCACATGAGTCGTCATGGTGCCCCTTTGCCCCGGTTATCTCTATGGAGGTTGGAGTTGGAGGGCCTCCTCACTCAACATCAGTGTGCCCACGGAGCCCACCCTGCAACTTCAGGGCATGGTTGGGGGTTAGGATCACCACGAGTGTTCCTTTTCCCTTAGGAGGAGGTGGCCTTTTGGGCTGCTGATTTCCAGGTTATCAGATACTGCCAGTATCTTGGCCAGATGTGGCGGTGGGCCAAGTCCCTTGGTGACCGTATTTTATCCTACCTGGATCGCATTCTTGCATTGTTCCATTTCAAGTGGTCCCAGGTTTTGCACTAATACTCCAGTGGCGATTCACCGTTCACCAGGAATGTAAAGGTCAAAGGGTTTAGCTAAATTAGGGAGTTCCAGGGCAAGGGTCTGAATTGACTGCTCTTTCCATTCTTGAAAGGCCACTTCTGCATTCTATTCAAAAGGATCATCACCTTTTCCTTTCAGTGTTTCATATAGAGGCCGAGCTAGTAGACTGTAGTTAGGGATCCAGAAGCAGCAAACCCTGGCCTCCCCAGGAACCCCTAAGCTGTCTTCTAGTTTTAGAAATGGGTAAGGCTGTAAATTGTTTCTTCCCTTTCCTGGGATGGGCTTCTCCGACCTTCTGTGAGAATGAAGCCCAGGCAGGTCACCGTAGTCTGTGATATTTGAGCTTTTTCTTGGACAACTTGTATCCTTTATTGGCTTGGTAGTTCAGAGGTCTCCTTAGTAGGGCTGGCGATCAGAATGTCGTCTGCATATTGAAGGAGTGTTTCCTTTTCCAGAGGTAGAACTTTTAGGTCTTTAGCTGAGCTTTCCCCAAAGATGGTGTGGGAATTTTTGAACCCTTGGGGCAACACGGCCCGGAAGTATTGTTTTAGTTGTATGTTGAGTCCTGCCACTCACAAGCCAAAATTTCTTGTGACTCTGGGACTAATAGAATACAAAAGAAGGCATCATTGAAGACTAATACAGAATACCATGTCCTGGTGGTTGGTAGAATGACCAGCAGGGTGTAGGATTTAGGAACTACTGGAGGTATATCCTCGGTGGCTTCACTGACTGTCCTGACATCCTTTACCAGGACTCCAGCAGCCCATGGGGCTCTCGAGGTCAGGCCAATCCCAGGATATGGAGCTCACCTGGGCAGGTACCCCACCCCAGCCCACGGGGCTCTCGTGGTCAGGCCCCTCCCAGGATACAGAGCTACCCTTGCAGGTACCATGGCAGGGCTGGGAACACAGGAACCGTGCATATCGCCCTCATTGCAGAGCACTCCCAGCTCACCTGTCACTCAGATCTGACACAGAGCACCTCAGAGCAGGACTTGAACTAACAAACAGCAGCTCCGACAGGTCTGTGACCCTGGGCATCACTCTGTGTGGCCTCCCTCCACCTGGTGTTCCAGAGACTTCCACTGCACCCGGGGCACCAGGCCTCTGTCTCCACCCACCAGCCACCCCTCCTCTCCCTGACTCCTGGGTTCCTCTCATTAGGAGAGGGTTTTCTTGAAGTTGTCTCCCACTCATGGGCCAGATAATATAATTAGAAAACAAGCCAGAGCTGCAGCCCCTTGTCTATCCTGACTCTCAGGAGCCCACACCTGTTCCTTGGACCTGGCCGATTCAGCAAGTTCCAGTTTCTGCAACTGTGAGCCCCTGAGGGGTGATTATTGGCTGGCCTGGGAAGCCTGACCGTGCCGGCCAGCCCTCCCCAGGTGTGCCTGGGTTCAGATCAATATAAACACCGCTCCAGGCAGCAAGAGCCCCTGCAGCTGTGCCTGACGCCATTTTCTCTGCCCTGTCAGCAGTCTTGGGGCTGGACTGGTGGGAGGGAGTGAGAGGCCACGGCTTTGTGGGTGGCCCAGTGTGAGTGGGGCTCTGCTGGACTTTCTGCAGCAGTTGCCAAGATGCCACCTGCTAAAGAAGAGGATGTGTCACCCATACCTGCCGCTGGAATTTCTCCCTGGGCAGAGGTGAGTGAGGAAGAAAGCAGTGGGGGCCGGGACAGCAGGGGTATCTCAGGCAGGGAAATGGAAAGCTTCCAGAAGAGCACCCAGGACCAGGACCATCCTGGCTGGCCTGCAGGCACCAAGTCGGCTGGCATGCTGTCGCTCATGTGGCTCCATGGCCCTTCCTCTAGGCTTTCAAGTCCTTGTACATATTCAGGTGTTTTACCTGGGAAGGGTGGGAACATTTCAGCAGCAGCTGGCCTGGGGCTCAGCCCACGTTTACTCACAGATGCCTCGGCACGGTCCCCCAGCTTTGCAATGAGGACGCTTGTTGCGTGGGGCCTGCTGGCTGAATGGGAGATGATTCCCCACCACCGACCAACTTCAGAATTGTTTACAACTGGAGCAAGTGCCCTGATACGGTTTTCCTCTGTGTAGCTGGTGGGTTCTGTTTTTTTTTCTTTTTTGGTTCAAGGTAGATTTCATTCCTCTTTTTTGTATTTACAGATATAAGCATGGAAATAATTTATTCATATAAATACATGTATGTGAAGGGAAGAATAATTTTTCTGTTTTACTTTTTGTAATTTGAATTTTATTTTAATTTTTTATACAGCAGGTTCTTTTTGGTTATCTATTTTATACATATAAATGTATACATGCCAATCCCAATCTCTCAACTCCTCCCACCACCACCCCCCAACAGCTTTCCCCCCTTGGTGTCCATACGTTTGTTGTCTACATCTGTTGCTCTATTTCTGCCTTGCAAAACGGTTCATCTGTACAATTTGTCTAGGTTCCACATATAGCCATTAATAGACAAGATTTCTTTTTGTCTTTCTGACTTACTTCACTCTGTATGACAGTCTCCAGATCCATCAACGTCTCTACAAATGACACAATTTCATTCCTTTTTATGGCTTAGTAATATTCCATTTTATATATGTACCACATCTTTATGCATTCGTCTGTCTGTGGGCATTTAGGTTGCTTCCATTACCTGGATATTGTAAATAGTGATGCAATGAACATTGCGGTGAATGTCTCTTTTTGATTTATGGTTTTGTCTGGGTATATGCCCAGTAGTGGGACTGCTGTATCATATGGTAATTCTATTCTTAGTTTTATAAGAAACTCCATAACGTTCTCCACAGTGACTGTATCAATTTCATTCCCAACAATAACAGAAGAGGGTTCCTTATCTCCACACCCTTTCCAGCATTTGTTGTTTGTAGATTTTCTGATGATGCCCATTCTAACAGGTGTGAGGTGATACACCATGGATGAGCCTATTTCGTTGAGCAAAGAGTAGGTCTTGTCTATTACATATTTGGCTTATGGAACGGTATGTGTGCTAATTTCAATCTCTGGTTTTATACAGCACCGCAACTCAACTTTCCCCTTAAGCAAGCATAAGTTTTTATCTAAATGTGAGACTCTGTTCGGTTTTGGAATTCAGTTTATGTGTAGCCAAGTTTACACTCTCTCTATTAGTGATATCTTATGATAATTACCTTTCTCTGTGTGACATATTTCTCTTAGAATCATCATACTTAAATCCACTCAATTTGCTGCTACAGGCCTGATGACATTGATTTCATTGCTGAGTGATATTCCATTGTACGTAAGTAGCACAACTCCTTTATCCATATTTTTCTTTCTGGGATATTTAATTTGTACTGGACTCAAGGTTCTTGTAAACACAGCAGCCCTAAATTTGGTGTTGGCTGTGTCTTGTTGATTTTAATTTTCCTAAGCTATAGGGCCAAAAGTGGAAGTGCCCTAGGGTCTGTAGCTTTGTTTTTCAGATGTTTCAGGATACACCATAAACATCTCCAGAGTGTCTGTTGGCAATTTACATCCCGCCCATCAGCATAACAAGGCTCCCTGTTCTCCATGGCCTGTCCTGTGTTTCTGGTTTTTACACATTTTTCAGATGGCCCTTTTGACGAATGGGAAATGAGACTTCATTGTAGTGCGGATTTCCATTGCTCGAGTGCTTGGTTGGCCAAAAAGGGCATATGTGTTTTTTCCTGAATATATTCAGGAAAAAATGTTTACGCACTTTTGTCCAAGTGCATCACTGTCAAAGATCTGCCGCTTTTCACATGCTTTAAACGCAATTCCAATCTACCTCCTGAAATATGATTCCTGCAATTCTGCCTCGTTTTGAAGTCCTCTTTGCAGACTTACTTCAGTATATTTTTGCCAATAGCTGTCATTTATAACTCTGCAGGTTTGTGAATTACAGTGCCTGTGATTTCCTTTCTTAACTCGTTTCCTTGAAAGCTGGCCACAGAACCGCAGGTTTGCTTTAGGCCATAATCAGGGTCTGGCACGGCACTCTGAGCCTTTGGTTAATTCCTCTTCCTGGTGGGAAATTAGAGTTAAATGTGCCCCTCCGGACACCTGCCTCACTCCCAGCCCCTTGGTGATGTGTGTCCTGTGGTTTGAGGCCACATGTGCTGGGTTCCTCACCTTTGGCTGATGTGGCCCCACTGGTGTGAGGACACTCCTGCCTGGTTCCCATCCCCTTGGTGATGTGGGCCATCCGGTGAGAGTCTGATCCTGGTTGGGTTCCTCACACTTCTGTGAGGTGGGCCCTCTTCTCTGACGTCACTCCTGCCTGGCTGGCACACCCCGCCTTGGCGAAGTCGGCCCTCTGGTGGGATTTGGTGCCTGCTGGGGGTTTCCTGCCCTCGGTAATGAGGGCCCTCTGGCGTCAGGCCCTAATTCCTGGGCTCCCAATATTTTCTGATATGCGCCCTGTGGTTCGAGTACACTCCTGCCAGGTTCCCAACCCCATGGGAATGTGGGCCTTCTGCTCTGAGGTCCCAACCGTGGGTTGCTCAGTTTCATGATGAGGGCCCTCTGCTGTGAGTTCTCTCCGGCCTGGATCCCATAGCCTCGCTGCTCCTGGCCACCTGCTGGGAGGTTCCAACTGCGGGATTCCTCACCTTTTTTCTTCTATGGACCCTCTGTTTTGAGACTCCTCCTGCCTGCCTCACTCCCAGTCCCTTGGTGATGTGTGTCCTCTGGTGTGAGGCCACGTGTGCTGGGTCCCTCACCTTTCGATGATGTGGCCACACTGGTGTGAGGACACTCCTGCCTGCTTCCTATCCCCTTGATGATGTGGGCCCTCTGGTGAGAGTCTGATCCTGGCTGGGTTCCTCACCCTTCTGTGAGGTGGGCCCTCTGCTGTGAGGTCACTCCTGCCTGGCTGGCACACCCCACCTGGGCAACATCGGCCCTCTTGTGGCACTTGGAGCCTGCTGGGAGCCTCCTCCCCTCGGTGATGGGGGCCCTCTAGCGTCAGGCCCTAACTGCTGGGTACCCACATTTTCTGATACGTGCTAAGTGGTGCGAGGACACTCCTGCGAGGTTCCCATCCCCATGGGCATGTGGGCCTTCTGCTCTAAGGTCCCAACACCTGTGTTGTTCACCGTTTCATGATGTTGTCTCTCTGGTGTTAGTTCACTCAGGCCTAGATCCCATAGACTCTGTGCTCTGAGCCGACTGCTGGGAGGTTCCTACTGCTGGATTCCTTACCTTTTTTATTCTTTGGGTCCTGTGTTTTTATGCTCCTACTTCCTGACTCACTCCCAGCCCCTTTGTGATGTAGGTCCTCTGGTTGAAGGCCACATGTACCGGTTTCCTCACCTTTATTGATGTGGCCCCACTGGTGTGAGGACACTCCTGCCTGGTTCCCATCCCCTTGGTGATTGGGGCCCTCTTGTGAGAGTCTGATCCTGTCTGGATTCCTCACACTTCTGGGAGGTGGGCCCTCTGCTGTGAGGTCACTCCTGCCTGGCTGGCACACGTCACGTTGGCGATGTGGGCCCTCAGTTGGGAGTTGGTGCCTGCTGGGAGTCTCCTCCCCTCGGTAATGAGGGCCCTCTGGCGTCAGGCCCTAACTCATGGGCTCCCAAAATTTTCTGATGTGCGCCCTGTCGTGTGAGTACACTCCAGCCAGGGTCCCTTCCCTAGGGGATGTGGGCTTTCTGCTCTGTGGTCCCAACGGCTGGGTTGCTCACAGTGTCAGAATGTGGGCCCTCTGTTTTGAGTTCAGTCAGGCCTGGATCCCATAGCCTCGCTGCTCCTGGCCGCCTGCTGGGAGGTTCCAACTGCGGGATTCCTCACCTTTTTTACGCAATGGGCCCTCTGTTTTGAGGCTCCTCCTGCCTGCCTCACTCCCAGCCCCTTGGTGATGTGTGTCCTGTAGTTTGAGGCCACGTGTGCTGGGTCCGTCACATTTCGGTGATGTGGCCCCACTGGTGTGAGGACACTCCTGCCTGGTTTCCATTCCCTTGGTGATGTGGGCCCTCTGGTGAGAGTCTGATCCTCTTTGGGTTCCTCACACTTTTGTGTGGTTGGCCCTCTGCTCTGAGGTCACTCCTGCCTGGCTGGCACACCCCGCATTGGCGACGTCGGCCCTCTGGTAGCAGTTGGAGCTTGCTGGGAGCCTCCTCTCCTCAGTGATGAGGGTCCTCTGGCGTCCGGCCCTAACTGCTGGGCTCCCCACATTTTCTGTTGTGTGCCCACTGGTGCGATGACACTCCTGCTTGGTTCCCTTCCCCATGGGGATGTGGGCCTTGTGCTCTGAGGTCACAACGGCTGGGTTGCTTACAGTATCACGATGAGGGCCCTCTGTTGTGAGTTCATCACTGCCTGGATCCCATAGCCTCGGTGCTCTGGGCCGCCTGCTGGGATGTTCCAACTGCTGGATTCCTCACCTTTTTATACAATGGGCCATGTGTTTTGAGGTTAATCCTGCCTGCCTCGCTCTGAGACCCATGGTGATGTGGGTCTTCTGGTTTGAGGCCACATGTGCTGGGTACCTCAACTTTCGATGATGTGGCCCCACGGGTGTGAGGACACTCGTGCCTGATTCCCAGCCCCTTGCTTATGTGGGCACTCTGGTGAGAGTCTGATCATGACTGGGTTCCTTACCCTTCTGTGAGGTGGGCGCTCTGATGTGAGGTCACTCCTGCCTGGATGGCTCACGTCGCCTTGGCGACGTAGGCCCTCTGTTGGCCACTGAAGCATGCTGGGAGCCTCCTACCCTCTTTACTGAGGACCCTGGAAGAAACGCATATGCCCTTTTTGACCAAGTGCATCATTGTCGAAGTTCTGCCTCTTCTCCTATACTTTCAGAGGACTTCCCGTCTACCTCCTGAAATCGTATTCCTGGAATTCTGCCCCGCCTTCAAGTCCTCTTTGCAGCCTTACTTCAATATATTTTTGGACGATAGCTGTCATTTATAACTCTGCAGGTTTGTGAATTACAGTGCCCCTGAGCTCCATTCTTCAACTCGCTTTCTTGTGAGCTGGCCGCAAAACCGCAGGATTGCTTCAGGCCCTAATCTGGTTCCGGCACGGCATGTTGAGCCTTTGGCTAATTCCTCTTCCTGATGGGAAATGAGCGTTAAATTTGCTCGTGCAGACACCTACAGCTAATCTCTCATTGGTTTTCCCTATTCCTGTTCATCTTGCTCAGAAATGCAAACTGTGCCAAACAGGAGGTTAAAAGCACTGACTCTCCAATTGGGGAAAGAGTTAGTAAAGCGTCTGGAATGGTAAAACCGAGTATGAGGGGAAGAAAACTGAGATGCATTTAAAAAGGTTTCCCGGTCACACGGTGGACCATATTCTGGGTTTCCCATGCGTGTTTTACCTGAAGGAAGAATCCCTTAAACCTGGAGAGGTGGGACCCATGCAATGTGTACCATGCAGTATGACTTCAAATGGCCTGCATTTTCTCACCGAACCTCACCAATGCTATCAGCCCAAAGTGTCGAACCTTATGTCTCACTCAGCTCTAGGTGTAGATGTGGTAAATCCAGGTTGCATCACAAGCCCTGTATGAATTATTTAAGAATTGCTCTCTATTTCACTGTCATTGTGTTTTGTTTTTGAAATTTATTTTGATAATGGGATTTATCGGATTTTCACTGCTGCGTTTAGGCCGTTGTACACACGCTTGATTTCATTATGGAGACATATAAATCCATGGGTTTTAAGATTCTTACTTGTCAGGTATCTTGAAAGGCGTTGAATATGGGGTGTTGAGTCCATTTCGTTGAGCAAGGAGTAGGTCTTGTCTATTATATATTTGGCTTATGGAACGGTATCTGTGCTAATTTCAATCTCTGGTTTTATGCAGCACCCCAACTCACCTTTCCCCATAAGCAAGCATAAGTTGGTTTTCTAAATTTGAGTCCCTGTTCTGTTTTGTAATTCAGTTTATGTGTAGCCAAGTTTACATTCCGTGTATTACTGATATATTATGATGTTTCTTTTTCTGTGTGACTTATTTCTCGTAGAATCATCGTACCTGAATCCACTCATTATGCCGCTATGGGCCTGCAGACGTAGATTTCTTTGCTGAGTGATATTCCATTGTACGTGCGTACCAGAACTTCTTTATCCATTTTTTCCTTTCTCGGATATTTAACTTGTACCGTAGACAAGGTTCTTGTAAACAGAGCCATCCCAAACTTTTGGGTGGCTGTGTGTTTTTGATTTTAATTTCCCTAAGCTATAGGACCATAAGTGGAAGTGACATAGGCTGTGTTGCTTTGTTTCCTACGTGTTTCAGGATACACCATACATTTCTCCAGAGTGGCTGTGGGCAATTTACATCCCGCCCATCAGCATAACAAGGCTCCGTGTTCTCCATGACCTGTCCTGTCTTTCTTTATTCTACACTTTTTTCAGATGGCCCTTTTGACCGGGGGGCAGTGAGACTTCATTGTTGTGCAGATTTCTTTACACGCTTGCTTGGTTGGCCAAAAAGGGCGTATGCGTTTTTTCCTGAATATATTCAGGAAAAAACGCATACGCCCTTTTTGGCCAAGTGCATCATTGTCGACATTCTGCCTCTTTTCCTATGCTTTAAGTGCAATTCCCGTCTACCCCCTGAAATCGTTTTCCTGAAATTCTGCCCCGCTTTCAAGTCCTCTTTGAAGACTTACTTCAGTACATATTTGGACGATAGCTGACATTCATAACTCTGCAGGTTTGTGAATTATAGTGCCCCTGAGCTCCTTTCTTCAACTCGTTTTCTTGTGAGCTGGCCGCAAAACCGCAGGATTGCTTCAGGCCCTAATCTGTTTCCGGCCTGGCACGCTGAGCCATTGGTTAATTCCTCTTCCTGGTGGGAAATGAGCGTTCAATTTGCCCGTGCAGACACCAACAGCTAGTCTCTCATTGGTTCTCCCTATGCCTGTTCATCTTGCGCAGAAATTGCAAACTGTGCCAAACAGGAGGTTAAAGGCACTGACTCTCCAAGTGGGGAGAGTGTTAGTAAAGCGTCTGGAATGGTGAACCCGAGTATCAGGGGACGAAAACTGAGATGCATTTGAAAACGTTTCCCAATCACACGGCGGACGATAGTCTGGGTTTCCAATGCATGTTTTAGCTGAAGGAAGAATCCCTTAAACCTGGAGAGTTGGGACCCATGGAATGGGTACCATGCAGTATGACTTCAAAGGGTCTGCGTTTGCTCACCGAACCTCACCAATGCTATCAGCCCGAAGTGCCCAGCCTTATGTCTCACCCAGCTCTGGGTGTAGATGTGGTAAATCCAGGTTGCATCACAAGCCCTGAATGAATTATTAAAGAATTGCTCTGTATTTCACTGTCATTGTGTTTTGTTTTAGAAATTTATTTTGATAATGGGATTTATCGGATTTTCACTACTGCGTTTAGGCCGCTGTACACACGCTTGATTTCCTTATGGAGACATATAAATCCATGGGTTTTAAGATTCTTACTTGTCAGGTATCTTGCCAAGCGTTGAATATGGTGTGTTGAGTCCATTTCGTTGAGCAAGTAGTAGGGCTTGTCTATTATATATTTGGCTTATGGAACGGTATCTGTGCTAATTTCAATCTCTGGTTTTATGCAGCACCCCAACTCACCTTTCCCCATAAGCAAGCATAAGTTGGTTTTCTAAATTTGAGACCCTGTTCTGTTTTGTAATTCAGTTTATGTGTAGCCAAGTTTACATTCCGTGTATTACTGATATATTATGATGTTTCTTTTTCTGTGTGACGTATTTCTCGTAGAATCATCGTACCTGAATCCACTCATTATGCCGCTACGGGCCTGAAGACGTAGATTTCATTGCTGAATGATATTCCATTGTACGTGCGTACCAGAACTTCTTTATCCATTTTTTCCTTTCTCGGATATTTAACTTGTACCGTAGACAAGGTTCTTGTAAACAGAGCCATCCCAAACTTTGGGGTGGCTGTGTGTTTGTGATTTTAATTTCCCTAAGCTATAGGACCATAAGTGGAAGTGCCATAGGCTGTGTTGCTTTGTTTCCTATGTGTTTCTGGAAACACCATACACTTCTCCAGAGTGGTTGTTGGAAATTTACATCCCGCCCATCAGCATGACAAGGCTCCCTGTTCTCCATGACCTGTCCTGACTTTCTGGAATTTACATTTTTTTCAGATGGCCCTTTTGACCGGGGGGCAGTGAGACTTCATTGTAGTGCAGATTTCCATTACACGCTTGCTTGGTTGGCCAAAAAGGGCGTATGCGTTTTTTCCTGAATATATTCAGGAAAAAACGCATACGCCCTTTTTGGCCAAGTGCATCATTGTCGACATTCTGCCTCTTTTCCTATGCTTTTAGTACAATTCCTGTCTACCCCCTGAAATCGTTTACCTGAAATTCTGCCCCGCTTTCAAGTCCTCTTCGAAGACTTACTTAAATATATTTTTGGACGATAGCTGTCATTCATAACTCTGCAAGTTTGTGAATTACAGTGCCCCTGAGCTCATTTCTTCAACTCGCTTTCTTGTGAGCTGGCCGCAAAACCGTAGGATTGCTTCAGGCCCTAATCTTTTTCCGGCATGGCACGCTGAGCCTTTGGTTAATTCCTCTTCCTGGTGGGAAATGAGCGTTCCATTTGCCCGTGCAGACACCTACAGCTAGTCTCTCATTGGTTCTCCCTATTCCTGTTCATCTTGCACAGAAATTGCAAACTGTGCCAAACAGGAGGTTAATGGCACTGACTCTCCAAGTGGGGAGAGTGTTAGTAAAGCGTTCAAATGTTGAACCCGAGTACCAGGGGACGAAAACTGAGATGCATTTGAAAACGTTTCCCAATCACACGGTGGACCATACTCTGGGTTTCCCATGCATGTTTTAGCTGAAGGAAGAATCCCTTAAACCTGGAGAGTTGGGAACCATGGAATGGGACCATGCAGTATGACTTCAAAGGGTCTGCCTTTGCTCAACGAACCTCACCAATGCTATCAGCCCGAAGTGTCCAGCCTTATGTCTCATCCAGCTCTGGGTGTAGATGTGGTAAATACAGGTTGCATCACAAGCCCTGAATGAATTATTTAAGAATTGCTCTCTATTTCACTGTCATTGTGTTTTGTTTTTGAAATTCATTTTGATAATGGGATTTATCGGATTTACACTGCTGCTTTTAGGCCACTGTACACACGCTTGATTTCCTTATGGAGACATATAAATCCATGGGTTTTAAGATTCGTACTTGTCAGGTATCTTCCCAGGCGTTGAATATAGGGTGTTGAGTCCATTTCGTTGAGCAAGGAGTAGGTTTTGTCTATTATATATTTGGCTTATGGAACGGTATCTGTGCTAATTTCAATCTCTGGTTTTATGCAGCATCCCAACTGACCTTTCCCCATAAGCAAGCATAAGATGGTTTGCTAAATTTGAGACCCTTTTCTGTTTTGTAATTCATTTCATGGGTAGCCAAGTTTACATTCCGTGTATTAGTGATAACTTATGATGTTTCTTTTTCTGTCTGACTTATTTCTCATAGAATCATCGTACCTGAATCCACTCATTATGCCGCTACGGTCCTGATGACGTAGATTTCATTGCTGAGTGATATTCCATTGTACGTGCGTACCACAACTTCTTTATCCATTTTATGCTTTCTCGGATATTTAACTGCTACCGTAGATGAGGTTCTTGTAAACAGAGCCATCCCAAACTTTGGGGTGGCTGTGTGTTTTTGATTTTAATTTCCCTAAGCTATAGGACCATAAGTGGAAGTGCCATAGGCTGTGTTGCTTTGTTTCCTACGTGTTTCAGGAAACACCATACACTTTTCCAGAGTGACTGTTGGCAATTTAAATCCGCCCATCAGCATAACAAGGCTCCCTGTTCTCCATGACCTGTCCTGCCTTTCTGGATTTTACACTTTTTTCAGATGGCCCTTTTGACCTGGGGGCAGTGAGACTTCATTGTAGTGCAGATTTCCTTTACACGCTTGCTTGGTTGGCCAAAAAGGGCGTATGCGTTTTTTCTTGAATATATTCAGGAAAAAACGCATACGCACTTTTTGGCCAAGTGCATCATTGTCAACATTCTGCCTCTTTTCCTATGCTTTAAGTGCAATTCCAGTCTACCCCCTGAAATAGTTTTCCTGAAATTCTGCCCCACTTTCAAGTCCTCTTCGAAGACTTACTTCTATACATTTTTGGACGATAGGTGTCATTCATAACTCTGCAGGTTTGTGAATTACAGTGCCCCTGAGCTCCTTTCTTCAACTCGCTTTCTTGTGAGCTGGCCGCAAAACCGCCGGATTGCTTCAGGCCCTAATCTCTTTCCGGCAGGGCACGCTGAGCCTTTGTTTAATTCCTCTTCCTGGTGGGAAATGAGCGTTCCATTTGCCCGTGCAGACACCTACAGCTAGTCTCTCATTGCTTCTCCCTATGCCTGTTCATCTTGCGCAGAAATTGCAAGGTGTGCCAAACAGGAGGTTAAATGCTCTGACTCTCCAAGTGGGGAGAGTGTTAGTAAAGCGTCTGGAATGGTGAACCCGAGTACCAGGGGACGAAAACTGAGATGCATTTGAAAACGTTTGCCAATCACACGGTGGACCATACTATGGGATTCCCATGCATGTTTTAGCTGAAGGAAGAATCCCTTAAACCTGGAAATTTGGGACACATGGAATGGTTACCATGCAGTATGACTTCAAAGGGTCTGCGTTTGCTCACCGAACCTCACCAATGCTATCAGCCCGATGTGTCCAGCCTTATGTCTCACCCAGTTCTGGGTGTAGATGTGGTAAATCCACGTTGCATCACAAGCCCTGAATGAATTATTTAAGAATTGCTCTCTATTTCACTGTCATTTTGTTTTGTTTTTGAAATTTA
Organism: Delphinapterus leucas; assembly: GCF_059928025.1. NCBI lineage: Eukaryota > Metazoa > Chordata > Mammalia > Artiodactyla > Monodontidae > Delphinapterus > Delphinapterus leucas. The sequence goes on along the minus strand of NW_028322237.1, from coordinate 13,514,172 downwards.
TTTTGATAATGGGATTTATCGGATTTTCACTGCTGCGTTTAGGCCGCTGTACACACGCTTGATTTCCTTATGGAGACATATAAATCCATGGGTTTTAAGATTCTTACTTGTCAGGTATGTTCCCAGGCGTTGAATATGGGGTGTTGAGTCCATTTCGTTGAGCAAGGAGTAGGTCTTGTCTATTATATATTTGGCTTATGGAACGGTATCTGTGCTAATTTCAATCTCCGGTTTTATGCAGCACCCCAACTCACCTTTCCCCATAAGCAAGCATAAGTTCCTTTTCTAAATTTGAGACCCTGTTCTGTTTTGAAATTCAGTTCATGGGTAGCCAAGTTTACATTCCGTGTATTAGTGATATCTTATGATGTTTCTTTTTCTGTGTGACTTATTTCTCGTAGAATCATCATACCGGAATCCACTCATTTTGCCACTACGGGCCTGATGACGTAGATTTCATTGCTGAGTGATATTCCATTGTACGTGCGTACCAGAACTTCTTTATCCATTTTTTGCATTCTCAGATATTTAACTAGTATCGTAGATGACGTTCCTGTAAACAGAGCCGTCCCAAATTTTGGGGTGGCTGTGTCTTTTTGATTTTAATTTCCCTAAGCTATAGGACCATAAGTGGAAGTGCCATAGGCTGTGTTGCTTTGTTTCCTACGTGTTTCTGGAAACACCATACACATCTCCAGAGCGGTTGTTGGCAATTTACATCCCGCCCATCAGCATAACAAGGCTCCCTGTTCTCCATGACCTGTCCTGCCTTTCTGGATTTTACACTTTTTTCAGATGGCCCTTTTGACCGGGGGGCAGTGAGACTTAATTTTAGTGCAGATTTCCTTTACACGCTTGCTTGGTTGGCCAAAAAGTGCGTATGCGTTTTTTCCTGAATATATTCAGGAAAAAACGCATACGCCCTTTTTGGCCAAGTGCATCATTGTCGACATTCTGCCTCTTTTCCTATGCTTTAAGTGCAATTCCAGTGTACCCCCTGAAATCGTTTTCCTTAAATTCTGCCCCGCTTTCAAGTCCTCTTCGAAGACTTACTTCAGTACATTTTTGGACGATAGCTGTCATTCATAACTCTGCAGGTTTGTGAATTACAGTGCCCCTGAGCTCCTTTCTTCAACTCGCTTTCTTGTGAGCTGGCCGCAAAACCGCAGGATTGCTTCAGGCCCTAATATGTTTCCGGCAGGGCATGCTGAGCATTTGGTTAATTCCTCTTCCTGGTGGTAAATGAGCATTCCATTTGCCCGTGCAGACACCTACAGCTAGTCTGTCATTGGTTCTCCCTTTGCCTGTTCATCTTGCGCAGAAATTGCAAACTGTGCCAAACAGGAGGTTAAAGGCACTGACTCTCCAAGTGGGGAGAGTGTTAGTAAAGCGTCTGGAATGGTGAACCCGAGTACCAGGGGACGAAAACTGAGATGCATTTGAAAACGTTTCCCAATCACACGGTGGACCATACTCTGGGTTTCCCATGCATGTTTTAGCTGAAGGAAGAATCCCTTAAACGTGGAGAGTTGGGACCCATGGAATGGGTACCATGCAGTATGACTTCAAAGGGTCTGTGTTTGCTCACCGAACCTCACCAATGCTATCAGCCCGAAGTGTCCAGCCTTATGTCTCACTCAGCTCTGGGTGTAGATGTGGTAAATCCAGGTTGCATCACAAGCCCTGAATGAATTATTTAAGAATTGCTCTCTATTTCACTGTCATTGTGTTTTGTTTTTGAAATTTATTTTGATAATGGGATTTATCGGATTTTCACTGCTGCATTTAGGCCGCTGTACACACGCTTGATTTCCTTATGGAGACATATAAATCCATGGGTTTTAAGATTCTTACTTGTCAGGTATCTTCCCACTCGTTGAGTCCGTTTCGTTGATAAAGGAATAGGTCTTGTCTATTATATATTTGGCTTATGGAACGGTATCTGTGCTAATTTCAATCTCTGGTTTGACGCAGCACCCCAACTCACCTTTCCCCATAAGCAAGCATAAGTTGGTTTTCTAAATTTGAGACCCTGTTCTGTTTTGTAATTGAGTTCATGTGCAGCCATGTTTGCATTCCGTGTATTAGTCATATCTTATGATGTTTCTTTTTCTGTGTGACTTATTTCTCGTAGAATCATCGTACTTGGATCCACTCGTTATGCCGCTACGGGCCTGATGACGTAGATTTCATTGCTGAGTAATATTCCATTGTACGTGCGTACCACAACTTCTTTATCCATTTTTTGCTTTCTCGGATATTTAACTTGTACCGTAGACGAGGTTGTTGTAAACAGAGCCGTCCCAAACTTTGGGGTGGCTGTGTGTTTTTGATTTTAATTTCCCTAACCTATAGGACCATAAGTGGAAGTGCCGTAGGCTGTGTTGCTTTGTTTCCTACGTGTTTCAGGAAACACCATACACTTCTCCAGAGTGGCTGTTGGCCATTTACATCCTACCCATCAGCATAACAAGGCTCATTGTTTTCCATGACCTATCCTGCCTTTCTGGATTTTACACTTTTCTCAGATGGCCCTTTTGACCGGGGGGAATTAGACTTCATTGTAGTGCAGATTTCATTAACACGCCTGCTTGGTTGGCCAAAAAGGGCGTATGGGTTTTTTCCTGAATATATTCAGGAAAAAACGCATACGCCCTTTTTGGCCAAGTGCATCGTTGTCGACATTCTGCCTCTTTTCCTATTCTTTTAGTACAATTCCAGTCTACCCCCTGAAATCGTTTTCCTGAAATTCTGCCCCGCTTTCAGGTCCTCTTGGAAGACTTACTTCAATACATTTTTGGACGATAGCTGTCATTCATAACTCTGCAGGTTTGTGAATTACAGTGCCCCTGAGCTCATGTCTTCAACTCGCTTTCTTGTGAGCTGGCCGCAAAACCGCAGGATTGCTTCAGGCCAAAGTCTATTTCCGGCAGGGCACGCTGAGCCTTTGTTTAATTCCTCTTCCTGGTCGGAAATGAGCGTTCCTTTTGCCCGTGCAGGCAGCTACAGCTAGTCTCTCATTGGTTCTCCCTATTCCTGTACATCTTGCGCAGAAATTGCAAACTGTGCCAAACAGGAGGTTAATGGCACTGACTCTCCAAGTGGGGAGAGTGTTAGTAAAGCGTCTGGAATGGTGAACCCGAGTACCAGGGGACGAAAATTGAGATGCATTTGAAAACGTTTACCGGTCACACAGTGCACTGTACTGTGGGTTTCCCATGCATGTTTTAGCTGAAGGAAGAATCCCTTAAACGTGGAGAGTTGGGACCCATGGAATGGGTACCATGCAGTATGCCTGCAAAGGGTCTGCATTTGCTCACCGAACCTCACCAATGCTATCAGCCCGAAGTGTCCAGCCTTATGTCTCACCCAGCTCTGGGTGTAGATGTGGTAAATCCAGGTTGCATCACAAACCCTGAATGAATTATTTAAGAATTGCTCTCTATTTCACTGTCATTGTGTTTTGTTTTTGAAATTTATTTTGATAATGGGATTTATCGGATTTTCACTGCTGCGATTAGTTCGCTGTACACACGCTTGATTTCCTTATGGAGACATATAAATCCATGGGTTTTAAGATTCTTACTTGTCAGGTATCTTGCCAGGCGTTGAATATGGGGTGTTGAGTCCATTTCGTTGAGCAAGGAGTAGGTCTTGTCTATTATATATTTGGCTTATGGAACGGTATCTGTGCTAATTTCAATCTCTGGTTTTATGCAGCACCCCAACTCACCTTTCCGCATAAGCAAGCATAAGTTGATTTTCTCAATTTGAGACCATTTTCTGTTTTGTAATTCAGTTCATGGGTAGCCAAGTTTACATTCCGTGTATTAGTCATATCTTATGATGTTTCTTTTTCTGTGTGACTTATTTCTCGTAGAATCATCGTACCTAAATCCACTCATTATGGCGCTTCGGGCCTGATGACGTCGATTTCATTGCTGAGTGATATTCCATTGTACGTGCGTATCACAACTTCTTTATCCATTTTTTGCTTTCTCGGATATTTAACTTGTACCATAGACGACGTTCTTGTAAACAGAGCCATCCCAAATTTTGGGGTGGCTGTGTGTTTTTGATTTTAATTTCCCTAAGCTATAGGACCATAAGTGGAAGTGCCATAGGCTGTGTTGCTTTGTTTCCTACGTGTTTCAGGAAACACTATACACCTCTCCAGAGTGGCTGTTGGCAATTTATATCCCGCCCATCAGCATAACAAGGCTCCCTGTTCTCCATGACCTGTCCTGCCTTTCTGGATTGTACACGTTTTTCAGATGGCCCTTTTGACCGCTGGGCAGTGAGACTTCATTGTAGTGCAGATTTCTTTTACACGCCGGCCTGGTTGGCCAAAAAGGGCGTATGCGTTTTTTCCTGAATATATTCAGGAAAAAACGCATACGCCCTTTTTGGCCAAGTGCATCATTGTCGACATTCTGCCTCTTTTCCTATGCTTTAAGTGCAATTCCAGCCTACCCCCTGAAATCGTTTTCCTGAAATTCTGCCCCCCTTTCAAGTCCTCTTCGAAGACTTACTTCAGTACATTTTTGGACGATAGCTGTCATTCATAACTCTGCAGGTTTGTGAATTACAGTGCCCCTGAGCTCCTTTCCTCAACACGCTTTCTTGTGATCTGGCCGCAAAACCGCAGGATTGCTTCAGGCCCTAATCTGTTTCCGGCAGGGCACGCTGAGCCTTTGGTTAATTCCTCTTCCTGGTGGGAAATGAGCGTTCCATTTGCCCGTGCAGACACCTACAGCTAGTCTCTCATTGGTTCTCCCTATTCCTGTTCATCTTGCGCAGAAATTGCAAACTAGGCCAAACAGGACGTTAAAGGCACTGACTCTCCAAGTGGGGAGAATGTTAGTAAAGCGTCTGGAATGGTGAACCCGAGTACCAGGGGACGAAAACTGAGATGCATTTGAAAACGTTTCCCAATCACACGGTGGACCATACTTTGTGTTTCCCATGCATGTTTTAGCTGAAAGAAGAATCCCTTAAACCTGGAGATTTAAGAACCTTGGAATGGGTACCATGCAGTATGACTTCAAAGGGTCTGCGTTTGCTCACCGAACCTCACCAATGCTATCAGCCCGAAATGTCCAGCCTTATGTCTCACACAGCTCTGCGTGTAGATGTGGTAAATCCAGGTTGCATCACAAGCCCTGAGTGAATTATTTAAGAATTTCTCTCTATTTCACTGTCATTGTGTTTTGTTTTCAAAATTTATTTTGATAATGGGATTTATCGGATTTTCACTGCTGCGTTTAGTCCCATGTACACACGCTTGATTTCCATGTGGAGACATATCCATGGGTTTTAAGATTCTTACTTTTGAGGTATGTTCCCAGGCGTTGAATATGGTGTGTGGAGTACATTTCATTGAGCAAGGAGTAGGTCTTGTCTATTATATATTTGGCTTATGGAACGGTATCTGTGCTAATTTCAATCTCTGGTTTGATGTAGCACCCCAACTCACCTTTCCCCATAAGCAAGCATAATTTGGTTTTCTAATTTTGAGATCCTGTTCTGTTTTGTAATTCAGTTCATGTGTAGCCATGTTTACATTCCGTGTATTAGTGATATCTTATGACGTTTCTTTTTCTGTGTGACTTATTTCTCGTAGAATCATCGTTCCTGAATCCACTCATTATGCCGCTATGGACCTGATGACGTAGATTTCATTGCTGAGTGATATTCCATTGTACGTGAGTACCACAACTTCTTTATCCGTTTTTTGCTTTCTCGGATAGTTAACTTATACCGTAGACAAGGTTCTTGTAAACAGAGCCATCCCAAACTTTGGGGTGGCTGTGTGTTTTTGATTTTAATTTCCCTAAGCTATAGGACCATAAGTGGAAGTGACATAGTCTGTGTTGCTTTTTTTCCTACGTGTTTCAAGAAACACCATACACTTCTCCAGAGTGGCTGTTGGCAATTTACATCCCGCCCATCAGCATGACAAGGCTCCCTGTTCTCCATGACCTGTCGTGCCTTTCTGGAATTTACACATTTTTCAGATGGCCCTTTTGACCGGGGGGCAGTGAGACATCATTGTAGTGCACATTTCCTTTACACGGTTGCTTGGTTGGCCAAAAAGGGCGTATGCGTTTTTTCCTGAATATATTCAGGAAAAAACGCATACGCCCTTTTTGGCCAAGTGCGTCATTGTCGACATTCTGCCTCTAATCTTATTCTTTAAGTGCAATTCCAGTCTACCCCCTGAAATCGTTTTCCTGAAATTCTGCCCCGATTTCAAGTCCTCTTCGAAGACTTACTTCAAAACATTTTTGGACGATAGCTGTCATTCATTACTCTGCAGGTTTGTGAATTACAGTGCCCCTGAGCTCCTTTCTTCAACTCGCTTTCTTGTGAGCTGGCCGCAAACCCGCAGGATTGCTTCAGGCCCTAATATAGTTCCGGCATGGCATGCTGAGCCTTTGGTTAATTCCTCTTCCTGGTGGGAAATGAGCGTTAAATTTGCATGTGCAGACACCTTCACATGAGTCGTCATGGTGCCCCTTTGCCCCGGTTATCTCTATGGAGGTTGGAGTTGGAGGGCCTCCTCACTCAAGATCAGTGTGCCCACGGAGCCAACCCTGCAACTTCAGGGCATGGTTGGGGGTTAGGATCACCACGAGGGTTCCTTTTCCCTTAGGAGGGAGGTGGCCTTTTGGGCTGCTGATTTCCAGGTTATCAGATACTGCCAGTATCTTGGCCAGATGTGGCGGTGGGCCAAGCCCCTTGGTGACCGTAGTTTATCCTACCTGGATCGCATTCTTGCATTGTTCCATTTCAAGTGCTCCCAGGTTTTGCACTAATACTCCAGTGGCGATTCACCGTTCACCAGGAATGTAAAGGTCAAAGGGTTTAGCTAAATTAGGGAGTTCCAGGGCAAGGGTCTGAATTGACTGCTCTTTCCATTCTTGAAAGGCCACTTCTGCATTCTATTCAAAAGGATCATCACCTTTTCCTTTCAGTGTTTCATATAGAGGCCGAGCTAGTAGACTGTAGTTAGGGATCCAGAAGCAGCAAACCCTGGCCTCCCCAGGAACCCCTAAGCTGTCTTCTAGTTTTAGAAATGGGTAAGGCTGTAAATTGTTTCTTCCCTTTCCTGGGATGGGCTTCTCCGACCTTCTGTGAGAATGAAGCCCAGGCAGGTCACCGTAGTCTGTGATATTTGAGCTTTTTCTTGGACAACTTGTATCCTTTATTGGCTTGGTAGTTCAGAGGTCTCCTTAGTAGGGCTGGCGATCAGAATGTCGTCTGCATATTGAAGGAGTGTTTCCTTTTCCAGAGGTAGAACTTTTAGGTCTTTAGCTGAGCTTTCCCCAAAGATGGTGTGGGAATTTTTGAACCCTTGGGGCAACACGGCCCGGAAGTATTGTTTTAGTTGTATGTTGAGTCCTGCCACTCACAAGCCAAAATTTCTTGTGACTCTGGGACCAATAGAATACAAAAGAAGGCATCATTGAAGACTAATACAGAATACCATGTCCTGGTGGTTGGTAGAATGACCAGCAGGGTGTAGGATTTAGGAACTACTGGAGGTATATCCTCGGTGGCTTCACTGACTGTCCTGACATCCTTTACCAGGACTCCAGCAGCCCATGGGGCTCTCGAGGTCAGGCCAATCCCAGGATATGGAGCTCACCTGGGCAGGTACCCCACCCCAGCCCACGGGGCTCTCGTGTTCAGGACCCTCCCAGGATATGGGGTTCCCTGGGCAGGTCCCCCTGCAGCCCATGGGGCTCTCGTGGTCAGGCCCCTCCCAGGATACAGAGCTACCCTTGCAGGTACCATGGCAGGGCTGGGAACACAGGAACCGTGCATATCGCCCTCATTGCAGAGCACTCCCATCTCACCTGTCACTCAGATCTGACACAGAGCACCTCAGAGCAGGACTTGAACTAACAAACAGCAGCTCCGACAGGTCTGTGACCCTGGGCATCACTCTGTGTGGCCTCCCTCCACCTGGTGTTCCAGAGACTTCCACTGCACTCGGGGCACCAGGCCTCTGTCTCCACCCACCAGCCACCCCTCCTCTCCCTGACTCCTGGGTTCCTCTCATTAGGAGAGGGTTTTCTTGAAGTTGTCTCCCACTGATGGGCCAGATAATATAATTAGAAAACAAGCCAGAGCTGCAGCCCCTTGTCTATCCTGACTCTCAGGAGCCCACACCTGTTCCTTGGACCTGGCCGATTCAGCAAGTTCCAGTTTCTGCAACTGTGAGCCCCTGAGGGGTGATTATTGGCTGGCCTGGGAAGCCTGACCGTGCCGGCCAGCCCTCCCCAGGTGTGCCTGGGTTCAGATCAATATAAACACCGCTCCAGGCAGCAAGAGCCCCTGCAGCTGTGCCTGACGCCATTTTCTCTGCCCTGTCAGCAGTCTTGGGGCTGGACTGGTGGGAGGGAGTGAGAGGCCACGGCTTTGTGGGTGGCCCAGTGTGAGTGGGGCTCTGCTGGACTTTCTGCAGCAGTTGCCAAGATGCCACCTGCTAAAGAAGAGGATGTGTCACCCATACCTGCCGCTGGAATTTCTCCCTGGGCAGAGGTGAGTGAGGAAGAAAGCAGTGGGGGCCGGGACAGCAGGGGTATCTCAGGCAGGGAAATGGAAAGCTTCCAGAAGAGCACCCAGGACCAGGACCATCCTGGCTGGCCTGCAGGCACCAAGTCGGCTGGCATGCTGTCGCTCATGTGGCTCCATGGCCCTTCCTCTAGGCTTTCAAGTCCTTGTACATATTCAGGTGTTTTACCTGGGAAGGGTGGGAACATTTCAGCAGCAGCTGGCCTGGGGCTCAGCCCACGTTTACTCACAGATGCCTCGGCACGGTCCCCCAGCTTTGCAATGAGGACGCTTGTTGCGTGGGGCCTGCTGGCTGAATGGGAGATGATTCCCCACCACAGGCCAACTTCAGAATTGTTTACAACTGGAGCAAGTGCCCTGATACGGTTTTCCTCTGTGTAGCTGGTGGGTTCTGTTTTTTTTTTCTTTTTTGGTTCAAGGTAGATTTTATTCCTCTTTTTTGTATTTACAGATATAAGCATGGAAATAATTTATTCATATAAATACATGTATGTGAAGGGAAGAATATTTTTTCTGTTTTACTTTTTGTAATTTGAATTTTATTTTATTTTTTTATACAGCAGGTTCTTTTTGGTTATCTATTTTATACATATAAATGTATACATGCCAATCCCAATCTCTCAACTCCTCCCACCACCACCCCCCAACAGCTTTCCCCCCTTGGTGTCCATACGTTTGTTGTCTACATCTGTTGCTCTATTTCTACCTTGCAAAACGGTTCATCTGTACAATTTGTCTAGGTTCCACATATAGCCATTAATAGACAAGATTTGTTTTTCTCTTTCTGACTTACTTCACTCTGTATGACAGTCTCTAGATCCATCAACGTCTCTACAAATGACCCAATTTCATTCCTTTTTATGGCTTAGTAATATTCCATTTTATATATGTACCACTTCTTTATGCATTCGTCTGTCTGTGGGCATTTAGGTTGCTTCCATTACCTGGATATTGTAAATAGTGATGCAATGAACATTGCGGTGAATGTCTCTTTTTGATTTATGGTTTTGTCTGGGTATATGCCCAGTAGTGGGACTGCTGTATCATATGGTAATTCTATTCTTAGTTTTATAAGAAACTCCATAACGTTCTCCACAGTGACTGTATCAATTTCATTCCCAACAATAACAGAAGAGGGTTCCTTATCTCCACACCCTTTCCAGCATTTTTTGTTTGTAGATTTTCTGATGATGCCCATTCTAACAGGTGTGAGGTGATACACCATGGATGAGCCTATTTCGTTGAGCAAAGAGTAGGTCTTGTCTATTACATATTTGGCTTATGGAACGGTATGTGTGCTAATTTCAATCTCTGGTTTTATACAGCACCGCAACTCAACTTTCCCCTTAAGCAAGCATAAGTTTTTATCTAAATGTGAGACTCTGTTCGGTTTTGGAATTCAGTTTATGTGTAGCCAAGTTTACACTCTCTCTATTAGTGATATCTTATGATAATTACCTTTCTCTGTGTGACATATTTCTCTTAGAATCATCATACTTAAATCCACTCAATTTGCTGCTACAGGCCTGATGACATTGATTTCATTGCTGAGTGATATTCCATTGTACGTAAGTAGCACAACTCCTTTATCCATATTTTTCTTTCTGGGATATTTAATTTGTACTGGACTCAAGGTTCTTGTAAACACAGCAGCCCTAAATTTGGTGTTGGCTGTGTCTTGTTGATTTTAATTTTCCTAAGCTATAGGGCCAAAAGTGGAAGTGCCCTAGGGTCTGTAGCTTTGTTTTTCAGATGTTTCAGGATACACCATAAACATCTCCAGAGTGTCTGTTGGCAATTTACATCCCGCCCATCAGCATGACAAGGCTCCCTGTTCTCCATGACCTGTCCTGCCTTTCTGGATTTTACACTTTTTTCAGATGGCCCTTTTGACCGGGGGGGCAGTGAGACTTCATTGTAGTGCAGATTTCCTTTACACGCTTGCTTGGTTGGCCAAAAAGGGCGTATGCGTTTTTTCCTGAATATATTCAGGAAAAAACGCATACGCACTTTTTGGCCAAGTGCATCGTTGTCGACATTCTGCCTCTTTTCCTATGCTTTTAGTACAATTCCAGTCTACACCCTGAAATCGTTTTCCTGAAATTCTGCCCCGCTTTCAAGTCCTCTTCGAAGACTTACTTCAATACATTTTTGGACGATAGCTGTCATTCATAACTCTGCAGGTTTGTGAATTACAGTGCCCCTGAGCTCCTTTCTTCAACTCGTTTTCTTGTGAGCTGGCCGCAAAACCGCAGGGTTGCTTCAGGCCATAATCTCTTTCCGGCAGGGCTTGCTGAGCCTTTGTTTAATTCCTCTTCCTGGTCGGAAATGAGCGTTCCTTTTGCCCGTGCAGGCACCTACAGCTAGTCTCTCATTGGTTCTCCCTATTCCTGTACATCTTGCGCAGAAATTGCAAACTGTGCGAAACAGGAGGTTAATGGCACTGACTCTCCAAGTGGGGAGAGTGTTAGTAAAGCGTCTGGAATGGTGAACCCGAGTACCAGGGGACGAAAACTGAGATGCATTTGAAAACGTTTCCCGGTCACACAGTGCACTGTACTGTGGGTTTCCCATGCATGTTTTAGCTGAAGGAAGAATCCCTTAAACCTGGAGAGTTGGGACCCATGGAATGGGTACCATGAAGTATGACTCAAAGGGTCTGCGTCTGCTCACCGAACCTCACCAATGCTATCAGCCCGAAGTGCCCAGCCTTATGTCTCACCCAGCTCTGGGTGTAGATGTGGAAAATCCAGGTTCCATCACAAGCCCTGAATGAATTATTTAAGAATTGCTCTCTATTTCACTGTCATTGTGTTTTGTTTTTGAAATTTATATTAATAATGGGATTTATCGGATTTTCACTGCTGCGTCTAGGCCGCTGTACACACGCTTGATTTCCTTATGGAGACATATAAATCCATGGGTTTTAAGATTCTTACTTTTTAGGTATCTTGCCAGGCGTTGAATATGGGGTGTTGAGTCCATTTCGTTGAGCAACGAGTAGGGCTTGTCTATTATATATTTGGCTTATGGAACGGTATCTGTGCTAATTTCACTCTCTGGTTTTATGCAGCACCCCAACTCACCTTTCCCCATAAGCAAGCATAAGTTGGTTTTCTAAATTTGAGACCCTGTTCTGTTTTGTAATTCAGTTCATGTATATCCAACTTTCCATTCCATGTATTAGTGATATCTTATGATGTTTCTTTTTCTTTGTGACTTATTTCTCGTAGAATCATCGTACCTGAATCCACTCATTATGCCGCTACGGGCCTGATGACGTAGATTTCATTGCTGAGTGATATTCCATTGTACGTGCGTACCACAATTTCTTTATCCATTTTTTGCTTTCTGGGATATTTTACTTGTACCATAGACGAGGTTCTTGTAAACAGAGCCGTCTCAAACTCTGGGGTGGCTGTGTGTTTTTGATTTTAATTTCCCTAAGCTATAGGACCATAAGTGGAAGTGCCATAGGCTGTGTTGCTTTGTTTCCTACGTGTTTCTGGAAACACCATACACTTCTCCAGAGTGGTTGTTGGCAATTTACATCCCGCCCATCAGCATGACAAGGCTCCCTGTTCTCCATGACCTGTCTTGACTTTCTGGATTTTACATTTTTATCAGATGGCCCTTTTGACCGGGGGGCAGTGAGACTTCATATTAGTGCAGATTTCCATTACACGCTTGCTTGGTTGGCCAAAAATGGCGTATGCGTTTTTTCCTGAATATATTCAGGAAAAAACGCATACGCCCTTTTTGGCCAAGTGCATCATTGTTGACATTGTGCCTCTTTTCCTACGCTTTACGTGCAATTCCAGTCTACCCCCTGAAATCGTTTTCCTGAAATTCTGCCCCGCTTTCAAGTCCTCTTCGAAGACTTACTTCAGTACATTTTTGGACGATAGCTGTCATTCATAACTCTGCAGGTTTGTGAATTACAGTGCCCCTGAGCTCCTTTCTTCAACTCGTTTTCTTGTGAGCTGGCCGCAAAACCGCAGGATTGCTTCAGGCCCTAATATGTTTCCGGCCGGGCACGGTGAGCCTTTGGTTAATTCCTCTTCCTGGTGGGAAATGATCGTTCCATTTGCCCGTGCAGACACCAACAGCTAGTCTCTCATTGGTTCTCCCTATGCCTGTTCATCTTGCGCAGAAATTGCAAACTGTGCCAAACAGGAGGTTAATGGCACTGACTCTCCAAGTGTGGACAGTGTTAGTAAAGCGTTGAAATGTTGATCCCGAGTACCAGGGGACGAAAACTGAGATGCATTTGAAAACGTTTCCCAATCACATGGTGGACCATTCTCTGGGTTTCCCATGCATGTTTTAGCTGAAGGAAGAATCCCTTAAACCCGGAGAGTTGGGACCCATGGAATGGGTTCCATGAAGTGTGACTTCAAAGGGTCTGCGTTTGCTCACCGAACCTCACCAATGCTATCAGCCTGAAGTGTCCAGCCTTATGTCTCATCCAGCTCTGGGTGTAGATGTGGTAAATACAGGTTGCATCACAAGCCCTGAATGAATTATTTAAGAATTGCTCTCTATTTCACTGTCATTGTGTTTTGTTTTTGAAATTCATTTTGATAATGGGATTTATCGGATTTTCACTGCTGCTTTTAGGCCACTGTACACACGCTTGATTTCCTTATGGAGACATATAAATCCATGGGTTTTAAGATTCTTACTTGTCAGGTATCTTCCCAGGCGTTGAATATAGGGTGTTGAGTCCATTTCGTTGAGCAAGGAGTAGGTTTTGTCTATTATATATTTGGCTTATGGAACGGTATCTGTGCTAATTTCAATCTCTGGTTTTATGTAGCATCCCAACTGACCTTTCCCCATAAGCAAGCATAAGTTGGTTTGCTAAATTTGACACCCTGTTCTGTTTTGTAGTTCAGTTCATGGGTAGCCAAGTTTACATTCCGTGTATTAGTGATAACTTATGATGTTTCTTTTTCTGTCTGACTTATTTCTCATAGAATCATCGTACCTGAATCCACTCATTATGCCGCTACGGTCCTGATGACGTAGATTTCATTGCTGAGTGATATTCCATTGTACGTGCGTACCACAACTTCTTTATCCATTTTATGCTTTCTCGGATATTTAACTTCTACCGTAGATGAGGTTCTTGTAAACAGAGCCATCCCAAACTTTGGGGTGGCTGTGTGTTTTTGATTTTAATTTCCCTAAGCTATAGGACCATAAGTGGAATTGCCATAAGCTGTGTTGCTTTGTTTCCTACGTGTTTCCGGAAACACCATACAGTTTTCCAGAGTGGCTGTTGGCAATTTAAATCCGCCCATCAGCATAACAAGTCTCCCTGTTCTCCAAGACCTGTCCTGCCTTTCTGGATTTTACACTTTTTTCAGATGGCCCTTTTGACCGGGGAAGAGTGAGACTTCATTGTAGTGCGGATTTCGTTTACACGCTTGCTTCGTTGGCCAAAAGGGGCGTATGCTTTTTTTCCTGAACATATTCAGGAAAAAACGCATATGCCCTTTTTGGCCAAGTGCATCATTGTCGACATTCTGCCTCTTTTCCTATGCTTTAAGTGCAATTCCAGTCTACACCCTGAAATCGTTTTCCTGAAATTCTGCCCCGCTTTCAAGTCCTCTCCGAAGACTTACTTCTATACATTTTTGGACGATAGCTGTCATTCATAACTCTGCAGGTTTGTGAATTACAGTGTCCCTGAGCTCCTTTCTTCAACTCCTTTTCTTGTGAGCTGGCCGCAAAACCGCAGGATTGCTTCAGGCCCTAATATGTTTCCGGCCGGGCACGCTGAGCCTTTGGTTAATTCCTCTTCCTGGTGGGAAATGATCGTTCCATTTGCCCGTGCAGACACCAACAGCTAGTCTCTCATTGGTTCTCCCTATGCCTGTTCATCTTGCGCAGAAATTGCAAACTGTGCCAAACAGGAGGTTAAAGGCACTGACTCTCCAAGTGGGGAGAGTGTTAGTAAAGCGTCTGGAATGGTGAACCCGAGTACCAGGGGACGAAAACTGAGATGCATTTGAAAACGTTTCCCAATCACACGGCGGACGATAGTCTGGGTATCCCATGCATGTTTTAGCTGAAGGAAGAATCCCTTAAACCTGGAGAGTTGGGACCCATGGAATGGGTACCATGCAGTATGACTTCAAAGGGTTTGCGTTTGCTCACCGAACCTCACCAATGCTATCAGCCCGAAGTGTCCAGCCTTATGTCTCACCAAGCTCTGGGTGTAGATGTAGTAAATCCAGGTTGCATCACAAGCCCTGAATGAATTATTTAAGAATTGCTCTCTATTTCACTGTCATTGTGTTTTGTTTTTGAAATTTATTTTGATAATGGGATTTATCGGATTTTCACTGCTGCGTTTAGGCCGCTGTACACACGCTTGATTTCCTTATGGAGACATATAAATCCATGGGTTTTAAGATTCTTACTTGTCAGGTATCTTGCCAGGCGTTGAATATGGGGTGTTGAGTCCATTTCGTTGAGCAACGAGTAGGGCTTGTCTATAATATATTTGGCTTATGGAACGGTATCTGTGCTAATTTCAATCTCTGGTTTTATGCAGCACCCCAACTCACCTTTCCCCATAAGCAAGCATAAGTTGGTTTTCTAAATTTGAGACCCTGTTCTGTTTTGTAATTCAGTTCATGTGTATCCAACTTTACATCCCGTCTATTAGTGATATCTTATGATGTTTCCTTTTCTGTGTGACTTATTTCTCGTAGAAGCATCGTACCTGAATCCACTCATTATGCCGCTACGGGCCTGATGACGTAGATTTCATTGCTGAGTGATATTCCATTGTACGTGCGTACCACAACTTCTTTATCCATTTTTTACTTTCTGGGATATTTTACTTGTACCGTAGACGAGGTTCTTGTAAACAGAGCCATCCCAAACTTTGGGGTGGCTGTGTGTTTTTGATTTTAATTTCCCTAAGCTATAGGACCATAAGTGGAAGTGACATAGGCTGTGTTGCTTTGTTTCCTACGTGTTTCAGGATACACCATACATTTCTCCAGAGTGGCTGTTGGCACTTTACATCCCACCCATCAGCACAAGAAGGCTCCCTCTTCTCCAAGACCTGTCCTGCCTTTCTGGATTTTACACTTTTTTCAGATGGCCCTTTTGACCGGGGGGCAGTGAGACTTCATTGTAGTGCAGATTTCCTTTACACGCTTGATTGGTTGGCCAAAAAGGGCGTATGCGTTTTTTCCTGAATATATTCATCAAAAAACGCATACGCCCTTTTTGGCCAAGTGCATCATTGTCGACATTCTGCCTCTTTTCCTATGCTTTAAGTGCAATTCCAGTCTACCCCCTGAAATCGTTTTCCTGAAATTCTGCCCCGCTTTCAAGTCCTCTTTGAAGACTTACTTCAGTACATTTTTGGACGATAGCTATCATTCATAACTCTGCAGGTTTGTGAATTACAGTGCCCCTGAGCTCCTTTCTTCAACTCCTTTTCTTGTGAGCTGGCCGCAAAACCGCAGGATTGCTTCAGGCCCTAATATGTTTCCGGCCGGGCACGCTGAGCCTTTGGTTAATTCCTCTTCCTGGTGGGAAATGATCGTTCAATTTGCCCGTGCAGACACCAACAGCTAGTCTCTCATTGGTTCTCCCTATGCCTGTTCATCTTGCGCAGAAATTGCAAACTGTGCCAAACAGGAGGTTAAAGGCACTGACTCTCCAAGTGGGGAGAGTGTTAGTAAAGCGTCTGGAATGGTGAACCCGAGTACCAGGGGACAAAAACTGAGATGCATTTGAAAACGTTTCCCAATCACACGGCGGACGATAGTCTGGGATTCCCATGCATGTTTTAGCTGAAGGAAGAATCCCTTAAACCTGGAGAGTTGGGACCCATGGAATGGGTACCATGCAGTATGACTTCAAAGGGTCTGCGTTTGCTCACCGAACCTCACCAATGCTATCAGCCCAAAGTGTCCAGCCTTATGTCTCACCCAGCTCTGGGTGTAGATGTGGTAAATCCAGGTTGCATCACAAGCCCTGAATGAATTATTTAAGAATTGCTCTCTATTTCACTGTCATTGTGTTTTGTTTTTGAAATTTATTTTGATAATGGGATTTATCGGATTTTCACTGCTGCGTCTAGGCCGCTGTACACACGCTTGATTTCCTTATGGAGACATATAAATCCATGGGTTTTAAGATTCTTACTTTTTAGGTATCTTGCCAGGCGTTGAATATGGGGTGTTGAGTCCATTTCGTTGAGCAACGAGTAGGGCTTGTCTATTATATATTTGGCTTATGGAACGGTATCTGTGCTAATTTCACTCTCTGGTTTTATGCAGCACCCCAACTCACCTTTCCCCATAAGCAAGCATAAGTTGGTTTTCTAAATTTGAGACCCTGTTCTGTTTTGTAATTCAGTTCATGTATATCCAACTTTCCATTCCATGTATTAGTGATATCTTATGATGTTTCTTTTTCTTTGTGACTTATTTCTCGTAGAATCATCGTACCTGAATCCACTCATTATGCCGCTACGGGCCTGATGACGTAGATTTCATTGCTGAGTGATATTCCATTGTACGTGCGTACCACAATTTCTTTATCCATTTTTTGCTTTCTGGGATATTTTACTTGTACCATAGACGAGGTTCTTGTAAACAGAGCCGTCTCAAACTCTGGGGTGGCTGTGTGTTTTTGATTTTAATTTCCCTAAGCTATAGGACCATAAGTGGAAGTGCCATAGGCTGTGTTGCTTTGTTTCCTACGTGTTTCTGGAAACACCATACACTTCTCCAGAGTGGTTGTTGGCAATTTACATCCCGCCCATCAGCATGACAAGGCTCCCTGTTCTCCATGACCTGTCTTGACTTTCTGGATTTTACATTTTTATCAGATGGCCCTTTTGACCGGGGGGCAGTGAGACTTCATATTAGTGCAGATTTCCATTACACGCTTGCTTGGTTGGCCAAAAATGGCGTATGCGTTTTTTCCTGAATATATTCAGGAAAAAACGCATACGCCCTTTTTGGCCAAGTGCATCATTGTTGACATTGTGCCTCTTTTCCTACGCTTTACGTGCAATTCCAGTCTACCCCCTGAAATCGTTTTCCTGAAATTCTGCCCCGCTTTCAAGTCCTCTTCGAAGACTTACTTCAGTACATTTTTGGACGATAGCTGTCATTCATAACTCTGCAGGTTTGTGAATTACAGTGCCCCTGAGCTCCTTTCTTCAACTCGTTTTCTTGTGAGCTGGCCGCAAAACCGCAGGATTGCTTCAGGCCCTAATATGTTTCCGGCCGGGCACGGTGAGCCTTTGGTTAATTCCTCTTCCTGGTGGGAAATGATCGTTCCATTTGCCCGTGCAGACACCAACAGCTAGTCTCTCATTGGTTCTCCCTATGCCTGTTCATCTTGCGCAGAAATTGCAAACTGTGCCAAACAGGAGGTTAATGGCACTGACTCTCCAAGTGTGGACAGTGTTAGTAAAGCGTTGAAATGTTGATCCCGAGTACCAGGGGACGAAAACTGAGATGCATTTGAAAACGTTTCCCAATCACATGGTGGACCATTCTCTGGGTTTCCCATGCATGTTTTAGCTGAAGGAAGAATCCCTTAAACCCGGAGAGTTGGGACCCATGGAATGGGTTCCATGAAGTGTGACTTCAAAGGGTCTGCGTTTGCTCACCGAACCTCACCAATGCTATCAGCCTGAAGTGTCCAGCCTTATGTCTCATCCAGCTCTGGGTGTAGATGTGGTAAATACAGGTTGCATCACAAGCCCTGAATGAATTATTTAAGAATTGCTCTCTATTTCACTGTCATTGTGTTTTGTTTTTGAAATTCATTTTGATAATGGGATTTATCGGATTTTCACTGCTGCTTTTAGGCCACTGTACACACGCTTGATTTCCTTATGGAGACATATAAATCCATGGGTTTTAAGATTCTTACTTGTCAGGTATCTTCCCAGGCGTTGAATATAGGGTGTTGAGTCCATTTCGTTGAGCAAGGAGTAGGTTTTGTCTATTATATATTTGGCTTATGGAACGGTATCTGTGCTAATTTCAATCTCTGGTTTTATGTAGCATCCCAACTGACCTTTCCCCATAAGCAAGCATAAGTTGGTTTGCTAAATTTGACACCCTGTTCTGTTTTGTAGTTCAGTTCATGGGTAGCCAAGTTTACATTCCGTGTATTAGTGATAACTTATGATGTTTCTTTTTCTGTCTGACTTATTTCTCATAGAATCATCGTACCTGAATCCACTCATTATGCCGCTACGGTCCTGATGACGTAGATTTCATTGCTGAGTGATATTCCATTGTACGTGCGTACCACAACTTCTTTATCCATTTTATGCTTTCTCGGATATTTAACTTCTACCGTAGATGAGGTTCTTGTAAACAGAGCCATCCCAAACTTTGGGGTGGCTGTGTGTTTTTGATTTTAATTTCCCTAAGCTATAGGACCATAAGTGGAATTGCCATAAGCTGTGTTGCTTTGTTTCCTACGTGTTTCCGGAAACACGATACAGTTTTCCAGAGTGGCTGTTGGCAATTTAAATCCGCCCATCAGCATAACAAGTCTCCCTGTTCTCCAAGACCTGTCCTGCCTTTCTGGATTTTACACTTTTTTCAGATGGCCCTTTTGACCGGGGAAGAGTGAGACTTCATTGTAGTGCGGATTTCGTTTACACGCTTGCTTCGTTGGCCAAAAGGGGCGTATGCTTTTTTTCCTGAACATATTCAGGAAAAAACGCATATGCCCTTTTTGGCCAAGTGCATCATTGTCGACATTCTGCCTCTTTTCCTATGCTTTAAGTGCAATTCCAGTCTACACCCTGAAATCGTTTTCCTGAAATTCTGCCCCGCTTTCAAGTCCTCTCCGAAGACTTACTTCTATACATTTTTGGACGATAGCTGTCATTCATAACTCTGCAGGTTTGTGAATTACAGTGTCCCTGAGCTCCTTTCTTCAACTCCTTTTCTTGTGAGCTGGCCGCAAAACCGCAGGATTGCTTCAGGCCCTAATATGTTTCCGGCCGGGCACGCTGAGCCTTTGGTTAATTCCTCTTCCTGGTGGGAAATGATCGTTCCATTTGCCCGTGCAGACACCAACAGCTAGTCTCTCATTGGTTCTCCCTATGCCTGTTCATCTTGCGCAGAAATTGCAAACTGTGCCAAACAGGAGGTTAAAGGCACTGACTCTCCAAGTGGGGAGAGTGTTAGTAAAGCGTCTGGAATGGTGAACCCGAGTACCAGGGGACGAAAACTGAGATGCATTTGAAAACGTTTCCCAATCACACGGCGGACGATAGTCTGGGTATCCCATGCATGTTTTAGCTGAAGGAAGAATCCCTTAAACCTGGAGAGTTGGGACCCATGGAATGGGTACCATGCAGTATGACTTCAAAGGGTTTGCGTTTGCTCACCGAACCTCACCAATGCTATCAGCCCGAAGTGTCCAGCCTTATGTCTCACCAAGCTCTGGGTGTAGATGTAGTAAATCCAGGTTGCATCACAAGCCCTGAATGAATTATTTAAGAATTGCTCTCTATTTCACTGTCATTGTGTTTTGTTTTTGAAATTTATTTTGATAATGGGATTTATCGGATTTTCACTGCTGCGTTTAGGCCGCTGTACACACGCTTGATTTCCTTATGGAGACATATAAATCCATGGGTTTTAAGATTCTTACTTGTCAGGTATCTTGCCAGGCGTTGAATATGGGGTGTTGAGTCCATTTCGTTGAGCAACGAGTAGGGCTTGTCTATAATATATTTGGCTTATGGAACGGTATCTGTGCTAATTTCAATCTCTGGTTTTATGCAGCACCCCAACTCACCTTTCCCCATAAGCAAGCATAAGTTGGTTTTCTAAATTTGAGACCCTGTTCTGTTTTGTAATTCAGTTCATGTGTATCCAACTTTACATCCCGTCTATTAGTGATATCTTATGATGTTTCCTTTTCTGTGTGACTTATTTCTCGTAGAAGCATCGTACCTGAATCCACTCATTATGCCGCTATGGGCCTGATGACGTAGATTTCATTGCTGAGTGATATTCCATTGTACGTGCGTACCACAACTTCTTTATCCATTTTTTACTTTCTGGGATATTTTACTTGTACCGTAGACGAGGTTCTTGTAAACAGAGCCATCCCAAACTTTGGGGTGGCTGTGTGTTTTTGATTTTAATTTCCCTAAGCTATAGGACCATAAGTGGAAGTGACATAGGCTGTGTTGCTTTGTTTCCTACGTGTTTCAGGATACACCATACATTTCTCCAGAGTGGCTGTTGGCACTTTACATCCCACCCATCAGCACAAGAAGGCTCCCTGTTCTCCAAGACCTGTCCTGCCTTTCTGGATTTTACACTTTTTTCAGATGGCCCTTTTGACCGGGGGGCAGTGAGACTTCATTGTAGTGCAGATTTCCTTTACACGCTTGATTGGTTGGCCAAAAAGGGCGTATGCGTTTTTTCCTGAATATATTCATCAAAAAACGCATACGCCCTTTTTGGCCAAGTGCATCATTGTCGACATTCTGCCTCTTTTCCTATGCTTTAAGTGCAATTCCAGTCTACCCCCTGAAATCGTTTTCCTGAAATTCTGCCCCGCTTTCAAGTCCTCTTTGAAGACTTACTTCAGTACATTTTTGGACGATAGCTATCATTCATAACTCTGCAGGTTTGTGAATTACAGTGCCCCTGAGCTCCTTTCTTCAACTCCTTTTCTTGTGAGCTGGCCGCAAAACCGCAGGATTGCTTCAGGCCCTAATATGTTTCCGGCCGGGCACACTGAGCCTTTGGTTAATTCCTCTTCCTGGTGGGAAATGATCGTTCAATTTGCCCGTGCAGACACCAACAGCTAGTCTCTCATTGGTTCTCCCTATGCCTGTTCATCTTGTGCAGAAATTGCAAACTGTGCCAAACAGGAGGTTAAAGGCACTGACTCTCCAAGTGGGGAGAGTGTTAGTAAAGCGTCTGGAATGGTGAACCCGATTACCAGGGGACAAAAACTGAGATGCATTTGAAAACGTTTCCCAATCACACGGCGGACGATAGTCTGGGATTCCCATGCATGTTTTAGCTGAAGGAAGAATCCCTTAAACCTGGAGAGTTGGGACCCATGGAATGGGTACCATGCAGTATGACTTCAAAGGGTCTGCGTTTGCTCACCGAACCTCACCAATGCTATCAGCCCAAAGTGTCCAGCCTTATGTCTCACCCAGCTCTGGGTGTAGATGTGGTAAATCCAGGTTGCATCACAAGCCCTGAATGAATTATTTAAGAATTGCTCTCTATTTCACTGTCATTGTGTTTTGTTTTTGAAATTTATTTTGATAATGGGATTTATCGGATTTTCACTGCTGCGTTTAGGCCGCTGTACACACGCTTGATTTCCTTATGGAGACATATAAATCCATGGGTTTTAAGATTCTTACTTGTCAGGTATCTTGCCAGGCGTTGAATATGGGGTGTTGAGTCCATTTCGTTGAGCAAGGTGTAGGGCTTGTCTATTATATATTTGGCTTATGGAACGGTATCTGTGCTAATTTCAATCTCTGGTTTTATGCAGCACCCCAACTCACCTTTCCCCATAAGCAAGCATAAGTTGGTTTTCTAAATTTGAGACCCTGTTCTGT
The DNA here is from genome assembly GCF_059928025.1 of Delphinapterus leucas. Classification (NCBI taxonomy): domain Eukaryota; kingdom Metazoa; phylum Chordata; class Mammalia; order Artiodactyla; family Monodontidae; genus Delphinapterus; species Delphinapterus leucas. The sequence continues at coordinate 13,491,971 of NW_028322237.1, read as the reverse complement.
TTTGTAATTCAGTTCATGTGTATCCAACTTTACATCCCGTCTATTAGTGATATCTTATGATGTTTCCTTTTCTGTGTGACTTATTTCTCGTAGAAGCATCGTACCTGAATCCACTCATTATGCCGCTACGGGCCTGATGACGTAGATTTCATTGCTGAGTGATATTCCATTGTACGTGCGTACCACAACTTCTTTATCCATTTTTTACTTTCTGGGATATTTTACTTGTACCGTAGACGAGGTTCTTGTAAACAGAGCCATCCCAAACTTTGGGGTGGCTGTGTGTTTTTGATTTTAATTTCCCTAAGCTATAGGACCATAAGTGGAAGTGACATAGGCTGTGTTGCTTTGTTTCCTACGTGTTTCAGGATACACCATACATTTCTCCAGAGTGGCTGTTGGCACTTTACATCCCACCCATCAGAACAAGAAGGCTCCCTCTTCTCCAAGACCTGTCCTGCCTTTCTGGATTTTACACTTTTTTCAGATGGCCCTTTTGACTGGGGGGCAGTGAGACTTCATTGTAGTGCAGATTTCCTTTACACGCTTGATTGGTTGGCCAAAAAGGGCGTATGCGTTTTTTCCTGAATATATTCATCAAAAAACGCATACGCCCTTTTTGGCCAAGTGCATCATTGTCGACATTCTGCCTCTTTTCCTATGCTTTAAGTGCAATTCCAGTCTACCCCCTGAAATCGTTTTCCTGAAATTCTGCCCCGCTTTCAAGTCCTCTTTGAAGACTTACTTCAGTACATTTTTGGACGATAGCTATCATTCATAACTCTGCAGGTTTGTGAATTACAGTGCCCCTGAGCTCCTTTCTTCAACTCCTTTTCTTGTGAGCTGGCCGCAAAACCGCAGGATTGCTTCAGGCCCTAATATGTTTCCGGCCGGGCACGCTGAGCCTTTGGTTAATTCCTCTTCCTGGTGGGAAATGATCGTTCAATTTGCCCGTGCAGACACCAACAGCTAGTCTCTCATTGGTTCTCCCTATGCCTGTTCATCTTGCGCAGAAATTGCAAACTGTGCCAAACAGGAGGTTAAAGGCACTGACTCTCCAAGTGGGGAGAGTGTTAGTAAAGCGTCTGGAATGGTGAACCCGAGTACCAGGGGACAAAAACTGAGATGCATTTGAAAACGTTTCCCAATCACACGGCGGACGATAGTCTGGGATTCCCATGCATGTTTTAGCTGAAGGAAGAATCCCTTAAACCTGGAGAGTTGGGACCCATGGAATGGGTACCATGCAGTATGACTTCAAAGGGTCTGCGTTTGCTCACCGAACCTCACCAATGCTATCAGCCCAAAGTGTCCAGCCTTATGTCTCACCCAGCTCTGGGTGTAGATGTGGTAAATCCAGGTTGCATCACAAGCCCTGAATGAATTATTTAAGAATTGCTCTCTATTTCACTGTCATTGTGTTTTGTTTTTGAAATTTATTTTGATAATGGGATTTATCGGATTTTCACTGCTGCGTTTAGGCCGCTGTACACACGCTTGATTTCCTTATGGAGACATATAAATCCGTGGGTTTTAAGATTCTTACTTGTCAGGTATCTTGCCAGGCGTTGAATATGGGGTGTTGAGTCCATTTCGTTGAGCAAGGTGTAGGGCTTGTCTATTATATATTTGGCTTATGGAACGGTATCTGTGCTAATTTCAATCTCTGGTTTTATGCAGCACCCCAACTCACCTTTCCCCATAAGCAAGCATAAGTTGGTTTTCTAAATTTGAGACCCTGTTCTGTTTTGTAATTCAGTTCATGTGTAGTCAAGTTTACATTCCGTGTATTAGTGATATCTTATGATGTTTCTTTTTCTGTGTGACTTATTTCTCGTAGAAGCATCGTACCTGAATCCACTCATTATGCCGCTACGGGCCTGATGACGTAGATTTCATTGCTGAGTGATATTCCATTGTACGTGCGTACCACAACTTCTTTATCCATTTTTTACTTTCTGGGATATTTTACTTGTACCGTAGACGAGGTTCTTGTAAACAGAGCCATCCCAAACTTTGGGGTGGCTGTGTGTTTTTGATTTTAATTTCCCTAAGCTATAGGACCATAAGTGGAAGTGACATAGGCTGTGTTGCTTTGTTTCCTACGTGTTTCAGGATACACCATACATTTCTCCAGAGTGGCTGTTGGCACTTTACATCCCACCCATCAGCACAAGAAGGCTCCCTGTTCTCCAAGACCTGTCCTGCCTTTCTGGATTTTACACTTTTTTCAGATGGCCCTTTTGACCGGGGGGCAGTGAGACTTCATTGTAGTGCAGATTTCCTTTACACGCTTGCTTGGTTGGCCAAAAAGTGCGTATGCGTTTTTTCCTGAATATATTCAGGAAAAAACGCATACGCCCTTTTTGGCCAAGTGCATCGTTGTCGACATTCTGCCTCTTTTCCTATGCTTTTAGTACAATTCCAGTCTACCCCCTGAAATCGTTTTCCTGAAATTCTGCCCCGCATTCAAGTCCTCTTGGAAGACTTACTTCAATACATTTTTGGACGATAGCTGTCATTCATAACTCTGCAGGTTTGTGAATTACAGTGCCCCTGAGCTCATGTCTTCAACTCGTTTTCTTGTGAGCTGGCCGCAAAACCGCAGGATTGCTTCAGGCCCTAATCTGTTTCCGGCAGGGCACGCTGAGCCTTTGGTTAATTCCTCTTCCTGGTGGGAATTGAGCGTTCAATTTGCCCGTGCAGACACCAACAGCTAGTCTCTCATTGCTTCTCCCTATTCCTGTTCATCTTGCGCAGAAATTGCAAACTGTGCCAAACAGGAGGTTAATGGCACTGACTCTCCAAGTGGGGAGAGTGTTAGTAAAGCGTTCAAATGTTGAACCCGAGTACCAGGGGACGAAAACTGAGATGCATTTGAAAACGTTTCCCAATCACACGGTGGACCATACTCTGGGTTTCCCATGCATGTTTTAGCTGAAGGAAGAATCCCTTAAACCTGGAGAGTTGGGACCCATGGAATGGGTACCATGCAGTATGACTTCAAAGGGTCTGCGTTTGCTCACCGAACCTCACCAATGCTATCAGCCCGAAGTGTCCAGCCTTATGTCTCATCCAGCTCTGGGTGTAGATGTGGTAAATCCAGGTTGCATCACAAGCCCTGAATGAATTATTTAAGAATTGCTCTCTATTTCACTGTCATTGTGTTTTGTTTTTGAAATTCATTTTGATAATGGGATTTATCGGATTTTCACTGCTGCTTTTAGGCCACTGTACACACGCTTGATTTCCTTATGGAGACATATAAATCCATGGGTTTTAAGATTCTTACTTGTCAGGTATCTTCCCATGCGTTGAATATAGAGTGTTGAGTCCATTTCGTTGAGCAAGGAGTAGGTTTTGTCTATTATATATTTGGCTTATGGAACGGTATCTGTGCTAATTTCAATCTCTGGTTTTATGCAGCATCCCAACTGACCTTTCCCCATAAGCAAGCATAAGTTGGTTTGCTAAATTTGAGACCCTGTTCTGTTTTGTAATTCAGTTCATGGGTAGCCAAGTTTACATTCCGTGTATTAGTGATAACTTATGATGTTTCTTTATCTGTCTGACTTATTTCTCATAGAATCATCGTACCTGAATCCACTCATTTTGCCGCTACGGTCCTGATGACGTAGATTTCATTGCTGAGTGATATTCCATTGTACGTGCGTACCACAACTTCTTTATCCATTTTATGCTTTCTGGGATATTTAACTGCTACCATAGATGAGGTTCTTGTAAACAGAGCCATCCCAAACTTTGGGGTGGCTGTGTGTTTTTGATTTTAATTTCCCTAAGCTATAGGACCATTAATGGAAGTGCCATAGGCTGTGTTGCTTTGTTTCCTACATGTTTCAGGAAACACCATACACTTTTCCAGAGTGGCTGTTGGCAATTTAAATCCGCCCATCAGCATAAAAAGGCTCCCTGTTCTCCATGACCTGTCCTGCCTTTCTGGATTTTACACTTTTTTCAGATGGCCCTTTTGACCGGGGGTCAGTGAGACTTCATTGTAGTGCAGACTTCCTTTACACGCTTGCTTGGTTGGCCAAAAAGGGCGTATGCGTTTTTTCCTGAATATATTCAGGAAAAAACGCATACGCCCTTTTTGGCCAAGTGCATCATTGTCAACATTCTGCCTCTTTTCCTATGCTTTAAATGCAATTCCAGTCTACCCCCTGAAATCGTTTTCCTGAAATTCTGCCCCGCTTTCAAGTCCTCTTCGAAGACTTACTTCTATACATTTTTGGACGATAGGTGTCATTCATAACTCTGCAGGTTTGTGAATTACAGTGCCCCTGAGCTCCTTTCTTCAACTCGCTTTCTTGTGAGCTGGCCGCAAAACCGCAGGATTGCTTCAGGCCCTAATCTGTTTCCGGCAGGGCAGGCTGAGCCTTTGGTTAATTCCTCTTCCTGGTGGGAAATGAGCGTTCCATTTGCCCGTGCAGACACCTACAGCTAGTCTCTCATTGCTTCTCCCTATGCCTGTTCATCTTGCGCAGAAATTGCAAAGTGTGCCAAACAGGAGGTTAAATGCACTGACTCTCCAAGTGGGGAGAGTGTTAGTAAAGCGTCTGGAATGGTGAACCCGAGTACCAGGGGACGAAACCTGAGATGCATTTGAAAACGTTTCCCGGTCACACAGTGCACTGTACTGTGGGTTTCCCATGCATGTTTTACCAGAAGGAAGAATTCCTTAAACCTGGAGAGTTGGGACCCATGGAATGGGTACCATGCAGTATGATTTCAAAGGGTCTGCGTTTGCTCAACGAACCTCACCAATGCTATCAGCCCGAAGTGTCCAGCCTTATGTCTCACCCAGCTCTGGGTGTAGATGTGGTAAATCCAGGTTGCATCACAAACCCTGAATGAATTATTTAAGAATTGCTCTCTATTTCACTGTCATTTTGTTTTGTTTTTGAAATTTATTTTGATAATGGGATTTATCGGATTTTCACTGCTGCGTTTAGGCCGCTGTACACACGCTTGATTTCCTTATGGAGACATATAAATCCATGGGTTTTAAGATTCTTACTTGTCAGGTATCTTGCCAGGCGTTGAATATGGGGTGTTGAGTCCATTTCGTTGACCAGGAAGTAGGTCTTGTCTATTATATATTTGGCTTATGGAACGGTATCTGTGCTAATTTCAATCTCTGGTTTTATGCAGCACCGCAACTCACCTTTCCCCATAAGCAAGCATAAGTTGATTTTCTAAATTTGAGACCCTGTTCTGTTTTGTAATTCAGTTTATGTGTAGCCCAGTTTACATTCCGTGTATTACTGATATATTATGATGTTTCTTTTTCTGTGTGACTTATTTCTCGTAGAATCATCGTACCTGAATCCACTCATTATGCCGCTACGGGCCTGATGACGTAGATTTCATTGCTGAGTGATATTCCATTGTACGTGCGTACCAGAACTTCTTTATTCATTTTTTGCTTTCTCGGATATTTAACTTGTACCGTAGACAAGGTTTTTGTAAACAGAGCCATCCCAAACTTTGGTTTGGCTGTGTGTTTTTGATTTTAATTTCCCTAAGCTATAGGACCATAAGTGGAAGTGACATAGGCTGTGTTGCTTTGTTTCCTACGTGTTTCAGGATACATCATACATTTCTCCAGAGTGGCTGTTGGCAATTTACATCCCGCCCATCAGCATAACAAGGCTCCCTGTTTTCCATGACCTGTCCTGTCTTTCTGGATTTTACACTTTTTTCAGATGGCCCTTTTGACCGGGGGGCAGTGAGACTTCATTGTAGTGCAGATTTCCTTTACACGCTTGCTTGGTTGGCCAAAAAGGGCGTATGCGTTTTTTCCTGAATATATTCAGGAAAAAACGCATACGCCCTTTTTGGCCAAGTGCATCATTGTTGACATTCTGCCTCTTTTCCTACGCTTTAAGTGCAATTCCAGTCTACCCCCTGAAATCGTTTTCCTGAAATTCTGCCCCGCTTTCAAGTCCTCTTTAAAGACTTACTTCAGTACATTTTTGGACGATAGCTGTCATTCATAACTCTGCAGGTTTGTGAATTACAGTGCCCTTGAGCTCCTTTCTTCAACTCCTTTTCTTGTGAGCTGGTCGCAAAACCGCAGGATTGCTTCAGGCCCTAATATGTTTCCGGCCGGGCACGCTGAGCCTTTGGTTAATTCCTCTTCCTGGTGGGAAATGATCGTTCAATTTGCCGGTGCAGACACCAACAGCTAGTCTCTCATTGGTTCTCCCTATGCCTGTTCATCTTGCGCAGAAATTGCAAACTGTGCCAAACAGGAGGTTAAATGCACTGACTCTCCAAGTGGGGAGAGTGTTAGTAAAGCGTCTGGAATGGTGAACCCGAGTACCAGGGGACGAAAACTGAGATGCATTTGAAAACGTTTCCCAATCACACGGTGGATCACACTATGGGTTTCCCATGCATGTTTTAGCTGAAGGAAGAATCCCTTAAACCTGGAAATTTGGGACGCATGGAATGGGTACCATGCAGTATGACTTCAAAGGGTCTGCGTTTGCTCACCGAACCTCACCAATGCTATCAGCACGAAGTGTCCAGCCTTATGTCTCACCCAGCTCTGGGTGTAGATGTGGTAAATCCAGGTTGCATCACAAGCCCTGAATGAATTATTTAAGAATTGCTCTCTATTTCACTGTCATTTTGTTTTGTTTTTGAAATTTATTTTGATAATGGGATTTATCGGATTTTCACTGCTGCTTTTAGGCCGCTGTACACACGCTTGATTTCCTTATGGAGACATATAAATCCATGGGTTTTAAGATTCTTACTTGTCAGGTATCTTGCCAGGCATGAATATGGGGTGTTGAGTCCATTTCGTTGAGCAAGGAGTAGATCTTGTCTATTATATATTTGGCTTATGGAACGGTATCTGTGCTAATTTCAATCTCTGGTTTTATGCAGCACCCCAACTCACCTTTCCCCATAAGCTAGCATAAGTTGGTTTTCTAAATTTGAGACCCTGTTCTGTTTTGTAATTCAGTTCTTGTGTAGTCAAGTTTACATTCCGTGTATTAGTGATATCTTACGATGTTTCTTTTTCTGTGTGACTTATTTCTCGTAGAATCATCGTACCTGAATCCACTCATTATGCCGCTACGGTCCTGATGACGTAGATTTCATTGCTGAGTGATATTCCATTGTACGTGCGTACCACAACTTCTTTATCCATTTTTTACTTTCTGGGATATTTTACTTGTACCGTAGACGAGGTTCTTGTAAACAGAGCCGTCCCAAACTCTGGGGTGGCTGTGTGTTTTTTATTTTAATTTCCCTAAGCTATAGGACCATAAGTGGAAGTGCCATAGGCTGTGTTGCTTTGTTTCCTACGTGTTTCTGGAAACACCATACACTTCTCCAGAGTGGTTGTTGGCAATTTACATCCCGCCCATCAGGATGACAAGGCTCCCTGTTCTCCATGACCTGTCCTGCCTTTCTGGATTTTACACTTTTTTCAGATGGCCCTTTTGACCGGGGGGGCAGTGAGACTTCATTGTAGTGCAGATTTCCTTTACACGCTTGCTTGGTTGGCCAAAAAGAGCGTATGCGTTTTTTCCTGAATATATTCAGGAAAAAACGCATACGCCCTTTTTGGCCAAGTGCATCATTGTTGACATTCTGCCTCTTTTCCTACGCTTTAAGTGCAATTCCAGTCTACCCCTGAAATCGTTTTCCTGAAATTCTGCCCCGCTTTTAAGTCCTCTTGGAAGACTTACTTCAATACATTTTTGGACGATAGCTGTCATTCATAACTCTGCAGGTTTGTGAATTATAGTGCCCCTGAGCTCCTTTCTTCAACTCGCTTTCTTGTGAGCTGGCCGCAAAACCGCAGGATTGCTTCAGGCCCTAGTCTCTTTCCGGCCGGGCACGCTGAGCCTTTGTTTAATTACTCTTCCTGGTCGGAAATGAGCGTTCCATTTGCCTGTGCAGACACCTGCAGCTAGTCTCTCATTGCTTCTCCCTATTCCTGTTAATCTTGCGCAGAAATTGCAAAGTGTGCCAAACAGGAGGTTAAATGCACTGACTCTCCAAGTGGGGAGAGTGTTAGTAAAGCGTCTGGAATGGTGAACCCGAGTACCAGGGGACGAAAACTGAGATGCATTTGAAAACGTTTCCCAATCACACGGTGGACCATACTATGGGTTTCCCATGCATGTTTTAGCTGAAGGAAGAATCCCTTAAACCTGGAAATTTGGAACCCATGGAATGGGTACCATGCAGTATGACTTCAAAAGGTCTGCGTTTGCTCACCGAACCTCACCAGTGCTATCAGCCCGAAGTGTCCAGCCTTATGTCTCACCCAGCTCTGGGTGTAGATGTGGGAAATCCAGGTTGCATCACAAGCCCTGAATGAATTATTTAAGAATTGCTCTCTATTTCACTGTCATTGTGTTTTGTTTTTGAAATTTATTTTGATAATGGGATTTATCGGATTTTCACTGCTGCGTTTAGGCCGCTGTACACACGCTTGATTTCCTTATGGAGACATATAAATCCATGGGTTTTAAGATTCTTACTTGTCAGGTATCTTGCCAGGCGTTGAATATGGGGTGTTGAGTCCATTTCGTTGAGCAAGGAGTAGGTCTTGTCTATTATATATTTGGCTTATGAAACGGTATCTGTGCTAATTTCAATCTCTGGTTTTATGCAGCACCCCAACTCACCTTTCCCCATAAGCAAGCATAAGATGGTTTTCTAAATTTGAGACCCTGTTCTGTTTTGGAATTCAGTTTATGGGTAGCCAAGTTTACATTCCGTGTATTACTGATATCTTATGATGTTTCTTTTTCTGTGTGACTTATTTCTCGTAGAATCATCGTACCTGAATCCACTCATTATGCCGCTACGGGCCTGAAGACGTAGATTTCATTGCTGAGTGATATTCCATTGTACGTGCGTACCAGATATTCTTTATCCATTTTTTCCTTTCTCGGATATTTAACTTGTACCGTAGAAAAGGTTCTTGTAAACAGAGCCATCCCAAACTTTGGGGTGGCTGTGTGTTTGTGATTTTAATTACCCTAAGCTATAGGACCATAGTGGAAGTGACATAGGCTGTGTTGCTTTGTTTCCTACGTGTTTCAGGATACACCATACATTTCTCCAGAGTGGCTGTTGGCAATTTACATCCTGCCCATCAGCATAACAAGGCTCCCTGTTCTCCAAGACCTGTCCTGCCTTTCTGGATTTTACACTTTTTTCAGATGGCCCTTTTGAACGGGGGGCAGTGAGACTTCATTGTAGTGCAGATTTCCTTTACACGCTTGCTTGGTTGGCCAAAAAGGGCGTATGCGTTTTTTCCTGAATATATTCAGGAAGAAACGCATACGCCCTTTTTGGCCAAGTGCATCATTGTTGACATTCTGCCTCTTTTCCTACGCTTTAAGTGCAATTCCAGTCTACCCCCTGAAATCGTTTTCCTGAAATTCTGCCCCGCTTTCAAGTCCTCTTTGAAGACTTACTTCAGTACATTTTTGGACGATAGCTGTCATTCATAACTCTGCAGGTTTGTGAATTACAGTGCCCCTGAGCTCCTTTCTTCAACTCGTTTTCTTGTGAGCTGGCCGCAAAACCGCAGGATTGCTTCAGGCCCTAATATGTTTCCGGCCGGGCACGCTGAGCCTTTGGTTAATTCCTCTTCCTGGTGGGAAATGAGTGTTCAATTTGCCCGTGCAGACACCAACAGCTAGTCTCTCATTGTTTTTCCCTATTCCTGTTCATCTTGCGCAGAAATTGCAAACTGTGCCAAACAGGAGGTTAATGGCACTGACTCTCCAAGTGGGGAGAGTGTTAGTAAAGCGTTCAAATGTTGAACCCGAGTACCAGGGGACGAAAACTGAGATGCATTTTAAAACGTTTCCCAATCACATGTTGGACCATACTCTGGGTTTCCCATGCATGTTTTAGCTGAAGGAAGAATCCCTTAAACCTGGAGAGTTGGGACCCATGGAATGGGTACCATGCAGTATGACTTCAAAGGGTCTGCGTTTGCTCAACGAACCTCACCAATGCTATCAGCCCGAAGTGTCCAGCCTTATGTCTCATCCAGCTCTGGGTGTAGATGTGGTAAATCCAGGTTGCATCACAAGCCCTGAATGAATTATTTAAGAATTGCTCTCTATTTCACTGTCATTGAGTTTTGTTTTTGAAATTCATTTTGATAATGGGATTTATCGGATTTTCACTGCTGCTTTTAGGCCACTGTACACACGCTTGCTTTCCTTATGGAGACATATATATCCATGGGTTGTAAGATTCTTACTTGTCAGGTATCTTCCCAGGCGTTGAATATAGGGTGTTGAGTCCATTTCGTTGAGCAAGGAGTAGGTTTTGTCTATTATATATTTGGCTTATGGAACGGTATCTGTGCTAATTTCAATCTCTGGTTTTATGCAGCATCCCACCTCACCTTTCCCCATAAGCAAGCATAAGTTGGTTTGCTAAATTTGAGACCCTGTTCTGTTTTGTAATTCAGTTCATGGGTAGCCAAGTTTACATTCCGTGTATTAGTGATAACTTATGATGTTTCTTTTTCTGTCTGACTTATTTCTCATAGAATCATCGTACCTGAATCCACTCATTATGCCGCTATGTTCCTGATGACGTAGATTTCATTGCTGAGAGATATTCCATTGTACGTGCGTACCACAACTTCTTTATCCATTTTATGCTTTCTCGGATATTTAACTTCTACCGTAGATGTGGTTCTTGTAAACAGAGCCATCCCAAACTTTGGGGTGGCTGTGTGTTTTTGATTTTAATTTCCCTAAGCTATAGGACCATAAGTGGAAGTGCCATAGGCTGTGTTGCTTTGTTTCCTACGTGTTTCAGGAAACACCATACACTTTTCCAGAGTGGCTGTTGGCAATTTAAATCCGCCCATCAGCATAACAAGGCTCCCTGTTCTCCATGACCTGTCCTGCCTTTCAGGATTTTACACTTTTTTCAGATGGCCCTGTTGACCGGGGGGCAGTGAGACTTCATTGTAGTGCAGATTTCCTTTACACGCTTGCTTGGTTGGCCAAAAAGGGCATATGCGTTTTTTCCTGAATATATTCAGGAAAAAACGCATATGCCCTTTTTGGCCAAGTGCATCATTGTTGACATTCTGCCTCTTTTCCTACGCTTTAAGTGCAATTCCTGTCTACCCCCTGAAATCGTTTTCCTGAAATTCTGCCCCGCTTTCAAGTCCTCTTGGAAGACTTACTTCAATACATTTTTGGACGATAGCTGTCATTCATAACTCTGCAGGTTTGTGAATTACAGTGCCCCTGAGCTCCTTTCTTCAACTCGCTTTCTTGTGAGCTGGCCGCAAAACCGCAGGATTGCTTCAGGCCCTAATCTCTTTCCGGCCGGGCACGCTGAGCCTTTGTTTAATTCCTCTTTCTGGTCGGAAATGAGCGTTCCATTTGCCTGTGCAGACACCTGCAGCTAGTCTCTCATTGCTTCTCCCTATTCCTGTTCATCTTGCGCAGAAATTGCAAAGTGTGCCAAACAGGAGGTTAAATGCACTGACTCTCCAAGTGGGGAGAGTGTTAGTAAAGCGTCTGGAATGGTGAACCCGAGTACCAGGGGACGAAAACTGAGATGCATTTGAAAACGTTTCCCAATCACACGGTGGACCATACTATGGGTTTCCCATGCATGTTTTAGCTGAAGGAAGAATCCCTTAAACCTGGAAATTTGGAACCCATGGAATGGGTACCATGCAGTATGACTTCAAAAGGTCTGCGTTTGCTCACCGAACCTCACCAGTGCTATCAGCCCGAAGTGTCCAGCCTTATGTCTCACCCAGCTCTGGGTGTAGATGTGGGAAATCCAGGTTGCATCACAAGCCCTGAATGAATTATTTAAGAATTGCTCTCTATTTCACTGTCATTGTGTTTTGTTTTTGAAATTTATTTTGATAATGGGATTTATCGGATTTTCACTGCTGCGTTTAGGCCGCTGTACACACGCTTGATTTCCTTATGGAGACATATAAATCCATGGGTTTTAAGATTCTTACTTGTCAGGTATCTTGCCAGGCGTTGAATATGGGGTGTTGAGTCCATTTCGTTGAGCAAGGAGTAGGTCTTGTCTATTATATATTTGGCTTATGAAACGGTATCTGTGCTAATTTCAATCTCTGGTTTTATGCAGCACCCCAACTCACCTTTCCCCATAAGCAAGCATAAGATGGTTTTCTAAATTTGAGACCCTGTTCTGTTTTGGAATTCAGTTTATGGGTAGCCAAGTTTACATTCCGTGTATTACTGATATCTTATGATGTTTCTTTTTCTGTGTGACTTATTTCTCGTAGAATCATCGTACCTGAATCCACTCATTATGCCGCTACGAGCCTGAAGACGTAGATTTCATTGCTGAGTGATATTCCATTGTACGTGCGTACCAGATATTCTTTATCCATTTTTTCCTTTCTCGGATATTTAACTTGTACTGTAGAAAAGGTTCTTGTAAACAGAGCCATCCCAAACTTTGGGGTGGCTGTGTGTTTGTGATTTTAATTACCCTAAGCTATAGGACCATAGTGGAAGTGACATAGGCTGTGTTGCTTTGTTTCCTACGTGTTTCAGGATACACCATACATTTCTCCAGAGTGGCTGTTGGCAATTTACATCCTGCCCATCAGCATAACAAGGCTCCCTGTTCTCCAAGACCTGTCCTGCCTTTCTGGATTTTACACTTTTTTCAGATGGCCCTTTTGAACGGGGGGCAGTGAGACTTCATTGTAGTGCAGATTTCCTTTACACGCTTGCTTGGTTGGCCAAAAAGGGCGTATGCGTTTTTTCCTGAATATATTCAGGAAGAAACGCATACGCCCTTTTTGGCCAAGTGCATCATTGTTGACATTCTGCCTCTTTTCCTACGCTTTAAGTGCAATTCCAGTCTACCCCCTGAAATCGTTTTCCTGAAATTCTGCCCCGCTTTCAAGTCCTCTTTGAAGACTTACTTCAGTACATTTTTGGACGATAGCTGTCATTCATAACTCTGCATGTTTGTGAATTACAGTGCCCCTGAGCTCCTTTCTTCAACTCGTTTTCTTGTGAGCTGGCCGCAAAACCGCAGGATTGCTTCAGGCCCTAATATGTTTCCGGCCGGGCACGCTGAGCCTTTGGTTAATTCCTCTTCCTGGTGGGAAATGAGTGTTCAATTTGCCCGTGCAGACACCAACAGCTAGTCTCTCATTGTTTTTCCCTATTCCTGTTCATCTTGCGCAGAAATTGCAAACTGTGCCAAACAGGAGGTTAATGGCACTGACTCTCCAAGTGGGGAGAGTGTTAGTAAAGCGTTCAAATGTTGAACCCGAGTACCAGGGGACGAAAACTGAGATGCATTTTAAAACGTTTCCCAATCACATGTTGGACCATACTCTGGGTTTCCCATGCATGTTTTAGCTGAAGGAAGAATCCCTTAAACCTGGAGAGTTGGGACCCATGGAATGGGTACCATGCAGTATGACTTCAAAGGGTCTGCGTTTGCTCAACGAACCTCACCAATGCTATCAGCCCGAAGTGTCCAGCCTTATGTCTCATCCAGCTCTGGGTGTAGATGTGGTAAATCCAGGTTGCATCACAAGCCCTGAATGAATTATTTAAGAATTGCTCTCTATTTCACTGTCATTGAGTTTTGTTTTTGAAATTCATTTTGATAATGGGATTTATCGGATTTTCACTGCTGCTTTTAGGCCACTGTACACACGCTTGCTTTCCTTATGGAGACATATATATCCATGGGTTGTAAGATTCTTACTTGTCAGGTATCTTCCCAGGCGTTGAATATAGGGTGTTGAGTCCATTTCGTTGAGCAAGGAGTAGGTTTTGTCTATTATATATTTTGCTTATGGAACGGTATCTGTGCTAATTTCAATCTCTGGTTTTATGCAGCATCCCACCTCACCTTTCCCCATAAGCAAGCATAAGTTGGTTTGCTAAATTTGAGACCCTGTTCTGTTTTGTAATTCAGTTCATGGGTAGCCAAGTTTACATTCCGTGTATTAGTGATAACTTATGATGTTTCTTTTTCTGTCTGACTTATTTCTCATAGAATCATCGTACCTGAATCCACTCATTATGCCGCTATGGTCCTGATGACGTAGATTTCATTGCTGAGAGATATTCCATTGTACGTGCGTACCACAACTTCTTTATCCATTTTATGCTTTCTCGGATATTTAACTTCTACCGTAGATGTGGTTCTTGTAAACAGAGCCATCCCAAACTTTGGGGTGGCTGTGTGTTTTTGATTTTAATTTCCCTAAGCTATAGGACCATAAGTGGAAGTGCCATAGGCTGTGTTGCTTTGTTTCCTACGTGTTTCAGGAAACACCATACACTTTTCCAGAGTGGCTGTTGGCAATTTAAATCCGCCCATCAGCATAACAAGGCTCCCTGTTCTCCATGACCTGTCCTGCCTTTCAGGATTTTACACTTTTTTCAGATGGCCCTGTTGACCGGGGGGCAGTGAGACTTCATTGTAGTGCAGATTTCCTTTACACGCTTGCTTGGTTGGCCAAAAAGGGCATATGCGTTTTTTCCTGAATATATTCAGGAAAAAACGCATATGCCCTTTTTGGCCAAGTGCATCATTGTTGACATTCTGCCTCTTTTCCTACGCTTTAAGTGCAATTCCAGTCTACCCCCTGAAATCGTTTTCCTGAAATTCTGCCCCGCTTTCAAGTCCTCTTGGAAGACTTACTTCAATACATTTTTGGACGATAGCTGTCATTCATAACTCTGCAGGTTTGTGAATTACAGTGCCCCTGAGCTCCTTTCTTCAACTCGCTTTCTTGTGAGCTGGCCGCAAAACCGCAGGATTGCTTCAGGCCCTAATCTCTTTCCGGCCGGGCACGCTGAGCCTTTGTTTAATTCCTCTTCCTGGTCGGAAATGAGCGTTCCATTTGCCTGTGCAGACACCTGCAGCTAGTCTCTCATTGCTTCTCCCTATTCCTGTTCATCTTGCGCAGAAATTGCAAAGTGTGCCAAACAGGAGGTTAAATGCACTGACTCTCCAAGTGGGGAGAGTGTTAGTAAAGCGTCTGGAATGGTGAACCCGAGTACCAGGGGACGAAAACTGAGATGCATTTGAAAACGTTTCCCAATCACACGGTGGACCATACTATGGGTTTCCCATGCATGTTTTAGCTGAAGGAAGAATCCCTTAAACCTGGAAATTTGGAACCCATGGAATGGGTACCATGCAGTATGACTTCAAAAGGTCTGCGTTTGCTCACCGAACCTCACCAGTGCTATCAGCCCGAAGTGTCCAGCCTTATGTCTCACCCAGCTCTGGGTGTAGATGTGGGAAATCCAGGTTGCATCACAAGCCCTGAATGAATTATTTAAGAATTGCTCTCTATTTCACTGTCATTGTGTTTTGTTTTTGAAATTTATTTTGATAATGGGATTTATCGGATTTTCACTGCTGCGTTTAGGCCGCTGTACACACGCTTGATTTCCTTATGGAGACATATAAATCCATGGGTTTTAAGATTCTTACTTGTCAGGTATCTTGCCAGGCGTTGAATATGGGGTGTTGAGTCCATTTCGTTGAGCAAGGAGTAGGTCTTGTCTATTATATATTTGGCTTATGAAACGGTATCTGTGCTAATTTCAATCTCTGGTTTTATGCAGCACCCCAACTCACCTTTCCCCATAAGCAAGCATAAGATGGTTTTCTAAATTTGAGACCCTGTTCTGTTTTGGAATTCAGTTTATGGGTAGCCAAGTTTACATTCCGTGTATTACTGATATCTTATGATGTTTCTTTTTCTGTGTGACTTATTTCTCGTAGAATCATCGTACCTGAATCCACTCATTATGCCGCTACGGGCCTGAAGACGTAGATTTCATTGCTGAGTGATATTCCATTGTACGTGCGTACCAGATATTCTTTATCCATTTTTTCCTTTCTCGGATATTTAACTTGTACCGTAGAAAAGGTTCTTGTAAACAGAGCCATCCCAAACTTTGGGGTGGCTGTGTTTTTGTGATTTTAATTACCCTAAGCTATAGGACCATAGTGGAAGTGAAATAGGCTGTGTTGCTTTGTTTCCTACGTGTTTCAGGATACACGATACATTTCTCCAGAGTGGCTGTTGGCAATTTACATCCTGCCCATCAGCATAACAAGGCTCCCTGTTCTCCAAGACCTGTCCTGCCTTTCTGGATTTTACACTTTTTTCAGATGGCCCTTTTGACCGGGGGGCAGTGAGACTTCATTGTAGTGCAGATTTCCTTTACACGCTTGCTTGGTTGGCCAAAAAGGGCGTATGCGTTTTTTCCTGAATATATTCAGGAAAAAACGCATACGCCCTTTTTGGCCAAGTGCATCATTGTTGACATTCTGCCTCTTTTCCTACGCTTTAAGTGCAATTCCAGTCTACCCCCTGAAATCGTTTTCCTGAAATTCTGTCCCGCTTTCAAGTCCTCTTTGAAGACTTACTTCAGTACATTTTTGGACGATAGCTGTCATTCATAACTCTGCAGGTTTGTGAATTACAGTGCCCCTGAGCTCCTTTCTTCAACTCGTTTTCTTGTGAGCTGGCCGCAAAACCGCAGGATTGCTTCAGGCCCTAATATGTTTCCGGCCGGGCACGCTGAGCCTTTGGTTAATTCCTCTTCCTGGTGGGAAATGAGTGTTCAATTTGCCCGTGCAGACACCAACAGCTAGTCTCTCATTGTTTTTCCCTATTCCTGTTCATCTTGCACAGAAATTGCAAACTGTGCCAAACAGGAGGTTAATGGCACTGACTCTCCAAGTGGGGAGAGTGTTAGTAAAGCGTTCAAATGTTGAACCCGAGTACCAGGGGACGAAAACTGAGATGCATTTTAAAACGTTTCCCAATCACATGTTGGACCATACTCTGGGTTTCCCATGCATGTTTTAGCTGAAGGAAGAATCCCTTAAACCTGGAGAGTTGGGACCCATGGAATGGGTACCATGCAGTATGATTTCAAAGGGTCTGCGTTTGCTCAACGAACCTCACCAATGCTATCAGCCCGAAGTGTCCAGCCTTATGTCTCATCCAGCTCTGGGTGTAGATGTGGTAAATCCAGGTTGCATCACAAGCCCTGAATGAATTATTTAAGAATTGCTCTCTATTTCACTGTCATTGAGTTTTGTTTTTGAAATTCATTTTGATAATGGGATTTATCGGATTTTCACTGCTGCTTTTAGGCCACTGTACACACGCTTGCTTTCCTTATGGAGACATATATATCCATGGGTTGTAAGATTCTTACTTGTCAGGTATCTTCCCAGGCGTTGAATATAGGGTGTTGAGTCCATTTCGTTGAGCAAGGAGTAGGTTTTGTCTATTATATATTTGGCTTATGGAACGGTATCTGTGCTAATTTCAATCTCTGGTTTTATGCAGCATCCCAACTCACCTTTCCCCATAAGCAAGCATAAGTTGGTTTGCTAAATTTGAGACCCTGTTCTGTTTTGTAATTCAGTTCATGGGTAGCCAAGTTTACATTCCGTGTATTAGTGATAACTTATGATGTTTCTTTTTCTGTCTGACTTTTTTCTCATAGAATCATCGTACCTGAATCCACTCATTATGCCGCTATGGTCCTGATGACGTAGATTTCATTGCTGAGAGATATTCCATTGTACGTGCGTACCACAACTTCTTTATCCATTTTATGCTTTCTCGGATATTTAACTTCTACCGTAGATGTGGTTCTTGTAAAGAGAGCCATCCCAAACTTTGGGGTGGCTGTGTGTTTTTGATTTTAATTTCCCTAAGCTATAGGACCATAAGTGGAAGTGCCATAGGCTGTGTTGCTTTGTTTCCTACGTGTTTCAGGAAACACCATACACTTTTCCAGAGTGGCTGTTGGCAATTTAAATCCGCCCATCAGCATAACAAGGCTCCCTGTTCTCCATGACCTGTCCTGACTTTCAGGATTTTACACTTTTTTCAGATGGCCCTGTTGACCGGGGGGCAGTGAGACTTCATTGTAGTGCAGATTTCCTTTACACGCTTGCTTGGTTGGCCAAAAAGGGCGTATGCGTTTTTTCCTGAATATATTCAGGAAAAAACGCATACGCCCTTTTTGGCCAAGTGCATCGTTGTCGACATCCTGCCTCTTTTCCTATGCTTTTAGTACAATTCCAGTCTACCCCCTGAAATCGTTTTCCTGAAATTCTGCCCCGCTTTCAAGTCCTCTTGGAAGACTTACTTCAATACATTTTTGGACGATAGCTGTCATTCATAACTCTGCAGGTTTGTGAATTACAGTGCCCCTGAGCTCATGTCTTCAACTCGCTTTCTTGTGAGCTGGCCGCAAAACCGCAGGATTGCTTCAGGCCAAAGTCTCTTTCCGGCAGGGCATGCTGAGCCTTTGTTTAATTCCTCTTCCTGTTCGGAAATGATCGCTCCTTTTGCCCGTGCAGGCACCTACAGCTAGTCTCTCATTGGTTCTCCCTATTCCTGTACATCTTGCACAGAAATTGCAAACTGTGCCAAACAGGAGGTTAATGGCACTGACTCTCCAAGTGGGGAGAGTGTTAGTAAAGCGTCTGGAATGGTGAACCCGAGTACCAGGGGACGAAAACTGAGATGCATTTGAAAACGTTTACCGGTCACACAGTGCACTGTACTGTGGGTTTACCATGCATGTTTTAGCTGAAGGAAGAATCCCTTAAACCTGGAGAGTTGGGACCCATGGAATGGGTACCATGCAGTATGACTTCAAAGGGTCTGCGTTTGCTCACCGAACCTCACCAATGCTATCAGCCCGAAGGGTCCAGCCTTATGTCTCACCCAGCTCTGGGTGTAGATGTGGTAAATCCAGGTTGCATCACAAGCCCTGAATGAATTATTTAAGAATTGCTCTCTATTTCACTGTCATTGTGTTTTGTTTTTGAAATTTATTTTGATAATGGGATTTATCGGATTTTCACTGCTGCGTTTAGGCCGCTGTACACACGCTTGATTTCCTTATGGAGACATATAAATCCATGGGTTTTAAGATTCTTACTTGTCAGGTATCTTGCCAGGCGTTGAATATGGGGTGTTGAGTCCATTTCGTTGAGCAAGGTGTAGGGCTTGTCTATTATATATTTGGCTTATGGAACGGTATCTATGCTAATTTCAATCTCTGGTTTTATGCAGCACCCCAACTCACCTTTCCCCATAAGCAAGCATAAGTTGGTTTTCTAAATTTGAGACCCTGTTCTGTTTTGTATTTCAGTTCATGTGTAGCCAACTTTACATTCCGTGTATTAGTGATATCTTATGATGTTTCTTTTTCTGTGTGACTTATTTCTCGTAGAATCATCGTACCTGAATCCACTCATTATGCCGCTACGGGCGTGATGACGTAGATTTCTTTGCTGAGTGATATTCCATTGTACGTGCGTACCACAACTTCTTTATCCATTTTTTGCTTTCTGGGATATTTTACTTGTACCGTAGACGAGGTTCTTGTAAACAGAGCCGTCCCAAACTCTGGGGTGGCTGTGTGTTTTTGAATTTAATTTCCCTAAGCTATAGGACCATAAGTGGAAGTGCCATAGGCTGTGTTGCTTTGTTTCCTATGTGTTTCTGGAAAAACCATACACTTCTCCAGAGTGGTTGTTGGCAATTTACATCCCGCCCATCAGCATGACAAGGCTCCCTGTTCTCCATGACCTGTCCTGCCTTTCTGGATTTTACACTTTTTTCAGATGGCCCTTTGGACCGGGGGGCCGTGAGACTTCATTGTAGTGCAGATTTCCTTTACACGCTTGCTTGGTTGGCCAAAAAGTGCGTATGCGTTTTTTCCTGAATATATACAGGAAAAAACGCATACGCCCTTTTTGGCCAAGTGCATCATTGTTGACATTCTGCCTCTTTTCCTACGCTTTAAGTGCAATTCCAGTCTACCCCCTGAAATCGTTTTCCTGAAATTCTGCCCCGCTTTCAAGTCCTCTTTGAAGACTTACTTCAGTACATTTTTGGACGATAGCTATCATTCATAACTCTGCAGGTTTGTGAATTACAGTGCCCCTGAGCTCATTTCTTCAACTCGTTTTCTTGTGAGCTGGCCGCAAAACCGCAGGATTGCTTCAGGCCCTAATATGTTTCCGGCCGGGCACGCTGAGCCTTTGGTTAATTCCTCTTCCTGGTGGGAAATGAGCGTTCAATTTGCCCGTGCAGACACCAACAGCTAGTCTCTCATTGCTTTTCCCTATTCCTGTTCATCTTGCGCAGAAATTGCAAACTGTGCCAAACAGGAGGTTAATGGCACTGACTCTCCAAGTGGGGAGAGTGTTAGTAAAGCGTTCAAATGTTGAACCCGAGTACCAGGGGACGAAAACTGAGATGCATTTTAAAACGTTTCCCAATCACATGTTGGACCATACTCTGGGTTTCCCATGCATGTTTTAGCTGAAGGAAGAATCCCTTAAACCTGGAGAGTTGGGACCCATGGAATGGGTACCATGCAGTATGACTTCAAAGGGTCTGCGTTTGCTCAACGAACCTCACCAATGCTATCAGCCCGAAGTGTCCAGCCTTATGTCTCATCCAGCTCTGGGTGTAGATGTGGTAAATCCAGGTTGCATCACAAGCCCTGAATGAATTATTTAAGAATTGCTCTCTATTTCACTGTCATTGTGTTTTGTTTTTGAAATTCATTTTGATAATGGGATTTATCGGATTTTCACTGCTGCTTTTAGGCCACTGTACACACGCTTGATTTCCTTATGGAGACATATATATCCATGGGTTTTAAGATTCTTACTTGTCAGGTATCTTCCCAGGCATTGAATATAGGGTGTTGAGTCCATTTCGTTGAGCAAGGAGTAGGTTTTGTCTATTATATATTTGGCTAATGGAACGGTATCTGTGCTAATTTCAATCTCTGGTTTTATGCAGCATCCCAACTGACCTTTCCCCATAAGCAAGCATAAGTTGGTTTGCTAAATTTGAGACCCTGTTCTGTTTTGTAATTCAGTTCATGGGTAGCCAAGTTTACATTCCGTGTATTAGTGATAACTTATGATGTTTCTTTTTCTGTCTGACTTATTTCTCATAGAATCATCGTACCTGAATCCACTCATTATGCCGCTATGGTCCTGATGACGTAGATTTCATTGCTGAGAGATATTCCATTGTACGTGCGTACCACAACTTCTTTATCCATTTTATGCTTTCTCGGATATTTAACTTCTACCGTAGATGTGGTTCTTGTAAAGAGAGCCATCCCAAACTTTGGGGTGGCTGTGTGTTTTTGATTTTAATTTCCCTAAGCTATAGGACCATAAGTGGAAGTGCCATAGGCTGTGTTGCTTTGTTTCCTACGTGTTTCAGGAAACACCATACACTTTTCCAGAGTGGCTGTTGGCAATTTAAATCCGCCCATCAGCATAACAAGGCTCCCTGTTCTCCATGACCTGTCCTGGCTTTCTGGATTTTACATTTTTTTCAGATGGCCCTTTTGACCAGGGGGCAGTGAGACTTCATTGTAGTGCAGATTTCCTTTACACGCTTGCTTGGTTGGCCAAAAAGGGCGTATGCGTTTTTTCCTGAATATATTCAGGAATAAACGCATACGCCCTTTTTGGCCAAGTGCATCGTTGTCGACATTCTGCCTCTTTTCCTATGCTTTTAGTACAATTCCAGTCTACCCCCTGAAATCGTTTTCCTGCAATTCTGCCCCGCTTTCAAGTCCTCTTGGAAGACTTACTTCAATACATTTTTGGACGATAGCTGTCATTCATAACTCTGCAGGTTTGTGAATTACAGTGACCCTGAGCTCCTTTCTTCAACTCGCTTTCTTGTGAGCTGGCCGCAAAACCGCAGGATTGCTTCAGGCCAAAGTCTCTTTCCAGCAGGGCACGCTGAGCCTTTGTTTAATTCCTCTTCCTGTTCGGAAATGAGCGTTCCATTTGCCCATGCAGACACCTACAGCTAGTCTCTCATTGCTTCTCCCTATTCCTGTTGATCTTGTGCAGAAATTGCAAAGTGTGCCAAACAGGAGGTGAAATGCACTGACTCTCCAAGTGGGGAGAGTGTTAATAAAGCGTCTGGAATGGTGAACCCGAGTACCAGGGGACGAAAACTGAGATGCATTTGAAAACGTTTCCCAATCACACGGTGGACCATACTATGGGTTTCCCATGCATGTTTTAGCTGAAGGAAGAATCCCTTAAACCTGGAGAGTTGGAACCCATGGAATGGGTACCATGCAGTATGACTTCAAAGGGTCTGCGTTTGCTCACCGAACCTCACCAATGCTATCAGCCCGAAGTGTCCAGCCTTATGTCTCACCCAGCTCTGGGTGTAGATGTGGGAAATCCAGGTTGCATCACAAACCCTGAATAAATTATTTAAGAATTGCTCTCTATTTCACTGTCATTGTGTTTTTTTTTGAAATTTATTTTGATAATGGGATTTATCGGATTTTCACTGCTGCGTTTAGGCCGCTGTACACACGCTTGATTTCCTTATGGAGACATATAAATCCATGGGTTTTAAGATTCTTACTTGTCAAGTATCTTGCCAGGCGTTGAATATGGGGTGTTGAGTCCATTTCGTTGAGCAAGGAGTAGGTCTTGTCTATTATATATTTGGCTTATGGAACGGTATCTGTGCTAATTTCAATCTCTGGTTTTATGCAGCACCCCAACTCACCTTTCCCCATAAGCAAGCATAAGTTGGTTTTCTAAATTTGAGACCCTGTTCTGTTTTGTAATTCAGTTCATGGGTAGCCAAGTTTACATTCCGTGTATTAGTGATATCTTATGATGTTTCTTTTTCTGTGTGACTTATTTCTCGTAGAATCATCATACCTGAATCCACTCATTATGCCGCTACAGGCCTGATGACGTAGATTTCATTGCTGAGTGATATTCCATTGTACGTGCGTACCACAATTTCTTTATCCATTTTTTACTTTCTGGGATATTTTACTTGTACCGTAGAGGAGGTTCTTGTAAACAGAGCCGTCCCAAACTCTGGGGTGGCTGTGTGTTTTTGATTTTAATTTCCCTAAGCTATAGGACCATAAGTGGAAGTGCCATAGGCTGTGTTGCTTTGATTCCTACGTGTTTCTGGAAACACCATACACTTCTCCAGAGTGGTTGTTGGCAATTTACATCCCGCCCATCAGCATGACAAGGCTCCCTGTTCTCCATGACCTGTCCTGCCTTTCTGGATTTTACAATTTTTTCAGATGGCCCTTTTGACCGGGGGGGCAGTGAGACTTCCTTGTAGTGCAGAGTTCCTTTACACGCTTGCTTGGTTGGCCAAAAAGGGCGTATGCGGTTTTTCCTGAATATATTCAGGAAAAAACGCATACGCCCTTTTTGGCCAAGTGCATCGTTGTCGACATTCTGCCTCTTTTCCTATGCTTTTAGTACAATTCCAGTCTACCCCCTGAAATCGTTTTCCTGAAATCCTGCCCCGCTTTCAAGTCCTCTTGGAAGACTTACTTCAATACATTTTTGGACGATAGCTGTCATTCATAACTCTGCAGGTTTGTGAATTACAGTGCCCCTGAGCTCATGTCTTCAACTCGCTTTCTTGTGAGCTGGCCGCAAAACCGCAGGATTGCTTCAGGCCAAAGTCTCTTTCCGGCAGGGCATGCTGAGACTTTGTTTAATTCCTCTTCCTGGTCGGAAATGATCGCTCCTTTTGCCCGTGCAGGCACCTACAGCTTGTCTCTCATTGGTTCTCCCTATTCCTGTATATCTTGCGCAGAAATTGCAAACTGTGCCAAACAGGAGGTTAATGGCACTGACTCTCCAAGTGGGGAGAGTGTTAGTAAAGCGTCTGGAATGGTGAACCCGAGTACCAGGGGACGAAAACTGAGATGCATTTGAAAACGTTTCCCGGTCACACAGTGCACTGTACTGTGGGTTTACCATGCATGTTTTAGCTGAAGGAAGAATCCCTTAAACCTGGAGAGTTGGGACCCATGGAATGGGTACCATGCAGTATGACTTCAAAGGGTCTGCGTTTGCTCACCGAACCTCACCAATGCTATCAGCCCAAAGGGTCCAGCCTTATGTCTCACCCAGCTCTGGGTGTAGATGTGGTAAATCCAGGTTGCATCACAAGCCCTGAATGAATTATTTAAGAATTGCTCTCTATTTCACTGTCATTGTGTTTTGTTTTTGAAATTTATTTTGATAATGGGATTTATCGGATTTTCACTTCTGCCTTTAGGCCGCTGTACACACGCTTGATTTCCTTATGGAGACATATAAATCCATGGGTTTTAAGATTCTTACTTGTCAGGTATCTTGCCAGGCGTTGAATATGGGGTGTTGAGTC
Source organism: Delphinapterus leucas (assembly GCF_059928025.1). Lineage (NCBI taxonomy): Eukaryota > Metazoa > Chordata > Mammalia > Artiodactyla > Monodontidae > Delphinapterus > Delphinapterus leucas. The sequence continues at coordinate 13,467,685 of NW_028322237.1, read as the reverse complement.
CATTTCGTTGAGCAAGGAGTAGGGCTTGTCTATTATATATTTGGCTTATGGAACGGTATCTGTGCTAATTTCAATCTCTGGTTTTATGCAGCACCCCAACTCACCTTTCCCCATAAGCAAGCATAAGTTGGTTTTCTAAATTTGAGACCCTGTTCTGTTTTGTAATTCAGTTTATGTGTAGCCAAGTTTACATTCCGTGTATTACTGATATATTATGATGTTTCTTTTTCTGTGTGACGTATTTCTCGTAGAATCATCGTACCTGAATCCACTCATTATGCCGCTACGGGCCTGAAGACGTAGATTTCATTGCTGAGTGATATTCCATTGTACGTGCGTACCAGAACTTCTTTATCCATTTTTTCCTTTCTCGGATATTTAACTTGTACCGTAGACAAGGTTCTTGTAAACAGAGCCATCCCAAAATTTGGGGTGGCTGTGTGTTTTTGATTTTAATTTCCCTAACTATAGGACCATAAGTGGAAGTGACATAGGCTGTGTTGCTTTGTTTCCTACGTGTTTCAGGATACACCATACATTTCTCCAGAGTGGCTGTTGGCAATTTACATCCCGCCCATCAGCATAACAAGGCTCCCTGTGATCCATGTCCTGTCCTGTCTTTCTGGATTTTACTCTTTTTTCAGATGGCCCTTTTGACCGGGAGGAAGTGAGACTTCATTGTAGTGCAGATTTCCTTTACACGCTTGCTTGGTTGGCCAAAAAGTGCGTATGCGTTTTTTCCTGAATATATTCAGGAAAAAACGCATACGCCCTTTTTGGCCAAGTGCATCATTGTCGACATTCTGCCTCTTTTCCTATGCTTTAACGGCAATTCCAGTCTACCCCCTGAAATCGTTTTCCTGAAATTCTGCCCCGCTTTCAAGTCCTCTTTGAAGACTTACTTCAGTACATTTTTGGACGATAGCTGTCATTCATAACTCTGCATGTTTGTGAATTACAGTGCCCCTGAGCCCCTTTCTTCAACTCGTTTTCTTGTGAGCTGGCCGCAAAACCGCAGGATTGCTTCAGTCCCTAATCTCTTTCCGGCAGGGCACGCTGAGCCTTTGGTTAATTCCTCTTCCTGGTGGGAAATGAGCGTTCCATTTGCCCGTGCAGACACCAACAGCTTGTCTCTCATTGGTTCTCCCTATGCCTGTTCATCTTGCGCAGAAATTGCAAACTGTGCCAAACAGGAGGTTAAAGGCACTGACTCTCCTAGTGGGGAGAGTGTTAGTAAAGCGTCTGGAATGGTGAACCCGAGTACCAGGGGACGAAAACTGAGATGCATTTGAAAACGTTTCCCAATCACACGGCGGACGATAGTCTGGGTTTCCCATTCATGTTTTAGCTGAAGGAAGAATCCCTTAAACCTGGAGAGTTGGGACCCATGGAATGGGTACCATGCAGTATGACTTCAAAGGGTCTGCGTTTGCTCACCGAACCTCACCAATGCTATCAGCCCGAAGTGTCCAGCCTTATGTCTCACCCAGCTCTGGGTGTAGATGTGGTAAATCCAGGTTGCATCACAAGCCCTGAATGAATTATTTAAGAATTGCTCTCTATTTCACTGTCATTGTGTTTTGTTTATGAAATTTATTTTGATAATGGGATTTATCGGATTTTCACTGCTGCGTTTAGGCCGCTGTACACACGCTTGATTTCCTTATGGAGACATATAAATCCATGGGTTTTAAGATTCTTACTTGTCAGGTATCTTGCCAGGCGTTGAATATGGGGTGTTGAGTCCATTTCGTTGAGCAAGGAGTAGGGCTTGTCTATTATATATTTGGCTTATGGAACGGTATCTGTGCTAATTTCAATCTCTGGTTTTATGCAGCACCCCAACTCACCTTTCCCCATAAGCAAGCATAAGTTGGTTTTCTAAATTTGAGACCCTGTTCTGTTTTGTAATTCAGTTTATGTGTAGCCAAGTTTACATTCCGTGTATTACTGATATATTATGATGATTCTTTTTCTGTGTGACTTATTTCTCGTAGAATCATCGTACCTGAATCCACTCATTATGCCGCTATGGGCCTGAAGACGTAGATTTCATTGCTGAGTGATATTCCATTGTACGTGCGTACCAGAACTTCTTTATCCATTTTTTCCTTTCTCGGATATTTAACTTGTACCGTAGACAAGGTTCTTGTAAACAGAGCCATCCCAAACTTTGGGGTGGCTGTGTGTTTTTGATTTTAATTTCCCTAAGCTATAGGACCATAAGTGGAAGAGACATAGGCTGTGTTGCTTTGTTTCCTACGTGTTTCAGGGTACACCATACATTTCTCCAGAGTGGCTGTTGGCAATTTACATCCCGCCCATCAGCATAACAAGGCTCCCTGTTCTCCATGTCCTGTCCTGTCTTTCTGGATTTTACACTTTTTTCAGATGGCCCTTTTGACCGGGGGGCAGTGAGACTTCATTGTAGTGCAGATTTCCTTTACACGCTTGCTTGGTTGGCCAAAAAGGGCGTATGCGTTTTTTCCTGAATATATTCAGGAAAAAACGCATACGCCCTTTTTGGCCAAGTGCATCATTGTTGACATTCTGCCTCTTTTCCTACGCTTTAAGTGCAATTCCAGTCTACCCCCTGAAATCGTTTTCCTGAAATTCTGCCCCGCTTTCAAGTCCTCTTCGAAGACTTACTTTTATACATTTTTGGACGATAGGTGTCATTCATAACTCTGCAGGTTTGTGAATTACAGTGCCCCTGAGCTCCTTTCTTCAACTCGCTTTCTTGTGAGCTGGCCGCAAAACCGCAAGATTGCTTCAGGCCCTAATCTGTTTCCGGCAGGGCACGCTGAGCTTTTGGTTAATTCCTCTTCCTGGTGGGAAATGAGCGTTCCATTTGCCCGTGCAGACACCTACAGCTAGTCTCTCATTGCTTCTCCCTATGCCTGTTCATCTTGCGCAGAAATTGCCAAGTGTGCCAAACAGGAGTTTAAATGCACTGACTCTCCAAGTGGGGAGAGTGTTAGTAAAGCGTCTGGAATGGTGAACCCGAGTACCAGGGGACGAAAACTGAGATGCATTTGAAAACGTTTCCCAGTCACACGGTGGACCACAGTATGAGTTTCCCATGCATGTTTTAGCTGAAGGAAGAATCCCTTAAACCTGGAAATTTGGGACGCATGGAATGGGTACCATGCAGTATGACTTCAAAGGGTCTGCGTTTGGTCACCGAACCTCACCAATGCTATCAGCCCGAAGTGTCCAGCCTTATGTCTCACCCAGCTCTGGGTGTAGATGTGGGAAATCCACGTTGCATCACAAGCCCTGAATGAATTATTTAAGAATTGCTCTCTATTTCACTGTCATTTTGTTTTGTTTTTGAAATTTATTTTGATAATGGGATTTATCGGTTGTTCACTGCTGCGTTTAGGCCGCTGTACACACGCTTGATTTCCTTATGGAGACATATAAATCCATGGGTTTTAAGATTCTTACTTGTCAGGTATCTTGCCAGGCGTTGAATATGGGGTGTTGAGTCCATTTCTTTGAGCAAGGAGTAGGTCTTGTCTATTATATATTTGGCTTATGAAACGGTATCTGTGCTAATTTCAATCTCTGGTTTTATGCAGCACCCCAACTCACCTTTCCCCATAAGCAAGCATAAGTTGGTTTTCTAAATTTGAGACCCTGTTCTGTTTTGTAATTCAGTTCATGTGTAGTCAAGTTTACATTCCGTGTATTAGTGATATCTTATGATGTTTCTTTTTCTGTGTGACTTATTTCTCGTAGAATCATCGTACCTGAATCCACTCATTATGCCGCTACGGGACTGATGACGTAGATTTCATTGCTGAGTGATATTCCATTGTACGTGCGTACCACAACATCTTTATCCATTTTTTGCTTTCTGGGATATTTTACTTGTACCGTAGACGAGGTTCTTGTAAACAGAGCCGTCCCAAACTCTGGGGTGGCTGTGTGTTTTTGATTTTAATTTCCCTAAGCTATAGGACCATAAGTGGAAGTGCCATAGGCTGTGTTGCTTTGTTTCCTTCGTGTTTCTGGAAACACCATACACTTCTCCAGAGTGGTTGTTGGCAATTTACATCCCGCCCATCAGGATGACAAGGCTCCCTGTTCTCCATGACCTGTCCTGCCTTTCTGGATTTTACACTTTTTTCAGATGGCCCTTTTGACCGGGGGGGCAGTGAGACTTCCTTGTAGTGCAGAGTTCCTTTACACGCTTGCTTGGTTGGCCAAAAAGGGCGTATGCGTTTTTTCCTGAATATATTCAGGAAAAAACGCATACGCCCTTTCTGGCCAAGTGCATCGTTGTCGACATTCTGCCACTTTTCCTATGCTTTTAGTACAATTCCAGTCTACCCCCTGAAATCGTTTTCCTGAAATTCTGCCCCACTTACAAGTCCTCTTCGAAGACTTACTTCAATACATTTTTGGACGATAGCTGTCATTCATAACTCTGCAGGTTTGTGAATTACAGTGCCCCTGAGCTCATGTCTTCAACTCGCTTTCTTGTGAGCTGGCCGCAAAACCGCAGGATTGCTTCAGGCCATAATCTCTTTCCGGCAGGGCCTGCTGAGCCTTTGTTTAATTCCTCTTCCTGGTCGGAAATGAGTGTTCCTTTTGCCCGTGCAGGCACCTACAGCTAGTCTCTCATTGGTTCTCCCTATTCCTGTACATCTTGCGCAGAAATTGCACACTGTGCCAAACAGGAGTTTAAAGTCCCTGACTCTCCAAGTAGGGAGAGTGTTAGTAAACCGTCTGGAATGGTGAACCCGAGTACCAGGGGACGATAACTGAGATGCATTTGAAAACGTTTCCCGGTCACACAGTGCACTGTACTGTGGGTTTCCCATGCATGTTTTAGCTGAAGGAAGAATTCCTTAAACCTGGAGAGTTGGGACCCATGGAATGGTTACCATGCAGTATGACTTCAAAGGGTCTGCGTTTGCTCACCGAACCTCACCAATTCTATCAGCCCGAAGTGTCCAGCCTTATGTCTCACCCAGCTCTGGGTGTAGATGTGGTAAATCCAGGTTGCATCACAAACCCTGAATGAATTATTTAAGAATTGCTCTCTATTTCACTGTCATTTTGTTTTGTTTATGAAATTTATTTTGATAATGGGATTTATCGGATTTTCACTGCTGCGTTTAGGCCGCTGTACACACGCTTGATTTCCTTATGGAGACATATAAATCCATGGGTTTTAAGATTCTTACTTGTCAGGTATCTAGCCAGGCGTTGAATATGGGGTGTTGAGTCCATTTCGTTGAGCAAGGAGTAGGGCTTGTCTATTATATATTTGGCTTATGGAACGGTATCTGTGCTAATTTCAATCTCTGGTTTTATGCAGCACCCCAACTCACCTTTCCCCATAAGCAAGCATAAGTTGGTTTTCTAAATTTGAGACCCTGTTCTGTTTTGTAATTCAGTTTATGTGTAGCCAAGTTTACATTCCGTGTATTACTGATATATTATGATGATTCTTTTTCTGTGTGACTTATTTCTCGTAGAATCATCGTACCTGAATCCACTCATTATGCCGCTATGGGCCTGAAGACGTAGATTTCATTGCTGAGTGATATTCCATTGTACGTGCGTACCAGAACTTCTTTATCCATTTTTTCCTTTCTCGGATATTTAACTTGTACCGTAGACAAGGTTCTTGTAAACAGAGCCATCCCAAACTTTGGGGTGGCTGTGTGTTTTTGATTTTAATTTCCCTAAGCTATAGGACCATAAGTGGAAGAGACATAGGCTGTGTTGCTTTGTTTCCTACGTGTTTCAGGATACACCATACATTTCTCCAGAGTGGCTGTTGGCAATTTACATCCCGCCCATCAGCATAACAAGGCTCCCTGTTCTCCATGTCCTGTCCTGTCTTTCTGGATTTTACACTTTTTTCAGATGGCCCTTTTGACCGGGGGGCAGTGAGACTTCTTTGTAGTGCAGATTTCCTTTACACGCTTGCTTGGTTGGCCAAAAAGTGCGTATGCGTTTTTTCCTGAATATATTCAGGAAAAAACGCATACGCCCTTTTTGGCCAAGTGCATCATTGTTGACATTCTGCCTCTTTTCCTACGCTTTAAGTGCAATTCCAGTCTACCCCCTGAAATCGTTTTCCTGAAATTCTGCCCCGCTTTCAAGTCCCCTTTGAAGACTTACTTCAGTACATTTTTGGACGATAGCTGTCATTCATAACTCTGCAGTTTTGTGAATTACAGTGCCCCTGAGCTCCTTTCTTCAACTCGCTTTCTTGTGAGCTGGCCGCAAAACCGCAGGATTGCTTCCGGCCCTAATCTCTTTCCAGCAGGGCACGCTGAGCCTTTGGTTAATTCCTCTTCCTGGTGGGAAATGAGCGTTCCATTTGCCCGTGCAAACACCAACAGCTAGTCTCTCATTGGTTCTCCCTATGCCTGTTCATCTTGCGCAGAAATTGCAAACTGTGCCAAACAGGAGGTTAAAGGCACTGACTCTCCAAGTGGGGAGAGTGTTAGTAAAGCGTCTGGAATGGTGAACCCGAGTGCCAGGGGACGAAAACTAAGATGCATTTGAAAACGTTTCCCAATCACACGGCGGACGATAGTCTGGGTTTCCCATTCATGTTTTAGCTGAAGGAAGAATCCCTTAAACCTGGAGAGTTGGGACCCATGGAATGGGTACCATGCAGTATGACTTCAAAGGGTCTGCGTTTGCTCACCGAACCTCACCAATGCTATCAGCCCGAAGGGTCCAGCCTTATGTCTCACCCAGCTCTGGGTGTAGATGTGGTAAATCCAGGTTGCATCACAAGCCCTGAATGAATTATTTAAGAATTGCTCTCTATTTCACTGTCATTGTGTTTTGTTTTTGAAATTTATTTTGATAATGGGATTTATCGGATTTTCACTGCTGCGTTTAGGCCGCTGTACACACGCTTGATTTCCTTATGGAGACATATAAATCCATGGGTTTTAAGATTCTTACTTGTCAGGTATCTTGCCAGGCGTTGAATATGGGGTGTTGAGTCCATTTCGTTGAGCAAGGAGTAGGGCTTGTCTATTATATATTTGGCTTCTGGAACGGTATCTATGCTAATTTCAATCTCTGGTTTTATGCAGCACCCCAGCTCACCTTTCCCCATAAGCAAGCATAAGTTGGTTTTCTAAATTTGAGACCCTGTTCTGTTTTGTATTTCAGTTCATGTGTAGCCAACTTTACATTCCGTGTATTAGTGATATCTTATGATGTTTCTTTTTCTGTGTGACTTATTTCTCGTAGAATCATCGTACCTGAATCCACTCATTATGCCGCTACGGGCCTGATGACGTAGATTTCTTTGCTGAGTGATATTCCATTGTACGTGCGTACCACAACTTCTTTATCCATTTTTTGCTTTCTGGGATATTTTACTTGTACCGTAGACGAGGTTCTTGTAAACAGAGCCGTCCCAAACTCTGGGGTGCCTGTGTGTTTTTGAATTTAATTTCCCTAAGCTATAGGACCATAAGTGGAAGTGCCATAGGCTGTGTTGCTTTGTTTCCTATGTGTTTCTGGAAAAACCATACACTTCTCCAGAGTGGTTGTTGGCAATTTACATCCCGCCCATTAGCATGACAAGGCTCCCTGTTCTCCATGACCTGTCCTGCCTTTCTGGATTTTACACTTTTTTCAGATGGCCCTTTTGACCGGGGGGCAGTGAGACTTCATTGTAGTGCAGATTTCCTTTACACGCTTGCTTGGTTGGCCAAAAAGTGCGTATGCGTTTTTTCCTGAATATATACAGGAAAAAACGCATACGCCCTTTTTGGCCAAGTGCATCATTGTTGACATTCTGCCTCTTTTCCTACGCTTTAAGTGCAATTCCAGTCTACCCCCTGAAATCGTTTTCCTGAAATTCTGCCCCGCTTTCAAGTCCTCTTTGAAGACTTACTTCAGTACATTTTTGGACGATAGCTGTCATTCATAACTCTGCAGGTTTGTGAATTACAGTGCCCCTGAGCTCATTTCTTCAACTCGTTTTCTTGTGAGCTGGCCGCAAAACCGCAGGATTGCTTCAGGCCCTAATATGTTTCCGGCCGGGCACGCTGAGCCTTTGGTTAATTCCTCTTCCTGGTGGGAAATGAGCGTTCAATTTGCCCGTGCAGACACCAACAGCTAGTCTCTCATTGCTTTTCCCTATTCCTGTTCATCTTGCGCAGAAATTGCAAACTGTGCCAAACAGGAGGTTAATGGCACTGACTCTCCAAGTGGGGAGAGTGTTAGTAAAGCGTTCAAATGTTGAACCCGAGTACCAGGGGACGAAAACTGAGATGCATTTTAAAACGTTTCCCAATCACATGTTGGACCATACACTGGGTTTCCCATGCATGTTTTAGCTGAAGGAAGAATCCCTTAAACCTGGAGAGTTGGGACCCATGGAATGGGTACCATGCAGTATGACTTCAAAGGGTCTGCGTTTGCTCAACGAACCTCACCAATGCTATCAGCCCGAAGTGTCCAGCCTTATGTCTCATCCAGCTCTGGGTGTAGATGTGGTAAATACAGGTTGCATCACAAGCCCTGAATGAATTATTTAAGAATTGCTCTCTATTTCACTGTCATTGTGTTTTGTTTTGAAATTCATTTTGATAATGGGATTTATCGGATTTTCACTGCTGCTTTTAGGCCACTGTACACACGCTTGATTTCCTTATGGAGACATATAAATCCATGGGTTTTAAGATTCTTACTTGTCAGGTATCTTCCCAGGCGTTGAATATAGGGTGTTGAGTCCATTTCGTTGAGCAAGGAGTAGGTTTTGTCTATTATATATTTGGCTTATGGAACGGTATCTGTGCTAATTTCAATCTCTGGTTTTATGCAGCATCCCAACTGACCTTTCCCCATAAGCAAGCATAAGTTGGTTTGCTAAATTTGAGACCCTGTTCTGTTTTGTAATTCAGTTCATGGGTAGCCAAGTTTACATTCCGTGTATTAGTGATAACTTATGATGTTTCTTTTTCTGTCTGACTTATTTCTCATAGAATCATCGTACCTGAATCCACTCATTATGCCGCTACGGTCCTGATGACGTAGATTTCATTGCTGAGTGATATTCCATTGTACGTGCGTACCACAACTTCTTTATCCATTTTATGCTTTCTGGGATATTTAACTGCTACCGTAGATGAGGTTCTTGTAAACAGAGCCATCCCAAACTTTGGGGTGGCTGTGTGTTTTTGATTTTAATTTCCCTAAGCTATAGGACCATAAGTGGAAGTGCCATAGGCTGTGTTGCTTTGTTTCCTACGTGTTTCAGGAAACACCATACACTTTTCCAGAGTGGCTGTTGGCAATTTAAATCCGCCCATCAGCATAACAAGGCTCCCTGTTCTCCATGACCTGTCCTGCCTTTCTGGATTTTACCCTTTTTTCAGGTGGCCCTTTTGACCGGGGGGCAGTGAGACTTCATTTTAGTGCAGATTTCCTTTACACGCTTGCTTGGTTGGCCAAAAAGGGCGTATGCGTTTTTTCCTGAATATATTCAGGTAAAAACGCATACGCCCTTTTTGGCCAAGTGCATCATTGTCAACATTCTGCCTCTTTTCCTATGCTTTAAGTGCAATTCCAGTCTACCCCCTGAAATCGTTTTCCTGAAATTCTGCCCCGCTTTCAAGTCCTCTTCGAAGACTTACTTTTATACATTTTTGGACGATAGGTGTCATTCATAACTCTGCAGGTTTGTGAATTACAGTGCCCCTGAGCTCCTTTCTTCAACTCGCTTTCTTGTGAGCTGGCCGCAAAACCGCAAGATTGCTTCAGGCCCTAATCTGTTTCCGGCAGGGCACGCTGAGCTTTTGGTTAATTCCTCTTCCTGGTGGGAAATGAGCGTTCCATTTGCCCGTGCAGACACCTACAGCTAGTCTCTCATTGCTTCTCCCTATGCCTGTTCATCTTGCGCAGAAATTGCCAAGTGTGCCAAACAGGAGTTTAAATGCACTGACTCTCCAAGTGGGGAGAGTGTTAGTAAAGCGTCTGGAATGGTGAACCCGAGTACCAGGGGACGAAAACTGAGATGCATTTGAAAACGTTTCCCAGTCACACGGTGGACCACACTATGGGTTTCCCATGGATGTTTTAGCTGAAGGAAGAATCCCTTAAACCTGGAAATTTGGTACGCATGGAATGGGTACCATGCAGTATGACTTCAAAGGGTCTGCATTTGCTGACCGAACCTCACCAATGCTATCAGCCCGAAGTGTCCAGCCTTATGTCTCACCCAGCTCTGAGTGTAGATGTGGGAAATCCACGTTGCATCACAAGCCCTGAATGAATTATTTAAGAATTGCTCTCTATTTCACTGTCATTTTGTTTTGTTTTTGAAATTTATTTTGATAATGGGATTTATCGGTTGTTCACTGCTGCGTTTAGGCCGCTGTACACACGCTTGATTTCCTTATGGAGACATATAAATCCATGGGTTTTAAGATTCTTACTTGTCAGGTATCTTGCCAGGCGTTGAATATGGGGTGTTGAGTCCATTTCTTTGAGCAAGGAGTAGGTCTTGTCTATTATATATTTGGCTTATGAAACGGTATCTGTGCTAATTTCAATCTCTGGTTTTATGCAGCACCCCAACTCACCTTTCCCCATAAGCAAGCATAAGTTGGTTTTCTAAATTTGAGACCCTGTTCTGTTTTGTAATTCAGTTCATGTGTAGTCAAGTTTACATTCCGTGTATTAGTGATATCTTATGATGTTTCTTTTTCTGTGTGACTTATTTCTCGTAGAATCATCGTACCTGAATCCACTCATTATGCCGCTACGGGACTGATGACGTAGATTTCATTGCTGAGTGATATTCCATTGTACGTGCGTACCACAACATCTTTATCCATTTTTTACTTTCTGGGATATTTTACTTGTACCGTAGACGAGGTTCTTGTAAACAGAGCCGTCCCAAACTCTGGGGTGGCTGTGTGTTTTTGATTTTAATTTCCCTAAGCTATAGGACCATAAGTGGAAGTGCCATAGGCTGTGTTGCTTTGTTTCCTACGTGTTTCTGGAAACACCATACACTTCTCCGGAGTGGTTGTTGGCAATTTACATCCCGCCCATCAGGATGACAAGGCTCCCTGTTCTCCATGACCTGTCCTGCCTTTCTGGATTTTACACTTTTTTCAGATGGCCCTTTTGACCGGGGGGGCAGTGAGACTTCCTTGTAGTGCAGAGTTCCTTTACACGCTTGCTTGGTTGGCCAAAAAGGGCGTATGCGTTCTTTCCTGAATATATTCAGGAAAAAATGCATACGCCCTTTCTGGCCAAGTGCATCATTGTCGACATTCTGCCACTTTTCCTATGCTTTTAGTACAATTCCAGTCTACCCCCTGAAATTGTTTTCCTGAAATTCTGCCCCACTTACAAGTCCTCTTCGAAGACTTACTTCAATACATTTTTGGACGATAGCTGTCATTCATAACTCTGCAGGTTTGTGAATTACAGTGCCCCTGAGCTCATGTCTTCAACTCGCTTTCTTGTGAGCTGGCCGCAAAACCGCAGGATTGCTTCAGGCCATAATCTCTTTCCGGCAGGGCCTGCTGAGCCTTTGTTTAATTCCTCTTCCTGGTCGGAAATGAGTGTTCCTTTTGCCCGTGCAGGCACCTACAGCTAGTCTCTCATTGGTTCTCCCTATTCCTGTACATCTTGCGCAGAAATTGCACACTGTGCCAAACAGGAGGTTAATGGCACTGACTCTCCAAGTGGGGAGAGTGTTAGTAAAGCGTCTGGAATGGTGAACCCGAGTACCAGGGGACGATAACTGAGATGCATTTGAAAACGTTTCCCGGTCACACAGTGCACTGTACTGTGGGTTTCCCATGCATGTTTTAGCTGAAGGAAGAATTCCTTAAACCTGGAGAGTTGGGACCCATGGAATGGTTACCATGCAGTATGACTTCAAAGGGTCTGCGTTTGCTCACCGAACCTCACCAATTCTATCAGCCCGAAGTGTCCAGCCTTATGTCTCACCCAGCTCTGGGTGTAGATGTGGTAAATCCAGGTTGCATCACAAACGCTGAATGAATTATTTAAGAATTGCTCTCTATTTCACTGTCATTTTGTTTTGTTTATGAAATTTATTTTGATAATGGGATTTATCGGATTTTCACTGCTGCGTTTAGGCCGCTGTACACAAGCTTGATTTCCTTATGGAGACATATAAATCCATGGGTTTTAAGATTCTTACTTGTCAGGTATCTAGCCAGGCGTTGAATATGGGGTGTTGAGTCCATTTCGCTGAGCAAGGAGTAGGGCTTGTCTATTATATATTTGGCTTATGGAACGGTATCTGTGCTAATTTCAATCTCTGGTTTTATGCAGCACCCCAACTCACCTTTCCCCATAAGCAAGCATAAGTTGGTTTTCTAAATTTGAGACCCTGTTCTGTTTTGTAATTCAGTTTATGTGTAGCCAAGTTTACATTCCGTGTATTACTGATATATTATGATGATTCTTTTTCTGTGTGACTTATTTCTCGTAGAATCATCGTACCTGAATCCACTCATTATGCCGCTATGGGCCTGAAGACGTAGATTTCATTGCTGAGTGATATTCCATTGTACGTGCGTACCAGAACTTCTTTATCCATTTTTTCCTTTCTCGGATATTTAACTTGTACCGTAGACAAGGTTCTTGTAAACAGAGCCATCCCAAACTTTGGGGTGGCTGTGTGTTTTTGATTTTAATTTCCCTAAGCTATAGGACCATAAGTGGAAGAGACATAGGCTGTGTTGCTTTGTTTCCTACGTGTTTCAGGATACACCATACATTTCTCCAGAGTGGCTGTTGGCAATTTACATCCCGCCCATCAGCATAACAAGGCTCCCTGTTCTCCATGTCCTGTCCTGTCTTTATGGATTTTACACTTTTTTCAGATGGCCCTTTTGACCGGGGGGCAGTGAGACTTCATTGTAGTGCAGATTTCCTTTACAGGCTTGCTTGGTTGGCCAAAAAGTGCGTATGCGTTTTTTCCTGAATATATTCAGGAAAAAACGCATACGCCCTTTTTGGCCAAGTGCATCATTGTTGACATTCTGCCTCTTTTCCTACGCTTTAAGTGCAATTCCAGTCTACCCCCTGAAATCGTTTTCCTGAAATTCTGCCCCGCTTTCAAGTCCTCTTTGAAGACTTACTTCAGTACATTTTTGGACGATAGCTGTCATTCATAACTCTGCAGTTTTGTTAATTACAGTGCCCCTGAGCTCCTTTCTTCAACTCGCTTTCTTGTGAGCTGGCCGCAAAACCGCAGGATTGCTTCCGGCCCTAATCTCTTTCCAGCAGGGCACGCTGAGACTTTGGTTAATTCCTCTTCCTGGTGGGAAATGAGCGTTCCATTTGCCCGTTCAAACACCAACAGCTAGTCTCTCATTGGTTCTCCCTATGCCTGTTCATCTTGCGCAGAAATTGCAAACTGTGCCAAACAGGAGGTTAAAGGCACTGACTCTCCAAGTGGGGAGAGTGTTAGTAAAGCGTCTGGAATGGTGAACCCGAGTACCAGGGGACGAAAACTAAGATGCATTTGAAAACGTTTCCCAATCACACGGCGGACGATAGTCTGGGTTTCCCATTCATGTTTTAGCTGAAGGAAGAATCCCTTAAACCTGGAGAGTTGGGACCCATGGAATGGGTACCATGCAGTATGACTTCAAAGGGTCTGCGTTTGCTCACCGAACCTCACCAATGCTATCAGCCCGAAGGGTCCAGCCTTATGTCTCACCCAGCTCTGGGTGTAGATGTGGTAAATCCAGGTTGCATCACAAGCCCTGAATGAATTATTTAAGAATTGCTCTCTATTTCACTGTCATTGTGTTTTGTTTTTGAAATTTATTTTGATAATGGGATTTATCGGATTTTCACTGCTGCGTTTAGGCCGCTGTACACACGCTTGATTTCCTTATGGAGACATATAAATCCATGGGTTTTAAGATTCTTACTTGTCAGGTATCTTGCCAGGCGTTGAATATGGGGTGTTGAGTCCATTTCGTTGAGCAAGGAGTAGGGCTTGTCTATTATATATTTGGCTTATGGAACGGTATCTATGCTAATTTCAATCTCTGGTTTTATGCAGCACCCCAACTCACCTTTCCCCATAAGCAAGCATAAGTTGGTTTTCTAAATTTGAGACCCTGTTCTGTTTTGTATTTCAGTTCATGTGTAGCCAACTTTACATTCCGTGTATTAGTGATATCTTATGATGTTTCTTTTTCTGTGTGACTTATTTCTCGTAGAATCATCGTACCTGAATCCACTCATTATGCCGCTACGGGCCTGATGACGTGGATTTCTTTGCTGAGTGATATTCCATTGTACGTGCGTACCACAACTTCTTTATCCATTTTTTGCTTTCTGGGATATTTTACTTGTACCGTAGACGAGGTTCTTGTAAACAGAGCCGTCCCAAACTCTGGGGTGGCTGTGTGTTTTTGATTTTAATTTCCCTAAGCTATAGGACCATAAGTGGAAGTGCCATAGGCTGTGTTGCTTTGTTTCCTATGTGTTTCTGGAAAAACCATACACTTCTCCAGAGTGGTTGTTGGCAATTTACATCCCGCCCATCAGCATGACAAGGCTCCCTGTTCTCCATGACCTGTCCTGCCTTTCTGGATTTTACACTTTTTTCAGATGGCCCTTTTGACCGGGGGGCCGTGAGACTTCATTGTAGTGCAGATTTCCTTTACACGCTTGCTTGGTTGGCCAAAAAGTGCGTATGCGTTTTTTCCTGAATATATACAGGAAAAAACGCATACGCCCTTTTTGGCCAAGTGCATCATTGTTGACATTCTGCCTCTTTTCCTACGCTTTAAGTGCAATTCCAGTCTACCCCCTGAAATCGTTTTCCTGAAATTCTGCCCCGCTTTCAAGTCCTCTTTGAAGACTTACTTCAGTACATTTTTGGACGATAGCTGTCATTCATAACTCTGCAGGTTTGTGAATTACAGTGCCCCTGAGCTCATTTCTTCAACTCGTTTTCTTGTGAGCTGGCCGCAAAACCGCAGGATTGCTTCAGGCCCTAATATGTTTCCGGCCGGGCACGCTGAGCCTTTGGTTAATTCCTCTTCCTGGTGGGAAATGAGCGTTCAATTTGCCCGTGCAGACACCAACAGCTAGTCTCTCATTGCTTTTCCCTATTCCTGTTCATCTTGCGCAGAAATTGCAAACTGTGCCAAACAGGAGGTTAATGGCACTGACTCTCCAAGTGGGGAGAGTGTTAGTAAAGCGTTCAAATGTTGAACCCGAGTACCAGGGGACGAAAACTGAGATGCATTTTAAAACGTTTCCCAATCACATGTTGGACCATACTCTGGGTTTCCCATGCATGTTTTAGCTGAAGGAAGAATCCCTTAAACCTGGAGAGTTGGGACCCATGGAATGGGTACCATGCAGTATGACTTCAAAGGGTCTGCGTTTGCTCAACGAACCTCACCAATGCTATCAGCCCGAAGTGTCCAGCCTTATGTCTCATCCAGCTCTGGGTGTAGATGTGGTAAATCCAGGTTGCATCACAAGCCCTGAATGAATTATTTAAGAATTGCTCTCTATTTCACTGTCATTGTGTTTTGTTTTTGAAATTCATTTTGATAATGGGATTTATCGGATTTTCACTGCTGCTTTTAGGCCACTGTACACACGCTTGATTTCCTTATGGAGACATATATATCCATGGGTTTTAAGATTCTTACTTGTCAGGTATCTTCCCAGGCATTGAATATAGGGTGTTGAGTCCATTTCGTTGAGCAAGGAGTAGGTTTTGTCTATTATATATTTGGCTAATGGAACGGTATCTGTGCTAATTTCAATCTCTGGTTTTATGCAGCATCCCAACTGAACTTTCCCCATAAGCAAGCATAAGTTGGTTTTCTAAATTTGAGACCCTGTTCTGTTTTGTAATTCAGTTCATGGGTAGCCAAGTTTACATCCCGTGTATTAGTGATAACTTATGATGTTTCTTTTTCTGTCTGACTTATTTCTCATAGAATCATCGTACCTGAATCCACTCATTATGCCGCTATGGTCCTGATGACGTAGATTTCATTGCTGAGAGATATTCCATTGTACGTGCGTACCACAACTTCTTTATCCATTTTATGCTTTCTCGGATATTTAACTTCTACCGTAGATGTGGTTCTTGTAAACAGAGCCATCCCAAACTTTGGGGTGGCTGTGTGTTTTTGATTTTAATTTCCCTAAGCTATAGGACCATAAGTGGAAGTGCCATAGGCTGTGTTGCTTTGTTTCCTACGTGTTTCAGGAAACACCATACACTTTTCCAGAGTGGCTGTTGGCAATTTAAATCCGCCCATCAGCATAACAAGGCTCCCTGTTCTCCATGACCTGTCCTGCCTTTCTGGATTTTACATTTTTTTCAGATGGCCCTTTTGACCAGGGGGCAGTGAGACTTCATTGTAGTGCAGATTTCCTTTACACGCTTGCTTGGTTGGCCAAAAAGGGCATATGCGTTTTTTCCTGAATATATTCAGGAATAAACGCATACGCCCTTTTTGGCCAAGTGCATCGTTGTCGACATTCTGCCTCTTTTCCTATGCTTTTAGTACAATTCCAGTCTACCCCCTGAAATCGTTTTCCTGCAATTCTGCCCCGCTTTCAAGTCCTCTTGGAAGACTTACTTCAATACATTTTTGGACGATAGCTGTCATTCATAACTCTGCAGGTTTTTGAATTACAGTGACCCTGAGCTCATGTCTTCAACTCGCTTTCTTGTGAGCTGGCCGCAAAACCGCAGGATTGATTCAGGCCAAAGTCTCTTTCCAGCAGGGCACGCTGAGCCTTTGTTTAATTCCTCTTCCTGTTCGGAAATGAGCGTTGCATTTGCCCATGCAGACACCTACAGCTAGTCTCTCATTGCTTCTCCCTATTCCTGTTGATCTTGTGCAGAAATTGGAAAGTGTGCCAAACAGGAGGTGAAATGCACTGACTCTCCAAGTGGGGAGAGTGTTAATAAAGCGTCTGGAATGGTGAACCCGAGTACCAGGGGACGAAAACTGAGATGCATTTGAAAACGTTTCCCAATCACACGGTGGACCATACTATGGGTTTCCCATGCATGTTTTAGCTGAAGGAAGAATCCCTTAAACCTGGAAATTTGGAACCCATGGAATGGGTACCATGCAGTATGACTTCAAAGGGTCTGCGTTTGCTCACCGAACCTCACCAATGCTATCAGCCCGAAGTGTCCAGCCTTATGTCTCACCCAGCTCTGGGTGTAGATGTGGGAAATCCAGGTTGCATCACAAACCCTGAATGAATTATTTAAGAATTGCTCTCTATTTCACTGTCATTGTGTTTTGTTTTTGAAATTTATTTTGATAATGGGATTTATCGGATTTTAACTGCTGTGTTTAGGCCGCTGTACACACGCTTGATTTCCTTATGGAGACATATAAATCCATGGGTTTTAAGATTCTTACTTGTCAAGTATCTTGCCAGGCGTTGAATATGGGGTGTTGAGTCCATTTCGTTGAGCAAGGAGTAGGTCTTGTCTATTATATATTTGGCTTATGGAACGGTATCTGTGCTAATTTCAATCTCTGGTTTTATGCAGCACCCCAACTCACCTTTCCCCATAAGCAAGCATAAGTTGGTTTTCTAAATTTGAGACCCTGTTCTGTTTTGTAATTCAGTTCATGGGTAGCCAAGTTTACATTCCGTGTATTAGTGATATCTTATGATGTTTCTTTTTCTGTGTGACTTATTTCTCGTAGAATCATCATACCTGAATCCACTCATTATGCCGCTACGGGCCTGATGACGTAGATTTCATTGCTGAGTGATATTCCATTGTACGTGCGTACCACAATTTCTTTATCCATTTTTTACTTTCTGGGATATTTTACTTGTACCGTAGACGAGGTTCTTGTAAACAGAGCCGTCCCAAACTCTGGGGTGGCTGTGTGTTTTTGATTTTAATTTCCCTAAGCTATAGGACCATAAGTGGAAGTGCCATAGGCTGTGTTGCTTTGTTTCCTACGTGTTTCTGGAAACACCATACACTTCTCCAGAGTGGTTGTTGGCAATTTACATCCCGCCCATCAGCATGACAAGGCTCCCTGTTCTCCATGACCTGTCCTGCCTTTCTGGATTTTACAATTTTTTCAGATGGCCCTTTTGACCGGGGGGGCAGTGAGACTTCCTTGTAGTGCAGAGTTCCTTTACACGCTTGCTTGGTTGGCCAAAAAGGGCGTATGCGGTTTTTCCTGAATATATTCAGGAAAAAACGCATACGCCCTTTTTGGCCAAGTGCATCGTTGTCGACATTCTGCCTCTTTTCCTATGCTTTTAGTACAATTCCAGTCTACCCCCTGAAATCGTTTTCCTGAAATCCTGCCCCGCTTTCAAGTCCTCTTGGAAGACTTACTTCAATACATTTTTGGACGATAGCTGTCATTCATAACTCTGCAGGTTTGTGAATTACAGTGTCCCTGAGCTCATTTCTTCAACTCGTTTTCTTGTGAGCTGGCCGCAAAACCGCAGGATTGCTTCAGGCCCTAATATGTTTCCGGCCGGGCACGCTGAGCCTTTGGTTAATTCCTCTTCCTGGTGGGAAATGAGCGTTCAATTTGCCCGTGCAGACACCAACAGCTAGTCTCTCATTGCTTCTCCCTATTCCTGTTCATCTTGCGCAGAAATTGCAAACTGTGCCAAACAGGAGGTTAATGGCACTGACTCTCCAAGTGGGGAGAGTGTTAGTAAAGCGTTCAAATGTTGAACCCGAGTACCAGCGGACGAAAACTGAGATGCATTTGAAAACGTTTCCCAATCACATGGTGGACCATACTCTGGGTTTCCCATGCATGTTTTAGCTGAAGGAAGAATCCCTTAATCCTGGAAATTTGGAACCCATGGAATGGGTACCATGCAGTATGACTTCAAAGGGTCTGCGTTTGCTCACCGAACCTCACCAATGCTATCAGCCCGAAGTGTCCAGCCTTATGTCTCACCCAGCTCTGGGTGTAGATGTGGGAAATCCAGGTTGCATCACAAGCCCTGAATGAATTATTTAAGAATTGCTCTCTATTTCACTGTCATTGTGTTTTGTTTTTGAAATTTATTTTGATAATGGGATTTATCGGATTTTCACTGCTGCGTTTAGGCCGCTGTACACACGCTTGATTTCCTTATGGAGACATATAAATCCATGGGTTTTAAGATTCTTACTTGTCAGGTATCTTGCCAGGCATTGAATATGGGGTGTTGAGTCCATTTCGTTGAGCAAGGAGTAGGTCTTGTCTATTATATATTTGGCTTATGGAACGGTATCTGTGCTAATTTCAATCTCTGGTTTTATGCAGCACCGCAACTCACCTTTCCCCATAAGCAAGCATAAGTTGGTTTTCTAAATTTGAGACCCTGTTCTGTTTTGTAATTCAGTTCATGGGTAGCCAAGTTTACATTCCGTGTATTAGTGATATCTTATGATGTTTCTTTTTCTGTGTGACTTATTTCTCGTAGAATCATCATACCAGAATCCACTCATTATGCCGCTACGGGCCTGATGACGTAGATTTCATTGCTGAGTGATATTCCATTGTACGTGCGTACCACAACATCTTTATCCATTTTTTACTTTCTGGGATAATTTACTAGTACCGTAGACGAGGTTCTTGTAAACAGAGCCGTCCCAAACTCTGGGGTGGCTGTGTGTTTTTGAATTTAATTTCCCTAAGCTATAGGACCATAAGTGGAAGTGCCATAGGCTGTGTTGCTTTGTTTCCTACGTGTTTCTGGAAACACCATACACTTCTCCAGAGTGGTTGTTGGCAATTTACATCCCGCCCATCAGCATGACAAGGCTCCCTGTTCTCCATGACCTGTCCTGCCTTTCTGGATTTTACACTTTATTCAGATGGCTCTTTTGACCGGGGGGGCAGTGAGACTTCATTGTAGTGCAGATTTCGTTTACACGCTTGCTTGGTTGGCCAAAAAGGGCGTATGCGTTTTTTCCTGAATATATTCAGGAAAAGACGCATACGCCCTTTTTGGCCAAGTGCATCGTTGTCGACATTCTGCCTCTTTTCCTATGCTTTTAGTACAATTCCAGTCTACCCCCTGAAATCGTTTTCCTGAAATTCTGCCCCGCTTTCAAGTCCTCTTGGAAGACTTACTTCAATACATTTTTGGACGATAGCTGTCATTCATACCTCTGCAGGTTTGTGAATTACAGTGCCCCTGAGCTCATGTCTTCAACTCGCTTTCTTGTGAGCTGGCCGCAAAACCGCAGGATTGCTTCAGGCCAAAGTCTCTTTCTGGCAGGGCACGCTGAGCCTTTGTTTAATTCCTCTTCCTGGTCGGAAATGAGCGTTCCATTTGCCCGTGCCGACACCTACAGCTAGTCTCTCATTGCTTCTCCCTTTTCCTGTTCATTT
This sequence comes from Delphinapterus leucas, assembly GCF_059928025.1. NCBI lineage: Eukaryota > Metazoa > Chordata > Mammalia > Artiodactyla > Monodontidae > Delphinapterus > Delphinapterus leucas. The sequence goes on along the minus strand of NW_028322237.1, from coordinate 13,447,307 downwards.
TGCACAGAAATTGCAAAGTGTGCCAAACAGGAGGTTAAAGGCACTGACTCTCCAAGTGGGGAGAGTGTTAGTAAAGCGTCTGGAATGGTGAACCCGAGTACCAGGGGACGAAAACTGAGATGCATTTGAAAACGTTTCCCAATCACACGGTGGTCCATACTATGGGTTTCCCATGCATGTTTTAGCTGAAGGAGGAATCCCTTAAACCTGGAAATTTGGAACCCATGGAATGGGTACCATGCAGTATGACTTCAAAGGGTCTGCGTTTGCTCACCGAACCTCACCAATGCTATCAGCCCGAAGTGTCCAGCCTTATGTCTCACCCAGCTCTGGGTGTAGATGTGGGAAATCCAGGTTGCATCACAAGCCCTGAATGAATTATTTAAGAATTGCTCTCTATTTCACTGTCATTTTGTTTTGTTTTTGAAATTTATTTTGATAATGGGATTTATCGTATTTTCACTGCTGCGTTTATGCCGCTGTACACACGCTTGATTTCCTTATGGAGACATATAAATCCATGGGTTTTAAGATTCTTACTTGTCAGGTATATTCCCAGGCGTTGAATATGGGGTGTTGAGTCCATTTCGTTGAGCAAGGAGTAGGTCTTGTCTATTATATATTTGGCTTATGGAACGGTATCTGTGCTAATTTCAATCTCTGGTTTTATGCAGCACCCCAACTCACCTTTCCCCATAAGCAAGCATAAGTTGGTTTTCTAAATTTGAGACCCTGTTCTGTTTTGTAATTCAGTTCATGGGTAGCCAAGTTTACATTCCGTGTATTAGTGATATCTTATGATGTTTCTTTTTCTGTGTGACTTATTTCTCGTAGAATCATCATACCTGAATCCACTCATTATGCTGCTACGGGCCTGATGACGTAGATTTTATTGCTGAGTGATATTCCATTGTACGTGCGTACCACAACTTCTTTATCCATTTTTTGCTTTCTGGGATATTTTACTTGTACCGTAGACGAGGTTCTTGTAAACAGAGCCGTCCCAAACTCTGGGGTGGCTCTGTGTTTTTGATTTTAATTTCCCTAAGCTATAGGACCATAAGTGGAAGTGCCATAGGCTGTGTTGCTTTGTTTCCTACGTGTTTCAGGAAACACCATACACTTCTCCAGAGTGGTTGTTGGTAATTTACATCCCACCCATCAGCATGACAAGGCTCCCTGTTCTCCATGACCTGTCCTGCCTTTCTGGATTTTACACTTTTTTCAGATGGCCCTTTTGACCGGGGGGGCAGTGAGACTTCATTGTAGTGCAGATTTCCTTTACACGCTTGCTTGGTTGGCCAAAAAGGGCGTATGCGTTTTTTCCTGAATATATTCAGGAAAAAACGCATACGCTCTTTTTGGCCAAGTGCATCGTTGTCGACATTCTGCCTCTTTTCCTATGCTTTTAGTACAATTCCAGTCTACCCCCGAAATCGTTTTCCTGAAATTCTGCCCCGCTTACAAGTCCTCTTTGAAGACTTACTTCAATACATTTTTGGACGATAACTGTCATTCATAACTCTGCACGTTTGTGAATTACAGTGCCCCTGAGCTCATGTCTTCAACTCGCTTTCTTGTGAGCTGGCCGCAAAACCGCAGGATTCCTTCAGCCCAAAGTCTCTTTCCGGCAGGGCATGCTGAGCCTTTGGTTAATTCCTCTTCCTGGTGGGAAATGATCGTTCAATTTGCCCGTGCAGACACTAACAGCTAGTCTCTCATTGGTTCTCCCTATGCCTGTTCATCTTGCGCAGAAATTGCATACTGTGCCAAACAGGAGGTTAAAGGCACTGACTCTCCAAGTGGGGAGAGTGTTAGTAAAGCGTCTGGAATTGTGAACCCGAGTACCAGAGAATGAAAACTGAGATGCATTTGAAAACGTTTCCCAATCACATGGTGGACCATACTCTGGGTTTAACATGCATGTTTTAGCTCAAGGAAGAATCCCTTAAACCTGGAGAGTTGGGACCCTTGGAATGGGTACCATGCAGTATGACTTCAAGAGGTCTGCGTTTGCTCACCGAACCTCACCAATGCTTTCAGCCCGAAGGGTCCAGCCTTATGTCTCACCCAGCTCTGGGTGTAGATGTGGTAATTCCAGGTTGCATCACAATCCCTGTATGAATTATTTAAGAATTGCTCTCTATTTCACTGTCATTGTGTTTTGTTTTTGAAATTTATTTTGATAATGGGATTTATCGGATTTTCACTGCTGCCTTTAGGCCGCTGTACACACGCTTGACTTCCTTATGGAGACATATAAATCCATGGATTTTAAGATTCTCACTTGTCAGGTATAGTCCCAGGCGTTTCGTCCGTTTCGTTGAGCAAGGAGTAGGTCTTGTCTATTATATATTTGGCTTATGGAACGGTATCTGTGCTAATTTCAATCTCTGGTTTTATGCAGCACCCCAACTGAACTTTCCGCATAAGCAAGCATAAGTTGATTTTCTCAATTTGAGACCATTTTCTGTTTTGTAATTCAGTTCATGTGTAGCCAAGTTTACATTCCGTGTATTAGTCATATCTTATGATGTTTCTTTTTCTGTGAGACTTATTTCTCATAGAATCATCGTAACTGAATCCACTCATTATGGCGCTTCGGGCCTGATGACGTAGATTTCATTGCTGAGTGATATTCCATTGTACGTGCGTATCACAACTTCTTTATCCATTTTTTGCTTTCTCGGATATTTAACTTGTACCATAGACGACGTTCTTGTAAACAGAGCCGTCCCAAATTTTGGGGTGGCTGGGTGTTTTTGATTTTAATTTCCCTAAGCTATAGGACCATAAGTGGAAGTGCCGTTGGCTGTGTTGATTTGTTGCCTACGTGTTTCAGGAAACACTATACACTTCTCCAGAGTGGCTGTTGGCAATTTATATCCCGCACATCAGCATAACTAGGCTCCCTGTTCTCCATGACCTGTCCTGCCTTTCAAGATTTTACACTTTTTTCAGATGGCCCTTTTGATTGGGGAGCAGTGAGACTTCATTGTAGTGCAGATTTCCTTTACACGCCTGCTTGGTTGGCCAAAAAGGGCGTATGCGTTTTTTCCTGAATATATTCAGGAAAAAACGCATACGCCCTTTTTGGCCAAGTGCATCATTGTGGACATTCTGCCTCTTTTCCTATGCTTTAAGTGCAATTCCAGTCTACCCCCTGAAATCGTTTTCCTGAAATTCTGCCCCGCTTTCAACTCCTTTTCGAAGACTTACTTCAATACATTTTTGGACGATAGCTGTCATTCATAACTCTGCAGGTTTGTGAATTTCAGTGGCCCTGAGCTCCTTTCTTCAAGTCACTTTCTTGTGAGCTGGCTGCAAAACCGCAGGATTGCTTAAGGCGCTAATCTGTTTCTGGCAGGGCACGCTGAGTCTTTGGATAATTCCACTTTCTGGTGGGAAATGAGCGTTCCATTTGCCAGTGCAGACACCTACAGCTAGTCTCTCATTGCTTCTCCCTATTCCTGTTCATCTTGCGCAGAAATTGCAAACTGTGCCAAACAGGAGTTTAAAGTCCCTGACTCTCCAAGTGGGGAGAGTGTTAGTAAAGCGTCTGCAATGCTAAACCCGAGTACCAGGGTTCGAAAACTGAGATGCATTTGAAAACGTTTCCCAATCACACGGTGGACCAAACTCTGGGTTTCCCATGCATGTTTTAGCTGAAGGAAGAATCCCTTAAACGTGGAGAGTTGGGACCCATGGAATGGGTACCGTGCAGTATGACTTCAAAGGGTCTGCGTTTGCTCACCGAACCTCACCAGTGCTATCAGCCCGATGTGTCCAGCCTTATGTCTCACCCAGCTCTGGGTGTAGATGTTGTAAATCCAGGTGCATCACAAGCCCTGAATGAATTATTTAAGAATTGCTCTCTATTTCACTGTCATTGTGTTTTGTTTTTGAAATTTATTTTGATAATGGGACTTATCGGATTTTCACTGCTGCGTTTAGGCCGCTGTACACACGCTTGATTTCCTTATGGAGACATATAAATCCATGGGTTTTAAGATTCTTACTTGTCAGGTATCTTCCGAGGCATTGAATATGGGGTGTTGAGTCCATTTCATTGAGCAAGGAGTAGGTCTTGTCTATTATATATTGAGCTTATGGAAAGGTATCTGTGCTAATTTCACTCTCTGGTTTTATGCAGCACCCCAACTCAACTTTCCCCATATGCAAGCATAAGTTGGTTTTCTAAATTTGAGACCCTGTTCTGTTTTGTAATTCAGTTCATGTGTAGGCAAGTTTACATTCCGTGTATTAGTGATATCCTATGATATTTCTTTTTCTGTGTGACTTATTTCTCGTAAAATCATCGTACCTGAATCCACTCATTATGCCGCCACGGGCCTGATGACTTAGATTTCATTGCTGAGTGATATTCCATTGTACGTGCGTACCACAACTTCTTTATCCATTTTTTGCTCTCTCGGATATTTAACTTGTACTGTAGACGAGGTTCTTGTAAACAGAGCCGTCCCAAACTTTGGGGTGGCTGTGTGTTTTTGATTTTAATTTCCCTAAGCTATAGGACCATAAGTGGAAGTGCCATAGGCTGTGTTGCTTTGTTTCCTACGTGTTTCAGGAAACCCCATACACTTCTCCAGAGTGGCTGTTGGCAATTTACACCCCGCCCATCAGCATGACAAGGCTCCCTGTTCTCCATGACCTGTCCTGCCTTTCTGGATTTTACACGTTTTTCAGATGGCGCTTTTCACCGCTGGGCAGTGAGACTTCACTGTAGTGCAGATTTCTTTTACACGCCGACCTGGTTGGCCAAAAAGGGCGTATGCGTTTTTTCCTGAATATATTCAGGAAAAAACGCATACGCCCTTTTTGGCCAAGTGCATCATTGTCGACATTCTGCCTCTTTTCCTATGCTTTAAGTGCAATTCCAGCCTACCCCCTGAAATCGTTTTCCTGAAATTCTGCCCCGCTTTCAAGTCCTCTTTGAAGACTTACTTCAGTACATTTTTGGACGATAGCTGTCATTCATAACTCTGCAGGTTTGTGAATTACAGTGCCCCTGAGCTCATTTCTTCAACTCGTTTTCTTGTGAGCTGGCCGCAAAACCGCAGGATTGCTTCAGGCCCTAATATGTTTCCGGCCGGGCACGCTGAGCCTTTGGTTAATTCCTCTTCCTGGTGGGAAATGAGCGTTCAATTTGCCCGTGCAGACACCAACAGCTAGTCTCTCATTGCTTTTCCCTATTCCTGTTCATCTTGCGCAGAAATTGCAAACTGTGCCAAACAGGAGGTTAATGGCACTGACTCTCCAAGTGGGGAGAGTGTTAGTAAAGCGTTCAAATGTTGAACCCGAGTACCAGGGGACGAAAACTGAGATGCATTTTAAAACGTTTCCCAATCACATGTTGGACCATACACTGGGTTTCCCATGCATGTTTTAGCTGAAGGAAGAATCCCTTAAACCTGGAGAGTTGGGACCCATGGAATGGGTACCATGCAGTATGACTTCAAAGGGTCTGCGTTTGCTCAACGAACCTCACCAATGCTATCAGCCCGAAGTGTCCAGCCTTATGTCTCATCCAGCTCTCGGTGTAGATGTGGTAAATACAGGTTGCATCACAAGCCCTGAATGAATTATTTAAGAATTGCTCTCTATTTCACTGTCATTGTGTTTTGTTTTGAAATTCATTTTGATAATGGGATTTATCGGATTTTCACTGCTGCTTTTAGGCCACTGTACACACGCTTGATTTCCTTATGGAGACATATAAATCCATGGGTTTTAAGATTCTTACTTGTCAGGTATCTTCCCAGGCGTTGAATATAGGGTGTTGAGTCCATTTCGTTGAGCAAGGAGTAGGTTTTGTCTATTATATATTTGGCTTATGGAACGGTATCTGTGCTAATTTCAATCTCTGGTTTTATGCAGCATCCCAACTGACCTTTCCCCATAAGCAAGCATAAGTTGGTTTGCTAAATTTGAGACCCTGTTCTGTTTTGTAATTCAGTTCATGGGTAGCCAAGTTTACATTCCGTGTATTAGTGATAACTTATGATGTTTCTTTTTCTGTCTGACTTATTTCTCATAGAATCATCGTACCTGAATCCACTCATTATGCCGCTACGGTCCTGATGACGTAGATTTCATTGCTGAGTGATATTCCATTGTACGTGCGTACCACAACTTCTTTATCCATTTTATGCTTTCTGGGATATTTAACTGCTACCGTAGATGAGGTTCTTGTAAACAGAGCCATCCCAAACTTTGGGGTGGCTGTGTGTTTTTGATTTTAATTTCCCTAAGCTATAGGACCATAAGTGGAAGTGCCATAGGCTGTGTTGCTTTGTTTCCTACGTGTTTCAGGAAACACCATACACTTTTCCAGAGTGGCTGTTGGCAATTTAAATCCGCCCATCAGCATAACAAGGCTCCCTGTTCTCCATGACCTGTCCTGCCTTTCTGGATTTTACCCTTTTTTCAGGTGGCCCTTTTGACCGGGGGGCAGTGAGACTTCATTTTAGTGCAGATTTCCTTTACACGCTTGCTTGGTTGGCCAAAAAGGGCGTATGCGTTTTTTCCTGAATATATTCAGGTAAAAACGCATACGCCCTTTTTGGCCAAGTGCATCATTGTCAACATTCTGCCTCTTTTCCTATGCTTTAAGTGCAATTCCAGTCTACCCCCTGAAATCGTTTTCCTGAAATTCTGCCCCGCTTTCAAGTCCTCTTCGAAGACTTACTTTTATACATTTTTGGACGATAGGTGTCATTCATAACTCTGCAGGTTTGTGAATTACAGTGCCCCTGAGCTCCTTTCTTCAACTCGCTTTCTTGTGAGCTGGCCGCAAAACCGCAAGATTGCTTCAGGCCCTAATCTGTTTCCGGCAGGGCACGCTGAGCTTTTGGTTAATTCCTCTTCCTGGTGGGAAATGAGCGTTCCATTTGCCCGTGCAGACACCTACAGCTAGTCTCTCATTGCTTCTCCCTATGCCTGTTCATCTTGCGCAGAAATTGCCAAGTGTGCCAAACAGGAGTTTAAATGCACTGACTCTCCAAGTGGGGAGAGTGTTAGTAAAGCGTCTGGAATGGTGAACCCGAGTACCAGGGGACGAAAACTGAGATGCATTTGAAAACGTTTCCCAGTCACACGGTGGACCACACTATGGGTTTCCCATGGATGTTTTAGCTGAAGGAAGAATCCCTTAAACCTGGAAATTTGGTACGCATGGAATGGGTACCATGCAGTATGACTTCAAAGGGTCTGCATTTGCTGACCGAACCTCACCAATGCTATCAGCCCGAAGTGTCCAGCCTTATGTCTCACCCAGCTCTGAGTGTAGATGTGGGAAATCCACGTTGCATCACAAGCCCTGAATGAATTATTTAAGAATTGCTCTCTATTTCACTGTCATTTTGTTTTGTTTTTGAAATTTATTTTGATAATGGGATTTATCGGATTTTAACTGCTGCGTTTAGGCCGCTGTACACACGCTTGATTTCCTTATGGAGACATATAAATCCATGGGTTTTAAGATTCTTACTTGTCAGGTATCTTGCCAGGCGTTGAATATGGGGTGTTGAGTCCATTTCTTTGAGCAAGGAGTAGGTCTTGTCTATTATATATTTGGCTTATGAAACGGTATCTGTGCTAATTTCAATCTCTGGTTTTATGCAGCACCCCAACTCACCTTTCCCCATAAGCAAGCATAAGTTGGTTTTCTAAATTTGAGACCCTGTTCTGTTTTGTAATTCAGTTCATGTGTAGTCAAGTTTACATTCCGTGTATTAGTGATATCTTATGATGTTTCTTTTTCTGTGTGACTTATTTCTCGTAGAATCATCGTACCTGAATCCACTCATTATGCCGCTACGGGACTGATGACGTAGATTTCATTGCTGAGTGATATTCCATTGTACGTGCGTACCACAACATCTTTATCCATTTTTTACTTTCTGGGATATTTTACTTGTACCGTAGACGAGGTTCTTGTAAACAGAGCCGTCCCAAACTCTGGGGTGGCTGTGTGTTTTTGATTTTAATTTCCCTAAGCTATAGGACCATAAGTGGAAGTGCCATAGGCTGTGTTGCTTTGTTTCCTACGTGTTTCTGGAAACACCATACACTTCTCCGGAGTGGTTGTTGGCAATTTACATCCCGCCCATCAGGATGACAAGGCTCCCTGTTCTCCATGACCTGTCCTGCCTTTCTGGATTTTACACTTTTTTCAGATGGCCCTTTTGACCGGGGGGGCAGTGAGACTTCCTTGTAGTGCAGAGTTCCTTTACACGCTTGCTTGGTTGGCCAAAAAGGGCGTATGCGTTCTTTCCTGAATATATTCAGGAAAAAATGCATACGCCCTTTCTGGCCAAGTGCATCATTGTCGACATTCTGCCACTTTTCCTATGCTTTTAGTACAATTCCAGTCTACCCCCTGAAATTGTTTTCCTGAAATTCTGCCCCACTTACAAGTCCTCTTCGAAGACTTACTTCAATACATTTTTGGACGATAGCTGTCATTCATAACTCTGCAGGTTTGTGAATTACAGTGCCCCTGAGCTCATGTCTTCAACTCGCTTTCTTGTGAGCTGGCCGCAAAACCGCAGGATTGCTTCAGGCCATAATCTCTTTCCGGCAGGGCCTGCTGAGCCTTTGTTTAATTCCTCTTCCTGGTCGGAAATGAGTGTTCCTTTTGCCCGTGCAGGCACCTACAGCTAGTCTCTCATTGGTTCTCCCTATTCCTGTACATCTTGCGCAGAAATTGCACACTGTGCCAAACAGGAGGTTAATGGCACTGACTCTCCAAGTGGGGAGAGTGTTAGTAAAGCGTCTGGAATGGTGAACCCGAGTACCAGGGGACGATAACTGAGATGCATTTGAAAACGTTTCCCGGTCACACAGTGCACTGTACTGTGGGTTTCCCATGCATGTTTTAGCTGAAGGAAGAATTCCTTAAACCTGGAGAGTTGGGACCCATGGAATGGTTACCATGCAGTATGACTTCAAAGGGTCTGCGTTTGCTCACCGAACCTCACCAATTCTATCAGCCCGAAGTGTCCAGCCTTATGTCTCACCCAGCTCTGGGTGTAGATGTGGTAAATCCAGGTTGCATCACAAACGCTGAATGAATTATTTAAGAATTGCTCTCTATTTCACTGTCATTTTGTTTTGTTTATGAAATTTATTTTGATAATGGGATTTATCGGATTTTCACTGCTGCGTTTAGGCCGCTGTACACAAGCTTGATTTCCTTATGGAGACATATAAATCCATGGGTTTTAAGATTCTTACTTGTCAGGTATCTAGCCAGGCGTTGAATATGGGGTGTTGAGTCCATTTCGTTGAGCAAGGAGTAGGGCTTGTCTATTATATATTTGGCTTATGGAACGGTATCTGTGCTAATTTCAATCTCTGGTTTTATGCAGCACCCCAACTCACCTTTCCCCATAAGCAAGCATAAGTTGGTTTTCTAAATTTGAGACCCTGTTCTGTTTTGTAATTCAGTTTATGTGTAGCCAAGTTTACATTCCGTGTATTACTGATATATTATGATGATTCTTTTTCTGTGTGACTTATTTCTCGTAGAATCATCGTACCTGAATCCACTCATTATGCCGCTATGGGCCTGAAGACGTAGATTTCATTGCTGAGTGATATTCCATTGTACGTGCGTACCAGAACTTCTTTATCCATTTTTTCCTTTCTCGGATATTTAACTTGTACCGTAGACAAGGTTCTTGTAAACAGAGCCATCCCAAACTTTGGGGTGGCTGTGTGTTTTTGATTTTAATTTCCCTAAGCTATAGGACCATAAGTGGAAGAGACATAGGCTGTGTTGCTTTGTTTCCTACGTGTTTCAGGATACACCATACATTTCTCCAGAGTGGCTGTTGGCAATTTACATCCCGCCCATCAGCATAACAAGGCTCCCTGTTCTCCATGTCCTGTCCTGTCTTTCTGGATTTTACACTTTTTTCAGATGGCCCTTTTGACCGGGGGGCAGTGAGACTTCATTGTAGTGCAGATTTCCTTTACACGCTTGCTTGGTTGGCCAAAAAGTGCGTATGCGTTTTTTCCTGAATATATTCAGGAAAAAACGCATACGCCCTTTTTGGCCAAGTGCATCATTGTTGACATTCTGCCTCTTTTCCTACGCTTTAAGTGCAATTCCAGTCTACCCCCTGAAATCGTTTTCCTGAAATTCTGCCCCGCTTTCAAGTCCTCTTTGAAGACTTACTTCAGTACATTTTTGGACGATAGCTGTCATTCATAACTCTGCAGTTTTGTGAATTACAGTGCCCCTGAGCTCCTTTCTTCAACTCGCTTTCTTGTGAGCTGGCCGCAAAACCGCAGGATTGCTTCCGGCCCTAATCTCTTTCCAGCAGGGCACGCTGAGACTTTGGTTAATTCCTCTTCCTGGTGGGAAATGAGCGTTCCATTTGCCCGTTCAAACACCAACAGCTAGTCTCTCATTGGTTCTCCCTATGCCTGTTCATCTTGCGCAGAAATTGCAAACTGTGCCAAACAGGAGGTTAAAGGCACTGACTCTCCAAGTGGGGAGAGTGTTAGTAAAGCGTCTGGAATGGTGAACCCGAGTACCAGGGGACGAAAACTAAGATGCATTTGAAAACGTTTCCCAATCACACGGCGGACGATAGTCTGGGTTTCCCATTCATGTTTTAGCTGAAGGAAGAATCCCTTAAACCTGGAGAGTTGGGACCCATGGAATGGGTACCATGCAGTATGACTTCAAAGGGTCTGCGTTTGCTCACCGAACCTCACCAATGCTATCAGCCCGAAGGGTCCAGCCTTATGTCTCACCCAGCTCTGGGTGTAGATGTGGTAAATCCAGGTTGCATCACAAGCCCTGAATGAATTATTTAAGAATTGCTCTCTATTTCACTGTCATTGTGTTTTGTTTTTGAAATTTATTTTGATAATGGGATTTATCGGATTTTCACTGCTGCGTTTAGGCCGCTGTACACACGCTTGATTTCCTTATGGAGACATATAAATCCATGGGTTTTAAGATTCTTACTTGTCAGGTATCTTGCCAGGCGTTGAATATGGGGTGTTGAGTCCATTTCGTTGAGCAAGGAGTAGGGCTTGTCTATTATATATTTGGCTTATGGAACGGTATCTATGCTAATTTCAATCTCTGGTTTTATGCAGCACCCCAACTCACCTTTCCCCATAAGCAAGCATAAGTTGGTTTTCTAAATTTGAGACCCTGTTCTGTTTTGTATTTCAGTTCATGTGTAGCCAACTTTACATTCCGTGTATTAGTGATATCTTATGATGTTTCTTTTTCTGTGTGACTTATTTCTCGTAGAATCATCGTACCTGAATCCACTCATTATGCCGCTACGGGCCTGATGACGTGGATTTCTTTGCTGAGTGATATTCCATTGTACGTGCGTACCACAACTTCTTTATCCATTTTTTGCTTTCTGGGATATTTTACTTGTACCGTAGACGAGGTTCTTGTAAACAGAGCCGTCCCAAACTCTGGGGTGGCTGTGTGTTTTTGATTTTAATTTCCCTAAGCTATAGGACCATAAGTGGAAGTGCCATAGGCTGTGTTGCTTTGTTTCCTATGTGTTTCTGGAAAAACCATACACTTCTCCAGAGTGGTTGTTGGCAATTTACATCCCGCCCATCAGCATGACAAGGCTCCCTGTTCTCCATGACCTGTCCTGCCTTTCTGGATTTTACACTTTTTTCAGATGGCCCTTTTGACCGGGGGGCCGTGAGACTTCATTGTAGTGCAGATTTCCTTTACACGCTTGCTTGGTTGGCCAAAAAGTGCGTATGCGTTTTTTCCTGAATATATACAGGAAAAAACGCATACGCCCTTTTTGGCCAAGTGCATCATTGTTGACATTCTGCCTCTTTTCCTACGCTTTAAGTGCAATTCCAGTCTACCCCCTGAAATCGTTTTCCTGAAATTCTGCCCCGCTTTCAAGTCCTCTTTGAAGACTTACTTCAGTACATTTTTGGACGATAGCTGTCATTCATAACTCTGCAGGTTTGTGAATTACAGTGCCCCTGAGCTCATTTCTTCAACTCGTTTTCTTGTGAGCTGGCCGCAAAACCGCAGGATTGCTTCAGGCCCTAATATGTTTCCGGCCGGGCACGCTGAGCCTTTGGTTAATTCCTCTTCCTGGTGGGAAATGAGCGTTCAATTTGCCCGTGCAGACACCAACAGCTAGTCTCTCATTGCTTTTCCCTATTCCTGTTCATCTTGCGCAGAAATTGCAAACTGTGCCAAACAGGAGGTTAATGGCACTGACTCTCCAAGTGGGGAGAGTGTTAGTAAAGCGTTCAAATGTTGAACCCGAGTACCAGGGGACGAAAACTGAGATGCATTTTAAAACGTTTCCCAATCACATGTTGGACCATACTCTGGGTTTCCCATGCATGTTTTAGCTGAAGGAAGAATCCCTTAAACCTGGAGAGTTGGGACCCATGGAATGGGTACCATGCAGTATGACTTCAAAGGGTCTGCGTTTGCTCAACGAACCTCACCAATGCTATCAGCCCGAAGTGTCCAGCCTTATGTCTCATCCAGCTCTGGGTGTAGATGTGGTAAATCCAGGTTGCATCACAAGCCCTGAATGAATTATTTAAGAATTGCTCTCTATTTCACTGTCATTGTGTTTTGTTTTTGAAATTCATTTTGATAATGGGATTTATCGGATTTTCACTGCTGCTTTTAGGCCACTGTACACACGCTTGATTTCCTTATGGAGACATATATATCCATGGGTTTTAAGATTCTTACTTGTCAGGTATCTTCCCAGGCATTGAATATAGGGTGTTGAGTCCATTTCGTTGAGCAAGGAGTAGGTTTTGTCTATTATATATTTGGCTAATGGAACGGTATCTGTGCTAATTTCAATCTCTGGTTTTATGCAGCATCCCAACTGAACTTTCCCCATAAGCAAGCATAAGTTGGTTTTCTAAATTTGAGACCCTGTTCTGTTTTGTAATTCAGTTCATGGGTAGCCAAGTTTACATCCCGTGTATTAGTGATAACTTATGATGTTTCTTTTTCTGTCTGACTTATTTCTCATAGAATCATCGTACCTGAATCCACTCATTATGCCGCTATGGTCCTGATGACGTAGATTTCATTGCTGAGAGATATTCCATTGTACGTGCGTACCACAACTTCTTTATCCATTTTATGCTTTCTCGGATATTTAACTTCTACCGTAGATGTGGTTCTTGTAAACAGAGCCATCCCAAACTTTGGGGTGGCTGTGTGTTTTTGATTTTAATTTCCCTAAGCTATAGGACCATAAGTGGAAGTGCCATAGGCTGTGTTGCTTTGTTTCCTACGTGTTTCAGGAAACACCATACACTTTTCCAGAGTGGCTGTTGGCAATTTAAATCCGCCCATCAGCATAACAAGGCTCCCTGTTCTCCATGACCTGTCCTGCCTTTCTGGATTTTACATTTTTTTCAGATGGCCCTTTTGACCAGGGGGCAGTGAGACTTCATTGTAGTGCAGATTTCCTTTACACGCTTGCTTGGTTGGCCAAAAAGGGCATATGCGTTTTTTCCTGAATATATTCAGGAATAAACGCATACGCCCTTTTTGGCCAAGTGCATCGTTGTCGACATTCTGCCTCTTTTCCTATGCTTTTAGTACAATTCCAGTCTACCCCCTGAAATCGTTTTCCTGCAATTCTGCCCCGCTTTCAAGTCCTCTTGGAAGACTTACTTCAATACATTTTTGGACGATAGCTGTCATTCATAACTCTGCAGGTTTTTGAATTACAGTGCCCCTGAGCTCATGTCTTCAACTCGCTTTCTTGTGAGCTGGCCGCAAAACCGCAGGATTGATTCAGGCCAAAGTCTCTTTCCAGCAGGGCACGCTGAGCCTTTGTTTAATTCCTCTTCCTGTTCGGAAATGAGCGTTGCATTTGCCCATGCAGACACCTACAGCTAGTCTCTCATTGCTTCTCCCTATTCCTGTTGATCTTGTGCAGAAATTGCAAAGTGTGCCAAACAGGAGGTGAAATGCACTGACTCTCCAAGTGGGGAGAGTGTTAATAAAGCGTCTGGAATGGTGAACCCGAGTACCAGGGGACGAAAACTGAGATGCATTTGAAAACGTTTCCCAATCACACGGTGGACCATACTATGGGTTTCCCATGCATGTTTTAGCTGAAGGAAGAATCCCTTAAACCTGGAAATTTGGAACCCATGGAATGGGTACCATGCAGTATGACTTCAAAGGGTCTGCGTTTGCTCACCGAACCTCACCAATGCTATCAGCCCGAAGTGTCCAGCCTTATGTCTCACCCAGCTCTGGGTGTAGATGTGGGAAATCCAGGTTGCATCACAAACCCTGAATGAATTATTTAAGAATTGCTCTCTATTTCACTGTCATTGTGTTTTGTTTTTGAAATTTATTTTGATAATGGGATTTATCGGATTTTAACTGCTGTGTTTAGGCCGCTGTACACACGCTTGATTTCCTTATGGAGACATATAAATCCATGGGTTTTAAGATTCTTACTTGTCAAGTATCTTGCCAGGCGTTGAATATGGGGTGTTGAGTCCATTTCGTTGAGCAAGGAGTAGGTCTTGTCTATTATATATTTGGCTTATGGAACGGTATCTGTGCTAATTTCAATCTCTGGTTTTATGCAGCACCCCAACTCACCTTTCCCCATAAGCAAGCATAAGTTGGTTTTCTAAATTTGAGACCCTGTTCTGTTTTGTAATTCAGTTCATGGGTAGCCAAGTTTACATTCCGTGTATTAGTGATATCTTATGATGTTTCTTTTTCTGTGTGACTTATTTCTCGTAGAATCATCATACCTGAATCCACTCATTATGCCGCTACGGGCCTGATGACGTAGATTTCATTGCTGAGTGATATTCCATTGTACGTGCGTACCACAATTTCTTTATCCATTTTTTACTTTCTGGGATATTTTACTTGTACCGTAGACGAGGTTCTTGTAAACAGAGCCGTCCCAAACTCTGGGGTGGCTGTGTGTTTTTGATTTTAATTTCCCTAAGCTATAGGACCATAAGTGGAAGTGCCATAGGCTGTGTTGCTTTGTTTCCTACGTGTTTCTGGAAACACCATACACTTCTCCAGAGTGGTTGTTGGCAATTTACATCCCGCCCATCAGCATGACAAGGCTCCCTGTTCTCCATGACCTGTCCTGCCTTTCTGGATTTTACAATTTTTTCAGATGGCCCTTTTGACCGGGGGGGCAGTGAGACTTCCTTGTAGTGCAGAGTTCCTTTACACGCTTGCTTGGTTGGCCAAAAAGGGCGTATGCGGTTTTTCCTGAATATATTCAGGAAAAAACGCATACGCCCTTTTTGGCCAAGTGCATCGTTGTCGACATTCTGCCTCTTTTCCTATGCTTTTAGTACAATTCCAGTCTACCCCCTGAAATCGTTTTCCTGAAATCCTGCCCCGCTTTCAAGTCCTCTTGGAAGACTTACTTCAATACATTTTTGGACGATAGCTGTCATTCATAACTCTGCAGGTTTGTGAATTACAGTGTCCCTGAGCTCATTTCTTCAACTCGTTTTCTTGTGAGCTGGCCGCAAAACCGCAGGATTGCTTCAGGCCCTAATATGTTTCCGGCCGGGCACGCTGAGCCTTTGGTTAATTCCTCTTCCTGGTGGGAAATGAGCGTTCAATTTGCCCGTGCAGACACCAACAGCTAGTCTCTCATTGCTTCTCCCTATTCCTGTTCATCTTGCGCAGAAATTGCAAACTGTGCCAAACAGGAGGTTAATGGCACTGACTCTCCAAGTGGGGAGAGTGTTAGTAAAGCGTTCAAATGTTGAACCCGAGTACCAGCGGACGAAAACTGAGATGCATTTGAAAACGTTTCCCAATCACATGGTGGACCATACTCTGGGTTTCCCATGCATGTTTTAGCTGAAGGAAGAATCCCTTAATCCTGGAAATTTGGAACCCATGGAATGGGTACCATGCAGTATGACTTCAAAGGGTCTGCGTTTGCTCACCGAACCTCACCAATGCTATCAGCCCGAAGTGTCCAGCCTTATGTCTCACCCAGCTCTGGGTGTAGATGTGGGAAATCCAGGTTGCATCACAAGCCCTGAATGAATTATTTAAGAATTGCTCTCTATTTCACTGTCATTGTGTTTTGTTTTTGAAATTTATTTTGATAATGGGATTTATCGGATTTTCACTGCTGCGTTTAGGCCGCTGTACACACGCTTGATTTCCTTATGGAGACATATAAATCCATGGGTTTTAAGATTCTTACTTGTCAGGTATCTTGCCAGGCATTGAATATGGGGTGTTGAGTCCATTTCGTTGAGCAAGGAGTAGGTCTTGTCTATTATATATTTGGCTTATGGAACGGTATCTGTGCTAATTTCAATCTCTGGTTTTATGCAGCACCCCAACTCACCTTTCCCCATAAGCAAGCATAAGTTGGTTTTCTAAATTTGAGACCCTGTTCTGTTTTGTAATTCAGTTCATGGGTAGCCAAGTTTACATTCCGTGTATTAGTGATATCTTATGATGTTTCTTTTTCTGTGTGACTTATTTCTCGTAGAATCATCATACCAGAATCCACTCATTATGCCGCTACGGGCCTGATGACGTAGATTTCATTGCTGAGTGATATTCCATTGTACGTGCGTACCACAACATCTTTATCCATTTTTTACTTTCTGGGATAATTTACTAGTACCGTAGACGAGGTTCTTGTAAACAGAGCCGTCCCAAACTCTGGGGTGGCTGTGTGTTTTTGAATTTAATTTCCCTAAGCTATAGGACCATAAGTGGAAGTGCCATAGGCTGTGTTGCTTTGTTTCCTACGTGTTTCTGGAAACACCATACACTTCTCCAGAGTGGTTGTTGGCAATTTACATCCCGCCCATCAGCATGACAAGGCTCCCTGTTCTCCATGACCTGTCCTGCCTTTCTGGATTTTACACTTTATTCAGATGGCTCTTTTGACCGGGGGGGCAGTGAGACTTCATTGTAGTGCAGATTTCGTTTACACGCTTGCTTGGTTGGCCAAAAAGGGCGTATGCGTTTTTTCCTGAATATATTCAGGAAAAGACGCATACGCCCTTTTTGGCCAAGTGCATCGTTGTCGACATTCTGCCTCTTTTCCTATGCTTTTAGTACAATTCCAGTCTACCCCCTGAAATCGTTTTCCTGAAATTCTGCCCCGCTTTCAAGTCCTCTTGGAAGACTTACTTCAATACATTTTTGGACGATAGCTGTCATTCATACCTCTGCAGGTTTGTGAATTACAGTGCCCCTGAGCTCATGTCTTCAACTCGCTTTCTTGTGAGCTGGCCGCAAAACCGCAGGATTGCTTCAGGCCAAAGTCTCTTTCTGGCAGGGCACGCTGAGCCTTTGTTTAATTCCTCTTCCTGGTCGGAAATGAGCGTTCCATTTGCCCGTGCCGACACCTACAGCTAGTCTCTCATTGCTTCTCCCTTTTCCTGTTCATTTTGCACAGAAATTGCAAAGTGTGCCAAACAGGAGGTTAAAGGCACTGACTCTCCAAGTGGGGAGAGTGTTAGTAAAGCGTCTGGAATGGTGAACCCGAGTACCAGGGGACGAAAACTGAGATGCATTTGAAAACGTTTCCCAATCACACGGTGGTCCATACTATGGGTTTCCCATGCATGTTTTAGCTGAAGGAGGAATCCCTTAAACCTGGAAATTTGGAACCCATGGAATGGGTACCATGCAGTATGACTTCAAAGGGTCTGCGTTTGCTCACCGAACCTCACCAATGCTATCAGCCCGAAGTGTCCAGCCTTATGTCTCACCCAGCTCTGGGTGTAGATGTGGGAAATCCAGGTTGCATCACAAGCCCTGAATGAATTATTTAAGAATTGCTCTCTATTTCACTGTCATTTTGTTTTGTTTTTGAAATTTATTTTGATAATGGGATTTATCGTATTTTCACTGCTGCGTTTATGCCGCTGTACACACGCTTGATTTCCTTATGGAGACATATAAATCCATGGGTTTTAAGATTCTTACTTGTCAGGTATATTCCCAGGCGTTGAATATGGGGTGTTGAGTCCATTTCGTTGAGCAAGGAGTAGGTCTTGTCTATTATATATTTGGCTTATGGAACGGTATCTGTGCTAATTTCAATCTCTGGTTTTATGCAGCACCCCAACTCACCTTTCCCCATAAGCAAGCATAAGTTGGTTTTCTAAATTTGAGACCCTGTTCTGTTTTGTAATTCAGTTCATGGGTAGCCAAGTTTACATTCCGTGTATTAGTGATATCTTATGATGTTTCTTTTTCTGTGTGACTTATTTCTCGTAGAATCATCATACCTGAATCCACTCATTATGCTGCTACGGGCCTGATGACGTAGATTTTATTGCTGAGTGATATTCCATTGTACGTGCGTACCACAACTTCTTTATCCATTTTTTGCTTTCTGGGATATTTTACTTGTACCGTAGACGAGGTTCTTGTAAACAGAGCCGTCCCAAACTCTGGGGTGGCTGTGTGTTTTTGATTTTAATTTCCCTAAGCTATAGGACCATAAGTGGAAGTGCCATAGGCTGTGTTGCTTTGTTTCCTACGTGTTTCAGGAAACACCATACACTTCTCCAGAGTGGTTGTTGGTAATTTACATCCCACCCATCAGCATGACAAGGCTCCCTGTTCTCCATGACCTGTCCTGCCTTTCTGGATTTTACACTTTTTTCAGATGGCCCTTTTGACCGGGGGGGCAGTGAGACTTCATTGTAGTGCAGATTTCCTTTACACGCTTGCTTGGTTGGCCAAAAAGGGCGTATGCGTTTTTTCCTGAATATATTCAGGAAAAAACGCATACGCTCTTTTTGGCCAAGTGCATCGTTGTCGACATTCTGCCTCTTTTCCTATGCTTTTAGTACAATTCCAGTCTACCCCCGAAATCGTTTTCCTGAAATTCTGCCCCGCTTACAAGTCCTCTTTGAAGACTTACTTCAATACATTTTTGGACGATAACTGTCATTCATAACTCTGCACGTTTGTGAATTACAGTGCCCCTGAGCTCATGTCTTCAACTCGCTTTCTTGTGAGCTGGCCGCAAAACCGCAGGATTCCTTCAGCCCAAAGTCTCTTTCCGGCAGGGCATGCTGAGCCTTTGGTTAATTCCTCTTCCTGGTGGGAAATGATCGTTCAATTTGCCCGTGCAGACACTAACAGCTAGTCTCTCATTGGTTCTCCCTATGCCTGTTCATCTTGCGCAGAAATTGCATACTGTGCCAAACAGGAGGTTAAAGGCACTGACTCTCCAAGTGGGGAGAGTGTTAGTAAAGCGTCTGGAATTGTGAACCCGAGTACCAGAGAATGAAAACTGAGATGCATTTGAAAACGTTTCCCAATCACATGGTGGACCATACTCTGGGTTTAACATGCATGTTTTAGCTCAAGGAAGAATCCCTTAAACCTGGAGAGTTGGGACCCTTGGAATGGGTACCATGCAGTATGACTTCAAGAGGTCTGCGTTTGCTCACCGAACCTCACCAATGCTTTCAGCCCGAAGGGTCCAGCCTTATGTCTCACCCAGCTCTGGGTGTAGATGTGGTAATTCCAGGTTGCATCACAATCCCTGTATGAATTATTTAAGAATTGCTCTCTATTTCACTGTCATTGTGTTTTGTTTTTGAAATTTATTTTGATAATGGGATTTATCGGATTTTCACTGCTGCATTTAGGCCGCTGTACACACGCTTGACTTCCTTATGGAGACATATAAATCCATGGATTTTAAGATTCTCACTTGTCAGGTATAGTCCCAGGCGTTTCGTCCGTTTCGTTGAGCAAGGAGTAGGTCTTGTCTATTATATATTTGGCTTATGGAACGGTATCTGTGCTAATTTCAATCTCTGGTTTTATGCAGCACCCCAACTGAACTTTCCGCATAAGCAAGCATAAGTTGATTTTCTCAATTTGAGACCATTTTCTGTTTTGTAATTCAGTTCATGTGTAGCCAAGTTTACATTCCGTGTATTAGTCATATCTTATGATGTTTCTTTTTCTGTGAGACTTATTTCTCATAGAATCATCGTAACTGAATCCACTCATTATGGCGCTTCGGGCCTGATGACGTAGATTTCATTGCTGAGTGATATTCCATTGTACGTGCGTATCACAACTTCTTTATCCATTTTTTGCTTTCTCGGATATTTAACTTGTACCATAGACGACGTTCTTGTAAACAGAGCCGTCCCAAATTTTGGGGTGGCTGGGTGTTTTTGATTTTAATTTCCCTAAGCTATAGGACCATAAGTGGAAGTGCCGTTGGCTGTGTTGATTTGTTGCCTACGTGTTTCAGGAAACACTATACACTTCTCCAGAGTGGCTGTTGGCAATTTATATCCCGCACATCAGCATAACTAGGCTCCCTGTTCTCCATGACCTGTCCTGCCTTTCAAGATTTTACACTTTTTTCAGATGGCCCTTTTGATTGGGGAGCAGTGAGACTTCATTGTAGTGCAGATTTCCTTTACACGCCTGCTTGGTTGGCCAAAAAGGGCGTATGCGTTTTTTCCTGAATATATTCAGGAAAAAACGCATACGCCCTTTTTGGCCAAGTGCATCATTGTGGACATTCTGCCTCTTTTCCTATGCTTTAAGTGCAATTCCAGTCTACCCCCTGAAATCGTTTTCCTGAAATTCTGCCCCGCTTTCAACTCCTTTTCGAAGACTTACTTCAATACATTTTTGGACGATAGCTGTCATTCATAACTCTGCAGGTTTGTGAATTTCAGTGGCCCTGAGCTCCTTTCTTCAAGTCACTTTCTTGTGAGCTGGCTGCAAAACCGCAGGATTGCTTAAGGCGCTAATCTGTTTCTGGCAGGGCACGCTGAGTCTTTGGATAATTCCACTTTCTGGTGGGAAATGAGCGTTCCATTTGCCAGTGCAGACACCTACAGCTAGTCTCTCATTGCTTCTCCCTATTCCTGTTCATCTTGCGCAGAAATTGCAAACTGTGCCAAAAAGGAGTTTAAAGTCCCTGACTCTCCAAGTGGGGAGAGTGTTAGTAAAGCGTCTGCAATGCTAAACCCGAGTACCAGGGTTCGAAAACTGAGATGCATTTGAAAACGTTTCCCAATCACACGGTGGACCAAACTCTGGGTTTCCCATGCATGTTTTAGCTGAAGGAAGAATCCCTTAAACGTGGAGAGTTGGGACCCATGGAATGGGTACCGTGCAGTATGACTTCAAAGGGTCTGCGTTTGCTCACCGAACCTCACCAGTGCTATCAGCCCGATGTGTCCAGCCTTATGTCTCACCCAGCTCTGGGTGTAGATGTTGTAAATCCAGGTGCATCACAAGCCCTGAATGAATTATTTAAGAATTGCTCTCTATTTCACTGTCATTGTGTTTTGTTTTTGAAATTTATTTTGATAATGGGACTTATCGGATTTTCACTGCTGCGTTTAGGCCGCTGTACACACGCTTGATTTCCTTATGGAGACATATAAATCCATGGGTTTTAAGATTCTTACTTGTCAGGTATCTTCCGAGGCATTGAATATGGGGTGTTGAGTCCATTTCATTGAGCAAGGAGTAGGTCTTGTCTATTATATATTGAGCTTATGGAAAGGTATCTGTGCTAATTTCACTCTCTGGTTTTATGCAGCACCCCAACTCAACTTTCCCCATATGCAAGCATAAGTTGGTTTTCTAAATTTGAGACCCTGTTCTGTTTTGTAATTCAGTTCATGTGTAGGCAAGTTTACATTCCGTGTATTAGTGATATCCTATGATATTTCTTTTTCTGTGTGACTTATTTCTCGTAAAATCATCGTACCTGAATCCACTCATTATGCCGCCACGGGCCTGATGACTTAGATTTCATTGCTGAGTGATATTCCATTGTACGTGCGTACCACAACTTCTTTATCCATTTTTTGCTCTCTCGGATATTTAACTTGTACTGTAGACGAGGTTCTTGTAAACAGAGCCGTCCCAAACTTTGGGGTGGCTGTGTGTTTTTGATTTTAATTTCCCTAAGCTATAGGACCATAAGTGGAAGTGCCATAGGCTGTGTTGCTTTGTTTCCTACGTGTTTCAGGAAACCCCATACACTTCTCCAGAGTGGCTGTTGGCAATTTACACCCCGCCCATCAGCATGACAAGGCTCCCTGTTCTCCATGACCTGTCCTGCCTTTCTGGATTTTACACGTTTTTCAGATGGCGCTTTTCACCGCTGGGCAGTGAGACTTCACTGTAGTGCAGATTTCTTTTACACGCCGACCTGGTTGGCCAAAAAGGGCGTATGCGTTTTTTCCTGAATATATTCAGGAAAAAACGCATACGCCCTTTTTGGCCAAGTGCATCATTGTCGACATTCTGCCTCTTTTCCTATGCTTTAAGTGCAATTCCAGCCTACCCCCTGAAATCGTTTTCCTGAAATTCTGCCCCGCTTTCAAGTCCTCTTCGAAGACTTACTTCAGTACATTTTTGGACGATAGCTGTCATTCATAACTCTGCAGGTTTGTGAATTACAGTGCCCCTGAGCTCCTTTCCTCAACACGCTTTCTTGTGATCTGGCCGCAAAACCGCAGGATTGCTTCAGGCCCTAATCTGTTTCCGGCAGGGCACGCTGAGCCTTTGGTTAATTCCTCTTCCTGGTGGGAAATGAGCGTTCCATTTGCCCGTGCAGACACCTACAGCTAGTCTCTCATTGGTTCTCCCTATTCCTGTTCATCTTGCGCAGAAATTGCAAACTGTGCCAAACAGGACGTTAAAGGCACTGACTCTCCAAGAGGGGAGAATGTTAGTAAAGCGTCTGGAATGGTGAACCCGAGTACCAGGGTTCGAAAACTGAGATGCATTTGAAAACGTTTCCCAATCACACGGTGGACCATACTCTGGGTTTCCCATGCATGTTTTAGCTAAGGAAGAATCCCTTAAACGTGGAGAGTTGGGACCCATGGAATGGGTACCATGCAGTATGACTTCAAAGGGTCTGCGTTTGGTCACCGAAGCTCACCAATGCTATCAGCCCGAAGTGTGCAGCCTTATGTCTCACCCAGCTCTGGGTGTAGATGTGGTAAATCCAGGTTGCATCACAAGCCCTGAATGAATTATTTAAGAATTGCTCTCTATTTCACTGTCATTGTGTTTTGTTTTTGAAATTTATTTTTATAATGGGATTTATCGGATTTTCACTGCTGCATTTAGGCCGCTGTACACACGCTTTATTTCCTTATGGAGACATATAAATCCATGGGTTTTAAGATTCTTAATTGTCAGGTATCTTGCCAGGCGTTGAATATGGGGTGTTGAGTCCATTTCGTTGAGCAAGGAGTAGGTATTCTCTATTATATATTTGGCTTATGGAATGGTATCTGTGCTAATTTCAATCTCTACTTTTATGCAGCACCCCAACTCACCTTTCCCCATAAGCAAGCATAAGTTGGTTTTCTAAATTTGAGACCCTGTTCTGTTTTGTAATTCAGTTCATGTGTGGCCAAGTTTACATTCCGTGTATTAGTGATATCTTATGATGTTTCTTTTTCTGTGTGACTTATTTCTCGTAGAATCATCGTACCTGAATCCACTCATTATGCCGCTACGGGCCTGATGACGTAGGTTTCATTACTGAGTGATATTCCATTGTACGTGCGTACCACAAATTCTTTATCCATTTTTTGCTTTCTCGGATATTTAACTTGTACCGTAGATGAGGTTCTTGTAAACAGAGCCGTCCCAAATTTTGGGGTGGCTGTGTGATTTTGATTTTAATTTCTCTATGCTATAGGACCATAAGTGGAAGTGCCATAGGCTGTGTTGCTTTTTTTCCTACGTGTTTCAGGAAACACCATACACTTCTCCAGAGTGGCTGTTGGCAATTTACATCCCGCCCATCAGCATAACAAGGCTCCCTGTTCTCCATGACCTGTCCTGCCTTTCTGGAATTTACACATTTTTCAGATGGCCCTTTTGACCGGGGGGCAGTGAGACTTCATTGTAGTGCACATTTCCTTTACACGGTTGCTTGGTTGGCCAAAAAGGGCGTATGCGTTTTTTCCTGAATATATTCAGGAAAAAACGCATACGCCCTTTTTGGCCAAGTGCATCATTGTCGACATTCTGCCTCTAATCTTATTCTTTAAGTGCAATTCCATTCTACCCCCTGAAATCGTTTTCCTGAAATTCTGCCCCGATTTCAAGTCCTCTTCGAAGACTTACTTCAAAATATTTTTGGACGATAGCTGTCATTCATTACTCTGCAGGTTTGTGAATTACAGTGCCCCTGAGCTCCTTTCTTCAACTCGCTTTCTTGTGAGCTGGCCGCAAACCCGAAGGATTGCTTCAGGCCCTAATATAGTTCCGGCATGGCATGCTGAGCCTTTGGTTAATTCCTCTTCCTTGTGGGAAATGAGCGTTAAATTTGCATGTGCAGACACCTTCACATGAGTCGTCATGGTGCCCCTTTGCCCCGGTTATCTCTATGGAGGTTGGAGTTGGAGGGCCTCCCCACTCAAGATCAGTGTGCCCACGGAGCCAACCCTGCAACTTCAGGGCATGGTTGGGGGTGAGGATCACCACGAGGGTTCCTTTTCCCTTAGGAGGGAGGTGGCCTTTTGGGCTGCTGATTTCCAGGTTATCAGATACTGCCAGTATCTTGGCCAGATGTGGCGGTGGGCCAAGCCCCTTGGTGACCGTAGTTTATCCTACCTGGATCGCATTCTTGCATTGTTCCATTTCAAGTGGTCCCAGGTTTTGCACTAATACTCCAGTGGCGATTCACCGTTCACCAGGAATGTAAAGGTCAAAGGGTTTAGCTAAATTAGGGAGTTCCAGGGCAAGGGTCTGAATTGACTGCTCTTTCCATTCTTGAAAGGCCACTTCTGCATTCTATTCAAAAGGATCATCACCTTTTCCTTTCAGTGTTTCATATAGAGGCCGAGCTAGTAGACTGTAGTTAGGGATCCAGAAGCAGCAAACCCTGGCCTCCCCAGGAACCCCTAAGCTGTCTTCTAGTTTTAGAAATGGGTAAGGCTGTAAATTGTTTCTTCCCTTTCCTGGGATGGGCTTCTCCGACCTTCTGTGAGAATGAAGCCAAGGCAGGTCACCGTAGTCTGTGATATTTGAGCTTTTTCTTGGACAACTTGTATCCTTTATTGGCTTCGTAGTTCAGAGGTATCCTTAGTAGGGCTGGCGATCAGAATGTCGTCTGCATATTGAAGGAGTGTTTCCTTTTCCAGAGGTAGAACTTTTAGGTCTTTAGCTGAGCTTTCCCCAAAGATGGTGTGGGAATTTTTGAACCCTTGGGGCAACACGGCCCGGAAGTATTGTTTTAGTTGTATGTTGAGTCCTGCCACTCACAAGCCAAAATTTCTTGTGACTCTGGGACCAATAGAATACAAAAGAAGGCATCATTGAAGACTAATACAGAATACCATGTCCTGGTGGTTGGTAGAATGACCAGCAGGGTGTAGGATTTAGGAACTACTGGAGGTATATCCTCGGTGGCTTCACTGACTGTCCTGACATCCTTTACCAGGACTCCAGCAGCCTATGGGGCTCTCGAGGTCAGGCCAATCCCAGGATATGGAGCTCACCTGGGCAGGTACCCCACCCCAGCCCACGGGGCTCTCGTGGTCAGGCCCCTCCCAGGATACAGAGCTACCCTTGCAGGTACCATGGCAGGGCTGGGAACACAGGAACCGTGCATATCGCCCTCATTGCAGAGCACTCCCAGCTCACCTGTCACTCAGATCTGACACAGAGCACCTCAGAGCAGGACTTGAACTAACAAACAGCAGCTCCGACAGGTCTGTGACCCTGGGCATCACTCTGTGTGGCCTCCCTCCACCTGGTCTTCCAGAGACTTCCACTGCACCCGGGGCACCAGGCCTCTGTCTCCACCCACCAGCCACCCCTCCTCTCCCTGACTCCTGGGTTCCTCTCATTAGGAGAGGGTTTTCTTGAAGTTGTCTCCCACTCATGGGCCAGATAATATAATTAGAAAACAAGCCAGAGCTGCAGCCCCTTGTCTATCCTGACTCTCAGGAGCCCACACCTGTTCCTTGGACCTGGCCGATTCAGCAAGTTCCAGTTTCTGCAACTGTGAGCCCCTGAGGGGTGATTATTGGCTGGCCTGGGAAGCCTGACCGTGCCGGCCAGCCCTCCCCAGGTGTGCCTGGGTTCAGATCAATATAAACACCGCTCCAGGCAGCAAGAGCCCCTGCAGCTGTGCCTGACGCCATTTTCTCTGCCCTGTCAGCAGTCTTGGGGCTGGACTGGTGGGAGGGAGTGAGAGGCCACGGCTTTGTGGGTGGCCCAGTGTGAGTGGGGCTCTGCTGGACTTTCTGCAGCAGTTGCCAAGATGCCACCTGCTAAAGAAGAGGATGTGTCACCCATACCTGCCGCTGGAATTTCTCCCTGGGCAGAGGTGAGTGAGGAAGAAAGCAGTGGGGGCCGGGACAGCAGGGGTATCTCAGGCAGGGAAATGGAAAGCTTCCAGAAGAGCACCCAGGGCCAGGACCATCCTGGCTGGCCTGCAGGCACCAAGTCGGCTGGCATGCTGTCACTCATGTGGCTCCATGGCCCTTCCTCTAGGCTTTCAAGTCCTTGTACATATTCAGGTGTTTTACCTGGGAAGGGTGGGAACATTTCAGCAGCAGCTGGCCTGGGGCTCAGCCCACGTTTACTCACAGATGCCTCGGCACGGTCCCCCAGCTTTGCAATGAGGACGCTTGTTGCGTGGGGCCTGCTGGCTGAATGGGAGATGATTCCCCACCACCGACCAACTTCAGAATTGTTTACAACTGGAGCAAGTGCCCTGATACGGTTTTCCTCTGTGTAGCTGGTGGGTTCTGTTTTTTTTTCTTTTTTTCTTTTTTGGTTCAAGGTAGATTTTATTCCTCTTTTTTGTATTTACAGATATAAGCATGGAAATAATTTATTCATATAAATACATGTATGTGAAGGGAAGAATATTTTTTCTGTTTTACTTTTTGTAATTTGAATTTTATTTTATTTTTTTATACAGCAGGTTCTTTTTGGTTATCTATTTTATACATATAAATGTATACATGCCAATCCCAATCTCTCAACTCCTCCCACCACCACCCCCCAACAGCTTTCCCCCCTTGGTGTCCATACATTTGTTGTCTACATCTGTTGCTCTATTTCTGCCTTGCAAAACGGTTCATCTGTACAATTTGTCTAGGTTCCACATATAGCCATTAATAGACAAGATTTCTTTTTCTCTTTCTGACTTACTTCACTCTGTATGACAGTCTCTAGATCCATCAACGTCTCTACAAATGACCCAATTTCATTCCTTTTTATGGCTTAGTAATATTCCATTTTATATATGTACCACGTCTTTATGCATTCGTCTGTCTGTGGGCATTTAGGTTGCTTCCATTACCTGGATATTGTAAATAGTGATGCAATGAACATTGCGGTGAATGTCTCTTTTTGATTTATGGCTTTGTCTGGGTATATGCCCAGTAGTGGGACTGCTGTATCATATGGTAATTCTATTCTTAGTTTTATAAGAAACTCCATAACTTTCTCCACAGTGACTGTATCAATTTCATTCCCAACAATAGAGGAAGAGGGTTCCTTATCTCCACACCCTTTCCAGCATTTGTTGTTTGTAGATATTCTGATGATGCCCATTCTAACAGGTGTGAGGTGATACACCATGGATGAGTCTATTTCGTTGAGCAAAGAGTAGGTCTTGTCTATTACATATTTGGCTTATGGAACGGTATGTGTGCTAATTTCAATCTCTGGTTTTATACAGCACCGCAACTCAACTTTCCCCTTAAGCAAGCATACCTTTTTATCTAAATGTGAGACTCTGTTCAGTTTTGGAATTCAGTTTATGTGTAGCCAAGTTTACACTCTCTCTATTAGTGATATCTTATGATAATTACCTTTCTCTGTGTGACATATTTCTCTTAGAATCATCATACTTAAATCCACTCAATTTGCTGCTACAGGCCTGATGACATTGATTTCATTGCTGAGTGATATTCCATTGTACGTAAGTAGCACAACTCCTTTATCCATATTTTTCTTTCTGGGATATTTAATTTGTACTGGACTCAAGGTTCTTGTAAACACAGCAGCCCTAAATTTGGTGTTGGCTGTGTCTTGTTGATTTTAATTTTCCTAAGCTATAGGGCCAAAAGTGGAAGTGCCCTAGGGTCTGTAGCTTTGTTTTTCAGATGTTTCAGGATACACCATAAACATCTCCAGAGTGTCTGTTGGCAATTTACATCCCACCCATCAGCATAACAAGGCTCCCTGTTCTCCATGGCCTGTCCTGTGTTTCTGGTTTTTACACTTTTTTCAGATGGCCCTTTTGACGAATGGGAAATGAGACTTCATTGTAGTGCGGATTTCCATTGCTCGAGTGCTTGGTTGGCCAAAAAGGGCATATGTGTTTTTTCCTGAATATATTCAGGAAAAAATGTTTACGCACTTTTGTCCAAGTGCATCACTGTCAAAGATCTGCCGCTTTTCACATGCTTTAAACGCAATTCCAATCTACCTCCTGAAATATGATTCCTGCAATTCTGCCTCGTTTTGAAGTCCTCTTTGCAGACTTACTTCAGTATATTTTTGCCAATAGCTGTCATTTATAACTCTGCAGGTTTGTGAATTACAGTGCCTGTGATTTCCTTTCTTAACTCGTTTCCTTGAAAGCTGGCCACAGAACCGCAGGTTTGCTTTAGGCCATAATCAGGGTCTGGCACGGCACTCTGAGCCTTTGGTTAATTCCTCTTCCTGGTGGGAAATTAGAGTTAAATGTGCCCCTCCAGACACCTGCCTCACTCCCAGCCCCTTGGTGATGTGTGTCCTGTGGTTTGAGGCCACATGTGCTGGGTTCCTCACCTTTGGCTGATGTGGCCCCACTGGTGTGAGGACACTCCTGCCTGGTTCCCATCCCCTTGGTGATGTGGGCCATCCGCTGAGAGTCTGATCCTGGTTGGGTTCCTCACACTTCTGTGAGGTGGGCCCTCTTCTCTGACGTCACTCCTGCCTGGCTGGCACACCCCGCCTTGGCGAAGTCGGCCCTCTGGTGGGATTTGGTGCCTGCTGGGGGTCTCCTGCCCTCGGTAATGAGGGCCCTCTGGCGTCAGGCCCTAATTCCTGGGCTCCCAATATTTTCTGATATGCGCCCTGTGGTTCGAGTACACTCCTGCCAGGTTCCCAACCCCATGGGAATGTGGGCCTTCTGCTCTGAGGTCCCAACCGTGGGTTGCTCAGTTTCATGATGAGGGCCCTCTGCTGTGAGTTCTCTCCGGCCTGGATCCCATAGCCTCGCTGCTCCTGGCCACCTGCTGGGAGGTTCCAACTGCGGGATTCCTCACCTTTTTTCTTCTATGGGCCCTCTGTTTTGAGACTCCTCCTGCCTGCCTCACTCCCAGTCCCTTGGTGATGTGTGTCCTCTGGTGTGAGGCCACGTGTGCTGGGTCCCTCGCCTTTGGATGATGTGGCCACACTGGTGTGAGGACACTCCTGCCTGCTTCCTATCCCCTTGATGATGTGGGCCCTCTGGTGAGAGTCTGATCCTGGCTGGGTTCCTCACCCTTCTGTGAGGTGGGCCCTCTGCTGTGAGGTCACTCCTGCCTGGCTGGCACACCCCACCTGGGCAACATCGGCCCTCTTGTGGCACTTGGAGCCTGCTGGGAGCCTCCTCCCCTCGGTGATGGGGGCCCTCTAGCGTCAGGCCCTAACTGCTGGGTACCCACATTTTCTGATACGTGCTAAGTGGTGCGAGGACACTCCTGCGAGGTTCCCATCCCCATGGGCATGTGGGCCTTCTGCTCTAAGGTCCCAACACCTGTGTTGTTCACCGTTTCATGATGTTGTCTCTCTGGTGTTAGTTCACTCAGGCCTAGATCCCATAGACTCTGTGCTCTGAGCCGACTGCTGGGAGGTTCCTACTGCTGGATTCCTTACCTTTTTTATTCTTTGGGTCCTGTGTTTTTATGCTCCTACTTCCTGACTCACTCCCAGCCCCTTTGTGATGTAGGTCCTCTGGTTGAAGGCCACATGTACCGGTTTCCTCACCTTTATTGATGTGGCCCCACTGGTGTGAGGACACTCCTGCCTGGTTCCCATCCCCTTGGTGATTGGGGCCCTCTTGTGAGAGTCTGATCCTGTCTGGATTCCTCACACTTCTGGGAGGTGGGCCCTCTGCTGTGAGGTCACTCCTGCCTGGCTGGCACACGTCACGTTGGCGATGTGGGCCCTCAGTTGGGAGTTGGTGCCTGCTGGGAGTCTCCTCCCCTCGGTAATGAGGGCCCTCTGGCGTCAGGCCCTAACTCATGGGCTCCCAAAATTTTCTGATGTGCGCCCTGTCGTGTGAGTACACTCCAGCCAGGGTCCCTTCCCTAGGGGATGTGGGCTTTCTGCTCTGTGGTTCCAACGGCTGGGTTGCTCACAGTGTCAGAATGTGGGCCCTCTGTTTTGAGTTCAGTCAGGCCTGGATCCCATAGCCTCGCTGCTCCTGGCCGCCTGCTGGGAGGTTCCAACTGCGGGATTCCTCACCTTTTTTACGCAATGGGCCCTCTGTTTTGAGGCTCCTCCTGCCTGCCTCACTCCCAGCCCCTTGGTGATGTGTGTCCTGTAGTTTGAGGCCACGTGTGCTGGGTCCGTCACATTTCGGTGATGTGGCCCCACTGGTGTGAGGACACTCCTGCCTGGTTTCCATTCCCTTGGTGATGTGGGCCCTCTGGTGAGAGTCTGATCCTCTTTGGGTTCCTCACACTTTTGTGTGGTTGGCCCTCTGCTCTGAGGTCACTCCTGCCTGGCTGGCACACCCCGCATTGGCGACGTCGGCCCTCTGGTAGCAGTTGGAACTTGCTGGGAGCCTCCTCTCCTGAGTGATGAGGGCCCTCTGGCGTCCGGCCCTAACTGCTGGGCTCCCCACATTTTCTGTTGTGTGCCCACTGGTGCGATGACACTCCTGCTTGGTTCCCTTCCCCATGGGGATGTGGGCCTTGTGCTCTGAGGTCACAACGGCTGGGTTGCTTACAGTATCACGATGAGGGCCCTCTGTTGTGAGTTCATCACTGCCTGGTCCCATAGCCTCGGTGCTCTGGGCCGCCTGCTGGGATGTTCCAACTGCTGGATTCCTCACCTTTCTATAAAATGGGCCATGTGTTTTGAGGTTAATCCTGCCTGCCTCGCTCTGAGACCCATGGTGATGTGGGTCTTCTGGTTTGAGGCCACATGTGCTGGGTACCTCAACTTTCGATGATGTGGCCCCACGGGTGTGAGGACACTCGTGCCTGATTCCCAGCCCCTTGCTTATGTGGGCACTCTGGTGAGAGTCTGATCATGACTGGGTTCCTTACCCTTCTGTGAGGTGGGCGCTCTGATGTGAGGTCACTCCTGCCTGGATGGCTCACGTCGCCTTGGCGACGTAGGCCCTCTGTTGGCCACTGAAGCATGCTGGGAGCCTCCTACCCTCTTTAATGAGGGCCCTGGAAGAAACACATATGCCCTTTTTGACCAAGTGCATCATTGTCGAAGTTCTGCCTCTTCTCCTATACTTTCAGAGGACTTCTCATCTACCTCCTGAAATCGTATTCCTGGAATTCTGCCCCGCGTTCAAGTCCTCTTTGCAGCCTTACTTCAATATATTTTTGGACGATAGCTGTCATTTATAACTCTGCAGGTTTGTGAATTACAGTGCCCCTGAGCTCCATTCTTCAACTCGCTTTCTTGTGAGCTGGCCGCAAAACCGCAGGATTGCTTCAGGCCCTAATCTGGTTCCGGCACGGCATGTTGAGCCTTTGGCTAATTCCTCTTCCTGATGGGAAATGAGCGTTAAATTTGCTCGTGCAGACACCTACAGCTAATCTCTCATTGGTTCTCCCTATTCCTGTTCATCTTGCTCAGAAATTCCAAACTGTGCCAAACAGGAGGTTAAAGGCACTGACTCTCCAATTGGGGAAAGAGTTAGTAAAGCGTCTGGAATGGTAAAACCGAGTATGAGGGGAAGAAAACTGAGATGCATTTAAAAAGGTTTCCCGGTCACACGGTGGACCATATTCTGGGTTTCCCATGCGTGTTTTACCTGAAGGAAGAATCCCTTAAACCTGGAGGGGTGGGACCCATGCAATGGGTACCATGCAGTATGACTTCAAATGGCCTGCATTTTCTCACCGAACCTCACCAATGCTATCAGCCCAAAGTGTCGAACCTTATGTCTCACTCAGCTCTAGGTGTAGATGTGGTAAATCCAGGTTGCATCACAAGCTCTGAATGAATTATTTAAGAATTGCTCTCTATTTCACTGTCAATGTGTTTTGGCTTTGAAATTTATTTTGATAATGAAATTTATCGGATTTTCACTGCTGCGTTTAGGCTGCTGTACACACGCTTGATTTCCTTATGGAGACATATAAATCCATGGGTTTTAAGATTCTTACTTGTCAGGTATATTCCCAGGCTTTGAGTCCGTTTCGTTGAGCAAGGAGTAGGTCTTGTCTATTATATATTTGGCTTATGGAACGGTATCTGTGCTAATTTCAATCTCTGGTTTTATGCAGCACCCCAACTCACCTTTCCCCATAAGCAAGCATAAGTTGGTTTTCTAAATTTGAGACCCTGTTCTGTTTTGTAATTCAGTTCATGGGTAGCCAAGTTTACATTCCGTGTATTAGTGATATCTTATGATGTTTCTTTTTCTGTGTGACTTATTTCTCGTAGAATTATCATACCTGAATCCACTCATTATGCCGCTACGGGCCTGATGACGTAGATTTCATTGCTGAGTGATATTCCATTGTACGTGCGTACCACAACTTCTTTATCCATTTTTTGCTTTCTGGGATATTTTACTTGTACCGTAGACGAGGTTCTTGTAAACAGAGCCGTCCCAAACTCTGGGGTGGCTGTGTGTTTTTGATTTTAATTTCCCTAAGCTATAGGACCATAAGTGGAAGTGACATAGGCTGTGTTGCTTTGTTTCCTACGTGTTTCTAGAAACACCATACACTTCTCCAGAGTGGTTGTTGGCAATTTACATCCCGCCCATCAGCATGACAAGGCTCCCTGTTCTCCATGACCTGTCCTGCCTTTCTGGATTTTACACTTTTTTTCAGATGGCCCTTTTGACCGGGGGGGCAGTGAGACTTCATTGTAGTGCAGATTTCCTTTACACGCTTGCTTGGTTGGCCAAAAAGGGCGTAAGCATTTTTTCCTGAATATATTCAGGAAAAAATGCATACGCCCTTTTTGGCCAAGTGCATCGTTGTCGACATTCTGCCTCTTTTCCTATGCTTTTAGTACAATTCCAGTCTACCCCCTGAAATCGTTTTCCTGAAATTCTTCCCCGCATTCAAGTTCTCTTCGAAGACTTACTTCAATACATTTTTGGACGATAGCTGTCATTCATAACTCTGCAGGTTTGTGAATTACAGTGCCCCTGAGCTCATGTCTTCAACTCGTTTTCTAGTGAGCTGGCCGCAAAACCGCAGGATTGCTTCAGGCCGTAATCTGTTTCTGGCAGGGCTTGCTGAGCCTTTGTTTAATTCCTCTTCCTGGTCGGAAATGAGCGTTCCTTTTGCCCGTGCAGGCACCTACAGCTAGTCTCTCATTGGTTCTCCCTATTCCTGTACATCTTGCGCAGAAATTGCAAACTGTGCCAAACAGGAGGTTAATGGCCCTGACTCTCCACGTGGGGAGAGTGTTAGTAAAGCGTCTGGAATGGTGAACCCGAGTACCAGGGGACGAAAACTGAGATGCATTTGAAAACGTTTCCCGGTCACACAGTGCACTGTACCGTGGGTTTCCCATGCATGTTTTAGCTGAAGGAAGAATCCCTTAAACCTGGAGAGTTGGGACCCATGGAATGGGTACCATGCAGTTTGACTTCAAAGGGTCTGCGTTTGCTCACTGAACCTCACCAATGCTATCAGCCCGAAGTGTCCAGCCTTATGTCTCACCCAGCTCTGGGTGTAGATGTGGTAAATCCAGGTTGCATCACAAGCCCTGAATGAATTATTTAAGAATTGCTCTCTATTTCACTGTCATTGTGTTTTGTTTTTGAAATTTATTTTGATAATGGGATTTATCGGATTTTCACTGCTGCATTTAGGCCGTTGTACACACGCTTGATTTCATTATGGAGACATATAAATCCATGGGTTTTAAGATTCTTACTTGTCAGGTATCTTGCAAGGCGTTGAATATGGGGTGTTGAGTCCATTTCGTTGAGCAAGGAGTAGGTCTTGTCTATTATATATTTGGCTTATGGAACGGTATCTGTGCTAATTTCAATCTCTGGTTTTATGCAGCACCCCAACTCACCTTTCCCCATTAGCAAGCATAAGTTGGTTTTCTAAATTTGAGATCCTGTTCTGTTTTGTAATTCAGTTTATGTGTAGCCAAGTTTACATTCCGTGTATTACTTATATATTATGATGTTTCTTTTTCTGTGTGACGTATTTCTCGTAGAATCATCGTACCTGAATCCACTCATTATGCCGCTATGGGCCTGAAGACGTAGATTTCTTTGCTGAGTGATATTCCATTGTACGTGCGTACCAGAACTTCTTTATCCATTTTTTCCTTTCTCAGATATTTAACTTGTACCGTAGACAAGGTTCTTGTAAACAGAGCCATCCCAAACTTTGGGGTGGCTGTGTGTTTGTGATTTTAATTACCCTAAGCTATAGGACCATAAGTGGAAGTTACATAGGCTGTGTTGCTTTGTTTCCTACGTGTTTCAGGATACACCATACATTTCTCCAGAGTGGCTGTTGGCAATTTACATCCCGCCCATCAGCATAACAAGGCTCCCTGTTCTCCAAGACCTGTCCTGCCTTTCTGGATTTTACACATTTTTCAGATGGCCCTTTTGACCGGGGGGCAGTGAGACTTCATTGTAGTGCAGATTTCCTTTACACGCTTGCTTGGTTGGCCAAAAAGGGCGTATGCGTTTTTTCCTGAATATATTCAGGAAAAAACGCATACGCCCTTTTTGGCCAAGTGCATCATTGTCGACATTCTGCCTCTTTTCCTATGCTTTAAGTGCAATTCCAGTCTACCCCCTGAAATCGTTTTCCTGAAATTCTGCCCCGCTTTCAAGTCCTCTTTGAAGACTTACTTCAGTACATTTTTGAACGATAGCTGTCATTCATAACTCTGCAGGTTTGTGAATTACAGTGCCCCTGAGCTCCTTTCTTCAACTCCTTTTCTTGTGAGCTGGCCGCAAAACCGCAGGATTGCTTCAGGCCGTAATATGTTTCCGGCCGGGCACGCTGAGCCTTTGGTTAATTCCACTTCCTGGTGGGAAATGATCGTTCAATTTGCCCGTGCAGACACCAACAGCTAGTCTCTCATTCGTTCTCCCTATGCCTGTTCATCTTGCGCAGAAATTGCAAACTGTGCCAAACAGGAGGTTAAAGGCACTGACTCTCCAAGTGGGGAGAGTGTTAGTAAAGCGTCTGGAATGGTGAACCCGAGTACCAGGGGACGAAAACTGAGATGCATTTGAAAACGTTTCCCAATCACACAGTGGATGATAGTCTGGGTTTCCCATGCATGTTTTAGCTGAAGGAAGAATCCCTTAAACCTGGAGAGTTGGGACCCCTGGAATGGGTACCATGCAGTATGACTTCAAAGGGTCTGCGTTTGCTCACCGAACCTCACCAATGCTATCAGCCCGAAGTGTCCAGCCTTATGTCTCACCCAGCTCTGGGTGTAGATGTGGTAAATCCAGGTTGCATCACAAGCCCTGAATGAATTATTTAAGAATTGCTCTCTATTTCACTGTCATTGTGTTTTGTTTTTGAAATTTATTTTGATAATGGGATTTATCGGATTTTCACTGCTGCGTTTAGGCCGCTGTACACACGCTTGATTTCCTTATGGAGACATATAAATCCATGGGTTTTAAGATTCTTACTTGTCAGGTATCTTGCCAGGCGTTGAATATGGGGTGTTGAGTCCATTTCGTTGAGCAAGGAGTAGGGCTTGTC
The DNA here is from genome assembly GCF_059928025.1 of Delphinapterus leucas. Taxonomy (NCBI): domain Eukaryota; kingdom Metazoa; phylum Chordata; class Mammalia; order Artiodactyla; family Monodontidae; genus Delphinapterus; species Delphinapterus leucas. Next base: position 13,411,367 of record NW_028322237.1, on the reverse strand, counting down.
TATTATATATTTGGCTTATGGAACGGTATCTGTGCTAATTTCAATCTCTGGTTTTATGCAGCACCCCAACTCACCTTTCCCCATAAGCAAGCATAAGTTGGTTTTCTAAATTTGAGACCCTGTTCTGTTTTGTAATTCAGTTCATGGGTAGCCAAGTTTACATTCGGTGTATTAGTGATATCTTATGATGTTTCTTTTTCTGTGTGACTTATTTCTCGTAGAATCATCATACCTGAATCCACTCATTATGCCGCTACGGGCCTGATGACGTAGATTTCATTGCTGAGTGATATTCCATTGTACGTGCGTACCACAACTTCTTTATCCATTTTTTGCTTTCTGGGATATTTTACTTGTACCGTAGACGAGGTTCTTGTAAACAGAGCCGTCCCAAACTCTGGGGTGGCTGTGTGTTTTTGAATTTAATTTCCCTAAGCTATAGGACCATAACTGGAAGTGCCGTAGCTCCGTTGCTTTGTTTTTTAGGTGTTTCAGGAAACACCATACACTTCTCCAGGGTGGCTGTTGGCAATTTACATCCCGCCCATCAGCATAACAAGGCTCCCTCTTCTCCATGGTCTGTGCTGTCTTTCTGGATTTTACACTTTTTTTAGATGGCCCTTTTGACCGGGGGGCTGTGAGACTTCATTGTAGTGCATAATTCTTTAACATGCTTGCATGGTTGGCCAAAAAGGGCGTATGCGTTTTTTCCTAAATATATTCAGGAAAAAACGCATACGCCCTTTTTGGCCAAGTGCATCATTGTCGACGTTCTGCCTCTTTTCCTATGCTTTAAATGCAATTCCAGTCTACCCCCTGAAATCGTTTTCTTGCAATTCTGCCCACTTACAAGTCCTCTTCGCAGCCTTCCTTCAATATATTTTTGGACGATAGCTGTCATTTATAACTCTGCAGGTTTGTGAATTACAGTGCCCCTGAGCTCCTTTCTTCAACTCGCTTTCTTGTGAGCTGGCCGCAAACACACATGATTGCTTCAGGCCCTAATCTGGTTCCGGCACGGCATGCTGAGCCTTTGGTGAATTCCTCTTCCTGGTGGGAAATGAGCGTTAAATTTGCCTGTGCAGACACCTCCAGCTAGTGTCTCATTGATTCCCCCTATTCCTGTTCATCTTGCGCAGATATTGCAAACTGTGCCAAACAGGAGGTTAAAGGCACTGAGTCTCCAAGTGGGGAGAGTGTTAGTAAAGGGTCTGGAATGGTGAACCCGAGTAAAAGGGGAAGAAAACTGAGATGCATTTGAAAACGTTTCCCGGTCACATGGTGCACCATGCTTGGGTTTTCCATGCATGTTTTAGCTGAAGGAAGAATCCCTCAATCCTGGAGAGTTGGGACCCATGGAATGGGTACCATGCAGTATGACTTCAAAGGGTCTGCACTTGCTCATCGAACCTCACCAATGCTATCAGCCCGAAGTGTCCAACCTTATGTCTCACTCAGCTCTGGGTGTAGATGTGGTAAATCCAGGTTGCATCACAAGCCCTGAATGAATTATTTAAAAATTGCTCTCTATTTCACTGTCATTGTGTTTTGTTTCTGTAATTCATTTTGATAATGGGATTTATCGGATTTTCTCTGCTGCATTCTTGCAGCTGTACACACGCTTGATTCTCTTATGGAGACATATAAATCCATGGGTTTGAAGATTCTGATCAGTCAGGTGTATTCCTAGGCTTTGAATATGGGGTGTTTAGTCCATTTCGTTGAGCAAGGGGTAGGTCTTGAGTATTATATATTTGGCTTATGGAAAGGTATCTGTGCTAATTTCTATCTCTGGTTTTATGCAGCACCCCAACTCACATTTCCCCTTAAGCAAGCATAAGTTGGTTTTCTAAATTTGAGACCCTGTTCTGTTTTGTAATTCAGTTCATGTGTAGCCAAGTTTACATTCCTTGTATTAGTGATATCTTATGATGTTTCATTTTCTGTGTGACTTATTTCACTTAGAATCATCGTACCTGAATCCACTCATTATGCCGCAATGGGCCTGATGACATAGATTTCATTGGTGAGTGATATTCCATTGTACGTACGTACCACAATTTCTTTATCCATTTTTCGCTTTCTTGGATATTTAACTTGTACCGTAGACGAGGTTCTTGTAAACAGAGCCGTCCGAAACTTTGGGGTGGCTGTGTGTTTTTGATTTTAATTTCACTAAGCTATAGGACCATAAGAGGAAGTGCTGTAGGCTCCGTTGCTTGGTTTTTTAGGTGTTTGAGGAAACACCATACACTTCTCCAGAGTGGCTGTTGGCAAATTACATCCCGCCCATCAGCATAACAAGGCTCCCTCTTCTCCATGGTCTGTGCTGCCTTTCTGGATTTTACACTTTTTTCAGATGGCCCTTTTGACCGGGGCGCAGTGAGACTTCATTGTAGTGCAGATTTCCTTTACACGCTTGCTTGGTTGGCCAAAAAGGGCGTATGCGTTTTTTCCTGAATATATTCAGGAAAAAACGCATACGCCCTTTTTGGCCAAGTGCATCATTGTCGTCGTTCTGCCTCTTTTCCTATGCTTTAAATGCAATTCCAGTCTACCCCCTGAAATCGTTTTCCTGAAATTCTGCCCCACTTTCAAGTCCTCTTCGCAGCCTTCCTTCAATATATTTTTAGACCGTAGCTGTCATTTATAACTCTGCAGGTTTGTGAATTACAGTGCCCCTGAGCTCCTTTCTTCAACTCGCTTTCTTGTGAGCTGGCCGCAAACCCGCAGGAATGCTTCAGGCCCTAATCTGGTTCTGGCACGGCATGCTGAGCCTTTGGTTAATTCCTCTTCCTGGTGGGAAATGAGCGTTAAATTTGCCCGTGCAGACACCTTCACACGAGTCGTCATGGTGCCCCTTTGCCCCGGTTATCTCTATGGAGGTTGGAGTTGGAGGGCCTCCTCACTCAAGGTCAGTGTGCCCACGGAGCCAACCCTGCAACTTCAGGGCATGTTTGGTGGTTAGGATCACCACGTGGGGTCCTTTTACCTTAGGAGGGAGGTGGCCTTTTGGGCTGCTGATTTCCAGGTTTTCGGATACTGCCAGTATCTTGGCCAGATGTGGCGGTGGGCCAATCCCCTTGGTGACCGTAGTTTATCCTACCTGGATCACATTCTTGCATTGTTCCATTTCAAGTGGTCCCAGGTTTGCACTAATACTCCAATGGCGATTCACCGTTCACCAGGAATGTAAAGGTCAAAGGGTTTAGCTAAATTAGGGAGTTCCAGGGCAAGGGTCTGAATTGACTGCTCTTTCCATTCTTGAAAGGCCACTTCTGCATTCTATTCAAAAGGATCATCACCTTTTCCTTTCAGTGTTTCATATAGAGGCCGAGCTAGTAGACTGTAGTTAGGGATCCAGAAGCAGCAAACCCTGGCCTCCCCAGGAACCCCTAAGCTGTCTTCTAGTTTTAGAAATGGGTAAGGCTGTAAATTGTTTCTTCCCCTTCCTGGGATGGGCTTCTCCGACCTTCTGTGAGAATGAAGCCCAGGCAGGTCACCATAGTCTGTGATATTTGAGCTTTTTCTTGGACAACTTGTATCCTTTATTGGCTTCATAGTTCAGAGGTCTCCTTAGTAGGGCTGGCGATCAGAATGTCGTCTGCATATTGAAGGAGTGTTTCCTTTTCCAGAGGTAGAACTTTTAGGTCTTTAGCTGAGCTTTCCCCAAAGATGGTGTGGGAATTTTTGAACCCTTGGGACAACACGGCCCGGAAGTATTGTTTTAGTTGTATGTTGAGTCCTGCCACTCACAAGCCAAAATTTCTTGTGACTCTGGGACTAATAGAATATAAAAGAAGGCATCATTGAAGACTAATACAGAATACCATGTCCTGGTGTTTGGCAGAATGACCAGCAGGGTGTAGGGTTTAGGAACTACTGGAGGTATATCCTCAGTGGCTTAACTGACTGTCCTGACATCCTTTACCAGGACTCCAGCAGCCCATGGGGCTCTCGAGGTCAGGCCAATCCCAGGATATGGAGCTCACCTGGGCAGGTATCCCAACCCAGCCCACGGGGCTCTCATGTTCAGGACCCTCCCAGGATATGGTGTTCCCTGGGCAGGTCCCCCTGCAGCCCATGGGGCTCTCGTGGTCAGGCCCCTCCCAGGATACAGAGCTACCCTTGCAGGTACCATGGCAGGGCTGGGAACACAGGAACCGTGCATATCGCCCTCATTGCAGAGCACTCCCATCTCACCTGTCACTCAGATCTGACACAGAGCACCTCAGAGCAGGACTTGAACTAACAAACAGCAGCTCCGACAGGTCTGTGACCCTGGGCATCACTCTGTGTGGCCTCCCTCCACCTGGTCTTCCAGAGACTTCCACTGCACCCGGGGCACCAGGCCTCTGTCTCCACCCACCAGCCACCCCTCCTCTCCCTGACTCCTGGGTTCCTCTCATTAGGAGAGGGTTTTCTTGAAGTTGTCTCCCACTCATGGGCCAGATAATATAATTAGAAAACAAGCCAGAGCTGCAGCCCCTTGTCTATCCTGACTCTCAGGAGCCCACACCTGTTCCTTGGACCTGGCCGATTCAGCAAGTTCCAGTTTCTGCAACTGTGAGCCCCTGAGGGGTGATTATTGGCTGGCCTGGGAAGCCTGACCGTGCCGGCCAGCCCTCCCCAGGTGTGCCTGGGTTCAGATCAATATAAACACCGCTCCAGGCAGCAAGAGCCCCTGCAGCTGTGCCTGACGCCATTTTCTCTGCCCTGTCAGCAGTCTTGGGGCTGGACTGGTGGGAGGGAGTGAGAGGCCACGGCTTTGTGGGTGGCCCAGTGTGAGTGGGGCTCTGCTGGACTTTCTGCAGCAGTTGCCAAGATGCCACCTGCTAAAGAAGAGGATGTGTCACCCATACCTGCCGCTGGAATTTCTCCCTGGGCAGAGGTGAGTGAGGAAGAAAGCAGTGGGGGCCGGGACAGCAGGGGTATCTCAGGCAGGGAAATGGAAAGCTTCCAGAAGAGCACCCAGGGCCAGGACCACCCTGGCTGGCCTGCAGGCACCAAGTCGGCTGGCATGCTGTCGCTCATGTGGCTCCATGGCCCTTCCTCTAGGCTTTCAAGTCCTTGTACATATTCAGGTGTTTTACCTGGGAAGGGTGGGAACATTTCAGCAGCAGCTGGCCTGGGGCTCAGCCCACGTTTACTCACAGATGCCTCGGCACGGTCCCCCAGCTTTGCAATGAGGACGCTTGTTGCGTGGGGCCTGCTGGCTGAATGGGAGATGATTCCCCACCACTGACCAACTTCAGAATTGCTTACAACTGGAGCAAGTGCCCTGATACGGTTTTCCTCTGTGTAACTGGTGGGTTCTGTTTTTTTTTCTTTTTTTCGTTTTTGGTTCAAGGTAGCTTTTATTCCTCTTTTTTGTATTTACAGATATAAGCATGGAAATAATTTATTCATATAAATACATGTATGTGAAGGGAAGAATATTTTCTCTGTTTTACTTTTTGCAATTTGAATTTTATTTTATTTTTTTATACAGCAGGTTCTTTTTGGTTATCTCTTTTATACATATAAATGTATATATGCCAATCCCAATCTCTCAACTCCTCCCACCACCACCCCCCAACAGCTTTCGCCCCTTGGTGTCCATACGTTTGTTGTCTACATCTGTTGCTCTATTTCTGCCTTGCAAAACGGTTCATCTGTAAAATTTGTCTAGGTTCCACATATAGGCATTAATAGACAAGATTTGTTTTTCTATTTCTGACTTACTTCACTCTGTATGACAGTCTCTAGATCCATCAACGTCTCTACAAATGACCCAATTTCATTCCTTTTTATGGCTTAGTAATATTCCATTTTATATATGTACCACTTCTTTATGCATTCGTCTGTCTGTGGGCATTTAGGTTGCTTCCATTACCTGGATATTGTAAATAGTGATGCAATGAACATTGCGGTGAATGTCTCTTTTTGATTTATGGTTTTGTCTGGGTATATGCCCAGTAGTGGGATTGCTGTATCATATGGTAATTCTATTCTTAGTTTTATAAGAAACTCCATAATGTTCTCCACAGTGACTGTATCAATTTACATTCCCAACAATAGTGCAAGAGGGTTCCTTATCTCCACACCCTTTCCAGCATTTGTTGTTTGTAGATTTTCTGATGATGCCCATTCTAACATGTGTGAGGTGATACACCATGGATGAGTCTATTTCGTTGAGCAAAGAGTAGGTCTTGTCTAGTACATATTTGGCTTATGGAACGGTATGTGTGCTAATTTCAATCTCTGGTTTTATACAGCACCCCAACTCAACATTCCCCTTAAGCAAGCATAAGTTTTTATCTAAATGTGAGACTCTGTTCGGTTTTGTATTTCAGTTTATGTGTAGCCAAGTTTACACTCCCTCTATTACTGATATCTTATGATACTTATCTTTCTCTGTGTGACGTATTTCTCTTAGAATCATCCTATTTAAATCCACTCAATTTGCTGCTACAGGCCTGATGACATTGATTTCATTGCTGAGTGATATTCCGTTGTACGTAAGTAGCACAACTCCTTTATCCATTTTTTTCTTTCTGGGATATTTAATTTGTACTGGACTCGAGTTTCTTGTAAACACAGCAGCCCTAAATTTTGTGCTGGCTGTGTCTTGTTGATTTTAATTTTCCTAAGCTATAGGGCTAAAAGTGGAAGTACCCTAGGCTCTGTAGCTTTGTTTTTCAGATGTTTCAGGATACACCATAAACATCTCCAGAGTGTCTGTTGGCAATTTACATCCCGCCCATCAGCATAACAAGGCTCCCTGTTCTCCATGGCCTGTCCTGTGTTTCTGGTTTTTACACTTTTTTCAGATGGCCCTTTTGACGAATGGGAAATGAGACTTCATTGTAGTGCGGATTTCCATTGCTGGAGTGCTTGGTTGGCCAAAAAGGGCATATGCGTTTTTTCCTGAATATATTCAGGAAAAAATGTTTACGCACTTTTGTCCAAGTGCATCAGTGTCAAAGATCTGCCGCTTTTCACATGCTTTAAATGCAATTCCAATCTACCTCCTGAAATATGATTCCTGCAATTCTGCCTCGTTTTCAAGTCCTCTTTGCAGACTTACTTCAATATATTTTTGCCAATAGCTGTCATTTATATCTCTGCAGGTTTGTGAATTACAGTGCCCGTGATTTCCTTTCTTAACTCGTTTCCTTGAAAGCTGGCCACAGAACCGCAGGTTTGCTTTAGGCCATAATCAGGGTCCGACACGGCACTCTGAGCCTTTGGCTAATTCCTCTTCCTGGTGGGAAATTAGAGTTAAATGTGCCCCTCCGGACACCTGCCTCACTCCCAGCCCCTTGGTTATGTGTGTCCTGTAGTTTGAGGCCACATGTGCTGGGTTCCTCACCTTTGGCTGATGTGGCCTCACTGGTGTGAGGACACTCCTGCCTGGTTCCCATCCCCTTGGTGATGTGGACCCTCCGGTGAGAGTCTGATCCTGGCTGGGTTCCTCACACTTCTGAGAGGTGGGCCCTCTTCTCTGAGGTCACTCCTGCCTGGCTGGCCCACCCCGCCTTGACGACGTCGGCTCTCTCGTGGGAGTTGGTGCCTGCTGCGAGTCTCCTCCCCTTGGTAATGAGGGCCCTCTGGCGTCAGGCCCTAACTCCTGGCCTCCCAAAATTTTCTGATGTGCGCCCTGTGGTGCGAGTACACTCCTGCCAGGTTCCCAACACCATGGGAATGTGGGCCTTCTGCTCTGAGGTCCCAACGGTGGGTTGCTCAGTTTCATGATGAGGGCCCTCTGGTGTGAGTTCACTCCGGCCTGGATCCCATAGCCTCGCTGCTCCTGGCCACCTGCGGGGAGGTTACAACTGCGGGATTCCTCACCTTTTTTCTTCTATGGGCCCTCTGTTTTGAGACTCCTCCTGCCTGCCTCACTCCCAGCCCCTTGGTGATGTGTGTCCTCTGGTTTGAGGCCACGTGTGCTGGGTCCCTCACCTTTCGATGATGTGGCCCCACGGGTGTGAGGACACTCTTGCCTGGTTCCTATCCCCTTGAAGATGTGGGCTCTCTGGTGAGAGTCTGATCCTGGCTGGGTTCCTCACCCTTCTGTGAGGTGGGCCCTCTGCTGTGAGGTCACTCCTGCCTGGCTGGCACTGCCCGCCTGGGCAACATCGGTCCTCTTGTGGCAGTTGGAGCATGCTGGGAGCCTCCTCCCCTCGGTGATGAGGGCCCTCTGGCGTCAGGCCCTAACTGCTGGGTACCCACATTTTCTGATACGTGCTAAGTGGTGCGAGGACACTCCTGCGAGGTTCTCATCCCCATGGGGATGTGGGCCTTCTGCTCTGAGGTCCCAATGGCTGGGTTGCTCACAGTTTCATGATGTGGGCCCTCTGCTGTGAGTTCACTGCAGCCTGGATCACATAGACTCGGTGCTCTGGGCCGCCTGCTGGGAGGTTCCCACTGCAGGATTCCTCACCTTTTTTATTCTATTGGCCCTGTGTTGTGAGGCTACTCATGCCTGCCTCAATCCGAGCCCCTTGGAGATGTGGGTCCTCTGGTTTAGGCCTCATGTGCTGGTTTCCTCACCTTTCTATGATGTGGTCACCCTGGTGTGAAGACAGTCCTGCCTGGTTCTGATCCCCTTGGTGATGTGGGCCCTCTGGTGAGAGTCTTATCCTGGCTGGGTTCCTCACCCTTCTGTGAGGTAGGCCCTCTGCTGTGAGGTCACTCCTGCCTGGCTGTCACACGTCACCTTGTCGACATGGGCCCTCAGTTGGGAGTTGGTGCCTGCTTGGGGTCTCCTCCCCTTGGTAATGAGGGCCCTCTGGCGTCAGACCCTAACTTCTGGGCTCCCAGAATTCTCTGATGTGTGCCCTGAGGTGCGAGTACACTTATGCCATGTTCCCAACCACATAGGAATGTGGGCCTTCTGCTCTGAGGTCTCAAAGCCTGGGTTGCTCACAGTTTCATGATGAGGGCCCTCTGTTTTGAGTTCAGTCAGGTCTGGATCCCATAGCCTCGCTGCTCCTGGCCGCCTGCTGGGAGGTTCCAACTGCGGGATTCCTCACCTTTTTTCTTCTATGGGCCCTCTGTTTTGAGACTCCTCCTGCCTGCCTCACTCCCAGCCCCTTGGTGATGTGTGTCCTCTGGTTTGAGGCCACGTGTGCTGGGTCACTCACATTTCGTTGATGAGGTCCCACTGGTGTGAGGACACTCCAGCCTGGTTCCCATTCTCTTGGTGATGTGGGCCCTCTGGTGAGAGTCTGATCCTCCTTGGGTTCCTCACACTTTTGTGAGGTGGGCCCTCTGCTGTGAGGTCACTCTTGCCTGGCTGGCACACCCCGCATTGGCGACGGCGGCCCACTGGTAGCAGTTGGAGCCTGCTGGGAGCCTCCTCTCCTCGGTGATGAGAGCCCTCTGGTGTCAGGCCCTAACTGCTGGGCTCCCCACATTTTCTGATGTGTGCCCACTGGTGCGATGACACTCCTACTTGGTTCCCTTCCCCATGGGGATGTGGGCCTTGTGCTCTGAGGTCACAACGGCTGGTTTGCTCACAGTTTCATGATGAGGGCCCTCTGTTGTGAGTTCATCACTGCCTGGATCCCATAGCCTCGGTGCTCTGGGCCGCCTGCTGGGATGTTCCAACTGCTGGATTCCTCACCTTTTTTATACAATGGGCCATGTGTTGTGAGGTTAATCCTGCCTGCCTCGCTCCAAGACCCATGGTGATGTGGGTCCTGTGGTTTGAGGCCACATTTTCTTGTTACCTCAACTTTTGATGATATGGCCCCACGGGTGTGATGACACTCCTGCCTGGTTCACAGCCCCTTGCTGATGTGGGCACTCTGGTGAGAGTCTGATCCTGGCTGGGTTCCTTACCCTTCTGTGAGGTGGGCCCTCTGATGTGAGGTCACTCCTGCCTGGCTGGCTCACGTCGCCTTGATGATGTGGGCCCTCTGTTGGCCACTAAAGCATTCTGGGAGCCTCCTACCCTCTTTAATGAGGGCCCTGGAAAAAACGCAGATGCACATTTTGACCAAGTGCATCATTGTCCAGGATCTGCCTCTTCTCCTATGCTTTCAGAGCACTTCCCGTCTACGTCCTGAAATCATATTCCAGGAATACTGCCCCGCTTTCAAGTCCTCCTCTCAGCCTTACTTCAATATATTTTTGTATGATACCTGTCATTAATAACTCTGCAGGTTTGTTAAATACAGTGTCCCTGAGCTCCTTTCTTCAACACGCTTTCTTGTGAGCTGGCCGCAAAACCGCAGGATTGCTTCAGGCCGTAATCTGGTTTCGGCACGGCACGCTGAGCCTTTGGTAAATTCCTCTTTCTGGTGAGAAATGAACATTCAATTTGCCCGTGGAGACACCTACAGCTAGTCTCTCATTGGTTCTCCCTATTCCTGTTCATCTTGTGCAGAAATTGCAAACTGTGCCAAACAGGAGGTTAAAGGCACTGACTCTCCAAGTGGGTAGAGGGTTAGTAAAGCATCTGGAATGGTGAACCCGAGTACCAGGGAACGAAACCTGAGAGCCATTTAAAATGGTTTCCCAGTCTCACAGTGGACAATACTCTGGGTTTCCCATGCATGTTTTAGCTGAAGGAAGAATTCCTTAAACCTGGAGATTATTGACCCATGGAATGGGTACCATGCAGTATGACTAAAAAGGGTCTGAATTTGCTCACCGAACCTCACCAATGCTATCAGTTCGAAGTGTCCAGCCTTATGCCTCACCCAGCTCTGGGTGTAGATGTGGTAAATCCAGGTTTCATCACAAGCCCTGAATCAATTATTTAAGAATTGCTGTCTCTTTCACTGTCATTGTGTTTTGTTTTTGTAATTTAGTTTGATAATGGGATTTATCGGATTTTCACTGCTGCGTTCATGCCGCTGTACAAACGCTTGATTCTCCTACAGAGAAATATAAATCCACGGGTTTTAAGATTCTTACTAGTCAGGTATATTCCTAGGCGTCGAATATGTGGTGTTGAGTCCATGTCGTTGAACAAGGAGTAGGTCTTGACTATTACATATTTGGCTTATGGAACGGTATCTGTGCTATTTTCAATCTCTGGTTTTATGCAGCACCCCAACTCACCTTTGCCCTTAAGCAAGCATAAGTTGGTTTTCTAAATTTGAGTCCCTGTTCTGTTTTGTAATTCAGTTCATGTGTAGCCAAGTTTACATTCCGTGTATTAGTGATATCTTATGATGTTTCATTTTCTGTGTGACTTATTTCACTTAGAATCACTGTAGCTGAATCCACTCATTATGCCGTGATGGGCCTGATGACATAGATTTCATTGCTGAGTGATATTCCATTGTATGTACGAACCACAACTTCTTTATCCATTTTTCACATTCTGGGATATTTAACTTGTACCGTAGATGAGGTTCTTGTAAACAGAGCCGTCCGAAAATTTGGGGTGGCTGTGTGTTTTTGATTTTAATTTCCCTAAGCTATAGGACCATAACTGGAAGTGCCGTAGGCTCCGTTGCTTTGTTTTTTAGGTGTTTCAGGAAACACCATACACTTCTCCAGGGTGGCTGTTGGCAATTTACATCCCGCCCATCAGCATAACAAGGCTCCCTGTTCTCCATGGCCTGTGCTGTCTTTCTGGATTTTACACTTTTTTTAGATGGCCCTTTTGACCGGGGGGCTGTGAGACTTCATTGTAGTGCATAATTCTTTAACATGCTTGCATGGTTGGCCAAAAAGGGCGTATGCGTTTTTTCCTGAATATATTCAGGAAAAAACGCATACGCCCTTTTTGGCCAAGTGCATCATTGTCGACGTTCTGCCTCTTTTCCTATGCTTTAAATGCAATTCCAGTCTACGCCCTGAAATCGTTTTCTTGCAATTCTGCCCACTTACAAGTCCTCTTCGCAGCCTTCCTTCAATATATTTTTGGACGATAGCTGTCATTTATAACTCTGCAGGTTTGTGAATTACAGTGCCCCTGAGCTCCTTTCTTCAACTCGCTTTCTTGTGAGCTGGCCGCAAACACACATGATTGCTTCAGGCCCTAATCTGGTTCCGGCACGGCATGCTGAGCCTTTGGTGAATTCCTCTTCCTGGTGGGAAATGAGCGTTAAATTTGCCTGTGCAGACACCTCCAGCTAGTGTCTCATTGATTCCCCCTATTCCTGTTCATCTTGCGCAGATATTGCAAACTGTGCCAAACAGGAGGTTAAAGGCACTGAGTCTCCAAGTGGGGAGAGTGTTAGTAAAGGGTCTGGAATGGTGAACCCGAGTAAAAGGGGAAGAAAACTGAGATGCATTTGAAAACGTTTCCCGGTCACATGGTGCACCATACTTGGGTTTTCCATGCATGTTTTAGCTGAAGGAAGAATCCCTCAATCCTGGAGAGTTGGGACCCATGGAATGGGTACCATGCAGTATGACTTCAAAGGGTCTGCACTTGCTCATCGAACCTCACCAATGCTATCAGCCCGAAGTGTCCAACCTTATGTCTCACTCAGCTCTGGGTGTAGATGTGGTAAATCCAGGTTGCATCACAAGCCCTGAATGAATTATTTAAAAATTGCTCTCTATTTCACTGTCATTGTGTTTTGTTTCTGTAATTCATTTTGATAATGGGATTTATCGGATTTTCTCTGCTGCATTCTTGCAGCTGTACACACGCTTGATTCTCTTATGGAGACATATAAATCCATGGGTTTGAAGATTCTGATCAGTCAGGTGTATTCCTAGGCTTTGAATATGGGGTGTTTAGTCCATTTCGTTGAGCAAGGGGTAGGTCTTGAGTATTATATATTTGGCTTATGGAAAGGTATCTGTGCTAATTTCTATCTCTGGTTTTATGCAGCACCCCAACTCACATTTCCCCTTAAGCAAGCATAAGTTGGTTTTCTAAATTTGAGACCCTGTTCTGTTTTGTAATTCAGTTCATGTGTAGCCAAGTTTACATTCCTTGTATTAGTGATATCTTATGATGTTTCATTTTCTGTGTGACTTATTTCACTTAGAATCATCGTACCTGAATCCACTCATTATGCCGCAATGGGCCTGATGACATAGATTTCATTGGTGAGTGATATTCCATTGTACGTACGTACCACAATTTCTTTATCCATTTTTCGCTTTCTTGGATATTTAACTTGTACCGTAGACGAGGTTCTTGTAAACAGAGCCGTCCGAAACTTTGGGGTGGCTGTGTGTTTTTGATTTTAATTTCACTAAGCTATAGGACCATAAGTGGAAGTGCTGTAGGCTCCGTTGCTTGGTTTTTTAGGTGTTTGAGGAAACACCATACACTTCTCCAGAGTGGCTGTTGGCAAATTACATCCCGCCCATCAGCATAACAAGGCTCCCTCTTCTCCATGGTCTGTGCTGCCTTTCTGGATTTTACACTTTTTTCAGATGGCCCTTTTGACCGGGGCGCAGTGAGACTTCATTGTAGTGCAGATTTCCTTTACACGCTTGCTTGGTTGGCCAAAAAGGGCGTATGCGTTTTTTCCTGAATATATTCAGGAAAAAACGCATACGCCCTTTTTGGCCAAGTGCATCATTGTCGACGTTCTGCCTCTTTTCCTATGCTTTAAATGCAATTCCAGTCTACCCCCTGAAATCGTTTTCTTGCAATTCTGCCCACTTACAAGTCCTCTTCGCAGCCTTCCTTCAATATATTTTTGGACGATAGCTGTCATTTATAACTCTGCAGGTTTGTGAATTACAGTGCCCCTGAGCTCCTTTCTTCAACTCGCTTTCTTGTGAGCTGGCCGCAAACACACATGATTGCTTCAGGCCCTAATCTGGTTCCGGCACGGCATGCTGAGCCTTTGGTGAATTCCTCTTCCTGGTGGGAAATGAGCGTTAAATTTGCCTGTGCAGACACCTCCAGCTAGTGTCTCATTGATTCCCCCTATTCCTGTTCATCTTGCGCAGATATTGCAAACTGTGCCAAACAGGAGGTTAAAGGCACTGAGTCTCCAAGTGGGGAGAGTGTTAGTAAAGGGTCTGGAATGGTGAACCCGAGTAAAAGGGGAAGAAAACTGAGATGCATTTGAAAACGTTTCCCGGTCACATGGTGCACCATACTTGGGTTTTCCATGCATGTTTTAGCTGAAGGAAGAATCCCTCAATCCTGGAGAGTTGGGACCCATGGAATGGGTACCATGCAGTATGACTTCAAAGGGTCTGCACTTGCTCATCGAACCTCACCAATGCTATCAGCCCGAAGTGTCCAACCTTATGTCTCACTCAGCTCTGGGTGTAGATGTGGTAAATCCAGGTTGCATCACAAGCCCTGAATGAATTATTTAAAAATTGCTCTCTATTTCACTGTCATTGTGTTTTGTTTCTGTAATTCATTTTGATAATGGGATTTATCGGATTTTCTCTGCTGCATTCTTGCAGCTGTACACACGCTTGATTCTCTTATGGAGACATATAAATCCATGGGTTTGAAGATTCTGATCAGTCAGGTGTATTCCTAGGCTTTGAATATGGGGTGTTTAGTCCATTTCGTTGAGCAAGGGGTAGGTCTTGAGTATTATATATTTGGCTTATGGAAAGGTATCTGTGCTAATTTCTATCTCTGGTTTTATGCAGCACCCCAACTCACATTTCCCCTTAAGCAAGCATAAGTTGGTTTTCTAAATTTGAGACCCTGTTCTGTTTTGTAACTCAGTTCATGTGTAGCCAAGTTTACATTCCTTGTATTAGTGATATCTTATGATGTTTCATTTTCTGTGTGACTTATTTCACTTAGAATCATCGTACCTGAATCCACTCATTATGCCGCAATGGGCCTGATGACATAGATTTCATTGGTGAGTGATATTCCATTGTACGTACGTACCACAATTTCTTTATCCATTTTTCGCTTTCTTGGATATTTAACTTGTACCGTAGACGAGGTTCTTGTAAACAGAGCCGTCCGAAACTTTGGGGTGGCTGTGTGTTTTTGATTTTAATTTCACTAAGCTATAGGACCATAAGTGGAAGTGCTGTAGGCTCCGTTGCTTGGTTTTTTAGGTGTTTGAGGAAACACCATACACTTCTCCAGAGTGGCTGTTGGCAAATTACATCCCGCCCATCAGCATAACAGGGCTCCCTCTTCTCCATGGTCTGTGCTGCCTTTCTGGATTTTACACTTTTTTCAGATGGCCCTTTTGACCGGGGCGCAGTGAGACTTCATTGTAGTGCAGATTTCCTTTACACGCTTGCTTGGTTGGCCAAAAAGGGCGTATGCGTTTTTTCCTGAATATATTCAGGAAAAAACGCATACGCCCTTTTTGGCCAAGTGCATCATTGTCGTCGTTCTGCCTCTTTTCCTATGCTTTAAATGCAATTCCAGTCTACCCCCTGAAATCGTTTTCCTGAAATTCTGCCCCACTTTCAAGTC
This sequence comes from Delphinapterus leucas, assembly GCF_059928025.1. Taxonomy (NCBI): domain Eukaryota; kingdom Metazoa; phylum Chordata; class Mammalia; order Artiodactyla; family Monodontidae; genus Delphinapterus; species Delphinapterus leucas. Next base: position 13,396,039 of record NW_028322237.1, on the reverse strand, counting down.
CTCTTCGCAGCCTTCCTTCAATATATTTTTAGACCATAGCTGTCATTTATAACTCTGCAGGTTTGTGAATTACAGTGCCCCTGAGCTCCTTTCTTCATCTCGCTTTCTTGTGAGCTGGCCGCAAACCCGCAGGAATGCTTCAGGCCCTAATCTGGTTCTGGCACGGCATGCTGAGCCTTTGGTTAATTCCTCTTCCTGGTGGGAAATGAGCGTTAAATTTGCCCGTGCAGACACCTTCACACGAGTCGTCATGGTGCCCCTTTGCCCCGGTTATCTCTATGGAGGTTGGAGTTGGAGGGCCTCCTCACTCAAGGTCAGTGTGCCCACGGAGCCAACCCTGCAACTTCAGGGCATGTTTGGTGGTTAGGATCACCACGTGGGGTCCTTTTACCTTAGGAGGGAGGTGGCCTTTTGGGCTGCTGATTTCCAGGTTTTCGGATACTGCCAGTATCTTGGCCAGATGTGGCGGTGGGCCAATCCCCTTGGTGACCGTAGTTTATCCTACCTGGATCGCATTCTTGCATTGTTCCATTTCAAGTGGTCCCAGGTTTTGCACTAATACTCCAATGGCGATTCACCGTTCACCAGGAATGTAAAGGTCAAAGGGTTTAGCTAAATTAGGGAGTTCCAGGGCAAGGGTCTGAATTGACTGCTCTTTCCATTCTTGAAAGGCCACTTCTGCATTCTATTCAAAAGGTTCATCACCTTTTCCTTTCAGTGTTTCATATAGAGGCCGAGCTAGTAGACTGTAGTTAGGGATCCAGAAGCAGCAAACCCTGGCCTCCCCAGGAACCCCTAAGCTGTCTTCTAGTTTTAGAAATGGGTAAGGCTGTAAATTGTTTCTTCCCTTTCCTGGGATGGGCTTCTCCGACCTTCTGTGAGAATGAAGCCCAGGCAGGTCACCGTAGTCTGTGATATTTGAGCTTTTTCTTGGACAACTTGTATCCTTTATTGGCTTCATAGTTCAGAGGTCTCCTTAGTAGGGCTGGCGATCAGAATGTCGTCTGCATATTGAAGGAGTGTTTCCTTTTCCAGAGGTAGAACTTTTAGGTCTTTAGCTGAGCTTTCCCCAAAGATGGTGTGGGAATTTTTGAACCCTTGGGACAACACGGCCCGGAAGTATTGTTTTAGTTGTATGTTGAGTCCTGCCACTCACAAGCCAAAATTTCTTGTGACTCTGGGACTAATAGAATACAAAAGAAGGCATCATTGAAGACTAATACAGAATACCATGTCCTGGTGGTTGGTAGAATGACCAGCAGGGTGTAGGGTTTAGGAACTACTGGAGGTATATCCTCAGTGGCTTAAATGACTGTCCTGATATCCTTTACCAGGACTCCAGCAGCCCATGGGTCTCTCGAGGTCAGGCCAATCCCAGGATATGGAGCTCAGCTGGGCAGGTACCCCAACCCAGCCCACGGGGCTCTCATGTTCAGGACCCTCCCAGGATATGGTGTTCCCTGGGCAGGTCCCCCTGCAGCCCATGGGGCTCTCGTGGTCAGGCCCCTCCCAGGATACAGAGCTACCCTTGCAGGTACCATGGCAGGGCTGGGAACACAGGAACCGTGCATATCGCCCTCATTGCAGAGCACTCCCATCTCACCTGTCACTCAGATCTGACACAGAGCACCTCAGAGCAGGACTTGAACTAACAAACAGCAGCTCCGACAGGTCTGTGACCCTGGGCATCACTCTGTGTGCCTCCCTCCACCTGGTCTTCCAGAGACTTCCACTGCACCCGGGGCACCAGGCCTTTGTCTCCACCCACCAGCCACCCCTCCTCTCCCTGACTCCTGGGTTCCTCTCATTAGGAGAGGGTTTTCTTGAAGTTGTCTCCCACTCATGGGCCAGATAATATAATTAGAAAACAAGCCAGAGCTGCAGCCCCTTGTCTATCCTGACTCTCAGGAGCCCACACCTGTTCCTTGGACCTGGCCGATTCAGCAAGTTCCAGTTTCTGCAACTGTGAGCCCCTGAGGGGTGATTATTGGCTGGCCTGGGAAGCCTGACCGTGCCGGCCAGCCCTCCCCAGGTGTGCCTGGGTTCAGATCAATATAAACACCGCTCCAGGCAGCAAGAGCCCCTGCAGCTGTGCCTGACGCCATTTTCTCTGCCCTGTCAGCAGTCTTGGGGCTGGACTGGTGGGAGGGAGTGAGAGGCCACGGCTTTGTGGGTGGCCCAGTGTGAGTGGGGCTCTGCTGGACTTTCTGCAGCAGTTGCCAAGATGCCACCTGCTAAAGAAGAGGATGTGTCACCCATACCTGCCGCTGGAATTTCTCCCTGGGCAGAGGTGAGTGAGGAAGAAAGCAGTGGGGGCCGGGACAGCAGGGGTATCTCAGGCAGGGAAATGGAAAGCTTCCAGAAGAGCACCCAGGGCCAGGACCACCCTGGCTGGCCTGCAGGCACCAAGTCGGCTGGCATGCTGTCGCTCATGTGGCTCCATGGCCCTTCCTCTAGGCTTTCAAGTCCTTGTACATATTCAGGTGTTTTACCTGGGAAGGGTGGGAACATTTCAGCAGCAGCTGGCCTGGGGCTCAGCCCACGTTTACTCACAGATGCCTCGGCACGGTCCCCCAGCTTTGCAATGAGGACGCTTGTTGCGTGGGGCCTGCTGGCTGAATGGGAGATGATTCCCCACCACTGACCAACTTCAGAATTGCTTACAACTGGAGCAAGTGCCCTGATACGGTTTTCCTCTGTGTAACTGGTGGGTTCTGTTTTTTTTTCTTTTTTTCGTTTTTGGTTCAAGGTAGCTTTTATTCCTCTTTTTTGTATTTACAGATATAAGCATGGAAATAATTTATTCATATAAATACATGTATGTGAAGGGAAGAATATTTTCTCTGTTTTACTTTTTGCAATTTGAATTTTATTTTATTTTTTTATACAGCAGGTTCTTTTTGGTTATCTCTTTTATACATATAAATGTATATATGCCAATCCCAATCTCTCAACTCCTCCCACCACCACCCCCCAACAGCTTTCGCCCCTTGGTGTCCATACGTTTGTTGTCTACATCTGTTGCTCTATTTCTGCCTTGCAAAACGGTTCATCTGTAAAATTTGTCTAGGTTCCACATATAGGCATTAATAGACAAGATTTGTTTTTCTATTTCTGACTTACTTCACTCTGTATGACAGTCTCTAGATCCATCAACGTCTCTACAAATGACCCAATTTCATTCCTTTTTATGGCTTAGTAATATTCCATTTTATATATGTACCACTTCTTTATGCATTCGTCTGTCTGTGGGCATTTAGGTTGCTTCCATTACCTGGATATTGTAAATAGTGATGCAATGAACATTGCGGTGAATGTCTCTTTTTGATTTATGGTTTTGTCTGGGTATATGCCCAGTAGTGGGATTGCTGTATCATATGGTAATTCTATTCTTAGTTTTATAAGAAACTCCATAATGTTCTCCACAGTGACTGTATCAATTTACATTCCCAACAATAGTGCAAGAGGGTTCCTTATCTCCACACCCTTTCCAGCATTTGTTGTTTGTAGATTTTCTGATGATGCCCATTCTAACATGTGTGAGGTGATACACCATGGATGAGTCTATTTCGTTGAGCAAAGAGTAGGTCTTGTCTAGTACATATTTGGCTTATGGAACGGTATGTGTGCTAATTTCAATCTCTGGTTTTATACAGCACCCCAACTCAACATTCCCCTTAAGCAAGCATAAGTTTTTATCTAAATGTGAGACTCTGTTCGGTTTTGTATTTCAGTTTATGTGTAGCCAAGTTTACACTCCCTCTATTACTGATATCTTATGATACTTATCTTTCTCTGTGTGACGTATTTCTCTTAGAATCATCCTATTTAAATCCACTCAATTTGCTGCTACAGGCCTGATGACATTGATTTCATTGCTGAGTGATATTCCGTTGTACGTAAGTAGCACAACTCCTTTATCCATTTTTTTCTTTCTGGGATATTTAATTTGTACTGGACTCGAGTTTCTTGTAAACACAGCAGCCCTAAATTTTGTGCTGGCTGTGTCTTGTTGATTTTAATTTTCCTAAGCTATAGGGCTAAAAGTGGAAGTACCCTAGGCTCTGTAGCTTTGTTTTTCAGATGTTTCAGGATACACCATAAACATCTCCAGAGTGTCTGTTGGCAATTTACATCCCGCCCATCAGCATAACAAGGCTCCCTGTTCTCCATGGCCTGTCCTGTGTTTCTGGTTTTTACACTTTTTTCAGATGGCCCTTTTGACGAATGGGAAATGAGACTTCATTGTAGTGCGGATTTCCATTGCTGGAGTGCTTGGTTGGCCAAAAAGGGCATATGCGTTTTTTCCTGAATATATTCAGGAAAAAATGTTTACGCACTTTTGTCCAAGTGCATCAGTGTCAAAGATCTGCCGCTTTTCACATGCTTTAAATGCAATTCCAATCTACCTCCTGAAATATGATTCCTGCAATTCTGCCTCGTTTTCAAGTCCTCTTTGCAGACTTACTTCAATATATTTTTGCCAATAGCTGTCATTTATATCTCTGCAGGTTTGTGAATTACAGTGCCCGTGATTTCCTTTCTTAACTCGTTTCCTTGAAAGCTGGCCACAGAACCGCAGGTTTGCTTTAGGCCATAATCAGGGTCCGACACGGCACTCTGAGCCTTTGGCTAATTCCTCTTCCTGGTGGGAAATTAGAGTTAAATGTGCCCCTCCGGACACCTGCCTCACTCCCAGCCCCTTGGTTATGTGTGTCCTGTAGTTTGAGGCCACATGTGCTGGGTTCCTCACCTTTGGCTGATGTGGCCTCACTGGTGTGAGGACACTCCTGCCTGGTTCCCATCCCCTTGGTGATGTGGACCCTCCGGTGAGAGTCTGATCCTGGCTGGGTTCCTCACACTTCTGAGAGGTGGGCCCTCTTCTCTGAGGTCACTCCTGCCTGGCTGGCCCACCCCGCCTTGACGACGTCGGCTCTCTCGTGGGAGTTGGTGCCTGCTGCGAGTCTCCTCCCCTTGGTAATGAGGGCCCTCTGGCGTCAGGCCCTAACTCCTGGCCTCCCAAAATTTTCTGATGTGCGCCCTGTGGTGCGAGTACACTCCTGCCAGGTTCCCAACACCATGGGAATGTGGGCCTTCTGCTCTGAGGTCCCAACGGTGGGTTGCTCAGTTTCATGATGAGGGCCCTCTGGTGTGAGTTCACTCCGGCCTGGATCCCATAGCCTCGCTGCTCCTGGCCACCTGCGGGGAGGTTACAACTGCGGGATTCCTCACCTTTTTTCTTCTATGGGCCCTCTGTTTTGAGACTCCTCCTGCCTGCCTCACTCCCAGCCCCTTGGTGATGTGTGTCCTCTGGTTTGAGGCCACGTGTGCTGGGTCCCTCACCTTTCGATGATGTGGCCCCACGGGTGTGAGGACACTCTTGCCTGGTTCCTATCCCCTTGAAGATGTGGGCTCTCTGGTGAGAGTCTGATCCTGGCTGGGTTCCTCACCCTTCTGTGAGGTGGGCCCTCTGCTGTGAGGTCACTCCTGCCTGGCTGGCACTGCCCGCCTGGGCAACATCGGTCCTCTTGTGGCAGTTGGAGCATGCTGGGAGCCTCCTCCCCTCGGTGATGAGGGCCCTCTGGCGTCAGGCCCTAACTGCTGGGTACCCACATTTTCTGATACGTGCTAAGTGGTGCGAGGACACTCCTGCGAGGTTCTCATCCCCATGGGGATGTGGGCCTTCTGCTCTGAGGTCCCAATGGCTGGGTTGCTCACAGTTTCATGATGTGGGCCCTCTGCTGTGAGTTCACTGCAGCCTGGATCACATAGACTCGGTGCTCTGGGCCGCCTGCTGGGAGGTTCCCACTGCAGGATTCCTCACCTTTTTTATTCTATTGGCCCTGTGTTGTGAGGCTACTCATGCCTGCCTCAATCCGAGCCCCTTGGAGATGTGGGTCCTCTGGTTTAGGCCTCATGTGCTGGTTTCCTCACCTTTCTATGATGTGGTCACCCTGGTGTGAAGACAGTCCTGCCTGGTTCTGATCCCCTTGGTGATGTGGGCCCTCTGGTGAGAGTCTTATCCTGGCTGGGTTCCTCACCCTTCTGTGAGGTAGGCCCTCTGCTGTGAGGTCACTCCTGCCTGGCTGTCACACGTCACCTTGTCGACATGGGCCCTCAGTTGGGAGTTGGTGCCTGCTTGGGGTCTCCTCCCCTTGGTAATGAGGGCCCTCTGGCGTCAGACCCTAACTTCTGGGCTCCCAGAATTCTCTGATGTGTGCCCTGAGGTGCGAGTACACTTATGCCATGTTCCCAACCACATAGGAATGTGGGCCTTCTGCTCTGAGGTCTCAAAGCCTGGGTTGCTCACAGTTTCATGATGAGGGCCCTCTGTTTTGAGTTCAGTCAGGTCTGGATCCCATAGCCTCGCTGCTCCTGGCCGCCTGCTGGGAGGTTCCAACTGCGGGATTCCTCACCTTTTTTCTTCTATGGGCCCTCTGTTTTGAGACTCCTCCTGCCTGCCTCACTCCCAGCCCCTTGGTGATGTGTGTCCTCTGGTTTGAGGCCACGTGTGCTGGGTCACTCACATTTCGTTGATGAGGTCCCACTGGTGTGAGGACACTCCAGCCTGGTTCCCATTCTCTTGGTGATGTGGGCCCTCTGGTGAGAGTCTGATCCTCCTTGGGTTCCTCACACTTTTGTGAGGTGGGCCCTCTGCTGTGAGGTCACTCTTGCCTGGCTGGCACACCCCGCATTGGCGACGGCGGCCCACTGGTAGCAGTTGGAGCCTGCTGGGAGCCTCCTCTCCTCGGTGATGAGAGCCCTCTGGTGTCAGGCCCTAACTGCTGGGCTCCCCACATTTTCTGATGTGTGCCCACTGGTGCGATGACACTCCTACTTGGTTCCCTTCCCCATGGGGATGTGGGCCTTGTGCTCTGAGGTCACAACGGCTGGTTTGCTCACAGTTTCATGATGAGGGCCCTCTGTTGTGAGTTCATCACTGCCTGGATCCCATAGCCTCGGTGCTCTGGGCCGCCTGCTGGGATGTTCCAACTGCTGGATTCCTCACCTTTTTTATACAATGGGCCATGTGTTGTGAGGTTAATCCTGCCTGCCTCGCTCCAAGACCCATGGTGATGTGGGTCCTGTGGTTTGAGGCCACATTTTCTTGTTACCTCAACTTTTGATGATATGGCCCCACGGGTGTGATGACACTCCTGCCTGGTTCACAGCCCCTTGCTGATGTGGGCACTCTGGTGAGAGTCTGATCCTGGCTGGGTTCCTTACCCTTCTGTGAGGTGGGCCCTCTGATGTGAGGTCACTCCTGCCTGGCTGGCTCACGTCGCCTTGATGATGTGGGCCCTCTGTTGGCCACTAAAGCATTCTGGGAGCCTCCTACCCTCTTTAATGAGGGCCCTGGAAAAAACGCAGATGCACATTTTGACCAAGTGCATCATTGTCCAGGATCTGCCTCTTCTCCTATGCTTTCAGAGCACTTCCCGTCTACGTCCTGAAATCATATTCCAGGAATACTGCCCCGCTTTCAAGTCCTCCTCTCAGCCTTACTTCAATATATTTTTGTATGATACCTGTCATAATAACTCTGCAGGTTTGTTAAATACAGTGTCCCTGAGCTCCTTTCTTCAACACGCTTTCTTGTGAGCTGGCCGCAAAACCGCAGGATTGCTTCAGGCCGTAATCTGGTTTCGGCACGGCACGCTGAGCCTTTGGTAAATTCCTCTTTCTGGTGAGAAATGAGCATTCAATTTGCCCGTGGAGACACCTACAGCTAGTCTCTCATTGGTTCTCCCTATTCCTGTTCATCTTGTGCAGAAATTGCAAACTGTGCCAAACAGGAGGTTAAAGGCACTGACTCTCCAAGTGGGTAGAGGGTTAGTAAAGCATCTGGAATGGTGAACCCGAGTACCAGGGAACGAAACCTGAGAGCCATTTAAAATGGTTTCCCAGTCTCACAGTGGACAATACTCTGGGTTTCCCATGCATGTTTTAGCTGAAGGAAGAATTCCTTAAACCTGGAGATTATTGACCCATGGAATGGGTACCATGCAGTATGACTAAAAAGGGTCTGAATTTGCTCACCGAACCTCACCAATGCTATCAGTTCGAAGTGTCCAGCCTTATGCCTCACCCAGCTCTGGGTGTAGATGTGGTAAATCCAGGTTTCATCACAAGCCCTGAATCAATTATTTAAGAATTGCTGTCTCTTTCACTGTCATTGTGTTTTGTTTTTGTAATTTAGTTTGATAATGGGATTTATCGGATTTTCACTGCTGCGTTCATGCCGCTGTACAAACGCTTGATTCTCCTACAGAGAAATATAAATCCACGGGTTTTAAGATTCTTACTAGTCAGGTATATTCCTAGGCGTCGAATATGTGGTGTTGAGTCCATGTCGTTGAACAAGGAGTAGGTCTTGACTATTACATATTTGGCTTATGGAACGGTATCTGTGCTATTTTCAATCTCTGGTTTTATGCAGCACCCCAACTCACCTTTGCCCTTAAGCAAGCATAAGTTGGTTTTCTAAATTTGAGTCCCTGTTCTGTTTTGTAATTCAGTTCATGTGTAGCCAAGTTTACATTCCGTGTATTAGTGATATCTTATGATGTTTCATTTTCTGTGTGACTTATTTCACTTAGAATCACTGTAGCTGAATCCACTCATTATGCCGTGATGGGCCTGATGACATAGATTTCATTGCTGAGTGATATTCCATTGTATGTACGAACCACAACTTCTTTATCCATTTTTCACATTCTGGGATATTTAACTTGTACCGTAGATGAGGTTCTTGTAAACAGAGCCGTCCGAAAATTTGGGGTGGCTGTGTGTTTTTGATTTTAATTTCCCTAAGCTATAGGACCATAACTGGAAGTGCCGTAGGCTCCGTTGCTTTGTTTTTTAGGTGTTTCAGGAAACACCATACACTTCTCCAGGGTGGCTGTTGGCAATTTACATCCCGCCCATCAGCATAACAAGGCTCCCTGTTCTCCATGGCCTGTGCTGTCTTTCTGGATTTTACACTTTTTTTAGATGGCCCTTTTGACCGGGGGGCTGTGAGACTTCATTGTAGTGCATAATTCTTTAACATGCTTGCATGGTTGGCCAAAAAGGGCGTATGCGTTTTTTCCTGAATATATTCAGGAAAAAACGCATACGCCCTTTTTGGCCAAGTGCATCATTGTCGACGTTCTGCCTCTTTTCCTATGCTTTAAATGCAATTCCAGTCTACCCCCTGAAATCGTTTTCTTGCAATTCTGCCCACTTACAAGTCCTCTTCGCAGCCTTCCTTCAATATATTTTTGGACGATAGCTGTCATTTATAACTCTGCAGGTTTGTGAATTACAGTGCCCCTGAGCTCCTTTCTTCAACTCGCTTTCTTGTGAGCTGGCCGCAAACACACATGATTGCTTCAGGCCCTAATCTGGTTCCGGCACGGCATGCTGAGCCTTTGGTGAATTCCTCTTCCTGGTGGGAAATGAGCGTTAAATTTGCCTGTGCAGACACCTCCAGCTAGTGTCTCATTGATTCCCCCTATTCCTGTTCATCTTGCGCAGATATTGCAAACTGTGCCAAACAGGAGGTTAAAGGCACTGAGTCTCCAAGTGGGGAGAGTGTTAGTAAAGGGTCTGGAATGGTGAACCCGAGTAAAAGGGGAAGAAAACTGAGATGCATTTGAAAACGTTTCCCGGTCACATGGTGCACCATACTTGGGTTTTCCATGCATGTTTTAGCTGAAGGAAGAATCCCTCAATCCTGGAGAGTTGGGACCCATGGAATGGGTACCATGCAGTATGACTTCAAAGGGTCTGCACTTGCTCATCGAACCTCACCAATGCTATCAGCCCGAAGTGTCCAACCTTATGTCTCACTCAGCTCTGGGTGTAGATGTGGTAAATCCAGGTTGCATCACAAGCCCTGAATGAATTATTTAAAAATTGCTCTCTATTTCACTGTCATTGTGTTTTGTTTCTGTAATTCATTTTGATAATGGGATTTATCGGATTTTCTCTGCTGCATTCTTGCAGCTGTACACACGCTTGATTCTCTTATGGAGACATATAAATCCATGGGTTTGAAGATTCTGATCAGTCAGGTGTATTCCTAGGCTTTGAATATGGGGTGTTTAGTCCATTTCGTTGAGCAAGGGGTAGGTCTTGAGTATTATATATTTGGCTTATGGAAAGGTATCTGTGCTAATTTCTATCTCTGGTTTTATGCAGCACCCCAACTCACATTTCCCCTTAAGCAAGCATAAGTTGGTTTTCTAAATTTGAGACCCTGTTCTGTTTTGTAATTCAGTTCATGTGTAGCCAAGTTTACATTCCTTGTATTAGTGATATCTTATGATGTTTCATTTTCTGTGTGACTTATTTCACTTAGAATCATCGTACCTGAATCCACTCATTATGCCGCAATGGGCCTGATGACATAGATTTCATTGGTGAGTGATATTCCATTGTACGTACGTACCACAATTTCTTTATCCATTTTTCGCTTTCTTGGATATTTAACTTGTACCGTAGACGAGGTTCTTGTAAACAGAGCCGTCCGAAACTTTGGGGTGGCTGTGTGTTTTTGATTTTAATTTCACTAAGCTATAGGACCATAAGTGGAAGTGCTGTAGGCTCCGTTGCTTGGTTTTTTAGGTGTTTGAGGAAACACCATACACTTCTCCAGAGTGGCTGTTGGCAAATTACATCCCGCCCATCAGCATAACAAGGCTCCCTCTTCTCCATGGTCTGTGCTGCCTTTCTGGATTTTACACTTTTTTCAGATGGCCCTTTTGACCGGGGCGCAGTGAGACTTCATTGTAGTGCAGATTTCCTTTACACGCTTGCTTGGTTGGCCAAAAAGGGCGTATGCGTTTTTTCCTGAATATATTCAGGAAAAAACGCATACGCCCTTTTTGGCCAAGTGCATCATTGTCGACGTTCTGCCTCTTTTCCTATGCTTTAAATGCAATTCCAGTCTACCCCCTGAAATCGTTTTCTTGCAATTCTGCCCACTTACAAGTCCTCTTCGCAGCCTTCCTTCAATATATTTTTGGACGATAGCTGTCATTTATAACTCTGCAGGTTTGTGAATTACAGTGCCCCTGAGCTCCTTTCTTCAACTCGCTTTCTTGTGAGCTGGCCGCAAACACACATGATTGCTTCAGGCCCTAATCTGGTTCCGGCACGGCATGCTGAGCCTTTGGTTAATTCCTCTTCCTGGTGGGAAATGAGCGTTCCATTTGCCCGTGCAGACACCTACAGCTAGTCTCTCATTGGTTCTCCCTATTCCTGTTCATCTTGCGCAGAAATTGCAAACTGTGCCAAACAGGAGGTTAAAGGCACTGACTCTCCAAGTGGGGAGAGTGTTAGTAAAGCATCTGGAATGGTGAACCCGAGTACCAGGGTTCGAAAACTGAGATGCATTTGAAAACGTTTCCCAATCACACGGTGGACCATACTCTGGGTTTCCCATGCATGTTTTAGCTGAAGGAAGAATCCCTTAAACCTGGAGAGTTGGGACCCATGGAATGGGTACCATGCAGTATGACTTCAAAGGGTCTGCGTTTGCTCACCGAACCTCACCAATGCTATCAGCCCGAAGTGTGCAGCCTTATGTCTCACCCAGCTCTGGGTGTAGATGTGGTAAATCCAGGTTGCATCACAAGCCCTGAATGAATTATTTAAAAATTGCTCTCTATTTCACTGTCATTGTGTTTTGTTTTTGAAATTTATTTTGATAATGGGATTTATCGGATTTTCACTGCTGCATTTAGGCCGCTGTACACACGCTTTATTTCCTTATGGAGACATATAAATCCATGGGTTTTAAGATTCTTAATTGTCAGGTATCTTGCAAGGCGTTGAATATGGGGTGTTGAGTCCATTTCGTTGAGCAAGGAGTAGGTCTTGTCTATTATATATTTGGCTTATGGAACGGTATCTGTGCTAATTTCAATCTCTGGTTTTATGCAGCACCTCAATTCACCTTTCCCCATTAGCAAGCATAAGTTGGTTTTCTAAATTTGAGACCCTGTTCTGTTTTGTAATTCAGTTTATGTGTAGCCAAGTTTACATTCCGTGTATTACTTATATATTATGATGTTTCTTTTTCTGGGTGACGTATTTCTCGTAGAATCATCGTACCTGAATCCACTCATTATGCCGCTATGGGCCTGAAGACGTAGATTTCTTTGCTGAGTGATATTCCATTGTACGTGCGTACCAGAACTTCTTTATCCATTTTTTCCTTTCTTGGATATTTAACTTGTACCGTAGACAAGGTTGTTGTAAACAGAGACATCCCAAACTTTGGGGTGGCTGTGTGTTTGTGATTTTAATTACCCTAAGCTATAGGACCATATTGGAAGTGACATAGGCTGTTTTGCTTTGTTTCCTACGTGTTTCAGGATACACCATACATTTCTCCAGAGTGGTTGTTGGCAATTTACATCCCGCCCATCAGCATAACAAGGCTCCCTGTTCTCTAAGACCTGTCCTGCCTTTCTGTATTTTACACTATTTTCAGATGGCCCTTTTGACCGGGGGGCAGTGAGACTTCATTGTAGTGCAGATTTCCTTTACACGCTTGCTTGGTTGGCCAAAAAGTGCGTATGCGTTTTTTCCTGAATATATTCAGGAAAAACGCATACGCCCTTTTTGGCCAAGTGCATCATTGTCGACATTCTGCCTCTAATCTTATTCTTTAAGTGCAATTCCAGTCTACCCCCTGAAAGCGTTTTCCTGAAATTCTGCCCCGATTTCAAGTCCTCTTCGAAGACTTACTTCAAAACATTTTTGGACGATAGCTGTCATTCATTACTATGCAGGTTTGTGAATTACAGTGCCCCTGAGCTCCTTTCTTCAACTCGCTTTCTTGTGAGCTGGCCACAAACCCGAAGGATTGCTTCAGGCCCTAATATAGTTCTGGCATGGCATGCTGAGCCTTTGGTTAATTCCTCTTCCTTGTGGGAAATGAGCGTTAAATTTGCATGTGCAGACACCTTCACATGAGTCGTCATGGTGCCCCTTTGCCCCGGTTATCTCTATGGAGGTTGGAGTTGGAGGGCCTCCTCCCTCAAGATCAGTGTGCCCACGGAGCCAACCCTGCAACTTCAGGGCATGGTTGGGGGTTAGGATCACCACGAGGGTTCCTTTTCCCTTAGGAGGGAGGTGGCCTTTTGGGCTGCTGATTTCCAGGTTATCAGATACTGCCAGTATCTTGGCCAGATGTGGCGGTGGGCCAAGCCCCTTGGTGACCGTAGTTTATCCTACCTGGATCGCATTCTTGCATTGTTCCATTTCAAGTGGTCCCAGGTTTTGCACTAATACTCCAGTGGCGATTCACCGTTCACCAGGAATGTAAAGGTCAAAGGGTTTAGCTAAATTAGGGAGTTCCAGGGCAAGGGTCTGAATTGACTGCTCTTTCCATTCTTGAAAGGCCACTTCTGCATTCTATTCAAAAGGATCATCACCTTTTCCTTTCAGTGTTTCATATAGAGGCCGAGCTAGTAGACTGTAGTTAGGGATCCAGAAGCAGCAAACCCTGGCCTCCCCAGGAACCCCTAAGCTGTCTTCTAGTTTTAGAAATGGGTAAGGCTGTAAATTGTTTCTTCCCTTTCCTGGGATGGGCTTCTCCGACCTTCTGTGAGAATGAAGCCCAGGCAGGTCACCGTAGTCTGTGATATTTGAGCTTTTTCTTGGACAACTTGTATCCTTTATTGGCTTGGTAGTTCAGAGGTCTCCTTAGTAGGGCTGGCGATCAGAATGTCGTCTGCATATTGAAGGAGTGTTTCCTTTTCCAGAGGTAGAACTTTTAGGTCTTTAGCTGAGCTTTCCCCAAAGATGGTGTGGGAATTTTTGAACCCTTGGGGCAACACGGCCCGGAAGTATTGTTTTAGTTGTATGTTGAGTCCTGCCACTCACAAGCCAAAATTTCTTGTGACTCTGGGACTAATAGAATACAAAAGAAGGCATCATTGAAGACTAATACAGAATACCATGTCCTGGTGGTTGGTAGAATGACCAGCAGGGTGTAGGATTTAGGAACTACTGGAGGTATATCCTCGGTGGCTTCACTGACTGTCCTGACATCCTTTACCAGGACTCCAGCAGCCCATGGGGCTCTCGAGGTCAGGCCAATCCCAGGATATGGAGCTCACCTGGGCAGGTACCCCACCCCAGCCCACGGGGCTCTCGTGGTCAGGCCCCTCCCAGGATACAGAGCTGCCCTTGCAGGTACCATGGCAGGGCTGGGAACACAGGAACCGTGCATATCGCCCTCATTGCAGAGCACTCCCAGCTCACCTGTCACTCAGATCTGACACAGAGCACCTCAGAGCAGGACTTGAACTAACAAACAGCAGCTCCGACAGGTCTGTGACCCTGGGCATCACTCTGTGTGGCCTCCCTCCACCTGGTCTTCCAGAGACTTCCACTGCACCCGGGGCACCAGGCCTCTGTCTCCACCCACCAGCCACCCCTCCTCTCCCTGACTCCTGGGTTCCTCTCATTAGGAGAGGGTTTTCTTGAAGTTGTCTCCCACTCATGGGCCAGATAATATAATTAGAAAACAAGCCAGAGCTGCAGCCCCTTGTCTATCCTGACTCTCAGGAGCCCACACCTGTTCCTTGGACCTGGCCGATTCAGCAAGTTCCAGTTTCTGCAACTGTGAGCCCCTGAGGGGTGATTATTGGCTGGCCTGGGAAGCCTGACCGTGCCGGCCAGCCCTCCCCAGGTGTGCCTGGGTTCAGATCAATATAAACACCGCTCCAGGCAGCAAGAGCCCCTGCAGCTGTGCCTGACGCCATTTTCTCTGCCCTGTCAGCAGTCTTGGGGCTGGACTGGTGGGAGGGAGTGAGAGGCCACGGCTTTGTGGGTGGCCCAGTGTGAGTGGGGCTCTGCTGGACTTTCTGCAGCAGTTGCCAAGATGCCACCTGCTAAAGAAGAGGATGTGTCACCCATACCTGCCGCTGGAATTTCTCCCTGGGCAGAGGTGAGTGAGGAAGAAAGCAGTGGGGGCCGGGACAGCAGGGGTATCTCAGGCAGGGAAATGGAAAGCTTCCAGAAGAGCACCCAGGACCAGGACCATCCTGGCTGGCCTGCAGGCACCAAGTCGGCTGGCATGCTGTCGCTCATGTGGCTCCATGGCCCTTCCTCTAGGCTTTCAAGTCCTTGTACATATTCAGGTGTTTTACCTGGGAAGGGTGGGAACATTTCAGCAGCAGCTGGCCTGGGGCTCAGCCCACGTTTACTCACAGATGCCTCGGCACGGTCCCCCAGCTTTGCAATGAGGACGCTTGTTGCGTGGGGCCTGCTGGCTGAATGGGAGATGATTCCCCACCACCGACCAACTTCAGAATTGTTTACAACTGGAGCAAGTGCCCTGATACGGTTTTCCTCTGTGTAGCTGGTGGGTTCTGTTTTTTTTTCTTTTTTGGTTCAAGGTAGATTTTATTCCTCTTTTTTGTATTTACAGATATAAGCATGGAAATAATTTATTCATATAAATACATGTATGTGAAGGGAAGAATATTTTTTCTGTTTTACTTTTTGTAATTTGAATTTTATTTTATTTTTTTATACAGCAGGTTCTTTTTGGTTATCTATTTTATACATATAAATGTATACATGCCAATCCCAATCTCTCAACTCCTCCCACCACCACCCCCCAACAGCTTTCCCCCCTTGGTGTCCATACGTTTGTTGTCTACATCTGTTGCTCTATTTCTGCCTTGCAAAACGGTTCATCTGTACAATTTGTCTAGGTTCCACATATAGCCATTAATAGACAAGATTTCTTTTTCTCTTTCTGACTTACTTCACTCTGTATGACAGTCTCTAGATCCATCAACGTCTCTACAAATGACCCAATTTCATTCCTTTTTATGGCTTAGTAATATTCCATTTTATATATGTACCACGTCTTTATGCATTCGTCTGTCTGTGGGCATTTAGGTTGCTTCCATTACCTGGATATTGTAAATAGTGATGCAATGAACATTGCGGTGAATGTCTCTTTTTGATTTATGGTTTTGTCTGGGTATATGCCCAGTAGTGGGACTGCTGTATCATATGGTAATTCTATTCTTAGTTTTATAAGAAACTCCATAACTTTCTCCACAGTGACTGTATCAATTTCATTCCCAACAATAGCGGAAGAGGGTTCCTTATCTCCACACCCTTTCCAGCATTTGTTGTTTGTAGATTTTCTGATGATGCCCATTCTAACAGGTGTGAGGTGATACACCATGGATGAGTCTATTTCGTTGAGCAAAGAGTAGGTCTTGTCTATTACATATTTGGCTTATGGAATGGTATGTGTGCTAATTTCAATCTCTGGTTTTATACAGCACCACAACTCAACTTTCCCCTTAAGCAAGCATAAGTTTTTATCTAAATGTGAGACTCTGTTCGGTTTTGGAATTCAGTTTATGTGTAGCCAAGTTTACACTCTCTCTATTAGTGATATCTTATGATAATTACCTTTCTCTGTGTGACATATTTCTCTTAGAATCATCATACTTAAATCCACTCAATTTGCTGCTACAGGCCTGATGACATTGATTTCATTGCTGAGTGATATTCCATTGTACGTAAGTAGCACAACTCCTTTATCCATATTTTTCTTTCTGGGATATTTAATTTGTACTGGACTCAAGGTTCTTGTAAACACAGCAGCCCTAAATTTGGTGTTGGCTGTGTCTTGTTGATTTTAATTTTCCTAAGCTATAGGGCCAAAAGTGGAAGTGCCCTAGGGTCTGTAGCTTTGTTTTTCAGATGTTTCAGGATACACCATAAACATCTCCAGAGTGTCTGTTGGCAATTTACATCCCGCCCATCAGCATAACAAGGCTCCCTGTTCTCCATGGCCTGTCCTGTGTTTCTGGTTTTTACACATTTTTCAGATGGCCCTTTTGACGAATGGGAAATGAGACTTCATTGTAGTGCGGATTTCCATTGCTCGAGTGCTTGGTTGGCCAAAAAGGGCATATGTGTTTTTTCCTGAATATATTCAGGAAAAAATGTTTACGCACTTTTGTCCAAGTGCATCACTGTCAAAGATCTGCCGCTTTTCACATGCTTTAAACGCAATTCCAATCTACCTCCTGAAATATGATTCCTGCAATTCTGCCTCGTTTTGAAGTCCTCTTTGCAGACTTACTTCAGTATATTTTTGCCAATAGCTGTCATTTATAACTCTGCAGGTTTGTGAATTACAGTGCCTGTGATTTCCTTTCTTAACTCGTTTCCTTGAAAGCTGGCCACAGAACCGCAGGTTTGCTTTAGGCCATAATCAGGGTCTGGCACGGCACTCTGAGCCTTTGGTTAATTCCTCTTCCTGGTGGGAAATTAGAGTTAAATGTGCCCCTCCGGACACCTGCCTCACTCCCAGCCCCTTGGTGATGTGTGTCCTGTGGTTTGAGGCCACATGTGCTGGGTTCCTCACCTTTGGCTGATGTGGCCCCACTGGTGTGAGGACACTCCTGCCTGGTTCCCATCCCCTTGGTGATGTGGGCCATCCGGTGAGAGTCTGATCCTGGTTGGGTTCCTCACACTTCTGTGAGGTGGGCCCTCTTCTCTGACGTCACTCCTGCCTGGCTGGCACACCCCGCCTTGGCGAAGTCGGCCCTCTGGTGGGATTTGGTGCCTGCTGGGGGTCTCCTGCCCTCGGTAATGAGGGCCCTCTGGCGTCAGGCCCTAATTCCTGGGCTCCCAATATTTTCTGATATGCGCCCTGTGGTTCGAGTACACTCGTGCCAGGTTCCCAACCCCATGGGAATGTGGGCCTTCTGCTCTGAGGTCCCAACCGTGGGTTGCTCAGTTTCATGATGAGGGCCCTCTGCTGTGAGTTCTCTCCGGCCTGGATCCCATAGCCTCGCTGCTCCTGGCCACCTGCTGGGAGGTTCCAACTGCGGGATTCCTCACCTTTTTTCTTCTATGGACCCTCTGTTTTGAGACTCCTCCTGCCTGCCTCACTCCCAGTCCCTTGGTGATGTGTGTCCTCTGGTGTGAGGCCACGTGTGCTGGGTCCCTCGCCTTTGGATGATGTGGCCACACTGGTGTGAGGACACTCCTGCCTGCTTCCTATCCCCTTGATGATGTGGGCCCTCTGGTGAGAGTCTGATCCTGGCTGGGTTCCTCACCCTTCTGTGAGGTGGGCCCTCTGCTGTGAGGTCACTCCTGCCTGGCTGGCACACCCCACCTGGGCAACATCGGCCCTCTTGTGGCACTTGGAGCCTGCTGGGAGCCTCCTCCCCTCGGTGATGGGGGCCCTCTAGCGTCAGGCCCTAACTGCTGGGTACCCACATTTTCTGATACGTGCTAAGTGGTGCGAGGACACTCCTGCGAGGTTCCCATCCCCATGGGCATGTGGGCCTTCTGCTCTAAGGTCCCAACACCTGTGTTGTTCACCGTTTCATGATGTTGTCTCTCTGGTGTTAGTTCACTCAGGCCTAGATCCCATAGACTCTGTGCTCTGAGCCGACTGCTGGGAGGTTCCTACTGCTGGATTCCTTACCTTTTTTATTCTTTGGGTCCTGTGTTTTTATGCTCCTACTTCCTGACTCACTCCCAGCCCCTTTGTGATGTAGGTCCTCTGGTTTAAGGCCACATGTACCGGTTTCCTCACCTTTATTGATGTGGCCCCACTGGTGTGAGGACACTCCTGCCTGGTTCCCATCCCCTTGGTGATTGGGGCCCTCTTGTGAGAGTCTGATCCTGTCTGGATTCCTCACACTTCTGGGAGGTGGGCCCTCTGCTGTGAGGTCACTCCTGCCTGGCTGGCACACGTCACGTTGGCGATGTGGGCCCTCAGTTGGGAGTTGGTGCCTGCTGGGAGTCTCCTCCCCTCGGTAATGAGGGCCCTCTGGCGTCAGGCCCTAACTCATGGGCTCCCAAAATTTTCTGATGTGCGCCCTGTCGTGTGAGTACACTCCAGCCAGGGTCCCTTCCCTAGGGGATGTGGGCTTTCTGCTCTGTGGTCCCAACGGCTGGGTTGCTCACAGTGTCAGAATGTGGGCCCTCTGTTTTGAGTTCAGTCAGGCCTGGATCCCATAGCCTCGCTGCTCCTGGCCGCCTGCTGGGAGGTTCCAACTGCGGGATTCCTCACCTTTTTTACGCAATGGGCCCTCTGTTTTGAGGCTCCTCCTGCCTGCCTCACTCCCAGCCCCTTGGTGATGTGTGTACTGTAGTTTGAGGCCACGTGTGCTGGGTCCGTCACATTTCGGTGATGTGGCCCCACTGGTGTGAGGACACTCCTGCCTGGTTTCCATTCCCTTGGTGATGTGGGCCCTCTGGTGAGAGTCTGATCCTCTTTGGGTTCCTCACACTTTTGTGTGGTTGGCCCTCTGCTCTGAGGTCACTCCTGCCTGGCTGGCACACCCCGCATTGGCGACGTCGGCCCTCTGGTAGAAGTTGGAGCTTGCTGGGAGCCTCCTCTCCTCAGTGATGAGGGCCCTCTGGCGTCCGGCCCTAACTGCTGGGCTCCCCACATTTTCTGTTGTGTGCCCACTGGTGCGATGACACTCCTGCTTGGTTCCCTTCCCCATGGGGATGTGGGCCTTGTGCTCTGAGGTCACAACGGCTGGGTTGCTTACAGTATCACGATGAGGGCCCTCTGTTGTGAGTTCATCACTGCCTGGATCCCATAGCCTCGGTGCTCTGGGCCGC
Organism: Delphinapterus leucas; assembly: GCF_059928025.1. Taxonomy (NCBI): domain Eukaryota; kingdom Metazoa; phylum Chordata; class Mammalia; order Artiodactyla; family Monodontidae; genus Delphinapterus; species Delphinapterus leucas. The sequence continues at coordinate 13,376,413 of NW_028322237.1, read as the reverse complement.
CTGCTGGGATGTTCCAACTGCTGGATTCCTCACCTTTTTATACAATGGGCCATGTGTTTTGAGGTTAATCCTGCCTGCCTCGCTCTGAGACCCATGGTGATGTGGGTCTTCTGGTTTGAGGCCACATGTGCTGGGTACCTCAACTTTCGATGATGTGGCCCCACGGGTGTGAGGACACTCGTGCCTGATTCCCAGCCCCTTGCTTATGTGGGCACTCTGGTGAGAGTCTGATCATGACTGGGTTCCTTACCCTTCTGTGAGGTGGGCGCTCTGATGTGAGGTCACTCCTGCCTGGATGGCTCACGTCGCCTTGGCGACGTAGGCCCTCTGTTGGCCACTGAAGCATGCTGGGAGCCTCCTACCCTCTTTAATGAGGGCCCTGGAAGAAACGCATATGCCCTTTTTGACCAAGTGCATCATTGTCGAAGTTCTGCCTCTTCTCCTATACTTTCAGAGGACTTCCCATCTACCTCCTGAAATCGTATTCCTGGAATTCTGCCCCGCGTTCAAGTCCTCTTTGCAGCCTTACTTCAATATATTTTTGGACGATAGCTGTCATTTATAACTCTGCAGGTTTGTGAATTACAGTGCCCCTGAGCTCCATTCTTCAACTCGCTTTCTTGTGAGCTGGCCGCAAAACCGCAGGATTGCTTCAGGCCCTAATCTGGTTCCGGCACGGCATGTTGAGCCTTTGGCTAATTCCTCTTCCTGATGGGAAATGAGCATTAAATTTGCTCGTGCAGACACCTACAGCTAATCTCTCATTGGTTCTCCCTATTCCTGTTCATCTTGCTCAGAAATTCCAAACTGTGCCAAACAGGAGGTTAAAGGCACTGACTCTCCAATTGGGGAAAGAGTTAGTAAAGCGTCTGGAATGGTAAAACCGAGTATGAGGGGAAGAAAACTGAGATGCATTTAAAAAGGTTTCCCGGTCACACGGTGGACCATATTCTGGGTTTCCCATGCGTGTTTTACCTGAAGGAAGAATCCCTTAAACCTGGAGAGGTGGGACCCATGCAATGGGTACCATGCAGTATGACTTCAAATGGCCTGCATTTTCTCACCGAACCTCACCAATGCTATCAGCCCAAAGTGTCGAACCTTATGTCTCACTCAGCTCTAGGTGTAGATGTGGTAAATCCAGGTTGCATCACAAGCCCTGAATGAATTATTAAAGAATTGCTCTCTATTTCACTGTCATTGTGTTTGTTTTTGTAGTTTATTTTGATAATGGGATTTATCGGATTTTCTCTGCTGCCTTCATGCAGCTGTACACACACTTGATTCTCTTACGGAGACATATAAATCCATGGATTTGAAGATTCTTACTAGTCATGTGTAATCCTAGGAGTTGAATATGGTGTGTTTAGTCCATTTCGTTGAGCAAGGTGTAAGTCTTGACTATTACATATTTGGCTTATGGAAAGGTATGTGTGCTAATTTCTATCTCTGGTTTTATGCAGCACCCCACCTCACCTTTCCCCATAAGCAAGCATAAGTTGGTGTTCTAAATTTGAGACCCTGTTCTGTTTTGTAATTCAGTTCATGTGTAGCCAAGTTTACATTCCGTGTATTAGTGATATCTTATGATGTTTCATTTTCTGTGTGACTTATTTCACTTAGAATCATCGTACCTGGATCCACTCAATATGCCGCGACGGGCCTGATGACACAGATTTCATTGGTGAGTGATATTCCATTGTACGTGCGTACCACAACTTCTTTAACCATTTTTCACATTCTGGGATATTTAACTTGTACCGTAGACGACGTTCTTGTAAACAGAGCTGTCCCAAACTTTGGGGTGGCTGTGTGTTTTTGATTTTAATTTCCCTAAGCTATAGGACCATAAGTGGAAGTGACATAGGCTCCGTTGCTTTGTTTCCTACGTGTTTCAGGAAACCCCATACACTTCTCCAGAGTGGCTGTTTGCAATTTACATCCCCCCCATCAGCATAACAAGTCTCCCTGTTCTCCATGACCTGTCCTGCCTTTCTGAATTTTACACTTTTTCAGATGCCCCTTTTGACCGGGGGGCAGTGAGACTTCATTGTAGTGCAGATTTCATTTACCTGCTTGCTTGCTTGGCCAAAAATGGCGTATGCGTTTTTTCCTGAATATATTCAGGAAAAAACGCATACGCACTTTTTGGCCAGTGCATCATTGTCGACATTCTGCCTCTATTCCTATGCTTTAAGTGCAATTCCAGTCTACCCCCTGAAATCGTTTTCCTGAAATTCTGCCCCGCTTTCAAGTCCTATTCGAAGACTTACTTCAATACATTTTTGGACGATAGCTGTCATTCATAACTCTGCAGGTTTGTGAATTACAGTGCCCCTGAGCTCGTTTCCTCAACTCGCTTTCTTGTGAGCTGGCCGCAAAACCGCAGGATTGCTGCAGGCCCTAATCTGTTTCCGTCAGGGCACACTGAGCCTTTGGTGAATTCCTCTTCCTGGTGGGAAATGAGCGTTCCATTTGCCCGTGCAGACACCTACAGCTAGTCTCTCATTGTTTCTCCCTATTCCTGTTAATCTTGCGTAGAAATTGCAAACTGTGCCAAACAGGAGGTTAAAGGCACTGACTCTCCAAGTGGGGAGAATGTTAGTAAAGTGTCTGGAATGGTGAACCCGAGTACCAGGGTTCGAAAACTGAGATATATTTGAAAACGTTTCCCAATCACACGGTGGACAATACTCTGGGTTTCCCATGCATGTCTTAGCTGAAGGAAGAATCCCTTAAACCTGGAGAGCTGGGAACCATGGAATGGGTACCATGCAGTATGACTACAAAGGGTCTGCGTTTGCTCACCGAACCTCACAAATGCTATCAGCCCGAAGTGTCCAGCCGTATATCTCACCCAGCTCTGGGTGTAGATGTGGTAAATCCAGGTTGCATCACAAGCCCTGAATGAATTATTTAAGAATTGCTCTCTATTTCACTGTCAATGTGTTTTGGTTTTGAAATTTATTTTGATAATGGGATTTATCGGATTTTCACTGCTGCGTTTAGGCTGCTGTACACACGCTTGATTTCCTTATGGAGACATATAAATCCATGGGTTTTAAGATTCTTACTTGTCAGGTATATTCCCAGGCTTTGAGTCCATTTCGTTGAGCAAGGAGTAGGGCTTGTCTATTATATATTTGGCTTATGGAACGGTATCTGTGCTAATTTCAATCTCTGGTTTTATGCAGCACCCCAACTCACCTTTCCCCATAAGCAAGCATAAGTTGGTTTTCTAAATTTGAGACCCTGTTCTGTTTTGTAATTCAGTTCATGGGTAGCCAAGTTTACATTCCGTGTATTAGTCATATCTTATGATGTTTCTTTTTCTGTGTGACTTATTTCTCGTAGAATCATCATACCTGAATCCACTCATTATGCCGCTACGGGCCTGATGAAGTAGATTTCATTGCTGAGTGATATTCCATTGTACGTGCGTACCACAACTTCTTTATCCATTTTTTGCTTTCTGGGATATTTTACTTGTACCGTAGACGAGGTTCTTGTAAACAGAGCCGTCCCAAACTCTGGGGTGGCTGTGTGTTTTTGATTTTAATTTCCCTAAGCTATAGGACCATAAGTGGAAGTGACATAGGCTGTGTTGCTTTGTTTCCTACGTGTTTCTGGAAACACCATACACTTCTCCAGAGTGGTTGTTGGCAATTTACATCCCGCCCATCAGCATGACAAGGCTCCCTGTTCTCCATGACCTGTCCTGCCTTTCTGGATTTTACACTTTTTTCAGATGGCCCTTTTGACTGGGGGGGCAGTGAGACTTCATTGTAGTGCAGATTTCCTTTACAGGCTTGCTTGGTTGGCCAAAAAGGGCGTATGCGTTTTTTCCTGAATATATTCAGGAAAAAACGCATACGCCCTTTTTGGCCAAGTGCATCGTTGTCGACATTCTGCCTCTTTTCCTATGCTTTTAGTACAATTCCAGTCTACCCCCTGAAATCGTTTTCCTGAAATTCTGCCCCGCATTCAAGTCCTCTTCGAAGACTTACTTCAATACATTTTTGGACGATAGCTGTCATTCATAACTCTGCAGGTTTGTGAATTACAGTGCCCCTGAGCTCATGTCTTCAACTCGTTTTCTTGTGAGCTGGCCGCAAAACCGCAGGATTGCTTCAGGCCGTAATCTCTTTCCGGCAGGGCTTGCTGAGCCTTTGTTTAATTCCTCTTCCTGGTCGGAAATGAGCGTTCCTTTTGCCCGTGCAGGCACCTACAGCTAGTCTCTCATTGGTTCTCCCTATTCCTGTACATCTTGCGCAGAAATTGCAAACTGTGCCAAACAGGAGGTTAATGGCACTGACTCTCCAAGTGGGGAGAGTGTTAGTAAAGCGTCTGGAATGGTGAACCCGAGTACCAGGGGACGAAAACTGAGATGCATTTGAAAACGTTTCCCGGTCACACAGTGCACTGTACTGTGGGTTTCCCATGCATGTTTTAGCTGAAGGAAGAATCCCTTAAACCTGGAGAGTTGGGACCCATGGAATGGGTACCATGCAGTTTGACTTCAAAGGGTCTGCGTTTGCTCACCGAACCTCACCAATGCTATCAGCCCGAAGTGTCCAGCCTTATGTCTCACCCAGCTCTGGGTGTAGATGTGGTAAATCCAGGTTGCATCACAAGCCCTGAATGAATTATTTAAGAATTGCTCTCTATTTCACTGTCATTGTGTTTTGTTTTTGAAATTTATTTTGATAATGGGATTTATCGGATTTTCACTGCTGCATTTAGGCCGTTGTACACACGCTTGATTTCCTTATGGAGACATATAAATCCATGGGTTTTAAGATTCTTACTTGTCAGGTATCTTGCAAGGCGTTGAATATGGGGTGTTGAGTCCATTTCGTTGAGCAAGGAGTAGGTCTTGTCTATTATATATTTGGCTTATGGAACGGTATCTGTGCTAATTTCAATCTCTGGTTTTATGCAGCACCCCAACTCACCTTTCCCCATTAGCAAGCATAAGTTGGTTTTCTAAATTTGAGACCCTGTTCTGTTTTGTAATTCAGTTTATGTGTAGCCAAGTTTACATTCCGTGTATTACTTATATATTATGATGTTTCTTTTTCTGGGTGACGTATTTCTCGTAGAATCATCGTACCTGAATCCACTCATTATGCCGCTATGGGCCTGAAGACGTAGATTTCTTTGCTGAGTGATACTCCATTGTACGTGCGTACCAGAACTTCTTTATCCATTTTTTCCTTTCTTGGATATTTAACTTGTACCGTAGACAAGGTTCTTGTAAACAGAGCCATCCCAAACTTTGGGGTGGCTGTGTGTTTGTGATTTTAATTACCCTAAGCTATAGGACCATATTGGAAGTGACATAGGCTGTGTTGCTTTGTTTCCTACGTGTTTCAGGATACACCATACATTTCTCCAGAGTGGCTGTTGGCAATTTACATCCCGCCCATCAGCATAACAAGGCTCCCTGTTCTCCAAGACCTGTCCTGCCTTTCTGGATTTTACACTTTTTTCAGATGGCCCTTTTGACCGGGGGGCAGTGAGACTTCATTGTAGTGCAGATTTCCTTTACACGCTTGCTTGGTTGGCCAAAAAGTGCGTATGCGTTTTTTCCTGAATATATTCAGGAAAAAACGCATACGCCCTTTTTGGCCAAGTGCATCATTGTCGACATTCTGCCTCTAATCTTATTCTTTAAGTGCAATTCCATTCTACCCCCTGAAATCGTTTTCCTGAAATTCTGCCCCGATTTCAAGTCCTCTTCGAAGACTTACTTCAAAACATTTTTGGACGATAGCTGTCATTCATTACTCTGCAGGTTTGTGAATTACAGTGCCCCTGAGCTCCTTTCTTCAACTCGCTTTCTTGTGAGCTGGCCACAAACCCGAAGGATTGCTTCAGGCCCTAATATAGTTCCGGCATGGCATGCTGAGCCTTTGGTTAATTCCTCTTCCTTGTGGGAAATGAGCGTTAAATTTGCATGTGCAGACACCTTCACATGAGTCGTCATGGTGCCCCTTTGCCCCGGTTATCTCTATGGAGGTTGGAGTTGGAGGGCCTCCTCCCTCAAGATCAGTGTGCCCATGGAGCCAACCCTGCAACTTCAGGGCATGGTTGGGGGTTAGGATCACCACGAGGGTTCCTTTTCCCTTAGGAGGGAGGTGGCCTTTTGGGCTGCTGATTTCCAGGTTATCAGATACTGCCAGTATCTTGGCCAGATGTGGCGGTGGGCCAAGCCCCTTGGTGACCGTAGTTTATCCTACCTGGATCGCATTCTTGCATTGTTCCATTTCAAGTGGTCCCAGGTTTTGCACTAATACTCCAGTGGCGATTCACCGTTCACCAGGAATGTAAAGGTCAAAGGGTTTAGCTAAATTAGGGAGTTCCAGGGCAAGGGTCTGAATTGACTGCTCTTTCCATTCTTGAAAGGCCACTTCTGCATTCTATTCAAAAGGATCATCACCTTTTCCTTTCAGTGTTTCATATAGAGGCCAAGCTAATAGACTGTAGTTAGGGATCCAGAAGCAGCAAACCCTGGCCTCCCCAGGAACCCCTAAGCTGTCTTCTAGTTTTAGAAATGGGTAAGGCTGTAAATTGTTTCTTCCCTTTCCTGGGATGGGCTTCTCCGACCTTCTGTGAGAATGAAGCCCAGGCAGGTCACCGTAGTCTGTGATATTTGAGCTTTTTCTTGGACAACTTGTATCCTTTATTGGCTTGGTAGTTCAGAGGTCTCCTTAGTAGGGCTGGCGATCAGAATGTCGTCTGCATATTGAAGGAGTGTTTCCTTTTCCAGAGGTAGAACTTTTAGGTCTTTAGCTGAGCTTTCCCCAAAGATGGTGTGGGAATTCTTGAACCCTTGGGGCAACACGGCCCAGAAGTATTGTTTTAGTTGTATGTTGAGTCCTGCCACTCACAAGCCAAAATTTCTTGTGACTCTGGGACTAATAGAATACAAAAGAAGGCATCATTGAAGACTAATACAGAATACCATGTCCTGGTGGTTGGTAGAATGACCAGCAGGGTGTAGGATTTAGGAACTACTGGAGGTATATCCTCGGTGGCTTCACTGACTGTCCTGACATCCTTTACCAGGACTCCAGCAGCCCATGGGGCTCTCGAGGTCAGGCCAATCCCAGGATATGGAGCTCACCTGGGCAGGTACCCCACCCCAGCCCACGGGGCTCTCGTGGTCAGGCCCCTCCCAGGATACAGAGCTACCCTTGCAGGTACCATGGCAGGGCTGGGAACACAGGAACCGTGCATATCGCCCTCATTGCAGAGCACTCCCAGCTCACCTGTCACTCAGATCTGACACAGAGCACCTCAGAGCAGGACTTGAACTAACAAACAGCAGCTCCGACAGGTCTGTGACCCTGGGCATCACTCTGTGTGGCCTCCCTCCACCTGGTCTTCCAGAGACTTCCACTGCACCCGGGGCACCAGGCCTCTGTCTCCACCCACCAGCCACCCCTCCTCTCCCTGACTCCTGGGTTCCTCTCATTAGGAGAGGGTTTTCTTGAAGTTGTCTCCCACTCATGGGCCAGATAATATAATTAGAAAACAAGCCAGAGCTGCAGCCCCTTGTCTATCCTGACTCTCAGGAGCCCACACCTGTTCCTTGGACCTGGCCGATTCAGCAAGTTCCAGTTTCTGCAACTGTGAGCCCCTGAGGGGTGATTATTGGCTGGCCTGGGAAGCCCGACCATGCCGGCCAGCCCTCCCCAGGTGTGCCTGGGTTCAGATCAATATAAACACCGCTCCAGGCAGCAAGAGCCCCTGCAGCTGTGCCTGACGCCATTTTCTCTGCCCTGTCAGCAGTCTTGGGGCTGGACTGGTGGGAGGGAGTGAGAGGCCACGGCTTTGTGGGTGGCCCAGTGTGAGTGGGGCTCTGCTGGACTTTCTGCAGCAGTTGCCAAGATGCCACCTGCTAAAGAAGAGGATGTGTCACCCATACCTGCCGCTGGAATTTCTCCCTGGGCAGAGGTGAGTGAGGAAGAAAGCAGTGGGGGCCGGGACAGCAGGGGTATCTCAGGCAGGGAAATGGAAAGCTTCCAGAAGAGCACCCAGGACCAGGACCATCCTGGCTGGCCTGCAGGCACCAAGTCGGCTGGCATGCTGTCGCTCATGTGGCTCCATGGCCCTTCCTCTAGGCTTTCAAGTCCTTGTACATATTCAGGTGTTTTACCTGGGAAGGGTGGGAACATTTCAGCAGCAGCTGGCCTGGGGCTCAGCCCACGTTTACTCACAGATGCCTCGGCACGGTCCCCCAGCTTTGCAATGAGGACGCTTGTTGCGTGGGGCCTGCTGGCTGAATGGGAGATGATTCCCCACCACCGACCAACTTCAGAATTGTTTACAACTGGAGCAAGTGCCCTGATACGGTTTTCCTCTGTGTAGCTGGTGGGTTCTGTTTTTTTTTCTTTTTTGGTTCAAGGTAGATTTTATTCCTCTTTTTTGTATTTACAGATATAAGCATGGAAATAATTTATTCATATAAATACATGTATGTGAAGGGAAGAATATTTTTTCTGTTTTACTTTTTGTAATTTGAATTTTATTTTATTTTTTTATACAGCAGGTTCTTTTTGGTTATCTATTTTATACATATAAATGTATACATGCCAATCCCAATCTCTCAACTCCTCCCACCACCACCCCCCAACAGCTTTCCCCCCTTGGTGTCCATACGTTTGTTGTCTACATCTGTTGCTCTATTTCTGCCTTGCAAAACGGTTCATCTGTACAATTTGTCTAGGTTCCACATATAGCCATTAATAGACAAGATTTCTTTTTCTCTTTCTGACTTACTTCACTCTGTATGACAGTCTCTAGATCCATCAACGTCTCTACAAATGACCCAATTTCATTCCTTTTTATGGCTTAGTAATATTCCATTTTATATATGTACCACGTCTTTATGCATTCGTCTGTCTGTGGGCATTTAGGTTGCTTCCATTACCTGGATATTGTAAATAGTGATGCAATGAACATTGCGGTGAATGTCTCTTTTTGATTTATGGTTTTGTCTGGGTATATGCCCAGTAGTGGGACTGCTGTATCATATGGTAATTCTATTCTTAGTTTTATAAGAAACTCCATAACTTTCTCCACAGTGACTGTATCAATTTCATTCCCAACAATAGCGGAAGAGGGTTCCTTATCTCCACACCCTTTCCAGCATTTGTTGTTTGTAGATTTTCTGATGATGCCCATTCTAACAGGTGTGAGGTGATACACCATGGATGAGTCTATTTCGTTGAGCAAAGAGTAGGTCTTGTCTATTACATATTTGGCTTATGGAATGGTATGTGTGCTAATTTCAATCTCTGGTTTTATACAGCACCGCAACTCAACTTTCCCCTTAAGCAAGCATAAGTTTTTATCTAAATGTGAGACTCTGTTCGGTTTTGGAATTCAGTTTATGTGTAGCCAAGTTTACACTCTCTCTATTAGTGATATCTTATGATAATTACCTTTCTCTGTGTGACATATTTCTCTTAGAATCATCATACTTAAATCCACTCAATTTGCTGCTACAGGCCTGATGACATTGATTTCATTGCTGAGTGATATTCCATTGTACGTAAGTAGCACAACTCCTTTATCCATATTTTTCTTTCTGGGATATTTAATTTGTACTGGACTCAAGGTTCTTGTAAACACAGCAGCCCTAAATTTGGTGTTGGCTGTGTCTTGTTGATTTTAATTTTCCTAAGCTATAGGGCCAAAAGTGGAAGTGCCCTAGGGTCTGTAGCTTTGTTTTTCAGATGTTTCAGGATACACCATAAACATCTCCAGAGTGTCTGTTGGCAATTTACATCCCGCCCATCAGCATAACAAGGCTCCCTGTTCTCCATGGCCTGTCCTGTGTTTCTGGTTTTTACACATTTTTCAGATGGCCCTTTTGACGAATGGGAAATGAGACTTCATTGTAGTGCGGATTTCCATTGCTCGAGTGCTTGGTTGGCCAAAAAGGGCATATGTGTTTTTTCCTGAATATATTCAGGAAAAAATGTTTACGCACTTTTGTCCAAGTGCATCACTGTCAAAGATCTGCCGCTTTTCACATGCTTTAAACGCAATTCCAATCTACCTCCTGAAATATGATTCCTGCAATTCTGCCTCGTTTTGAAGTCCTCTTTGCAGACTTACTTCAGTATATTTTTGCCAATAGCTGTCATTTATAACTCTGCAGGTTTGTGAATTACAGTGCCTGTGATTTCCTTTCTTAACTCGTTTCCTTGAAAGCTGGCCACAGAACCGCAGGTTTGCTTTAGGCCATAATCAGGGTCTGGCACGGCACTCTGAGCCTTTGGTTAATTCCTCTTCCTGGTGGGAAATTAGAGTTAAATGTGCCCCTCCGGACACCTGCCTCACTCCCAGCCCCTTGGTGATGTGTGTCCTGTGGTTTGAGGCCACATGTGCTGGGTTCCTCACCTTTGGCTGATGTGGCCCCACTGGTGTGAGGACACTCCTGCCTGGTTCCCATCCCCTTGGTGATGTGGGCCATCCGGTGAGAGTCTGATCCTGGTTGGGTTCCTCACACTTCTGTGAGGTGGGCCCTCTTCTCTGACGTCACTCCTGCCTGGCTGGCACACCCCGCCTTGGCGAAGTCGGCCCTCTGGTGGGATTTGGTGCCTGCTGGGGGTCTCCTGCCCTCGGTAATGAGGGCCCTCTGGCGTCAGGCCCTAATTCCTGGGCTCCCAATATTTTCTGATATGCGCCCTGTGGTTCGAGTACACTCGTGCCAGGTTCCCAACCCCATGGGAATGTGGGCCTTCTGCTCTGAGGTCCCAACCGTGGGTTGCTCAGTTTCATGATGAGGGCCCTCTGCTGTGAGTTCTCTCCGGCCTGGATCCCATAGCCTCGCTGCTCCTGGCCACCTGCTGGGAGGTTCCAACTGCGGGATTCCTCACCTTTTTTCTTCTATGGACCCTCTGTTTTGAGACTCCTCCTGCCTGCCTCACTCCCAGTCCCTTGGTGATGTGTGTCCTCTGGTGTGAGGCCACGTGTGCTGGGTCCCTCGCCTTTGGATGATGTGGCCACACTGGTGTGAGGACACTCCTGCCTGCTTCCTATCCCCTTGATGATGTGGGCCCTCTGGTGAGAGTCTGATCCTGGCTGGGTTCCTCACCCTTCTGTGAGGTGGGCCCTCTGCTGTGAGGTCACTCCTGCCTGGCTGGCACACCCCACCTGGGCAACATCGGCCCTCTTGTGGCACTTGGAGCCTGCTGGGAGCCTCCTCCCCTCGGTGATGGGGGCCCTCTAGCGTCAGGCCCTAACTGCTGGGTACCCACATTTTCTGATACGTGCTAAGTGGTGCGAGGACACTCCTGCGAGGTTCCCATCCCCATGGGCATGTGGGCCTTCTGCTCTAAGGTCCCAACACCTGTGTTGTTCACCGTTTCATGATGTTGTCTCTCTGGTGTTAGTTCACTCAGGCCTAGATCCCATAGACTCTGTGCTCTGAGCCGACTGCTGGGAGGTTCCTACTGCTGGATTCCTTACCTTTTTTATTCTTTGGGTCCTGTGTTTTTATGCTCCTACTTCCTGACTCACTCCCAGCCCCTTTGTGATGTAGGTCCTCTGGTTTAAGGCCACATGTACCGGTTTCCTCACCTTTATTGATGTGGCCCCACTGGTGTGAGGACACTCCTGCCTGGTTCCCATCCCCTTGGTGATTGGGGCCCTCTTGTGAGAGTCTGATCCTGTCTGGATTCCTCACACTTCTGGGAGGTGGGCCCTCTGCTGTGAGGTCACTCCTGCCTGGCTGGCACACGTCACGTTGGCGATGTGGGCCCTCAGTTGGGAGTTGGTGCCTGCTGGGAGTCTCCTCCCCTCGGTAATGAGGGCCCTCTGGCGTCAGGCCCTAACTCATGGGCTCCCAAAATTTTCTGATGTGCGCCCTGTCGTGTGAGTACACTCCAGCCAGGGTCCCTTCCCTAGGGGATGTGGGCTTTCTGCTCTGTGGTCCCAACGGCTGGGTTGCTCACAGTGTCAGAATGTGGGCCCTCTGTTTTGAGTTCAGTCAGGCCTGGATCCCATAGCCTCGCTGCTCCTGGCCGCCTGCTGGGAGGTTCCAACTGCGGGATTCCTCACCTTTTTTACGCAATGGGCCCTCTGTTTTGAGGCTCCTCCTGCCTGCCTCACTCCCAGCCCCTTGGTGATGTGTGTACTGTAGTTTGAGGCCACGTGTGCTGGGTCCGTCACATTTCGGTGATGTGGCCCCACTGGTGTGAGGACACTCCTGCCTGGTTTCCATTCCCTTGGTGATGTGGGCCCTCTGGTGAGAGTCTGATCCTCTTTGGGTTCCTCACACTTTTGTGTGGTTGGCCCTCTGCTCTGAGGTCACTCCTGCCTGGCTGGCACACCCCGCATTGGCGACGTCGGCCCTCTGGTAGAAGTTGGAGCTTGCTGGGAGCCTCCTCTCCTCAGTGATGAGGGCCCTCTGGCGTCCGGCCCTAACTGCTGGGCTCCCCACATTTTCTGTTGTGTGCCCACTGGTGCGATGACACTCCTGCTTGGTTCCCTTCCCCATGGGGATGTGGGCCTTGTGCTCTGAGGTCACAACGGCTGGGTTGCTTACAGTATCACGATGAGGGCCCTCTGTTGTGAGTTCATCACTGCCTGGATCCCATAGCCTCGGTGCTCTGGGCCGCCTGCTGGGATGTTCCAACTGCTGGATTCCTCACCTTTTTATACAATGGGCCATGTGTTTTGAGGTTAATCCTGCCTGCCTCGCTCTGAGACCCATGGTGATGTGGGTCTTCTGGTTTGAGGCCACATGTGCTGGGTACCTCAACTTTCGATGATGTGGCCCCACGGGTGTGAGGACACTCGTGCCTGATTCCCAGCCCCTTGCTTATGTGGGCACTCTGGTGAGAGTCTGATCATGACTGGGTTCCTTACCCTTCTGTGAGGTGGGCGCTCTGATGTGAGGTCACTCCTGCCTGGATGGCTCACGTCGCCTTGGCGACGTAGGCCCTCTGTTGGCCACTGAAGCATGCTGGGAGCCTCCTACCCTCTTTAATGAGGGCCCTGGAAGAAACGCATATGCCCTTTTTGACCAAGTGCATCATTGTCGAAGTTCTGCCTCTTCTCCTATACTTTCAGAGGACTTCCCATCTACCTCCTGAAATCGTATTCCTGGAATTCTGCCCCGCGTTCAAGTCCTCTTTGCAGCCTTACTTCAATATATTTTTGGACGATAGCTGTCATTTATAACTCTGCAGGTTTGTGAATTACAGTGCCCCTGAGCTCCATTCTTCAACTCGCTTTCTTGTGAGCTGGCCGCAAAACCGCAGGATTGCTTCAGGCCCTAATCTGGTTCCAGCACGGCATGTTGAGCCTTTGGCTAATTCCTCTTCCTGATGGGAAATGAGCATTAAATTTGCTCGTGCAGACACCTACAGCTAATCTCTCATTGGTTCTCCCTATTCCTGTTCATCTTGCTCAGAAATTCCAAACTGTGCCAAACAGGAGGTTAAAGGCACTGACTCTCCAATTGGGGAAAGAGTTAGTAAAGCGTCTGGAATGGTAAAACCGAGTATGAGGGGAAGAAAACTGAGATGCATTTAAAAAGGTTTCCCGGTCACACGGTGGACCATATTCTGGGTTTCCCATGCGTGTTTTACCTGAAGGAAGAATCCCTTAAACCTGGAGAGGTGGGACCCATGCAATGGGTACCATGCAGTATGACTTCAAATGGCCTGCATTTTCTCACCGAACCTCACCAATGCTATCAGCCCAAAGTGTCGAACCTTATGTCTCACTCAGCTCTAGGTGTAGATGTGGTAAATCCAGGTTGCATCACAAGCCCTGAATGAATTATTTAAGAATTGCTCTCTATTTCACTGTCATTGTGTTTGTTTTTGTAGTTTATTTTGATAATGGGATTTATCGGATTTTCTCTGCTGCCTTCATGCAGCTGTACACACACTTGATTCTCTTACGGAGACATATAAATCCATGGATTTGAAGATTCTTACTAGTCATGTGTAATCCTAGGAGTTGAATATGGTGTGTTTAGTCCATTTCGTTGAGCAAGGTGTAAGTCTTGACTATTACATATTTGGCTTATGGAAAGGTATGTGTGCTAATTTCTATCTCTGGTTTTATGCAGCACCCCACCTCACCTTTCCCCATAAGCAAGCATAAGTTGGTGTTCTAAATTTGAGACCCTGTTCTGTTTTGTAATTCAGTTCATGTGTAGCCAAGTTTACATTCCGTGTATTAGTGATATCTTATGATGTTTCATTTTCTGTGTGACTTATTTCACTTAGAATCATCGTACCTGGATCCACTCAATATGCCGCGACGGGCCTGATGACACAGATTTCATTGGTGAGTGATATTCCATTGTACGTGCGTACCACAACTTCTTTAACCATTTTTCACATTCTGGGATATTTAACTTGTACCGTAGACGACGTTCTTGTAAACAGAGCTGTCCCAAACTTTGGGGTGGCTGTGTGTTTTTGATTTTAATTTCCCTAAGCTATAGGACCATAAGTGGAAGTGACATAGGCTCCGTTGCTTTGTTTCCTACGTGTTTCAGGAAACCCCATACACTTCTCCAGAGTGGCTGTTTGCAATTTACATCCCCCCCATCAGCATAACAAGTCTCCCTGTTCTCCATGACCTGTCCTGCCTTTCTGAATTTTACACTTTTTCAGATGCCCCTTTTGACCGGGGGGCAGTGAGACTTCATTGTAGTGCAGATTTCATTTACCTGCTTGCTTGCTTGGCCAAAAATGGCGTATGCGTTTTTTCCTGAATATATTCAGGAAAAAACGCATACGCACTTTTTGGCCAGTGCATCATTGTCGACATTCTGCCTCTATTCCTATGCTTTAAGTGCAATTCCAGTCTACCCCCTGAAATCGTTTTCCTGAAATTCTGCCCCGCTTTCAAGTCCTATTCGAAGACTTACTTCAATACATTTTTGGACGATAGCTGTCATTCATAACTCTGCAGGTTTGTGAATTACAGTGCCCCTGAGCTCGTTTCCTCAACTCGCTTTCTTGTGAGCTGGCCGCAAAACCGCAGGATTGCTGCAGGCCCTAATCTGTTTCCGTCAGGGCACACTGAGCCTTTGGTGAATTCCTCTTCCTGGTGGGAAATGAGCGTTCCATTTGCCCGTGCAGACACCTACAGCTAGTCTCTCATTGTTTCTCCCTATTCCTGTTAATCTTGCGTAGAAATTGCAAACTGTGCCAAACAGGAGGTTAAAGGCACTGACTCTCCAAGTGGGGAGAATGTTAGTAAAGTGTCTGGAATGGTGAACCCGAGTACCAGGGTTCGAAAACTGAGATATATTTGAAAACGTTTCCCAATCACACGGTGGACAATACTCTGGGTTTCCCATGCATGTCTTAGCTGAAGGAAGAATCCCTTAAACCTGGAGAGCTGGGAACCATGGAATGGGTACCATGCAGTATGACTACAAAGGGTCTGCGTTTGCTCACCGAACCTCACAAATGCTATCAGCCCGAAGTGTCCAGCCGTATATCTCACCCAGCTCTGGGTGTAGATGTGGTAAATCCAGGTTGCATCACAAGCCCTGAATGAATTATTTAAGAATTGCTCTCTATTTCACTGTCAATGTGTTTTGGTTTTGAAATTTATTTTGATAATGGGATTTATCGGATTTTCACTGCTGCGTTTAGGCTGCTGTACACATGCTTGATTTCCTTATGGAGACATATAAATCCATGGGTTTTAAGATTCTTACTTGTCAGGTATATTCCCAGGCTTTGAGTCCATTTCGTTGAGCAAGGAGTAGGGCTTGTCTATTATATATTTGGCTTATGGAACGGTATCTGTGCTAATTTCAATCTCTGGTTTTATGCAGCACCCCAACTCACCTTTCCCCATAAGCAAGCATAAGTTGGTTTTCTAAATTTGAGACCCTGTTCTGTTTTGTAATTCAGTTCATGGGTAGCCAAGTTTACATTCCGTGTATTAGTCATATCTTATGATGTTTCTTTTTCTGTGTGACTTATTTCTCGTAGAATCATCATACCTGAATCCACTCATTATGCCGCTACGGGCCTGATGAAGTAGATTTCATTGCTGAGTGATATTCCATTGTACGTGCGTACCACAACTTCTTTATCCATTTTTTGCTTTCTGGGATATTTTACTTGTACCGTAGACGAGGTTCTTGTAAACAGAGCCGTCCCAAACTCTGGGGTGGCTGTGTGTTTTTGATTTTAATTTCCCTAAGCTATAGGACCATAAGTGGAAGTGACATAGGCTGTGTTGCTTTGTTTCCTACGTGTTTCTGGAAACACCATACACTTCTCCAGAGTGGTTGTTGGCAATTTACATCCCGCCCATCAGCATGACAAGGCTCCCTGTTCTCCATGACCTGTCCTGCCTTTCTGGATTTTACACTTTTTTCAGATGGCCCTTTTGACTGGGGGGGCAGTGAGACTTCATTGTAGTGCAGATTTCCTTTACAGGCTTGCTTGGTTGGCCAAAAAGGGCGTATGCGTTTTTTCCTGAATATATTCAGGAAAAAACGCATACGCCCTTTTTGGCCAAGTGCATCGTTGTCGACATTCTGCCTCTTTTCCTATGCTTTTAGTACAATTCCAGTCTACCCCCTGAAATCGTTTTCCTGAAATTCTGCCCCGCATTCAAGTCCTCTTCGAAGACTTACTTCAATACATTTTTGGACGATAGCTGTCATTCATAACTCTGCAGGTTTGTGAATTACAGTGCCCCTGAGCTCATGTCTTCAACTCGCTTTCTTGTGAGCTGGCCGCAAAACCGCAGGATTGCTTCAGGCCCTAATCTGGTTCCAGCACGGCATGTTGAGCCTTTGGCTAATTCCTCTTCCTGATGGGAAATGAGCATTAAATTTGCTCGTGCAGACACCTACAGCTAATCTCTCATTGGTTCTCCCTATTCCTGTTCATCTTGCTCAGAAATTCCAAACTGTGCCAAACAGGAGGTTAAAGGCACTGACTCTCCAATTGGGGAAAGAGTTAGTAAAGCGTCTGGAATGGTAAAACCGAGTATGAGGGGAAGAAAACTGAGATGCATTTAAAAAGGTTTCCCGGTCACACGGTGGACCATATTCTGGGTTTCCCATGCGTGTTTTACCTGAAGGAAGAATCCCTTAAACCTGGAGAGGTGGGACCCATGCAATGGGTACCATGCAGTATGACTTCAAATGGCCTGCATTTTCTCACCGAACCTCACCAATGCTATCAGCCCAAAGTGTCGAACCTTATGTCTCACTCAGCTCTAGGTGTAGATGTGGTAAATCCAGGTTGCATCACAAGCCCTGAATGAATTATTTAAGAATTGCTCTCTATTTCACTGTCATTGTGTTTGTTTTTGTAGTTTATTTTGATAATGGGATTTATCGGATTTTCTCTGCTGCCTTCATGCAGCTGTACACACACTTGATTCTCTTACGGAGACATATAAATCCATGGATTTGAAGATTCTTACTAGTCATGTGTAATCCTAGGAGTTGAATATGGTGTGTTTAGTCCATTTCGTTGAGCAAGGTGTAAGTCTTGACTATTACATATTTGGCTTATGGAAAGGTATGTGTGCTAATTTCTATCTCTGGTTTTATGCAGCACCCCACCTCACCTTTCCCCATAAGCAAGCATAAGTTGGTGTTCTAAATTTGAGACCCTGTTCTGTTTTGTAATTCAGTTCATGTGTAGCCAAGTTTACATTCCGTGTATTAGTGATATCTTATGATGTTTCATTTTCTGTGTGACTTATTTCACTTAGAATCATCGTACCTGGATCCACTCAATATGCCGCGACGGGCCTGATGACACAGATTTCATTGGTGAGTGATATTCCATTGTACGTGCGTACCACAACTTCTTTAACCATTTTTCACATTCTGGGATATTTAACTTGTACCGTAGACGACGTTCTTGTAAACAGAGCTGTCCCAAACTTTGGGGTGGCTGTGTGTTTTTGATTTTAATTTCCCTAAGCTATAGGACCATAAGTGGAAGTGACATAGGCTCCGTTGCTTTGTTTCCTACGTGTTTCAGGAAACCCCATACACTTCTCCAGAGTGGCTGTTTGCAATTTACATCCCCCCCATCAGCATAACAAGTCTCCCTGTTCTCCATGACCTGTCCTGCCTTTCTGAATTTTACACTTTTTCAGATGCCCCTTTTGACCGGGGGGCAGTGAGACTTCATTGTAGTGCAGATTTCATTTACCTGCTTGCTTGCTTGGCCAAAAATGGCGTATGCGTTTTTTCCTGAATATATTCAGGAAAAAACGCATACGCACTTTTTGGCCAGTGCATCATTGTCGACATTCTGCCTCTATTCCTATGCTTTAAGTGCAATTCCAGTCTACCCCCTGAAATCGTTTTCCTGAAATTCTGCCCCGCTTTCAAGTCCTATTCGAAGACTTACTTCAATACATTTTTGGACGATAGCTGTCATTCATAACTCTGCAGGTTTGTGAATTACAGTGCCCCTGAGCTCGTTTCCTCAACTCGCTTTCTTGTGAGCTGGCCGCAAAACCGCAGGATTGCTGCAGGCCCTAATCTGTTTCCGTCAGGGCACACTGAGCCTTTGGTGAATTCCTCTTCCTGGTGGGAAATGAGCGTTCCATTTGCCCGTGCAGACACCTACAGCTAGTCTCTCATTGTTTCTCCCTATTCCTGTTAATCTTGCGTAGAAATTGCAAACTGTGCCAAACAGGAGGTTAAAGGCACTGACTCTCCAAGTGGGGAGAATGTTAGTAAAGTGTCTGGAATGGTGAACCCGAGTACCAGGGTTCGAAAACTGAGATATATTTGAAAACGTTTCCCAATCACACGGTGGACAATACTCTGGGTTTCCCATGCATGTCTTAGCTGAAGGAAGAATCCCTTAAACCTGGAGAGCTGGGAACCATGGAATGGGTACCATGCAGTATGACTACAAAGGGTCTGCGTTTGCTCACCGAACCTCACAAATGCTATCAGCCCGAAGTGTCCAGCCGTATATCTCACCCAGCTCTGGGTGTAGATGTGGTAAATCCAGGTTGCATCACAAGCCCTGAATGAATTATTTAAGAATTGCTCTCTATTTCACTGTCAATGTGTTTTGGTTTTGAAATTTATTTTGATAATGGGATTTATCGGATTTTCACTGCTGCGTTTAGGCTGCTGTACACATGCTTGATTTCCTTATGGAGACATATAAATCCATGGGTTTTAAGATTCTTACTTGTCAGGTATATTCCCAGGCTTTGAGTCCATTTCGTTGAGCAAGGAGTAGGGCTTGTCTATTATATATTTGGCTTATGGAACGGTATCTGTGCTAATTTCAATCTCTGGTTTTATGCAGCACCCCAACTCACCTTTCCCCATAAGCAAGCATAAGTTGGTTTTCTAAATTTGAGACCCTGCTCTGTTTTGTAATTCAGTTCATGGGTAGCCAAGTTTACATTCCGTGTATTAGTCATATCTTATGATGTTTCTTTTTCTGTGTGACTTATTTCTCGTAGAATCATCATACCTGAATCCACTCATTATGCCGCTACGGGCCTGATGAAGTAGATTTCATTGCTGAGTGATATTCCATTGTACGTGCGTACCACAACTTCTTTATCCATTTTTTGCTTTCTGGGATATTTTACTTGTACCGTAGACGAGGTTCTTGTACACAGAGCCGTCCCAAACTCTGGGGTGGCTGTGTGTTTTTGATTTTAATTTCCCTAAGCTATAGGACCATAAGTGGAAGTGACATAGGCTGTGTTGCTTTGTTTCCTACGTGTTTCTGGAAACACCATACACTTCTCCAGAGTGGTTGTTGGCAATTTACATCCCGCCCATCAGCATGACAAGGCTCCCTGTTCTCCATGACCTGTCCTGCCTTTCTGGATTTTACACTTTTTTCAGATGGCCCTTTTGACTGGGGGGGCAGTGAGACTTCATTGTAGTGCAGATTTCCTTTACAGGCTTGCTTGGTTGGCCAAAAAGGGCGTATGCGTTTTTTCCTGAATATATTCAGGAAAAAACGCATACGCCCTTTTTGGCCAAGTGCATCGTTGTCGACATTCTGCCTCTTTTCCTATGCTTTTAGTACAATTCCAGTCTACCCCCTGAAATCGTTTTCCTGAAATTCTGCCCCGCATTCAAGTCCTCTTCGAAGACTTACTTCAATACATTTTTGGACGATAGCTGTCATTCATAACTCTGCAGGTTTGTGAATTACAGTGCCCCTGAGCTCATGTCTTCAACTCGTTTTCTTGTGAGCTGGCCGCAAAACCGCAGGATTGCTTCAGGCCGTAATCTCTTTCCGGCAGGGCTTGCTGAGCCTTTGTTTAATTCCTCTTCCTGGTCGGAAATGAGCGTTCCTTTTGCCCGTGCAGGCACCTACAGCTAGTCTCTCATTGGTTCTCCCTATTCGTGTACATCTTGCGCAGAAATTGCAAACTGTGCCAAACAGGAGGTTAATGGCACTGACTCTCCAAGTGGGGAGAGTGTTAGTAAAGCGTCTGGAATGGTGAACCCGAGTACCAGGGGACGAAAACTGAGATGCATTTGAAAACGTTTCCCGGTCACACAGTGCACTGTACTGTGGGTTTCCCATGCATGTTTTAGCTGAAGGAAGAATCCCTTAAACCTGGAGAGTTGGGACCCATGGAATGGGTACCATGCAGTTTGACTTCAAAGGGTCTGCGTTTGCTCACCGAACCTCACCAATGCTATCAGCCCGAAGTGTCCAGCCTTATGTCTCACCCAGCTCTGGGTGTAGATGTGGTAAATCCAGGTTGCATCACAAGCCCTGAATGAATTATTTAAGAATTGCTCTCTATTTCACTGTCATTGTGTTTTGTTTTTGAAATTTATTTTGATAATGGGATTTATCGGATTTTCACTGCTGCATTTAGGCCGTTGTACACACGCTTGATTTCCTTATGGAGACATATAAATCCATGGGTTTTAAGATTCTTACTTGTCAGGTATCTTGCAAGGCGTTGAATATGGGGTGTTGAGTCCATTTCGTTGAGCAAGGAGTAGGTCTTGTCTATTATATATTTGGCTTATGGAACGGTATCTGTGCTAATTTCAATCTCTGGTTTTATGCAGCACCCCAACTCACCTTTCCCCATTAGCAAGCATAAGTTGGTTTTCTAAATTTGAGACCCTGTTCTGTTTTGTAATTCAGTTTATGTGTAGCCAAGTTTACATTCCGTGTATTACTTATATATTATGATGTTTCTTTTTCTGGGTGACGTATTTCTCGTAGAATCATCGTACCTGAATCCACTCATTATGCCGCTATGGGCCTGAAGACGTAGATTTCTTTGCTGAGTGATACTCCATTGTACGTGCGTACCAGAACTTCTTTATCCATTTTTTCCTTTCTTGGATATTTAACTTGTACCGTAGACAAGGTTCTTGTAAACAGAGCCATCCCAAACTTTGGGGTGGCTGTGTGTTTGTGATTTTAATTACCCTAAGCTATAGGACCATATTGGAAGTGACATAGGCTGTGTTGCTTTGTTTCCTACGTGTTTCAGGATACACCATACATTTCTCCAGAGTGGCTGTTGGCAATTTACATCCCGCCCATCAGCATAACAAGGCTCCCTGTTCTCCAAGACCTGTCCTGCCTTTCTGGATTTTACACTTTTTTCAGATGGCCCTTTTGACCGGGGGGCAGTGAGACTTCATTGTAGTGCAGATTTCCTTTACACGCTTGCTTGGTTGGCCAAAAAGTGCGTATGCGTTTTTTCCTGAATATATTCAGGAAAAAACGCATACGCCCTTTTTGGCCAAGTGCATCATTGTCGACATTCTGCCTCTAATCTTATTCTTTAAGTGCAATTCCATTCTACCCCCTGAAATCGTTTTCCTGAAATTCTGCCCCGATTTCAAGTCCTCTTCGAAGACTTACTTCAAAACATTTTTGGACGATAGCTGTCATTCATTACTCTGCAGGTTTGTGAAATACAGTGCCCCTGAGCTCCTTTCTTCAACTCGCTTTCTTGTGAGCTGGCCACAAACCCGAAGGATTGCTTCAGGCCCTAATATAGTTCCGGCATGGCATGCTGAGCCTTTGGTTAATTCCTCTTCCTTGTGGGAAATGAGCGTTAAATTTGCATGTGCAGACACCTTCACATGAGTCGTCATGGTGCCCCTTTGCCCCGGTTATCTCTATGGAGGTTGGAGTTGGAGGGCCTCCTCCCTCAAGATCAGTGTGCCCATGGAGCCAACCCTGCAACTTCAGGGCATGGTTGGGGGTTAGGATCACCACGAGGGTTCCTTTTCCCTTAGGAGGGAGGTGGCCTTTTGGGCTGCTGATTTCCAGGTTATCAGATACTGCCAGTATCTTGGCCAGATGTGGCGGTGGGCCAAGCCCCTTGGTGACCGTATTTTATCCTACCTGGATCGCATTCTTGCATTGTTCCATTTCAAGTGGTCCCAGGTTTTGCACTAATACTCCAGTGGCGATTCACCGTTCACCAGGAATGTAAAGGTCAAAGGGTTTAGCTAAATTAGGGAGTTCCAGGGCAAGGGTCTGAATTGACTGCTCTTTCCATTCTTGAAAGGCCACTTCTGCATTCTATTCAAAAGGATCATCACCTTTTCCTTTCAGTGTTTCATATAGAGGCCGAGCTAGTAGACTGTAGTTAGGGATCCAGAAGCAGCAAACCCTGGCCTCCCCAGGAACCCCTAAGCTGTCTTCTAGTTTTAGAAATGGGTAAGGCTGTAAATTGTTTCTTCCCTTTCCTGGGATGGGCTTCTCCGACCTTCTGTGAGAATGAAGCCCAGGCAGGTCACCGTAGTCTGTGATATTTGAGCTTTTTCTTGGACAACTTGTATCCTTTATTGGCTTGGTAGTTCAGAGGTCTCCTTAGTAGGGCTGGCGATCAGAATGTCGTCTGCATATTGAAGGAGTGTTTCCTTTTCCAGAGGTAGAACTTTTAGGTCTTTAGCTGAGCTTTCCCCAAAGATGGTGTGGGAATTCTTGAACCCTTGGGGCAACACGGCCCAGAAGTATTGTTTTAGTTGTATGTTGAGTCCTGCCACTCACAAGCCAAAATTTCTTGTGACTCTGGGACTAATAGAATACAAAAGAAGGCATCATTGAAGACTAATACAGAATACCATGTCCTGGTGGTTGGTAGAATGACCAGCAGGGTGTAGGATTTAGGAACTACTGGAGGTATATCCTCGGTGGCTTCACTGACTGTCCTGACATCCTTTACCAGGACTCCAGCAGCCCATGGGGCTCTCGAGGTCAGGCCAATCCCAGGATATGGAGCTCACCTGGGCAGGTACCCCACCCCAGCCCACGGGGCTCTCGTGGTCAGGCCCCTCCCAGGATACAGAGCTACCCTTGCAGGTACCATGGCAGGGCTGGGAACACAGGAACCGTGCATATCGCCCTCATTGCAGAGCACTCCCAGCTCACCTGTCACTCAGATCTGACACAGAGCACCTCAGAGCAGGACTTGAACTAACAAACAGCAGCTCCGACAGGTCTGTGACCCTGGGCATCACTCTGTGTGGCCTCCCTCCACCTGGTCTTCCAGAGACTTCCACTGCACCCGGGGCACCAGGCCTCTGTCTCCACCCACCAGCCACCCCTCCTCTCCCTGACTCCTGGGTTCCTCTCATTAGGAGAGGGTTTTCTTGAAGTTGTCTCCCACTCATGGGCCAGATAATATAATTAGAAAACAAGCCAGAGCTGCAGCCCCTTGTCTATCCTGACTCTCAGGAGCCCACACCTGTTCCTTGGACCTGGCCGATTCAGCAAGTTCCAGTTTCTGCAACTGTGAGCCCCTGAGGGGTGATTATTGGCTGGCCTGGGAAGCCCGACCGTGCCGGCCAGCCCTCCCCAGGTGTGCCTGGGTTCAGATCAATATAAACACCGCTCCAGGCAGCAAGAGCCCCTGCAGCTGTGCCTGACGCCATTTTCTCTGCCCTGTCAGCAGTCTTGGGGCTGGACTGGTGGGAGGGAGTGAGAGGCCACGGCTTTGTGGGTGGCCCAGTGTGAGTGGGGCTCTGCTGGACTTTCTGCAGCAGTTGCCAAGATGCCACCTGCTAAAGAAGAGGATGTGTCACCCATACCTGCCGCTGGAATTTCTCCCTGGGCAGAGGTGAGTGAGGAAGAAAGCAGTGGGGGCCGGGACAGCAGGGGTATCTCAGGCAGGGAAATGGAAAGCTTCCAGAAGAGCACCCAGGACCAGGACCATCCTGGCTGGCCTGCAGGCACCAAGTCGGCTGGCATGCTGTCGCTCATGTGGCTCCATGGCCCTTCCTCTAGGCTTTCAAGTCCTTGTACATATTCAGGTGTTTTACCTGGGAAGGGTGGGAACATTTCAGCAGCAGCTGGCCTGGGGCTCAGCCCACGTTTACTCACAGATGCCTCGGCACGGTCCCCCAGCTTTGCAATGAGGACGCTTGTTGCGTGGGGCCTGCTGGCTGAATGGGAGATGATTCCCCACCACCGACCAACTTCAGAATTGTTTACAACTGGAGCAAGTGCCCTGATACGGTTTTCCTCTGTGTAGCTGGTGGGTTCTGTTTTTTTTTCTTTTTTGGTTCAAGGTAGATTTTATTCCTCTTTTTTGTATTTACAGATATAAGCATGGAAATAATTTATTCATATAAATACATGTATGTGAAGGGAAGAATATTTTTTCTGTTTTACTTTTTGTAATTTGAATTTTATTTTATTTTTTTATACAGCAGGTTCTTTTTGGTTATCTATTTTATACATATAAATGTATACATGCCAATCCCAATCTCTCAACTCCTCCCACCACCACCCCCCAACAGCTTTCCCCCCTTGGTGTCCATACGTTTGTTGTCTACATCTGTTGCTCTATTTCTGCCTTGCAAAACGGTTCATCTGTACAATTTGTCTAGGTTCCACATATAGCCATTAATAGACAAGATTTCTTTTTCTCTTTCTGACTTACTTCACTCTGTATGACAGTCTCTAGATCCATCAACGTCTCTACAAATGACCCAATTTCATTCCTTTTTATGGCTTAGTAATATTCCATTTTATATATGTACCACGTCTTTATGCATTCGTCTGTCTGTGGGCATTTAGGTTGCTTCCATTACCTGGATATTGTAAATAGTGATGCAATGAACATTGCGGTGAATGTCTCTTTTTGATTTATGGTTTTGTCTGGGTATATGCCCAGTAGTGGGACTGCTGTATCATATGGTAATTCTATTCTTAGTTTTATAAGAAACTCCATAACTTTCTCCACAGTGACTGTATCAATTTCATTCCCAACAATAGCGGAAGAGGGTTCCTTATCTCCACACCCTTTCCAGCATTTGTTGTTTGTAGATTTTCTGATGATGCCCATTCTAACAGGTGTGAGGTGATACACCATGGATGAGTCTATTTCGTTGAGCAAAGAGTAGGTCTTGTCTATTACATATTTGGCTTATGGAATGGTATGTGTGCTAATTTCAATCTCTGGTTTTATACAGCACCGCAACTCAACTTTCCCCTTAAGCAAGCATAAGTTTTTATCTAAATGTGAGACTCTGTTCGGTTTTGGAATTCAGTTTATGTGTAGCCAAGTTTACACTCTCTCTATTAGTGATATCTTATGATAATTACCTTTCTCTGTGTGACATATTTCTCTTAGAATCATCATACTTAAATCCACTCAATTTGCTGCTACAGGCCTGATGACATTGATTTCATTGCTGAGTGATATTCCATTGTACGTAAGTAGCACAACTCCTTTATCCATATTTTTCTTTCTGGGATATTTAATTTGTACTGGACTCAAGGTTCTTGTAAACACAGCAGCCCTAAATTTGGTGTTGGCTGTGTCTTGTTGATTTTAATTTTCCTAAGCTATAGGGCCAAAAGTGGAAGTGCCCTAGGGTCTGTAGCTTTGTTTTTCAGATGTTTCAGGATACACCATAAACATCTCCAGAGTGTCTGTTGGCAATTTACATCCCGCCCATCAGCATAACAAGGCTCCCTGTTCTCCATGGCCTGTCCTGTGTTTCTGGTTTTTACACATTTTTCAGATGGCCCTTTTGACGAATGGGAAATGAGACTTCATTGTAGTGCGGATTTCCATTGCTCGAGTGCTTGGTTGGCCAAAAAGGGCATATGTGTTTTTTCCTGAATATATTCAGGAAAAAATGTTTACGCACTTTTGTCCAAGTGCATCACTGTCAAAGATCTGCCGCTTTTCACATGCTTTAAACGCAATTCCAATCTACCTCCTGAAATATGATTCCTGCAATTCTGCCTCGTTTTGAAGTCCTCTTTGCAGACTTACTTCAGTATATTTTTGCCAATAGCTGTCATTTATAACTCTGCAGGTTTGTGAATTACAGTGCCTGTGATTTCCTTTCTTAACTCGTTTCCTTGAAAGCTGGCCACAGAACCGCAGGTTTGCTTTAGGCCATAATCAGGGTCTGGCACGGCACTCTGAGCCTTTGGTTAATTCCTCTTCCTGGTGGGAAATTAGAGTTAAATGTGCCCCTCCGGACACCTGCCTCACTCCCAGCCCCTTGGTGATGTGTGTCCTGTGGTTTGAGGCCACATGTGCTGGGTTCCTCACCTTTGGCTGATGTGGCCCCACTGGTGTGAGGACACTCCTGCCTGGTTCCCATCCCCTTGGTGATGTGGGCCATCCGGTGAGAGTCTGATCCTGGTTGGGTTCCTCACACTTCTGTGAGGTGGGCCCTCTTCTCTGACGTCACTCCTGCCTGGCTGGCACACCCCGCCTTGGCGAAGTCGGCCCTCTGGTGGGATTTGGTGCCTGCTGGGGGTCTCCTGCCCTCGGTAATGAGGGCCCTCTGGCGTCAGGCCCTAATTCCTGGGCTCCCAATATTTTCTGATATGCGCCCTGTGGTTCGAGTACACTCGTGCCAGGTTCCCAACCCCATGGGAATGTGGGCCTTCTGCTCTGAGGTCCCAACCGTGGGTTGCTCAGTTTCATGATGAGGGCCCTCTGCTGTGAGTTCTCTCCGGCCTGGATCCCATAGCCTCGCTGCTCCTGGCCACCTGCTGGGAGGTTCCAACTGCGGGATTCCTCACCTTTTTTCTTCTATGGACCCTCTGTTTTGAGACTCCTCCTGCCTGCCTCACTCCCAGTCCCTTGGTGATGTGTGTCCTCTGGTGTGAGGCCACGTGTGCTGGGTCCCTCGCCTTTGGATGATGTGGCCACACTGGTGTGAGGACACTCCTGCCTGCTTCCTATCCCCTTGATGATGTGGGCCCTCTGGTGAGAGTCTGATCCTGGCTGGGTTCCTCACCCTTCTGTGAGGTGGGCCCTCTGCTGTGAGGTCACTCCTGCCTGGCTGGCACACCCCACCTGGGCAACATCGGCCCTCTTGTGGCACTTGGAGCCTGCTGGGAGCCTCCTCCCCTCGGTGATGGGGGCCCTCTAGCGTCAGGCCCTAACTGCTGGGTACCCACATTTTCTGATACGTGCTAAGTGGTGCGAGGACACTCCTGCGAGGTTCCCATCCCCATGGGCATGTGGGCCTTCTGCTCTAAGGTCCCAACACCTGTGTTGTTCACCGTTTCATGATGTTGTCTCTCTGGTGTTAGTTCACTCAGGCCTAGATCCCATAGACTCTGTGCTCTGAGCCGACTGCTGGGAGGTTCCTACTGCTGGATTCCTTACCTTTTTTATTCTTTGGGTCCTGTGTTTTTATGCTCCTACTTCCTGACTCACTCCCAGCCCCTTTGTGATGTAGGTCCTCTGGTTTAAGGCCACATGTACCGGTTTCCTCACCTTTATTGATGTGGCCCCACTGGTGTGAGGACACTCCTGCCTGGTTCCCATCCCCTTGGTGATTGGGGCCCTCTTGTGAGAGTCTGATCCTGTCTGGATTCCTCACACTTCTGGGAGGTGGGCCCTCTGCTGTGAGGTCACTCCTGCCTGGCTGGCACACGTCACGTTGGCGATGTGGGCCCTCAGTTGGGAGTTGGTGCCTGCTGGGAGTCTCCTCCCCTCGGTAATGAGGGCCCTCTGGCGTCAGGCCCTAACTCATGGGCTCCCAAAATTTTCTGATGTGCGCCCTGTCGTGTGAGTACACTCCAGCCAGGGTCCCTTCCCTAGGGGATGTGGGCTTTCTGCTCTGTGGTCCCAACGGCTGGGTTGCTCACAGTGTCAGAATGTGGGCCCTCTGTTTTGAGTTCAGTCAGGCCTGGATCCCATAGCCTCGCTGCTCCTGGCCGCCTGCTGGGAGGTTCCAACTGCGGGATTCCTCACCTTTTTTACGCAATGGGCCCTCTGTTTTGAGGCTCCTCCTGCCTGCCTCACTCCCAGCCCCTTGGTGATGTGTGTCCTGTAGTTTGAGGCCACGTGTGCTGGGTCCGTCACATTTCGGTGATGTGGCCCCACTGGTGTGAGGACACTCCTGCCTGGTTTCCATTCCCTTGGTGATGTGGGCCCTCTGGTGAGAGTCTGATCCTCTTTGGGTTCCTCACACTTTTGTGTGGTTGGCCCTCTGCTCTGAGGTCACTCCTGCCTGGCTGGCACACCCCGCATTGGCGACGTCGGCCCTCTGGTAGAAGTTGGAGCTTGCTGGGAGCCTCCTCTCCTCAGTGATGAGGGCCCTCTGGCGTCCGGCCCTAACTGCTGGGCTCCCCACATTTTCTGTTGTGTGCCCACTGGTGCGATGACACTCCTGCTTGGTTCCCTTCCCCATGGGGATGTGGGCCTTGTGCTCTGAGGTCACAACGGCTGGGTTGCTTACAGTATCACGATGAGGGCCCTCTGTTGTGAGTTCATCACTGCCTGGATCCCATAGCCTCGGTGCTCTGGGCCGCCTGCTGGGATGTTCCAACTGCTGGATTCCTCACCTTTTTATACAATGGGCCATGTGTTTTGAGGTTAATCCTGCCTGCCTCGCTCTGAGACCCATGGTGATGTGGGTCTTCTGGTTTGAGGCCACATGTGCTGGGTACCTCAACTTTCGATGATGTGGCCCCACGGGTGTGAGGACACTCGTGCCTGATTCCCAGCCCCTTGCTTATGTGGGCACTCTGGTGAGAGTCTGATCATGACTGGGTTCCTTACCCTTCTGTGAGGTGGGCGCTCTGATGTGAGGTCACTCCTGCCTGGATGGCTCACGTCGCCTTGGCGACGTAGGCCCTCTGTTGGCCACTGAAGCATGCTGGGAGCCTCCTACCCTCTTTAATGAGGGCCCTGGAAGAAACGCATATGCCCTTTTTGACCAAGTGCATCATTGTCGAAGTTCTGCCTCTTCTCCTATACTTTCAGAGGACTTCCCATCTACCTCCTGAAATCGTATTCCTGGAATTCTGCCCCGCGTTCAAGTCCTCTTTGCAGCCTTACTTCAATATATTTTTGGATGATAGCTGTCATTTATAACTCTGCAGGTTTGTGAATTACAGTGCCCCTGAGCTCCATTCTTCAACTCGCTTTCTTGTGAGCTGGCCGCAAAACCGCAGGATTGCTTCAGGCCCTAATCTGGTTCCGGCACGGCATGTTGAGCCTTTGGCTAATTCCTCTTCCTGATGGGAAATGAGCATTAAATTTGCTCGTGCAGACACCTACAGCTAATCTCTCATTGGTTCTCCCTATTCCTGTTCATCTTGCTCAGAAATTCCAAACTGTGCCAAACAGGAGGTTAAAGGCACTGACTCTCCAATTGGGGAAAGAGTTAGTAAAGCGTCTGGAATGGTAAAACCGAGTATGAGGGGAAGAAAACTGAGATGCATTTAAAAAGGTTTCCCGGTCACACGGTGGACCATATTCTGGGTTTCCCATGCGTGTTTTACCTGAAGGAAGAATCCCTTAAACCTGGAGAGGTGGGACCCATGCAATGGGTACCATGCAGTATGACTTCAAATGGCCTGCATTTTCTCACCGAACCTCACCAATGCTATCAGCCCAAAGTGTCGAACCTTATGTCTCACTCAGCTCTAGGTGTAGATGTGGTAAATCCAGGTTGCATCACAAGCCCTGAATGAATTATTTAAGAATTGCTCTCTATTTCACTGTCATTGTGTTTGTTTTTGTAGTTTATTTTGATAATGGGATTTATCGGATTTTCTCTGCTGCCTTCATGCAGCTGTACACACACTTGATTCTCTTACGGAGACATATAAATCCATGGATTTGAAGATTCTTACTAGTCATGTGTAATCCTAGGAGTTGAATATGGTGTGTTTAGTCCATTTCGTTGAGCAAGGTGTAAGTCTTGACTATTACATATTTGGCTTATGGAAAGGTATGTGTGCTAATTTCTATCTCTGGTTTTATGCAGCACCCCACCTCACCTTTCCCCATAAGCAAGCATAAGTTGGTGTTCTAAATTTGAGACCCTGTTCTGTTTTGTAATTCAGTTCATGTGTAGCCAAGTTTACATTCCGTGTATTAGTGATATCTTATGATGTTTCATTTTCTGTGTGACTTATTTCACTTAGAATCATCGTACCTGGATCCACTCAATATGCCGCGACGGGCCTGATGACACAGATTTCATTGGTGAGTGATATTCCATTGTACGTGCGTACCACAACTTCTTTAACCATTTTTCACATTCTGGGATATTTAACTTGTACCGTAGACGACGTTCTTGTAAACAGAGCTGTCCCAAACTTTGGGGTGGCTGTGTGTTTTTGATTTTAATTTCCCTAAGCTATAGGACCATAAGTGGAAGTGACATAGGCTCCGTTGCTTTGTTTCCTACGTGTTTCAGGAAACCCCATACACTTCTCCAGAGTGGCTGTTTGCAATTTACATCCCCCCCATCAGCATAACAAGTCTCCCTGTTCTCCATGACCTGTCCTGCCTTTCTGAATTTTACACTTTTTCAGATGCCCCTTTTGACCGGGGGGCAGTGAGACTTCATTGTAGTGCAGATTTCATTTACCTGCTTGCTTGCTTGGCCAAAAATGGCGTATGCGTTTTTTCCTGAATATATTCAGGAAAAAACGCATACGCACTTTTTGGCCAGTGCATCATTGTCGACATTCTGCCTCTATTCCTATGCTTTAAGTGCAATTCCAGTCTACCCCCTGAAATCGTTTTCCTGAAATTCTGCCCCGCTTTCAAGTCCTATTCGAAGACTTACTTCAATACATTTTTGGACGATAGCTGTCATTCATAACTCTGCAGGTTTGTGAATTACAGTGCCCCTGAGCTCGTTTCCTCAACTCGCTTTCTTGTGAGCTGGCCGCAAAACCGCAGGATTGCTGCAGGCCCTAATCTGTTTCCGTCAGGGCACACTGAGCCTTTGGTGAATTCCTCTTCCTGGTGGGAAATGAGCGTTCCATTTGCCCGTGCAGACACCTACAGCTAGTCTCTCATTGTTTCTCCCTATTCCTGTTAATCTTGCGTAGAAATTGCAAACTGTGCCAAACAGGAGGTTAAAGGCACTGACTCTCCAAGTGGGGAGAATGTTAGTAAAGTGTCTGGAATGGTGAACCCGAGTACCAGGGTTCGAAAACTGAGATATATTTGAAAACGTTTCCCAATCACACGGTGGACAATACTCTGGGTTTCCCATGCATGTCTTAGCTGAAGGAAGAATCCCTTAAACCTGGAGAGCTGGGAACCATGGAATGGGTACCATGCAGTATGACTACAAAGGGTCTGCGTTTGCTCACCGAACCTCACAAATGCTATCAGCCCGAAGTGTCCAGCCGTATATCTCACCCAGCTCTGGGTGTAGATGTGGTAAATCCAGGTTGCATCACAAGCCCTGAATGAATTATTTAAGAATTGCTCTCTATTTCACTGTCAATGTGTTTTGGTTTTGAAATTTATTTTGATAATGGGATTTATCGGATTTTCACTGCTGCGTTTAGGCTGCTGTACACATGCTTGATTTCCTTATGGAGACATATAAATCCATGGGTTTTAAGATTCTTACTTGTCAGGTATATTCCCAGGCTTTGAGTCCATTTCGTTGAGCAAGGAGTAGGGCTTGTCTATTATATATTTGGCTTATGGAACGGTATCTGTGCTAATTTCAATCTCTGGTTTTATGCAGCACCCCAACTCACCTTTCCCCATAAGCAAGCATAAGTTGGTTTTCTAAATTTGAGACCCTGTTCTGTTTTGTAATTCAGTTCATGGGTAGCCAAGTTTACATTCCGTGTATTAGTCATATCTTATGATGTTTCTTTTTCTGTGTGACTTATTTCTCGTAGAATCATCATACCTGAATCCACTCATTATGCCGCTACGGGCCTGATGAAGTAGATTTCATTGCTGAGTGATATTCCATTGTACGTGCGTACCACAACTTCTTTATCCATTTTTTGCTTTCTGGGATATTTTACTTGTACCGTAGACGAGGTTCTTGTAAACAGAGCCGTCCCAAACTCTGGGGTGGCTGTGTGTTTTTGATTTTAATTTCCCTAAGCTATAGGACCATAAGTGGAAGTGACATAGGCTGTGTTGCTTTGTTTCCTACGTGTTTCTGGAAACACCATACACTTCTCCAGAGTGGTTGTTGGCAATTTACATCCCGCCCATCAGCATGACAAGGCTCCCTGTTCTCCATGACCTGTCCTGCCTTTCTGGATTTTACACTTTTTTCAGATGGCCCTTTTGACTGGGGGGGCAGTGAGACTTCATTGTAGTGCAGATTTCCTTTACAGGCTTGCTTGGTTGGCCAAAAAGGGCGTATGCGTTTTTTCCTGAATATATTCAGGAAAAAACGCATACGCCCTTTTTGGCCAAGTGCATCGTTGTCGACATTCTGCCTCTTTTCCTATGCTTTTAGTACAATTCCAGTCTACCCCCTGAAATCGTTTTCCTGAAATTCTGCCCCGCATTCAAGTCCTCTTCGAAGACTTACTTCAATACATTTTTGGACGATAGCTGTCATTCATAACTCTGCAGGTTTGTGAATTACAGTGCCCCTGAGCTCATGTCTTCAACTCGTTTTCTTGTGAGCTGGCCGCAAAACCGCAGGATTGCTTCAGGCCGTAATCTCTTTCCGGCAGGGCTTGCTGAGCCTTTGTTTAATTCCTCTTCCTGGTCGGAAATGAGCGTTCCTTTTGCCCGTGCAGGCACCTACAGCTAGTCTCTCATTGGTTCTCCCTATTCCTGTACATCTTGCGCAGAAATTGCAAACTGTGCCAAACAGGAGGTTAATGGCACTGACTCTCCAAGTGGGGAGAGTGTTAGTAAAGCGTCTGGAATGGTGAACCCGAGTACCAGGGGACGAAAACTGAGATGCATTTGAAAACGTTTCCCGGTCACACAGTGCACTGTACTGTGGGTTTCCCATGCATGTTTTAGCTGAAGGAAGAATCCCTTAAACCTGGAGAGTTGGGACCCATGGAATGGGTACCATGCAGTTTGACTTCAAAGGGTCTGCGTTTGCTCACCGAACCTCACCAATGCTATCAGCCCGAAGTGTCCAGCCTTATGTCTCACCCAGCTCTGGGTGTAGATGTGGTAAATCCAGGTTGCATCACAAGCCCTGAATGAATTATTTAAGAATTGCTCTCTATTTCACTGTCATTGTGTTTTGTTTTTGAAATTTATTTTGATAATGGGATTTATCGGATTTTCACTGCTGCATTTAGGCCGTTGTACACACGCTTGATTTCCTTATGGAGACATATAAATCCATGGGTTTTAAGATTCTTACTTGTCAGGTATCTTGCAAGGCGTTGAATATGGGGTGTTGAGTCCATTTCGTTGAGCAAGGAGTAGGTCTTGTCTATTATATATTTGGCTTATGGAACGGTATCTGTGCTAATTTCAATCTCTGGTTTTATGCAGCACCCCAACTCACCTTTCCCCATTAGCAAGCATAAGTTGGTTTTCTAAATTTGAGACCCTGTTCTGTTTTGTAATTCAGTTTATGTGTAGCCAAGTTTACATTCCGTGTATTACTTATATATTATGATGTTTCTTTTTCTGGGTGACGTATTTCTCGTAGAATCATCGTACCTGAATCCACTCATTATGCCGCTATGGGCCTGAAGACGTAGATTTCTTTGCTGAGTGATACTCCATTGTACGTGCGTACCAGAACTTCTTTATCCATTTTTTCCTTTCTTGGATATTTAACTTGTACCGTAGACAAGGTTCTTGTAAACAGAGCCATCCCAAACTTTGGGGTGGCTGTGTGTTTGTGATTTTAATTACCCTAAGCTATAGGACCATATTGGAAGTGACATAGGCTGTGTTGCTTTGTTTCCTACGTGTTTCAGGATACACCATACATTTCTCCAGAGTGGCTGTTGGCAATTTACATCCCGCCCATCAGCATAACAAGGCTCCCTGTTCTCCAAGACCTGTCCTGCCTTTCTGGATTTTACACTTTTTTCAGATGGCCCTTTTGACCGGGGGGCAGTGAGACTTCATTGTAGTGCAGATTTCCTTTACACGCTTGCTTGGTTGGCCAAAAAGTGCGTATGCGTTTTTTCCTGAATATATTCAGGAAAAAACGCATACGCCCTTTTTGGCCAAGTGCATCATTGTCGACATTCTGCCTCTAATCTTATTCTTTAAGTGCAATTCCATTCTACCCCCTGAAATCGTTTTCCTGAAATTCTGCCCCGATTTCAAGTCCTCTTCGAAGACTTACTTCAAAACATTTTTGGACGATAGCTGTCATTCATTACTCTGCAGGTTTGTGAAATACAGTGCCCCTGAGCTCCTTTCTTCAACTCGCTTTCTTGTGAGCTGGCCACAAACCCGAAGGATTGCTTCAGGCCCTAATATAGTTCCGGCATGGCATGCTGAGCCTTTGGTTAATTCCTCTTCCTTGTGGGAAATGAGCGTTAAATTTGCATGTGCAGACACCTTCACATGAGTCGTCATGGTGCCCCTTTGCCCCGGTTATCTCTATGGAGGTTGGAGTTGGAGGGCCTCCTCCCTCAAGATCAGTGTGCCCATGGAGCCAACCCTGCAACTTCAGGGCATGGTTGGGGGTTAGGATCACCACGAGGGTTCCTTTTCCCTTAGGAGGGAGGTGGCCTTTTGGGCTGCTGATTTCCAGGTTATCAGATACTGCCAGTATCTTGGCCAGATGTGGCGGTGGGCCAAGCCCCTTGGTGACCGTATTTTATCCTACCTGGATCGCATTCTTGCATTGTTCCATTTCAAGTGGTCCCAGGTTTTGCACTAATACTCCAGTGGCGATTCACCGTTCACCAGGAATGTAAAGGTCAAAGGGTTTAGCTAAATTAGGGAGTTCCAGGGCAAGGGTCTGAATTGACTGCTCTTTCCATTCTTGAAAGGCCACTTCTGCATTCTATTCAAAAGGATCATCACCTTTTCCTTTCAGTGTTTCATATAGAGGCCGAGCTAGTAGACTGTAGTTAGGGATCCAGAAGCAGCAAACCCTGGCCTCCCCAGGAACCCCTAAGCTGTCTTCTAGTTTTAGAAATGGGTAAGGCTGTAAATTGTTTCTTCCCTTTCCTGGGATGGGCTTCTCCGACCTTCTGTGAGAATGAAGCCCAGGCAGGTCACCGTAGTCTGTGATATTTGAGCTTTTTCTTGGACAACTTGTATCCTTTATTGGCTTGGTAGTTCAGAGGTCTCCTTAGTAGGGCTGGCGATCAGAATGTCGTCTGCATATTGAAGGAGTGTTTCCTTTTCCAGAGGTAGAACTTTTAGGTCTTTAGCTGAGCTTTCCCCAAAGATGGTGTGGGAATTTTTGAACCCTTGGGGCAACACGGCCCGGAAGTATTGTTTTAGTTGTATGTTGAGTCCTGCCACTCACAAGCCAAAATTTCTTGTGACTCTGGGACTAATAGAATACAAAAGAAGGCATCATTGAAGACTAATACAGAATACCATGTCCTGGTGGTTGGTAGAATGACCAGCAGGGTGTAGGATTTAGGAACTACTGGAGGTATATCCTCGGTGGCTTCACTGACTGTCCTGACATCCTTTACCAGGACTCCAGCAGCCCATGGGGCTCTCGAGGTCAGGCCAATCCCAGGATATGGAGCTCACCTGGGCAGGTACCCCACCCCAGCCCACGGGGCTCTCGTGGTCAGGCCCCTCCCAGGATACAGAGCTGCCCTTGCAGGTACCATGGCAGGGCTGGGAACACAGGAACCGTGCATATCGCCCTAATTGCAGAGCACTCCCAGCTCACCTGTCACTCAGATCTGACACAGAGCACCTCAGAGCAGGACTTGAACTAACAAACAGCAGCTCCGACAGGTCTGTGACCCTGGGCATCACTCTGTGTGGCCTCCCTCCACCTGGTGTTCCAGAGACTTCCACTGCACCCGGGGCACCAGGCCTCTGTCTCCACCCACCAGCCACCCCTCCTCTCCCTGACTCCTGGGTTCCTCTCATTAGGAGAGGGTTTTCTTGAAGTTGTCTCCCACTCATGGGCCAGATAATATAATTAGAAAACAAGCCAGAGCTGCAGCCCCTTGTCTATCCTGACTCTCAGGAGCCCACACCTGTTCCTTGGACCTGGCCGATTCAGCAAGTTCCAGTTTCTGCAACTGTGAGCCCCTGAGGGGTGATTATTGGCTGGCCTGGGAAGCCTGACCGTGCCGGCCAGCCCTCCCCAGGTGTGCCTGGGTTCAGATCAATATAAACACCGCTCCAGGCAGCAAGAGCCCCTGCAGCTGTGCCTGACGCCATTTTCTCTGCCCTGTCAGCAGTCTTGGGGCTGGACTGGTGGGAGGGAGTGAGAGGCCACGGCTTTGTGGGTGGCCCAGTGTGAGTGGGGCTCTGCTGGACTTTCTGCAGCAGTTGCCAAGATGCCACCTGCTAAAGAAGAGGATGTGTCACCCATACCTGCCGCTGGAATTTCTCCCTGGGCAGAGGTGAGTGAGGAAGAAAGCAGTGGGGGCCGGGACAGCAGGGGTATCTCAGGCAGGGAAATGGAAAGCTTCCAGAAGAGCACCCAGGACCAGGACCATCCTGGCTGGCCTGCAGGCACCAAGTCGGCTGGCATGCTGTCGCTCATGTGGCTCCATGGCCCTTCCTCTAGGCTTTCAAGTCCTTGTACATATTCAGGTGTTTTACCTGGGAAGGGTGGGAACATTTCAGCAGCAGCTGGCCTGGGGCTCAGCCCACGTTTACTCACAGATGCCTCGGCACGGTCCCCCAGCTTTGCAATGAGGACGCTTGTTGCGTGGGGCCTGCTGGCTGAATGGGAGATGATTCCCCACCACCGACCAACTTCAGAATTGTTTACAACTGGAGCAAGTGCCCTGATACGGTTTTCCTCTGTGTAGCTGGTGGGTTCTGTTTTTTTTTCTTTTTTGGTTCAAGGTAGATTTTATTCCTCTTTTTTGTATTTACAGATATAAGCATGGAAATAATTTATTCATATAAATACATGTATGTGAAGGGAAGAATATTTTTTCTGTTTTACTTTTTGTAATTTGAATTTTATTTTATTTTTTTATACAGCAGGTTCTTTTTGGTTATCTATTTTATACATATAAATGTATACATGCCAATCCCAATCTCTCAACTCCTCCCACCACCACCCCCCAACAGCTTTCCCCCCTTGGTGTCCATACGTTTGTTGTCTACATCTGTTGCTCTATTTCTGCCTTGCAAAACGGTTCATCTGTACAATTTGTCTAGGTTCCACATATAGCCATTAATAGACAAGATTTCTTTTTCTCTTTCTGACTTACTTCACTCTGTATGACAGTCTCTAGATCCATCAACGTCTCTACAAATGACCCAATTTCATTCCTTTTTATGGCTTAGTAATATTCCATTTTATATATGTACCACGTCTTTATGCATTCGTCTGTCTGTGGGCATTTAGGTTGCTTCCATTACCTGGATATTGTAAATAGTGATGCAATGAACATTGCGGTGAATGTCTCTTTTTGATTTATGGTTTTGTCTGGGTATATGCCCAGTAGTGGGACTGCTGTATCATATGGTAATTCTATTCTTAGTTTTATAAGAAACTCCATAACTTTCTCCACAGTGACTGTATCAATTTCATTCCCAACAATAGCGGAAGAGGGTTCCTTATCTCCACACCCTTTCCAGCATTTGTTGTTTGTAGATTTTCTGATGATGCCCATTCTAACAGGTGTGAGGTGATACACCATGGATGAGTCTATTTCGTTGAGCAAAGAGTAGGTCTTGTCTATTACATATTTGGCTTATGGAATGGTATGTGTGCTAATTTCAATCTCTGGTTTTATACAGCACCGCAACTCAACTTTCCCCTTAAGCAAGCATAAGTTTTTATCTAAATGTGAGACTCTGTTCGGTTTTGGAATTCAGTTTATGTGTAGCCAAGTTTACACTCTCTCTATTAGTGATATCTTATGATAATTACCTTTCTCTGTGTGACATATTTCTCTTAGAATCATCATACTTAAATCCACTCAATTTGCTGCTACAGGCCTGATGACATTGATTTCATTGCTGAGTGATATTCCATTGTACGTAAGTAGCACAACTCCTTTATCCATATTTTTCTTTCTGGGATATTTAATTTGTACTGGACTCAAGGTTCTTGTAAACACAGCAGCCCTAAATTTGGTGTTGGCTGTGTCTTGTTGATTTTAATTTTCCTAAGCTATAGGGCCAAAAGTGGAAGTGCCCTAGGGTCTGTAGCTTTGTTTTTCAGATGTTTCAGGATACACCATAAACATCTCCAGAGTGTCTGTTGGCAATTTACATCCCGCCCATCAGCATAACAAGGCTCCCTGTTCTCCATGGCCTGTCCTGTGTTTCTGGTTTTTACACATTTTTCAGATGGCCCTTTTGACGAATGGGAAATGAGACTTCATTGTAGTGCGGATTTCCATTGCTCGAGTGCTTGGTTGGCCAAAAAGGGCATATGTGTTTTTTCCTGAATATATTCAGGAAAAAATGTTTACGCACTTTTGTCCAAGTGCATCACTGTCAAAGATCTGCCGCTTTTCACATGCTTTAAACGCAATTCCAATCTACCTCCTGAAATATGATTCCTGCAATTCTGCCTCGTTTTGAAGTCCTCTTTGCAGACTTACTTCAGTATATTTTTGCCAA
The DNA here is from genome assembly GCF_059928025.1 of Delphinapterus leucas. Classification (NCBI taxonomy): domain Eukaryota; kingdom Metazoa; phylum Chordata; class Mammalia; order Artiodactyla; family Monodontidae; genus Delphinapterus; species Delphinapterus leucas. The sequence continues at coordinate 13,337,509 of NW_028322237.1, read as the reverse complement.
TAGCTGTCATTTATAACTCTGCAGGTTTGTGAATTACAGTGCCTGTGATTTCCTTTCTTAACTCGTTTCCTTGAAAGCTGGCCACAGAACCGCAGGTTTGCTTTAGGCCATAATCAGGGTCTGGCACGGCACTCTGAGCCTTTGGTTAATTCCTCTTCCTGGTGGGAAATTAGAGTTAGATGTGCCCCTCCGGACACCTGCCTCACTCCCAGCCCCTTGGTGATGTGTGTCCTGTGGTTTGAGGCCACATGTGCTGGGTTCCTCACCTTTGGCTGATGTGGCCCCACTGGTGTGAGGACACTCCTGCCTGGTTCCCATCCCCTTGGTGATGTGGGCCCTCTGGTGAGAGTCTGATCCTGGCTGGGTTCCTCACCCTTCTGTGAGGTGGGCCCTCTGCTGTGAGGTCACTCCTGCCTGGCTGGCACACCCCACCTGGGCAACATCGGCCCTCTTGTGGCACTTGGAGCCTGCTGGGAGCCTCCTCCCCTCGGTGATGGGGGCCCTCTAGCGTCAGGCCCTAACTGCTGGGTACCCACATTTTCTGATACGTGCTAAGTGGTGCGAGGACACTCCTGCGAGGTTCCCATCCCCATGGGCATGTGTGCCTTCTGCTCTAAGGTCCCAACACCTGTGTTGTTCACCGTTTCATGATGTTGTCTCTCTGGTGTTAGTTCACTCAGGCCTAGATCCCATAGACTCTGTGCTCTGAGCCGACTGCTGGGAGGTTCCTACTGCTGGATTCCTTACCTTTTTTATTCTTTGGGTCCTGTGTTTTTATGCTCCTACTTCCTGACTCACTCCCAGCCCCTTTGTGATGTAGGTCCTCTGGTTTAAGGCCACATGTACCGGTTTCCTCACCTTTATTGATGTGGCCCCACTGGTGTGAGGACACTCCTGCCTGGTTCCCATCCCCTTGGTGATTGGGGCCCTCTTGTGAGAGTCTGATCCTGTCTGGATTCCTCACACTTCTGGGAGGTGGGCCCTCTGCTGTGAGGTCACTCCTGCCTGGCTGGCACACGTCACGTTGGCGATGTGGGCCCTCAGTTGGGAGTTGGTGCCTGCTGGGAGTCTCCTCCCCTCGGTAATGAGGGCCCTCTGGCGTCAGGCCCTAACTCATGGGCTCCCAAAATTTTCTGATGTGCGCCCTGTCGTGTGAGTACACTCCAGCCAGGGTCCCTTCCCTAGGGGATGTGGGCTTTCTGCTCTGTGGTCCCAACGGCTGGGTTGCTCACAGTGTCAGAATGTGGGCCCTCTGTTTTGAGTTCAGTCAGGCCTGGATCCCATAGCCTCGCTGCTCCTGGCCGCCTGCTGGGAGGTTCCAACTGCGGGATTCCTCACCTTTTTTACGCAATGGGCCCTCTGTTTTGAGGCTCCTCCTGCCTGCCTCACTCCCAGCCCCTTGGTGATGTGTGTCCTGTAGTTTGAGGCCACGTGTGCTGGGTCCGTCACATTTCGGTGATGTGGCCCCACTGGTGTGAGGACACTCCTGCCTGGTTTCCATTCCCTTGGTGATGTGGGCCCTCTGGTGAGAGTCTGATCCTCTTTGGGTTCCTCACACTTTTGTGTGGTTGGCCCTCTGCTCTGAGGTCACTCCTGCCTGGCTGGCACACCCCGCATTGGCGACGTCGGCCCTCTGGTAGCAGTTGGAGCTTGCTGGGAGCCTCCTCTCCTCAGTGATGAGGGCCCTCTGGCGTCCGGCCCTAACTGCTGGGCTCCCCACATTTTCTGTTGTGTGCCCACTGGTGCGATGACACTCCTGCTTGGTTCCCTTCCCCATGGGGATGTGGGCCTTGTGCTCTGAGGTCACAACGGCTGGGTTGCTTACAGTATCACGATGAGGGCCCTCTGTTGTGAGTTCATCACTGCCTGGATCCCATAGCCTCGGTGCTCTGGGCCGCCTGCTGGGATGTTCCAACTGCTGGATTCCTCACCTTTTTATACAATGGGCCATGTGTTTTGAGGTTAATCCTGCCTGCCTCGCTCTGAGACCCATGGTGATGTGGGTCTTCTGGTTTGAGGCCACATGTGCTGGGTACCTCAACTTTCGATGATGTGGCCCCACGGGTGTGAGGACACTCGTGCCTGATTCCCAGCCCCTTGCTTATGTGGGCACTCTGGTGAGAGTCTGATCATGACTGGGTTCCTTACCCTTCTGTGAGGTGGGCGCTCTGATGTGAGGTCACTCCTGCCTGGATGGCTCACGTCGCCTTGGCGACGTAGGCCCTCTGTTGGCCACTGAAGCATGCTGGGAGCCTCCTACCCTCTTTAATAAGGGCCTTGGAAGAAACGCATATGCCCTTTTTGACCAAGTGCATCATTGTCGAAGTTCTGCCTCTTCTCCTATACTTTCAGAGGACTTCCCATCTACCTCCTGAAATCGTATTCCTGGAATTCTGCCCCGCGTTCAAGTCCTCTTTGCAGCCTTACTTCAATATATTTTTGGACGATAGCTGTCATTTATAACTCTGCAGGTTTGTGAATTACAGTGCCCCTGAGCTCCATTCTTCAACTCGCTTTCTTGTGAGCTGGCCGCAAAACCGCAGGATTGCTTCAGGCCCTAATCTGGTTCCGGCACAGCATGTTGAGCCTTTGGCTAATTCCTCTTCCTGATGGGAAATGAGCATTAAATTTGCTCGTGCAGACACCTACAGCTAATCTCTCATTGGTTCTCCCTATTCCTGTTCATCTTGCTCAGAAATTCCAAACTGTGCCAAACAGGAGGTTAAAGGCACTGACTCTCCAATTGGGGAAAGAGTTAGTAAAGCGTCTGGAATGGTAAAACCGAGTATGAGGGGAAGAAAACTGAGATGCATTTAAAAAGGTTTCCCGGTCACACGGTGGACCATATTCTGGGTTTCCCATGCGTGTTTTACCTGAAGGAAGAATCCCTTAAACCTGGAGAGGTGGGACCCATGCAATGGGTACCATGCAGTATGACTTCAAATGGCCTGCATTTTCTCACCGAACCTCACCAATGCTATCAGCCCAAAGTGTCGAACCTTATGTCTCACTCAGCTCTAGGTGTAGATGTGGTAAATCCAGGTTGCATCACAAGCCCTGAATGAATTATTTAAGAATTGCTCTCTATTTCACTGTCATTGTGTTTGTTTTTGTAGTTTATTTTGATAATGGGATTTATCGGATTTTCTCTGCTGCCTTCATGCAGCTGTACACACACTTGATTCTCTTACGGAGACATATAAATCCATGGATTTGAAGATTCTTACTAGTCATGTGTAATCCTAGGAGTTGAATATGGTGTGTTTAGTCCATTTCGTTGAGCAAGGTGTAAGTCTTGACTATTACATATTTGGCTTATGGAAAGGTATGTGTGCTAATTTCTATCTCTGGTTTTATGCAGCACCCCACCTCACCTTTCCCCATAAGCAAGCATAAGTTGGTGTTCTAAATTTGAGACCCTGTTCTGTTTTGTAATTCAGTTCATGTGTAGCCAAGTTTACATTCCGTGTATTAGTGATATCTTATGATGTTTCATTTTCTGTGTGACTTATTTCACTTAGAATCATCGTACCTGGATCCACTCAATATGCCGCGACGGGCCTGATGACATAGATTTCATTGGTGAGTGATATTCCATTGTACGTGCGTACCACAACTTCTTTAACCATTTTTCACATTCTGGGATATTTAACTTGTACCGTAGACGACGTTCTTGTAAACAGAGCTGTCCCAAACTTTGGGGTGGCTGTGTGTTTTTGATTTTAATTTCCCTAAGCTATAGGACCATAAGTGGAAGTGACATAGGCTCCGTTGCTTTGTTTCCTACGTGTTTCAGGAAACCCCATACACTTCTCCAGAGTGGCTGTTTGCAATTTACATCCCCCCCATCAGCATAACAAGTCTCCCTGTTCTCCATGACCTGTCCTGCCTTTCTGAATTTTACACTTTTTCAGATGCCCCTTTTGACCGGGGGGCAGTGAGACTTCATTGTAGTGCAGATTTCATTTACCTGCTTGCTTGCTTGGCCAAAAATGGCGTATGCGTTTTTTCCTGAATATATTCAGGAAAAAACGCATACGCACTTTTTGGCCAGTGCATCATTGTCGACATTCTGCCTCTATTCCTATGCTTTAAGTGCAATTCCAGTCTACCCCCTGAAATCGTTTTCCTGAAATTCTGCCCCGCTTTCAAGTCCTATTCGAAGACTTACTTCAATACATTTTTGGACGATAGCTGTCATTCATAACTCTGCAGGTTTGTGAATTACAGTGCCCCTGAGCTCGTTTCCTCAACTCGCTTTCTTGTGAGCTGGCCGCAAAACCGCAGGATTGCTGCAGGCCCTAATCTGGTTCCGTCAGGGCACACTGAGCCTTTGGTGAATTCCTCTTCCTGGTGGGAAATGAGCGTTCCATTTGCCCGTGCAGACACCTACAGCTAGTCTCTCATTGTTTCTCCCTATTCCTGTTAATCTTGCGTAGAAATTGCAAACTGTGCCAAACAGGAGGTTAAAGGCACTGACTCTCCAAGTGGGGAGAATGTTAGTAAAGTGTCTGGAATGGTGAACCCGAGTACCAGGGTTCGAAAACTGAGATATATTTGAAAACGTTTCCCAATCACACGGTGGACAATACTCTGGGTTTCCCATGCATGTCTTAGCTGAAGGAAGAATCCCTTAAACCTGGAGAGCTGGGAACCATGGAATGGGTACCATGCAGTATGACTACAAAGGGTCTGCGTTTGCTCACCGAACCTCACAAATGCTATCAGCCCGAAGTGTCCAGCCGTATATCTCACCCAGCTCTGGGTGTAGATGTGGTAAATCCAGGTTGCATCACAAGCCCTGAATGAATTATTTAAGAATTGCTCTCTATTTCACTGTCAATGTGTTTTGGTTTTGAAATTTATTTTGATAATGGGATTTATCGGATTTTCACTGCTGCGTTTAGGCTGCTGTACACACGCTTGATTTCCTTATGGAGACATATAAATCCATGGGTTTTAAGATTCTTACTTGTCAGGTACATTCCCAGGCTTTGAGTCCGTTTCGTTGAGCAAGGAGTAGGGCTTGTCTATTATATATTTGGCTTATGGAACGGTATCTGTGCTAATTTCAATCTCTGGTTTTATGCAGCACCCCAACTCACCTTTCCCCATAAGCAAGCATAAGTTGGTTTTCTAAATTTGAGACCCTGTTCTGTTTTGTAATTCAGTTCATGGGTAGCCAAGTTTACATTCCGTGTATTAGTCATATCTTATGATGTTTCTTTTTCTGTGTGACTTATTTCTCGTAGAATCATCATACCTGAATCCACTCATTATGCCGCTACGGGCCTGATGAAGTAGATTTCATTGCTGAGTGATATTCCATTGTACGTGCGTACCACAACTTCTTTATCCATTTTTTGCTTTCTGGGATATTTTACTTGTACCGTAGACGAGGTTCTTGTAAACAGAGCCGTCCCAAACTCTGGGGTGGCTGTGTGTTTTTGATTTTAATTTCCCTAAGCTATAGGACCATAAGTCGAAGTGACATAGGCTGTGTTGCTTTGTTTCCTACGTGTTTCTTGAAACACCATACACTTCTCCAGAGTGGTTGTTGGCAATTTACATCCCGCCCATCAGCATGACAAGGCTCCCTGTTCTCCATGACCTGTCCTGCCTTTCTGGATTTTACACTTTTTTCAGATGGCCCTTTTGACCGGGGGGGCAGTGAGACTTCATTGTAGTGCAGATTTCCTTTACAGGCTTGCTTGGTTGGCCAAAAAGGGCGTATGCGTTTTTTCCTGAATATATTCAGGAAAAAACGCATACGCCCTTTTTGGCCAAGTGCATCGTTGTCGACATTCTGCCTCTTTTCCTATGCTTTTAGTACAATTCCAGTCTACCCCCTGAAATCGTTTTCCTGAAATTCTGCCCCGCATTCAAGTCCTCTTCGAAGACTTACTTCAATACATTTTTGGACGATAGCTGTCATTCATAACTCTGCAGGTTTGTGAATTACAGTGCCCCTGAGCTCATGTCTTCAACTCGTTTTCTTGTGAGCTGGCCGCAAAACCGCAGGATTGCTTCAGGCCGTAATCTCTTTCCGGCAGGGCTTGCTGAGCCTTTGTTTAATTCCTCTTCCTGGTCGGAAATGAGCGTTCCTTTTGCCCGTGCAGGCACCTACAGCTAGTCTCTCATTGGTTCTCCCTATTCCTGTACATCTTGCGCAGAAATTGCAAACTGTGCCAAACAGGAGGTTAATGGCACTGACTCTCCAAGTGGGGAGAGTGTTAGTAAAGCGTCTGGAATGGTGAACCCGAGTACCAGGGGACGAAAACTGAGATGCATTTGAAAACGTTTCCCGGTCACACAGTGCACTGTACTGTGGGTTTCCCATGCATGTTTTAGCTGAAGGAAGAATCCCTTAAACCTGGAGAGTTGGGACCCATGGAATGGTTACCATGCAGTATGACTTCAAAGGGTCTGCGTTTGCTCACCGAACCTCACCAATGCTATCAGCCCGAAGTGTCCAGCCTTATGTCTCACCCAGCTCTGGGTGTAGATGTGGTAAATCCAGGTTGCATCACAAGCCCTGAATGAATTATTTAAGAATTGCTCTCTATTTCACTGTCATTGTGTTTTGTTTTTGAAATTTATTTTGATAATGGGATTTATCGGATTTTCACTGCTGCATTTAGGCCGTTGTACACACGCTTGATTTCCTTATGGAGACATATAAATCCATGGGTTTTAAGATTCTTACTTGTCAGGTATCTTGCAAGGCGTTGAATATGGGGTGTTGAGTCCATTTCGTTGAGCAAGGAGTAGGTCTTGTCTATTATATATTTGGCTTATGGAACGGTATCTGTGCTAATTTCAATCTCTGGTTTTATGCAGCACCCCAACTCACCTTTCCCCATTAGCAAGCATAAGTTGGTTTTCTAAATTTGAGACCCTGTTCTGTTTTGTAATTCAGTTTATGTGTAGCCAAGTGTACATTCCGTGTATTACTTATATATTATGATGTTTCTTTTTCTGGGTGACGTATTTCTCGTAGAATCATCGTACCTGAATCCACTCATTATGCCGCTATGGGCCTGAAGACGTAGATTTCTTTGCTGAGTGATATTCCATTGTACGTGCGTACCAGAACTTCTTTATCCATTTTTTCCTTTCTTGGATATTTAACTTGTACCGTTGACAAGGTTCTTGTAAACAGAGCCATCCCAAACTTTGGGGTGGCTGTGTGTTTGTGATTTTAATTACCCTAAGCTATAGGACCATATTGGAAGTGACATAGGCTGTTTTGCTTTGTTTCCTACGTGTTTCAGGATACACCATACATTTCTCCAGAGTGGCTGTTGGCAATTTACATCCCGCCCATCAGCATAACAAGGCTCCCTGTTCTCCAAGACCTGTCCTGCCTTTCTGGATTTTACACTTTTTTCAGATGGCCCTTTTGACCGGGGGGCAGTGAGACTTCATTGTAGTGCAGATTTCCTTTACACGCTTGCTTGGTTGGCCAAAAAGTGCGTATGCGTTTTTTCCTGAATATATTCAGGAAAAAACGCATACGCCCTTTTTGGCCAAGTGCATCATTGTCGACATTCTGCCTCTAATCTTATTCTTTAAGTGCAATTCCATTCTACCCCCTGAAATCGTTTTCCTGAAATTCTGCCCCGATTTCAAGTCCTCTTCGAAGACTTACTTCAAAACATTTTTGGACGATAGCTGTCATTCATTACTCTGCAGGTTTGTGAATTACAGTGCCCCTGAGCTCCTTTCTTCAACTCGCTTTCTTGTGAGCTGGCCACAAACCCGAAAGTTTGCTTCAGGCCCTAATATAGTTCTGGCATGGCATGCTGAGCCTTTGGTTAATTCCTCTTCCTTGTGGGAAATGAGCGTTAAATTTGCATGTGCAGACACCTTCACATGAGTCGTCATGGTGCCCCTTTGCCCCGGTTATCTCTATGGAGGTTGGAGTTGGAGGGCCTCCTCCCTCAAGATCAGTGTGCCCACGGAGCCAACCCTGCAACTTCAGGGCATGGTTGGGGGTTAGGATCACCACGAGGGTTCCTTTTCCCTTAGGAGGGAGGTGGCCTTTTGGGCTGCTGATTTCCAGGTTATCAGATACTGCCAGTATCTTGGCCAGATGTGGCGGTGGGCCAAGCCCCTTGGTGACCGTAGTTTATCCTACCTGGATCGCATTCTTGCATTGTTCCATTTCAAGTGGTCCCAGGTTTTGCACTAATACTCCAGTGGCGATTCACCGTTCACCAGGAATGTAAAGGTCAAAGGGTTTAGCTAAATTAGGGAGTTCCAGGGCAAGGGTCTGAATTGACTGCTCTTTCCATTCTTGAAAGGCCACTTCTGCATTCTATTCAAAAGGATCATCACCTTTTCCTTTCAGTGTTTCATATAGAGGCCGAGCTAGTAGACTGTAGTTAGGGATCCAGAAGCAGCAAACCCTGGCCTCCCCAGGAACCCCTAAGCTGTCTTCTAGTTTTAGAAATGGGTAAGGCTGTAAATTGTTTCTTCCCTTTCCTGGGATGGGCTTCTCCGACCTTCTGTGAGAATGAAGCCCAGGCAGGTCACCGTAGTCTGTGATATTTGAGCTTTTTCTTGGACAACTTGTATCCTTTATTGGCTTGGTAGTTCAGAGGTCTCCTTAGTAGGGCTGGCGATCAGAATGTCGTCTGCATATTGAAGGAGTGTTTCCTTTTCCAGAGGTAGAACTTTTAGGTCTTTAGCTGAGCTTTCCCCAAAGATGGTGTGGGAATTTTTGAACCCTTGGGGCAACACGGCCCGGAAGTATTGTTTTAGTTGTATGTTGAGTCCTGCCACTCACAAGCCAAAATTTCTTGTGACTCTGGGACTAATAGAATACAAAAGAAGGCATCATTGAAGACTAATACAGAATACCATGTCCTGGTGGTTGGTAGAATGACCAGCAGGGTGTAGGATTTAGGAACTACTGGAGGTATATCCTCGGTGGCTTCACTGACTGTCCTGACATCCTTTACCAGGACTCCAGCAGCCCATGGGGCTCTCGAGGTCAGGCCAATCCCAGGATATGGAGCTCACCTGGGCAGGTACCCCACCCCAGCCCACGGGGCTCTCGTGGTCAGGCCCCTCCCAGGATACAGAGCTACCCTTGCAGGTACCATGGCAGGGCTGGGAACACAGGAACCGTGCATATCGCCCTAATTGCAGAGCACTCCCAGCTCACCTGTCACTCAGATCTGACACAGAGCACCTCAGAGCAGGACTTGAACTAACAAACAGCAGCTCCGACAGGTCTGTGACCCTGGGCATCACTCTGTGTGGCCTCCCTCCACCTGGTGTTCCAGAGACTTCCACTGCACCCGGGGCACCAGGCCTCTGTCTCCACCCACCAGCCACCCCTCCTCTCCCTGACTCCTGGGTTCCTCTCATTAGGAGAGGGTTTTCTTGAAGTTGTCTCCCACTCATGGGCCAGATAATATAATTAGAAAACAAGCCAGAGCTGCAGCCCCTTGTCTATCCTGACTCTCAGGAGCCCACACCTGTTCCTTGGACCTGGCCGATTCAGCAAGTTCCAGTTTCTGCAACTGTGAGCCCCTGAGGGGTGATTATTGGCTGGCCTGGGAAGCCTGACCGTGCCGGCCAGCCCTCCCCAGGTGTGCCTGGGTTCAGATCAATATAAACACCGCTCCAGGCAGCAAGAGCCCCTGCAGCTGTGCCTGACGCCATTTTCTCTGCCCTGTCAGCAGTCTTGGGGCTGGACTGGTGGGAGGGAGTGAGAGGCCACGGCTTTGTGGGTGGCCCAGTGTGAGTGGGGCTCTGCTGGACTTTCTGCAGCAGTTGCCAAGATGCCACCTGCTAAAGAAGAGGATGTGTCACCCATACCTGCCGCTGGAATTTCTCCCTGGGCAGAGGTGAGTGAGGAAGAAAGCAGTGGGGGCCGGGACAGCAGGGGTATCTCAGGCAGGGAAATGGAAAGCTTCCAGAAGAGCACCCAGGACCAGGACCATCCTGGCTGGCCTGCAGGCACCAAGTCGGCTGGCATGCTGTCGCTCATGTGGCTCCATGGCCCTTCCTCTAGGCTTTCAAGTCCTTGTACATATTCAGGTGTTTTACCTGGGAAGGGTGGGAACATTTCAGCAGCAGCTGGCCTGGGGCTCAGCCCACGTTTACTCACAGATGCCTCGGCACGGTCCCCCAGCTTTGCAATGAGGACGCTTGTTGCGTGGGGCCTGCTGGCTGAATGGGAGATGATTCCCCACCACCGACCAACTTCAGAATTGTTTACAACTGGAGCAAGTGCCCTGATACGGTTTTCCTCTGTGTAGCTGGTGGGTTCTGTTTTTTTTTCTTTTTTGGTTCAAGGTAGATTTTATTCCTCTTTTTTGTATTTACAGATATAAGCATGGAAATAATTTATTCATATAAATACATGTATGTGAAGGGAAGAATATTTTTTCTGTTTTACTTTTTGTAATTTGAATTTTATTTTATTTTTTTATACAGCAGGTTCTTTTTGGTTATCTATTTTATACATATAAATGTATACATGCCAATCCCAATCTCTCAACTCCTCCCACCACCACCCCCCAACAGCTTTCCCCCCTTGGTGTCCATACGTTTGTTGTCTACATCTGTTGCTCTATTTCTGCCTTGCAAAACGGTTCATCTGTACAATTTGTCTAGGTTCCACATATAGCCATTAATAGACAAGATTTCTTTTTCTCTTTCTGACTTACTTCACTCTGTATGACAGTCTCTAGATCCATCAACGTCTCTACAAATGACCCAATTTCATTCCTTTTTATGGCTTAGTAATATTCCATTTTATATATGTACCACGTCTTTATGCATTCGTCTGTCTGTGGGCATTTAGGTTGCTTCCATTACCTGGATATTGTAAATAGTGATGCAATGAACATTGCGGTGAATGTCTCTTTTTGATTTATGGTTTTGTCTGGGTATATGCCCAGTAGTGGGACTGCTGTATCATATGGTAATTCTATTCTTAGTTTTATAAGAAACTCCATAACTTTCTCCACAGTGACTGTATCAATTTCATTCCCAACAATAGCGGAAGAGGGTTCCTTATCTCCACACCCTTTCCAGCATTTGTTGTTTGTAGATTTTCTGATGATGCCCATTCTAACAGGTGTGAGGTGATACACCATGGATGAGTCTATTTCGTTGAGCAAAGAGTAGGTCTTGTCTATTACATATTTGGCTTATGGAATGGTATGTGTGCTAATTTCAATCTCTGGTTTTATACAGCACCGCAACTCAACTTTCCCCTTAAGCAAGCATAAGTTTTTATCTAAATGTGAGACTCTGTTCGGTTTTGGAATTCAGTTTATGTGTAGCCAAGTTTACACTCTCTCTATTAGTGATATCTTATGATAATTACCTTTCTCTGTGTGACATATTTCTCTTAGAATCATCATACTTAAATCCACTCAATTTGCTGCTACAGGCCTGATGACATTGATTTCATTGCTGAGTGATATTCCATTGTACGTAAGTAGCACAACTCCTTTATCCATATTTTTCTTTCTGGGATATTTAATTTGTACTGGACTCAAGGTTCTTGTAAACACAGCAGCCCTAAATTTGGTGTTGGCTGTGTCTTGTTGATTTTAATTTTCCTAAGCTATAGGGCCAAAAGTGGAAGTGCCCTAGGGTCTGTAGCTTTGTTTTTCAGATGTTTCAGGATACACCATAAACATCTCCAGAGTGTCTGTTGGCAATTTACATCCCGCCCATCAGCATAACAAGGCTCCCTGTTCTCCATGGCCTGTCCTGTGTTTCTGGTTTTTACACATTTTTCAGATGGCCCTTTTGACGAATGGGAAATGAGACTTCATTGTAGTGCGGATTTCCATTGCTCGAGTGCTTGGTTGGCCAAAAAGGGCATATGTGTTTTTTCCTGAATATATTCAGGAAAAAATGTTTACGCACTTTTGTCCAAGTGCATCACTGTCAAAGATCTGCCGCTTTTCACATGCTTTAAACGCAATTCCAATCTACCTCCTGAAATATGATTCCTGCAATTCTGCCTCGTTTTGAAGTCCTCTTTGCAGACTTACTTCAGTATATTTTTGCCAATAGCTGTCATTTATAACTCTGCAGGTTTGTGAATTACAGTGCCTGTGATTTCCTTTCTTAACTCGTTTCCTTGAAAGCTGGCCACAGAACCGCAGGTTTGCTTTAGGCCATAATCAGGGTCTGGCACGGCACTCTGAGCCTTTGGTTAATTCCTCTTCCTGGTGGGAAATTAGAGTTAAATGTGCCCCTCCGGACACCTGCCTCACTCCCAGCCCCTTGGTGATGTGTGTCCTGTGGTTTGAGGCCACATGTGCTGGGTTCCTCACCTTTGGCTGATGTGGCCCCACTGGTGTGAGGACACTCCTGCCTGGTTCCCATCCCCTTGGTGATGTGGGCCATCCGGTGAGAGTCTGATCCTGGTTGGGTTCCTCACACTTCTGTGAGGTGGGCCCTCTTCTCTGACGTCACTCCTGCCTGGCTGGCACACCCCGCCTTGGCGAAGTCGGCCCTCTGGTGGGATTTGGTGCCTGCTGGGGGTCTCCTGCCCTCGGTAATGAGGGCCCTCTGGCGTCAGGCCCTAATTCCTGGGCTCCCAATATTTTCTGATATGCGCCCTGTGGTTCGAGTACACTCGTGCCAGGTTCCCAACCCCATGGGAATGTGGGCCTTCTGCTCTGAGGTCCCAACCGTGGGTTGCTCAGTTTCATGATGAGGGCCCTCTGCTGTGAGTTCTCTCCGGCCTGGATCCCATAGCCTCGCTGCTCCTGGCCACCTGCTGGGAGGTTCCAACTGCGGGATTCCTCACCTTTTTTCTTCTATGGACCCTCTGTTTTGAGACTCCTCCTGCCTGCCTCACTCCCAGTCCCTTGGTGATGTGTGTCCTCTGGTGTGAGGCCACGTGTGCTGAGTCCCTCACCTTTGGATGATGTGGCCACACTGGTGTGAGGACACTCCTGCCTGCTTCCTATCCCCTTGATGATGTGGGCCCTCTGGTGAGAGTCTGATCCTGGCTGGGTTCCTCACCCTTCTGTGAGGTGGGCCCTCTGCTGTGAGGTCACTCCTGCCTGGCTGGCACACCCCACCTGGGCAACATCGGCCCTCTTGTGGCACTTGGAGCCTGCTGGGAGCCTCCTCCCCTCGGTGATGGGGGCCCTCTAGCGTCAGGCCCTAACTGCTGGGTACCCACATTTTCTGATACGTGCTAAGTGGTGCGAGGACACTCCTGCGAGGTTCCCATCCCCATGGGCATGTGTGCCTTCTGCTCTAAGGTCCCAACACCTGTGTTGTTCACCGTTTCATGATGTTGTCTCTCTGGTGTTAGTTCACTCAGGCCTAGATCCCATAGACTCTGTGCTCTGAGCCGACTGCTGGGAGGTTCCTACTGCTGGATTCCTTACCTTTTTTATTCTTTGGGTCCTGTGTTTTTATGCTCCTACTTCCTGACTCACTCCCAGCCCCTTTGTGATGTAGGTCCTCTGGTTTAAGGCCACATGTACCGGTTTCCTCACCTTTATTGATGTGGCCCCACTGGTGTGAGGACACTCCTGCCTGGTTCCCATCCCCTTGGTGATTGGGGCCCTCTTGTGAGAGTCTGATCCTGTCTGGATTCCTCACACTTCTGGGAGGTGGGCCCTCTGCTGTGAGGTCACTCCTGCCTGGCTGGCACACGTCACGTTGGCGATGTGGGCCCTCAGTTGGGAGTTGGTGCCTGCTGGGAGTCTCCTCCCCTCAGTAATGAGGGCCCTCTGGCGTCAGGCCCTAACTCATGGGCTCCCAAAATTTTCTGATGTGCGCCCTGTCGTGTGAGTACACTCCAGCCAGGGTCCCTTCCCTAGGGGATGTGGGCTTTCTGCTCTGTGGTCCCAACGGCTGGGTTGCTCACAGTGTCAGAATGTGGGCCCTCTGTTTTGAGTTCAGTCAGGCCTGGATCCCATAGCCTCGCTGCTCCTGGCCGCCTGCTGGGAGGTTCCAACTGCGGGATTCCTCACCTTTTTTACGCAATGGGCCCTCTGTTTTGAGGCTCCTCCTGCCTGCCTCACTCCCAGCCCCTTGGTGATGTGTGTCCTGTAGTTTGAGGCCACGTGTGCTGGGTCCGTCACATTTCGGTGATGTGGCCCCACTGGTGTGAGGACACTCCTGCCTGGTTTCCATTCCCTTGGTGATGTGGGCCCTCTGGTGAGAGTCTGATCCTCTTTGGGTTCCTCACACTTTTGTGTGGTTGGCCCTCTGCTCTGAGGTCACTCCTGCCTGGCTGGCACACCCCGCATTGGCGACGTCGGCCCTCTGGTAGCAGTTGGAGCTTGCTGGGAGCCTCCTCTCCTCAGTGATGAGGGCCCTCTGGCGTCCGGCCCTAACTGCTGGGCTCCCCACATTTTCTGTTGTGTGTCCACTGGTGCGATGACACTCCTGCTTGGTTCCCTTCCCCATGGGGATGTGGGCCTTGTGCTCTGAGGTCACAACGGCTGGGTTGCTTACAGTATCACGATGAGGGCCCTCTGTTGTGAGTTCATCACTGCCTGGATCCCATAGCCTCGGTGCTCTGGGCCGCCTGCTGGGATGTTCCAACTGCTGGATTCCTCACCTTTTTATACAATGGGCCATGTGTTTTGAGGTTAATCCTGCCTGCCTCGCTCTGAGACCCATGGTGATGTGGGTCTTCTGGTTTGAGGCCACATGTGCTGGGTACCTCAACTTTCGATGATGTGGCCCCACGGGTGTGAGGACACTCGTGCCTGATTCCCAGCCCCTTGCTTATGTGGGCACTCTGGTGAGAGTCTGATCATGACTGGGTTCCTTACCCTTCTGTGAGGTGGGCGCTCTGATGTGAGGTCACTCCTGCCTGGATGGCTCACGTCGCCTTGGCGACGTAGGCCCTCTGTTGGCCACTGAAGCATGCTGGGAGCCTCCTACCCTCTTTAATGAGGGCCCTGGAAGAAACGCATATGCCCTTTTTGACCAAGTGCATCATTGTCGAAGTTCTGCCTCTTCTCCTATACTTTCAGAGGACTTCCCATCTACCTCCTGAAATCGTATTCCTGGAATTCTGCCCCGCGTTCAAGTCCTCTTTGCAGCCTTACTTCAATATATTTTTGGACGATAGCTGTCATTTATAACTCTGCAGGTTTGTGAATTACAGTGCCCCTGAGCTCCATTCTTCAACTCGCTTTCTTGTGAGCTGGCCGCAAAACCGCAGGATTGCTTCAGGCCCTAATCTGGTTCCGGCACGGCATGTTGAGCCTTTGGCTAATTCCTCTTCCTGATGGGAAATGAGCATTAAATTTGCTCGTGCAGACACCTACAGCTAATCTCTCATTGGTTCTCCCTATTCCTGTTCATCTTGCGCAGAAATTCCAAACTGTGCCAAACAGGAGGTTAAAGGCACTGACTCTCCAATTGGGGAAAGAGTTAGTAAAGCGTCTGGAATGGTAAAACCGAGTATGAGGGGAAGAAAACTGAGATGCATTTAAAAAGGTTTCCCGGTCACACGGTGGACCATATTCTGGGTTTCCCATGCGTGTTTTACCTGAAGGAAGAATCCCTTAAACCTGGAGAGGTGGGACCCATGCAATGGGTACCATGCAGTATGACTTCAAATGGCCTGCATTTTCTCACCGAACCTCACCAATGCTATCAGCCCAAAGTGTCGAACCTTATGTCTCACTCAGCTCTAGGTGTAGATGTGGTAAATCCAGGTTGCATCACAAGCCCTGAATGAATTATTTAAGAATTGCTCTCTATTTCACTGTCATTGTGTTTGTTTTTGTAGTTTATTTTGATAATGGGATTTATCGGATTTTCTCTGCTGCCTTCATGCAGCTGTACACACACTTGATTCTCTTACGGAGACATATAAATCCATGGATTTGAAGATTCTTACTAGTCATGTGTAATCCTAGGAGTTGAATATGGTGTGTTTAGTCCATTTCGTTGAGCAAGGTGTAAGTCTTGACTATTACATATTTGGCTTATGGAAAGGTATGTGTGCTAATTTCTATCTCTGGTTTTATGCAGCACCCCACCTCACCTTTCCCCATAAGCAAGCATAAGTTGGTGTTCTAAATTTGAGACCCTGTTCTGTTTTGTAATTCAGTTCATGTGTAGCCAAGTTTACATTCCGTGTATTAGTGATATCTTATGATGTTTCATTTTCTGTGTGACTTATTTCACTTAGAATCATCGTACCTGGATCCACTCAATATGCCGCGACGGGCCTGATGACACAGATTTCATTGGTGAGTGATATTCCATTGTACGTGCGTACCACAACTTCTTTAACCATTTTTCACATTCTGGGATATTTAACTTGTACCGTAGACGACGTTCTTGTAAACAGAGCTGTCCCAAACTTTGGGGTGGCTGTGTGTTTTTGATTTTAATTTCCCTAAGCTATAGGACCATAAGTGGAAGTGACATAGGCTCCGTTGCTTTGTTTCCTACGTGTTTCAGGAAACCCCATACACTTCTCCAGAGTGGCTGTTTGCAATTTACATCCCCCCCATCAGAATAACAAGTCTCCCTGTTCTCCATGACCTGTCCTGCCTTTCTGAATTTTACACTTTTTCAGATGCCCCTTTTGACCGGGGGGCAGTGAGACTTCATTGTAGTGCAGATTTCATTTACCTGCTTGCTTGCTTGGCCAAAAATGGCGTATGCGTTTTTTCCTGAATATATTCAGGAAAAAACGCATACGCACTTTTTGGCCAGTGCATCATTGTCGACATTCTCCCTCTATTCCTATGCTTTAAGTGCAATTCCAGTCTACCCCCTGAAATCGTTTTCCTGAAATTCTGCCCCGCTTTCAAGTCCTATTCGAAGACTTACTTCAATACATTTTTGGACGATAGCTGTCATTCATAACTCTGCAGGTTTGTGAATTACAGTGCCCCTGAGCTCGTTTCCTCAACTCGCTTTCTTGTGAGCTGGCCGCAAAACCGCAGGATTGCTGCAGGCCCTAATCTGTTTCCGTCAGGGCACACTGAGCCTTTGGTGAATTCCTCTTCCTGGTGGGAAATGAGCGTTCCATTTGCCCGTGCAGACACCTACAGCTAGTCTCTCATTGTTTCTCCCTATTCCTGTTAATCTTGCGGAGAAATTGCAAACTGTGCCAAACAGGAGGTTAAAGGCACTGACTCTCCAAGTGGGGAGAATGTTAGTAAAGTGTCTGGAATGGTGAACCCGAGTACCAGGGTTCGAAAACTGAGATATATTTGAAAACGTTTCCCAATCACACGGTGGACAATACTCTGGGTTTCCCATGCATGTCTTAGCTGAAGGAAGAATCCCTTAAACCTGGAGAGCTGGGAACCATGGAATGGGTACCATGCAGTATGACTACAAAGGGTCTGCGTTTGCTCACCGAACCTCACAAATGCTATCAGCCCGAAGTGTCCAGCCGTATATCTCACCCAGCTCTGGGTGTAGATGTGGTAAATCCAGGTTGCATCACAAGCCCTGAATGAATTATTTAAGAATTGCTCTCTATTTCACTGTCAATGTGTTTTGGTTTTGAAATTTATTTTGATAATGGGATTTATCGGATTTTCACTGCTGCGTTTAGGCTGCTGTACACACGCTTGATTTCCTTATGGAGACATATAAATCCATGGGTTTTAAGATTCTTACTTGTCAGGTATATTCCCAGGCTTTGAGTCCGTTTCGTTGAGCAAGGAGTAGGGCTTGTCTATTATATATTTGGCTTATGGAACGGTATCTGTTTTAATTTCAATCTCTGGTTTTATGCAGCGCCCCAACTCACATTTCCCCATAAGCAAGCATAAGTTGGTTTTCTAAATTTGAGACCCTGTTCTGTTTTGTAATTCAGTTCATGGGTAGCCAAGTTTACATTCCGTGTATTAGTCATATCTTATGATGTTTCTTTTTCTGTGTGACTTATTTCTCGTAGAATCATCGTACCTGAATCCACTCATTATGCCGCTACGGGCCTGATGAAGTAGATTTCATTGCTGAGTGATATTCCATTGTACGTGCGTACCACAACTTCTTTATCCATTTTTTGCTTTCTGGGATATTTTACTTGTACCGTAGACGAGGTTCTTGTAAACAGAGCCGTCCCAAACTCTGGGGTGGCTGTGTGTTTTTGATTTTAATTTCCCTAAGCTATAGGACCATAAGTGGAAGTGACATAGGCTGTGTTGCTTTGTTTCCCACGTGTTTCTGGAAACACCATACACTTCTCCAGAGTGGTTGTTGGCAATTTACATCCCGCCCATCAGCATGACAAGGCTCCCTGTTCTCCATGACCTGTCCTGCCTTTCTGGATTTTACACTTTTTTCAGATGGCCCTTTTGACAGGGGGGGCAGTGAGACTTCATTGTAGTGCAGATTTCCTTTACACGCTTGCTTGGTTGGCCAAAAAGGGCGTATGCGTTTTTACCTGAATATATTCAGGAAAAAACGCATACGCCCTTTTTGGCCAAGTGCATCGTTGTCGACATTCTGCCTCTTTTCCTATGCTTTTAGTACAATTCCAGTCTACCCCCTGAAATCGTTTTCCTGAAATTCTGCCCCGCATTCAAGTCCTCTTCGAAGACTTACTTCAATACATTTTTGGACGATAGCTGTCATTCATAACTCTGCAGGTTTGTGAATTACAGTGCCCCTGAGCTCATGTCTTCAACTCGTTTTCTTGTGAGCTGGCCGCAAAACCGCAGGATTGCTTCAGGCCGTAATCTCTTTCCGGCAGGGCTTGCTGAGCCTTTGTTTAATTCCTCTTCCTGGTCGGAAATGAGCGTTCCTTTTGCCCGTGCAGGCACCTACAGCTAGTCTCTCATTGGTTCTCCCTATTCCTGTACATCTTGCGCAGAAATTGCCAACTGTGCCAAACAGGAGGTTAATGGCACTGACTCTCCAAGTGGGGAGAGTGTTAGTAAAGCGTCTGGAATGGTGAACCCGAGTACCAGGGGACGAAAACTGAGATGCATTTGAAAACGTTTCCCGGTCACACAGTGCACTGTACTGTGGGTTTCCCATGCATGTTTTAGCTGAAGGAAGAATCCCTTAAACCTGGAGAGTTGGGACCCATGGAATGGGTACCATGCAGTTTGACTTCAAAGGGTCTGCGTTTGCTCACCGAACCTCACCAATGCTATCAGCCCGAAGTGTCCAGCCTTATGTCTCACCCAGCTCTGGGTGTAGATGTGGTAAATCCAGGTTGCATCACAAGCCCTGAATGAATTATTTAAGATTTGCTCTCTATTTCACTGTCATTGTGTTTTGTTTTTGAAATTTATTTTGATAATGGGATTTATCGGATTTTCACTGCTGCATTTAGGCCGTTGTACACACGCTTGATTTCATTATGGAGACATATAAATCCATGGGTTTTAAGATTCTTACTTGTCAGGTATCTTGCAAGGCGTTGAATATGGGGTGTTGAGTCCATTTCGTTGAGCAAGGAGTAGGGCTTGTCTATTATATATTTGGCTTATGGAACGGTATCTGTGCTAATTTCAATCTCTGGTTTTATGCAGCACCCCAACTCACCTTTCCCCATTAGCAAGCATAAGTTGGTTTTCTAAATTTGAGACCCTGTTCTGTTTTGTAATTCAGTTTATGTGTAGCCAAGTTTACATTCCGTGTATTACTTATATATTATGATGTTTCTTTTTCTGGGTGACGTATTTCTCGTAGAATCATCGTACCTGAATCCACTCATTATGCCGCTATGGGCCTGAAGACGTAGATTTCTTTGCTGAGTGATACTCCATTGTACGTGCGTACCAGAACTTCTTTATCCATTTTTTCCTTTCTTGGATATTTAACTTGTACCATAGACAAGGTTCTTGTAAACAGAGCCATCCCAAACTTTGGGGTGGCTGTGTGTTTGTGATTTTAATTACCCTAAGCAATAGGACCATATTGGAAGTGACATAGGCTGTGTTGCTTTGTTTCCTACGTGTTTCAGGATACACCATACATTTCTCCAGAGTGGCTGTTGGCAATTTACATCCCGCCCATCAGCATAACAAGGCTCCCTGTTCTCCAAGACCTGTCCTGCCTTTCTGGATTTTACACTTTTTTCAGATGGCCCTTTTGACCGGGGGGCAGTGAGACTTCATTGTAATGCAGATTTCCTTTACACGCTTGCTTGGTTGGCCAAAAAGGGCGTATGCGTTTTTTCCTGAATATATTCAGGAAAAAACGCATACGCCCTTTTTGGCCAAGTGCATCATTGTCGACATTCTGCCTCTTTTCCTATGCTTTAAGTGCAATTCCAGTCTACCCCCTGAAATCGTTTTCCTGAAATTCTGCCCCGCTTTCAAGTCCTCTTTGAAGACTTACTTCAGTACATTTTTGAACGATAGCTGTCATTCATAACTCTGCAGGTTTGTGAATTACAGTGCCCCTGAACTCCTTTCTTCAACTCCTTTTCTTGTGAGCTGGCCGCAAAACCACAGGATTGCTTCAGGCCGTAATATATTTCCGGCCGGGCACGCTGAGTCTTTGGTTAATTCCACTTCCTGGTGGGAAATGATCGTTCAATTTGCCCGTTCAGACACCAACAGCTAGTCTCTCATTGGTTCTACCTATGCCTGTTCATCTTGCGCAGAAATTGCAAACTGTGCCAAACAGGAGGTTAAATGCACTGACTCTCCAAGTGGGGAGAGTGTTAGTAAAGCGTATGGAATGGTGAACCAGAGTACCAGGGGACGAAAACTGAGATGCATTTGAAAACGTTTCCCGGTCACACAGTGCACTGTACTGTGGGTTTCCCATGCATGTTTTAGCTGAAGGAAGAATCCCTTAAACCTGGAGAGTTGGGACCCTTGGAATGAGTTCCATGCAGTATGACTTCAAAGGGTCTGCGTTTGCTCACCGAACCTCACCAATGCTATCAGCCCGAAGTGCCCAGCCTTATGTCTCACCCAGCTCTGGGTGTAGATGTGGTAAATCCAGGTTGCATCACAAGCCCTGAATGAATTATTTAAGAATTGCTCTCTATTTCACTGTCATTGTGTTTTGTTTTTGAAATTTATTTTGATAATGGGATTTATCGGATTTTCACTGCTGCATTTAGACCGCTGTACACACGCTTGATTTCCTTAAGGAGACATATAAATCCATGGGTTTTAAGATTCTTACTTGTCAGGTATCTTGCCAGGCGTTGAATATGGTGTGTTGAGTCCATTTCGTTGAGCAAGTAGTAGGGCTTGTCTATTATATATTTGGCTTATGGAACGGTATCTGTGCTAATTTCAATCTCTGGTTTTATGCAGCACCCCAACTCACCTTTCCCCATAAGCAAGCATAAGTTGGTTTTCTAAATTTGAGACCCTGTTCTGTTTTGTAATTCAGTTTATGTGTAGCCAAGTTTACATTCCGTGTATTACTGATATATTATGATGTTTCTTTTTCTGTGTGACGTATTTCTCGTAAAATCATCGTACCTGAATCCACTCATTATGCCGCTACGGGCCTGAAGACGTAGATTTCATTGCTGAGTGATATTCCATTGTACGTGCGTACCAGAACTTCCTTATCCATTTTTTCCTTTCTCGGATATTTAACTTGTACCGTAGACAAGGTTCTTGTAAACAGAGCCATCCCAAACTTTGGGGTGGCTGTGTGTTTGTGATTTTAATTTCCCTAAGCTATAGGACCATAAGTGGAAGTGCCATAGGCTGTGTTGCTTTGTTTCCTACGTGTTTCTGGAAACACCATACACTTCTCCAGAGTGGTTGTTGGCAATTAACATCCCGCCCATCAGCATGACAAGGCTCCCTGTTCTCCATGACCTGTCCTGACTTTCTGGATTTTACATTTTTTTCAGATGGCCCTTTTGACCGGGGGGCAGTGAGACTTCATTGTAGTGCAGATTTCCATTACACGCTTGCTTGGTTGGCCAAAAAGGGCGTATGCGTTTTTTCCTCAATATATTCAGGAAAAAATGCATACGCCCTTTTTGACCAAGTGCATCGTTGTCGACATTCTGCCTCTTTTCCTATGCTTTTAGTACAATTCCAGTCTACCCCCTGAAATAGTTTTCCTGAAATTCTGCCCCATTTTCAAGTCCTCTTGGAAGACTTACTTAAATATATTTTTGGACGATAGCTGTCATTCATAACTCTGCAGGTTTGTGAATTACAGTGCCCTGAGCTCATGTCTTCAACTCGCTTTCTTGTGAGCTGGCCGCAAAACTGCAGGATTGTTTCAGGCCAATGTCTCTTTCCGGCAGGGCATGCTGAGCCTTTGTTTAATTCCTCTTCCTGGTCGGAAATGAGCGTTCCTTTTGCCCGTGCAGGCACCTACAGCTAGTCTCTCATTGGTTCTCCCTATTCCTGTACATCTTGCGCAGAAATTGCAAACTGTGCCAAACAGGAGGTTAATGGCACTGACTCTCCAAGTGGGGAGAGTGTTAGTAAAGCGTCTGGAATGGTGAACCCGAGTACCAGGGGACGAAATCTGAGATGCATTTGAAAACATTTCCCGGTCACACAGTGCACTGTACTGTGGGTTTCCCATGCATGTTTTAGCTGAAGGAAGAATCCCTTAAACCTGGAGAGTTGGGACCCATGGAATGGGTACCATGCAGTATGACTTCAAAGGGTCTGCGTTTGCTCACCGAACCTCACCAATGCTATCAGCCCGAAGTGTCCAGCCTTATGTCTCACCCAGCTCTGGGTGTAGATGTGGGAAATCCAGGTTGCATCACAAGCCCTGTATGAATTATTTAAGAATTGCTCTCTATTTCACTGTCATTGTGTTTTGTTTTTGAAATTTATTTTGATAATGGGATTTATCGGATTTTCACTGCTGCGTTTAGGCCGCTGTACACACGCTTGATTTCCTTATGGAGACATATAAATCCATGGGTTTTAAGATTCTTACTTGTCAGGTATCTTGCCAGGCGTTGAATATGGGGTGTTGAGTCCATTTCGTTGAGCAAGGAGTAGGTCTTGTCTATTATATATTTGGCTTATGGAACGGTATCTGTGCTAATTTCAATCTCTGGTTTTATGCAGCACCCCAACTCACCTTTCCCCATAAGCAAGCATAAGTTGGTTTTCTAAATTTGAGACCCTCTTCTGTTTTGTAATTCAGTTTATGTGTAGCCAAGTTTACATTCCGTGTATTACTGATATATTATGATGTTTCTTTTTCTGTGTGACGTATTTCTCGTAAAATCATCGTACCTGAATCCACTCATTATGCCGCTACGGGCCTGAAGACGTAGATTTCATTGCTGAGTGATATTCCATTGTACGTGCGTACCAGAACTTCCTTATCCATTTTTTCCTTTCTCGGATATTTAACTTGTACCGTAGACAAGGTTCTTGTAAACAGAGCCATCCCAAACTTTGGGGTGGCTGTGTGTTTGTGATTTTAATTTCCCTAAGCTATAGGACCATAAGTGGAAGTGCCATAGGCTGTGTTGCTTTGTTTCCTACGTGTTTCTGGAAACACCATACACTTCTCCAGAGTGGTTGTTGGCAATTTACATCCCGCCCATCAGCATGACAAGGCTCCCTGTTCTCCATGACCTGTCCTGACTTTCTGGATTTTACATTTTTTTCAGATGGCCCTTTTGACCGGGGGGCAGTGAGACTTCATTGTAGTGCAGATTTCCATTACACGCTTGCTTGGTTGGCCAAAAAGGGCGTATGCGTTTTTTCCTCAATATATTCAGGAAAAAACGCATACGCCCTTTTTGGCCAAGTGCATCGTTGTCGACATTCTGCCTCTTTTCCTATGCTTTTAGTACAATTCCAGTCTACCCCCTGAAATAGTTTTCCTGAAATTCTGCCCCGTTTTCAAGTCCTCTTGGAAGACTTACTTAAATATATTTTTGGACGATAGCTGTCATTCATAACTCTGCAGGTTTGTGAATTACAGTGCCCTGAGCTCATGTCTTCAACTCGCTTTCTTGTGAGCTGGCCGCAAAACCGCAGGATTGTTTCAGGCCAATGTCTCTTTCCGGCAGGGCATGCTGAGCCTTTGTTTAATTCCTCTTCCTGGTCGGAAATGAGCGTTCCTTTGCCCGTGCAGGCACCTACAGCTAGTCTCTCATTGGTTCTCCCTATTCCTGTACATCTTGCGCAGAAATTGCAAACTCTGCCAAACAGGAGGTTAATGACACTGACTCTCCAAGTGGGGAGAGTGTTAGTAAAGCGTCTGGAATGGTGAACCCGAGTACCAGGGGACGAAAACTGAGATGCATTTGAAAACGTTTCCCGGTCACACAGTGCACTGTACTGTGGGTTTCCCATGCATGTTTTAGCTGAAGGAAGAATCCCTTAAACCTGGAGAGTTGGGACCCATGGAATGGGTACCATGCAGTATGACTTCAAAGGGTCTGCGTTTGCTCACCGAACCTCACCAATGCTATCAGCCCGAAGTGTCCAGCCTTATGTCTCACCCAGCTCTGGGTGTAGATGTGGGAAATCCAGGTTGCATCACAAGCCCTGTATGAATTATTTAAGAATTGCTCTCTATTTCACTGTCATTGTGTTTTGTTTTTGAAATTTATTTTGATAATGGGATTTATCGGATTTTCACTGCTGCATTTAGGCCGCTGTACACACGCTTGATTTCCTTATGGAGACATATAAATCCATGGGTTTTAAGATTCTTACTTGTCAGGTATCTTGCCAGGCGTTGAATATGGGGTGTTGAGTCCATTTCGTTGAGCAAGGAGTAGGTCTTGTCTATTATATATTTGGCTTATGGAACGGTATCTGTGCTAATTTCAATCTCTGGTTTTATGCAGCACCCCAACTCACCTTTCCCCATAAGCAAGCATAAGTTGGTTTTCTAAATTTGAGACCCTCTTCTGTTTTGTAATTCAGTTTATGTGTAGCCAAGTTTACATTCCGTGTATTACTGATATATTATGATGTTTCTTTTTCTGTGTGACGTATTTCTCGTAAAATCATCGTACCTGAATCCACTCATTATGCCGCTACGGGCCTGAAGACGTAGATTTCATTGCTGAGTGATATTCCATTGTACGTGCGTACCAGAACTTCCTTATCCATTTTTTCCTTTCTCGGATATTTAACTTGTACCGTAGACAAGGTTCTTGTAAACAGAGCCATCCCAAACTTTGGGGTGGCTGTGTGTTTGTGATTTTAATTTCCCTAAGCTATAGGACCATAAGTGGAAGTGCCATAGGCTGTGTTGCTTTGTTTCCTACGTGTTTCTGGAAACACCATACACTTCTCCAGAGTGGTTGTTGGCAATTTACATCCCGCCCATCAGCATGACAAGGCTCCCTGTTCTCCATGACC
Source organism: Delphinapterus leucas (assembly GCF_059928025.1). Classification (NCBI taxonomy): domain Eukaryota; kingdom Metazoa; phylum Chordata; class Mammalia; order Artiodactyla; family Monodontidae; genus Delphinapterus; species Delphinapterus leucas. Next base: position 13,312,274 of record NW_028322237.1, on the reverse strand, counting down.
TGTCCTGACTTTCTGGATTTTACATTTTTTTCAGATGGCCCTTTTGACCGGGGGGCAGTGAGACTTCATTGTAGTGCAGATTTCCATTACACGCTTGCTTGGTTGGCCAAAAAGGGCGTATGCGTTTTTTCCTCAATATATTCAGGAAAAAACGCATACGCCCTTTTTGGCCAAGTGCATCGTTGTCGACATTCTGCCTCTTTTCCTATGCTTTTAGTACAATTCCAGTCTACCCCCTGAAATAGTTTTCCTGAAATTCTGCCCCGTTTTCAAGTCCTCTTGGAAGACTTACTTAAATATATTTTTGGACGATAGCTGTCATTCATAACTCTGCAGGTTTGTGAATTACAGTGCCCTGAGCTCATGTCTTCAACTCGCTTTCTTGTGAGCTGGCCGCAAAACCGCAGGATTGTTTCAGGCCAATGTCTCTTTCCGGCAGGGCATGCTGAGCCTTTGTTTAATTCCTCTTCCTGGTCGGAAATGAGCGTTCCTTTTGCCCGTGCAGGCACCTACAGCTAGTCTCTCATTGGTTCTCCCTATTCCTGTACATCTTGCGCAGAAATTGCAAACTCTGCCAAACAGGAGGTTAATGACACTGACTCTCCAAGTGGGGAGAGTGTTAGTAAAGCGTCTGGAATGGTGAACCCGAGTACCAGGGGACGAAATCTGAGATGCATTTGAAAACATTTCCCGGTCACACAGTGCACTGTACTGTGGGTTTCCCATGCATGTTTTAGCTGAAGGAAGAATCCCTTAAACCTGGAGAGTTGGGACCCATGGAATGGGTACCATGCAGTATGACTTCAAAGGGTCTGCGTTTGCTCACCGAACCTCACCAATGCTATCAGCCCGAAGTGTCCAGCCTTATGTCTCACCCAGCTCTGGGTGTAGATGTGGGAAATCCAGGTTGCATCACAAGCCCTGTATGAATTATTTAAGAATTGCTCTCTATTTCACTGTCATTGTGTTTTGTTTTTGAAATTTATTTTGATAATGGGATTTATCGGATTTTCACTGCTGCGTTTAGGCCGCTGTACACACGCTTGATTTCCTTATGGAGACATATAAATCCATGGGTTTTAAGATTCTTACTTGTCAGGTATCTTGCCAGGCGTTGAATATGGGGTGTTGAGTCCATTTCGTTGAGCAAGGAGTAGGTCTTGTCTATTATATATTTGGATTATGGAACGGTATCTGTGCTAATTTCAATCTCTGGTTTTATGCAGCACCCCAACTCACCTTTCCCCATAAGCAAGCATAAGTTGGTTTTCTAAATTTGAGACCCTCTTCTGTTTTGTAATTCAGTTTATGTGTAGCCAAGTTTACATTCCGTGTATTACTGATATATTATGATGTTTCTTTTTCTGTGTGACGTATTTCTCGTAAAATCATCGTACCTGAATCCACTCATTATGCCGCTACGGGCCTGAAGACGTAGATTTCATTGCTGAGTGATATTCCATTGTACGTGCGTACCAGAACTTCCTTATCCATTTTTTCCTTTCTCGGATATTTAACTTGTACCGTAGACAAGGTTCTTGTAAACAGAGCCATCCCAAACTTTGGGGTGGCTGTGTGTTTGTGATTTTAATTTCCCTAAGCTATAGGACCATAAGTGGAAGTGCCATAGGCTGTGTTGCTTTGTTTCCTACGTGTTTCTGGAAACACCATACACTTCTCCAGAGTGGTTGTTGGCAATTTACATCCCGCCCATCAGCATGACAAGGCTCCCTGTTCTCCATGACCTGTCCTGACTTTCTGGATTTTACATTTTTTTCAGATGGCCCTTTTGACCGGGGGGCAGTGAGACTTCATTGTAGTGCAGATTTCCATTACACGCTTGCTTGGTTGGCCAAAAAGGGCGTATGCGTTTTTTCCTCAATATATTCAGGAAAAAACGCATACGCCCTTTTTGGCCAAGTGCATCGTTGTCGACATTCTGCCTCTTTTCCTATGCTTTTAGTACAATTCCAGTCTACCCCCTGAAATAGTTTTCCTGAAATTCTGCCCCGTTTTCAAGTCCTCTTGGAAGACTTACTTAAATATATTTTTGGACGATAGCTGTCATTCATAACTCTGCAGGTTTGTGAATTACAGTGCCCTGAGCTCATGTCTTCAACTCGCTTTCTTGTGAGCTGGCCGCAAAACCGCAGGATTGTTTCAGGCCAATGTCTCTTTCCGGCAGGGCATGCTGAGCCTTTGTTTAATTCCTCTTCCTGGTCGGAAATGAGCGTTCCTTTTGCCCGTGCAGGCACCTACAGCTAGTCTCTCATTGGTTCTCCCTATTCCTGTACATCTTGCGCAGAAATTGCAAACTCTGCCAAACAGGAGGTTAATGACACTGACTCTCCAAGTGGGGAGAGTGTTAGTAAAGCGTCTGGAATGGTGAACCCGAGTACCAGGGGACGAAAACTGAGATGCATTTGAAAACGTTTCCCGGTCACACAGTGCACTGTACTGTGGGTTTCCCATGCATGTTTTAGCTGAAGGAAGAATCCCTTAAACCTGGAGAGTTGGGACCCATGGAATGGGTACCATGCAGTTTGACTTCAAAGGGTCTGCGTTTGCTCACCGAACCTCACCAATGCTATCAGCCCGAAGTGTCCAGCCTTATGTCTCACCCAGCTCTGGGTGTAGATGTGGTAAATCCAGGTTGCATCACAAGCCCTGAATGAATTATTTAAGAATTGCTCTCTATTTCACTGTCATTGTGTTTTGTTTTTGAAATTTATTTTGATAATGGGATTTATCGGTTTTTCACTGCTGCATTTAGGCCGTTGTACACACGCTTGATTTCATTATGGAGACATATAAATCCATGGGTTTTAAGATTCTTACTTGTCAGGTATCTTGCCAGGCGTTGAATATGGGGTGTTGAGTCCATTTCGTTGAGCAAGGAGTAGGTCTTGTCTATTATATATTTGGCTTATGGAACGGTATCTGTGCTAATTTCAATCTCTGGTTTTATGCAGCACCTCAATTCACCTTTCCCCATTAGCAAGCATAAGTTGGTTTTCTAAATTTGAGACCCTGTTCTGTTTTGTAATTCAGTTTATGTGTAGCCAAGTTTACATTCCGTGTATTACTTATATATTATGATGTTTCTTTTTCTGGGTGACGTATTTCTCGTAGAATCATCGTACCTGAATCCACTCATTATGCCGCTATGGGCCTGAAGACGTAGATTTCTTTGCTGAGTGATATTCCATTGTACGTGCGTACCACAACTTCTTTATCCATTTTTTGCTTTCTGGGATATTTTACTTGTACCGTAGACGAGGTTCTTGTAAACAGAGCCGTCCCAAACTCTGGGGTGCCTGTGTGTTTTTGATTTTAATTTCCCTAAGCTATAGGACCATAAGTGGAAGTGCCATAGGCTGTGTTGCTTTGTTTCGTACGTGTTTCTGGAAACACCATACACTTCTCCAGAGTGGTTGTTGGCAATTTACATCCCGCCCATCAGCATGACAAGGCTCCCTGTTCTCCATGACCTGTCCTGACTTTCTGGAGTTTACATTTTTTTCAGATGGCCCTTTTGACCGGGGGGCAGTGAGACTTCACTGTAGTGCAGATTTCCTTTACACGCTTGCTTGGTTGGCCAAAAAGGGCGTATGCGTTTTTTCCTGAATATATTCAGGAAAAACCGCATACGCCCTTTTTGGCCAAGTGCATCATTGTCGACATTCTCCCTCTTTTCCTATGCTTTTAGTACAATTCCACTCTACCCCCTGAAATCGTTTTCCTGAAATTCTGCCCCGCTTTCAAGTCCTCTTCGAAGACTTACTTCAATACATTTTTGGATGATAGCTGTCATTCATAACTCTGCAGGTTTGTGAATTACAGTGCCCCTGAGCTCATTTCTTCAACTCGCTTTCTTGTGAGCTGGCCGCAAAACCGCAGGATTGCTTCAGGCCCTAATCTCTTTCCCGCAGGGCACGCTGAGCCTTTGGTTAATTCCTCTTCCTGGTGGGAAATGAGCGTTCCATTTGCCCGTGCAGACACCTACAGCTAGTCTCTCATTGCTTCTCCCTATTCCTGTTCATCTTGCGCAGAAATTGCAAACTGTGCCAAACAGGAGGTTAATGGCACTGACTCTCCAAGTGGGGAGAGTGTTAGTAAAGCGTTCAAATGTTGAACCCGAGTACCAGGGGACGAAAACTGAGATGCATTTGAAAACGTTTCCCAATCACATGGTGGACCATACTCTGGGTTTCCCATGCATGTTTTAGCTGAAGGAAGAATCCCTTAAACCTGGAGAGTTGGGACCCATGGAATGGGTACCATGCAGTGTGACTTCAAAGGGTCTGCGTTTGCTCACCGAACCTCACCAATGCTATCAGCCCGAAGTGTCCAGCCTTATGTCTCACCCAGCTCTGGGTGTAGATGTGGTAAATCCAGGTTGCATCACAAGCCCTAAATGAATTATTTAAGAATTGCTCTCTATTTCACTGTCATTGTGTTTTGTTTTTGAAATTCATTTTGATAATGGGATTTATCGGATTTTCACTGCTGCTTTTAGGCCACTGTACACACGCTTGATTTCCTTATGGAGACATATAAATCCATGGGTTTTAAGATTCTTACTTGTCAGGTATCTTCCCAGGCGTTGAATATAGGTTGTTGAGTCCATTTCGTTGAGCAAGGAGTAGGTTTTGTCTATTATATATTTGGCTAATGGAACGGTATCTGTGCTAATTTCAATCTCTGGTTTTATGCAGCATCCCAACTGACCTTTCCCCATAAGCAAGCATAAGTTGGTTTGCTAAATTTGAGACCCTGTTCTGTTTTGAAGTTCAGTTCATGGGTAGCCAAGTTTACATTCCGTGTATTAGTGATAACTTATGATGTTTCTTTTTCTGTCTGACTTATTTCTCATAGAATCATCGTACCTAAATCCACTCATTATGCCGCTACGGTCCTGATGACGTAGATTTCATTGCTGAGTGATATTCCATTGTACGTGCGTACCACAACTTCTTTATCCATTTTATGCTTTCTCGGATATTTAACTTCTACCGTAGATGAGGTTCTTGTAAACAGAGCCATCCCAAACTTTGGGGTGGCTCTGTGTTTTTGATTTTAATTTCCCTAAGCTATAGGACCATAAGTGGAAGTGACATAGGCTGTGTTGCTTTGTTTCCTACGTGTTTCAGGAAACACCATACACTTTTCCAGAGTGGCTGTTGGCAATTTAAATCCGCCCATCAGCATAACAAGGCTCACTGTTCTCCATGACCTGTCCTGCCTTTCTGGATTTTACACATTTTTCAGATGGCCCTTTTGACCGGGGGGCAGTGAGACTTCATTGTAGTGCAGATTTCCTTTACACGCTTGCTTGGTTGGCCAAAAAGGGCGTATGCGTTGTTTCCTGAATATATTCAGGAAAAAACGCATACGCCGTTTTTGGCCAAGTGCATCATTGTCGACATTCTGCCTCTTTTCCTATGCTTTAAGTGCAATTCCAGTCTACACCCTGAAATCGTTTTACTGAAATTCTGCCCCGCTTTCAAGTCCTCTTCGAAGACTTACTTCTATACATTTTTGGACGATAGCTGTCATTCATAACTCTGCAGGTTTCTGAATTACACTGCCCCTGAGCTCCTTTCTTCAACTCGCTTTCTTGTGAGCTGGCCGCAAAACCGCAGGATTGCTTCAGGCCCTAATCTCTTTACAGCAGGGCACGCTGAGCCTTTGTTTAATTCCTCTTCCTGGTGGGAAATGAGTGTTCCATTTGCCCGTGCAGACACCTACAGCTAGTCTCTCATTGCTTCTCCCTATTCCTGTTCATCTTGCGCAGAAATTGCAAAGTGTGCCAAACAGGAGGTTAAATGCACTGACTCTCCAAGTGGGGAGAGTGTTAGTAAAGCGTCTGGAATGGTGAACCCGAGTACCAGGGGACGAAAACTGAGATGCTTTTGAAAACGTTTCCCAATCACACGGTGGACCATACTATGTGTTTCCCATGCATGTTTTAGCTGAAGGAAGAATCCCTTAAACCTGGAAATTTGGAACCCATGGAATGGGTAACATGCAGTATTACTTCAAAGGGTCTGCGTTTGCTCACCGAACCTCACCAATGCTATCAGCCTGAAGTGTCCAGCCTTATGTCTCACCCAGCGCTGGGTGTAGATGTGGGAAATCCAGGTTGCATCACAAGCCCTGAATGAATTATTTAAGAATTGCTCTCTATTTCACTGTCATTTTGTTTTGTTTTTGAAATTTATTTTGATAATGGGATTTATCGGATTTTCACTGCTGTGTTTAGGCCGCTGTACACACGCTTGATTTCCTTATGTAGACATATAAATCCATGGGTTTTAAGATTCTTACTTGTCAGGTATCTTGCCAGGCGTTGAATATGGGGTGTTGAGTCCATTTCGTTGAGCAAGGAGTAGGTCTTGTCTATTATATATTTGGCTTATGGAACGGTATCTGTGCTAACTTCAATCTCTGGTTTTATGCAGCACCCCAACTCACCTTTCCCCATAAGCAAGCATAAGTTGGTTTTCTAAATTTGAGACCCTCTTCTGTTTTGTAATTCAGTTCATAGGTAGCCAAGTTTACATTCCGTGTATTAGTGATATCTTATGATGTTTCTTTTTCTGTGTGACTTATTTCTCGTAGAATCATCATACCTGAATCCACTCATTATGCCGCTACGGGCCTGATGACGTAGATTTCATTGCTGAGTGATATTCCATTGTACGTGCGTACCACAACTTCTTTATCCATTTTTTACTTTCTGGGATATTTTACTTGTACCGTAGACGAGGTTCCTGTAAACAGAGCCATCCCAAACTCTGGGGTGGCTGTGTGTTTTTGATTTTAATTTCCCTAAGCTATAGGACCATAAGTGGAAGTGCCATAGGCTGTGTTGCTTTGTTTCCTACGTGTTTCTGGAAACACCATACACTTCTCCAGAGTGGTTGTTGGCAATTTACATCCCGCCCATCAGCATGACAAGGCTCCCTGTTCTCCATGACCTGTCCTGCCTTTCTGGATTTTACACTTTTTTCAGATGGCCCTTTTGACCGGGGGGGCAGTGAGACTTCATTGTAGTGCAGATTTCCTTTACACGCTTGCTTGGTTGGCCAAAAAGGGCGTATGCGTTTTTTCCTGAATATATTCAGGAAAAAACGCATACGCCCTTTTTGGCCAAGTGCATCATTGTCGACATTCTGCCTCTTTTCCTATGCTTTTAGTACAATTCCAGTCTACCCCCTGAAATCGTTTTCCTGAAATTCTGCCCCGCTTACAAGTCTTCTTGGAAGACTTACTTCAATACATTTTTGGACGATAGCTGTCATTCATAACTCTGCAGGTTTGTGAATTACAGAGCCCCTGAGCTCATGTCTTCAACTCGATTTCTTGTGAGCTGGCCGCAAAACCGCAGGATTGCTTCAGTCCAAAGTCTCTTTCCGGCAGGGCACGCTGAGCCTTTGTTTAATTCCTCTTCCTGGTCGGAAATGTGCGTTCCATTTGCCCGTTCAGACACCTACAGCTAGTCTCTCATTGCTTCTCCCTATTCCTGTTCATCTTGCGCAGAAATTGCAAAGTGTGCCAAACAGGAGGTTAAATGCACTGACTCTCCAAGTGGGGAGAGTGTTAGTAAAGCGTCTGGAATGGTGAACCCGAGTACCAGGGGACGAAAACTGAGATGCATTTGAAAACATTTACCGGTCACACAGTGCACTGTACTGTGGATTTCCCATGCATGTTTTAGCTGAAGGAAGAATCCCTTAAACCTGGAGAGTTGGGACCCATGGAATGGGTACCATGCAGTATGACTTCAAAGGGTCTGCGTTTGCTCACCGAACCTCACCAATGCTATCAGCCCGAAGTGTCCAGCCTTATGTCTCACCCAGCTCTGGGTGTAGATGTGGAAAATCCAGGTTGCATCACAAGCCCTGAATGAATTATTTAAGAATTGCTCTCTATTTCACTGTCATTTCGTTTTGTTTTTGAAATTTATTTTGATAATGGGATTTATCGGATTTTCACTGCTACGTTTAGGCCGCTGTACACACGCTTGATTTCCTTATGGAGACATATAAATCCATGGGTTTTAAGATTCTTACTTGTCAGGTATCTTGCCAGGCGTTGAATATGGGGTGTTGAGTCCATTTCGTTGAGCAAGGAGTAGGGCTTGTCTATTATATATTTGGCTTATGGAACGGTATCTGTGCTAATTTCAATCTCTGGTTTTATGCAGCACCCCAACTCACCTTTCCCCATATGCAAGCATAAGTTGGTTTTCTAAATTTGAGACCCTGTTCTGTTTTGTAATTCAGTTCATGTGTATCCAACTTTACATTCCGTGTATTAGTGATATCTTATGATGTTTCTTTTTCTGTGTGACTTATTTCTCGTAGAATCATCGTACCTGAATCCACTCATTATGCCGCTACGGGCCTGATGACGTAGATTTCATTGCTGAGTGATATTCCATTGTACGTGCGTACCACAACTTCTTTATCCATTTTTTGCTTTCTGGGATATTTTACTTGTACCATAGATGAGGTTCTTGTAAACAGAGCCGTCCCAAACTCTGGGGTGGCTGTGTGTTTTTGATTTTAATTTCCCTAAGCTATAGGACCATAAGTGGAAGTGCCATAGGCTGTGTTGCTTTGTTTCCTACGTGTTTCTGGAAACACCATACACTTCTCCAGAGTGGTTGTTGGCAATTTACATCCCGCCCATCAGCATGACAAGGCTCCCTGTTCTCCATGACTTGTCTTGACTTTCTGGATTTTACATTTTTTTCAGATGACCCTTTTGACCAGGGGGCAGTGAGACTTCATTGTAGTGCAGATTTCCATTATATGCTTGCTTGGTTGGCCAAAAAGGGCGTATGCGTTTTTTCCTGAATATATTCAGGAAAAAACGCATACGCCCTTTCTGGCCAAGTGCATCATTGTCGACATTCTCCCTCTTTTCCTATGCTGTTAGTACAATTCCAGTCTACCCCCTGAAATCGTTTTCCTGAAATTCTGCCCCGCTTTCAAGTCCTCTTCGAAGACTTACTTCAATATATTTTTGGACGATAGCTGTCATTCATAACTCTGCAGGTTTGTGAATTACAGTGCCCCTGAGCTCATTTCTTCAACTCGCTTTCTTGTGAGCTGGCCGCCAAACCGCAGGATTGCTTCAGGCCCTAATCTGTTTCCGGCAGGGCACGCTGAGCCTTTGGTTAATTCCTCTTCCTGGTGGGAAATGAGCGTTCCATTTGCCCGTGCAGACACCTACAGCTAGTCTCTCATTGCTTCTCCCTATTCCTGTTCATCTTGCGCAGAAATTGCAAACTGTGCCAAACAGGAGGTTAATGGCACTGACTCTCCAAGTGGGGAGAGTGTTAGTAAAGCGTTCAAATGTTGAACCCGAGTACCAGGGTCGAAAACTGAGATGCATTTGAAAACGTTTCCCAATCACATGGTGGACCATACTCTGGGTTTCCCATACATGTTTTAGCTGAAGGAAGAATCCCTTAAACCTGGAGAGTTGGGACCCATGGAATGGGTACCATGCAGTATGACTTCAAAGGGTTTTCGTTTATTCACCGAACCTCACCAATGCTATCAGCCCGAAGTGTCCAGCCTTATGTCTCATCCAGCTCTGGGTGTAGATGTGGTAAATACAGGTTGCATCACAAGCCCTGAATGAATTATTTAAGAATTGCTCTCTATTTCACTGTTATTGTGTTTTGTTTTTGAAATTCATTTTGATAATGGGATTTATCGGATTTTCACTGCTGCTTTTAGGCCACTGTACACACGCTTGATTTCCTTATAGAGACATATAAATCCATGGGTTTTAATATTCTTACTTGTCAGGTATCTTCCCAGGCTTTGAATATAGGGTGTTGAGTCCATTTCGTTGAGCAAGGAGTAGGTTTTGTCTATTATATATTTGGCTTATGGAACGGTATCTGTGCTAATTTCAATCTCTGGTTTTATGCAGCATCCCAACTGACCTTTCCCCATAAGCAAGCATAAGTTGGTTTTCTAAATTTGAGACCCTGTTCTGTTTTGTAATTCAGTTCATGGGTAGCCAAGTTTACATTCCGTGTATTAGTGATAACTTATGATGTTTCTTTTTCTGTCTGACTTATTTCTCATAGAATCATCGTACCTGAATCCACTCATTATGCCGCTACGGTCCTGATGACGTAGATTTCATTGCTGAGTGATATTACATTGTACGTGCGTACCACAACTTCTTTATCCATTTTATGCTTTCTCGGATATTTAACTTCTACCGTAGATGAGGTTCTTGTAAACAGAGCCATCCCACACTTTGGGGTGGCTGTGTGTTTTTGATTTTAATTTCCCTAAGCTATAGGACCATAAGTGGAAGTGCCATAGGCTGTGTTGCTTTGTTTCCTACATGTTTCAGGAAACACCATACACTTTTCTAAAGTGGCTGTTGGCAATTTAAATCCGCCCATCAGCATAACAAGGCTCGCTGTTCTCCATGACCTGTCCTGTCTTTCTGGATTTTACACTTTTTTCAGATGGCCCTTTTGACCGGGGGGCAGTGAGACTTCATTGTAGTGCAGATTTCCTTTACACGCTTGCTTGGTTGGCCAAAAAGTGCGTATGCGTTTTTTCCTGAATATATTCAGGAAAAAACGCATACGCCCTTTTTGGCCAAGTGCATCATTGTCAACATTCTGCCTCTTTTCCTATGCTTTAAGTGCAATTCCAGTCTACCCCCTGAAATCGTTTTCCTGAAATTCTGCCCCGCTTTCAAGTCCTCTTCGAAGACTTCCTTCTATACATTTTTGGACGATAGCTGTCATTCATAACTCTGCAGGTTTGTGAATTACAGTGCCCCTGAGCTCCTTTCTTCAACTCGCTTTCTTGTGAGCTGGCCGCAAAACCGCAGGATTGCTTCAGGACCTAATCTCTTTCCGGCAGGGCACGCTGAGCCTTTGGTTAATTCCTCTTCCTGGTGGGAAATGAGCGTTCCATTTGCCCGTGCAGACACCTACAGCTAGTCTCTCATTGCTTCTCCCTATGCCTGTTCATCTTACGCAGAAATTGCAAAGTGTGTCAAACAGGAGGTTAAATGCACTGACTCTCCAAGTGGGGAGAGTGTTAGTAAAGCGTCTGGAATGTTGAACCCGAGTACCAGGGGACGAAAACTGAGATGCATTTGAAAACGTTTGCCAATCACACGGTGGACCATACTATGGGTTTCCCATGTATGTTTTAGCTGAAGGAAGAATCCCTTAAACCTGGAAATTTGGGACCCATGGAATGGGTACCATGCAGTATGACTTCAAAGGGTCTGCGTTTGCTCACCGAACCTCACCAATGCTATCAGCCCGAAGTGTCCAGCCTTATGTCTCACCCAGCTCTGGGTGTAGATGTGGTAAATCCAGGTTGCATCACAAGCCCTGAATGAATTATTTAAGAATTGCTCTCTATTTCACTGTCATTTTGTTTTGTTTTTGAAATTTATTTTGATAATGGGATTTATCGGATTTTCACTGCTGCGTTTAGGCCGCTGTACACACGCTTGATTTCCTTATGGAGACATATAAATCCATGGGTTTTAAGATTCTTACTTGTCAGGTATCTTGCCAGGCATTGAATATGGGGTGTTGAGTCCCTTTCGTTGAGCAAGGAGTAGGTCTTGTCTATTATATATTTGGCTTATGGAACGGTATCTGTGCTAATTTCAATCTCTGGTTTTATACAGCACCCCAATTCACCTTTCCCCATAAGCAAGCATAAGTTGGTTTTCTAAATTTGAGACCCTGTTCTGTTTTGTAATTCAGTTCATGGGTAGCCAAGTTTAAATTCCATGTATTAGTGATATCTTATGATGTTTCTTTTTCTGTGTGACTTATTTCTCGTAGAATCATCGTACGTGAATCCACTCATTATGCCGCTACGGGCCTGAAGACATAGATTTCATTGCTGAGTGATATTCCATTGTACGTGCGTACCACAACTTCTTTATCCATTTTTTACTTTCTGGGATATTTTACTTGTACCGTAGACGAGGTTCTTGTAAACAGAGCCGTCCCAAACTCTGGGGTGGCTGTGTGTTTTTGATTTTAATTTCCCTAAGCTATAGGACCATAAGTGGAAATGCCATAGGCTGTGTTGCTTTGTTTCCTACGTGTTTCTGGAAACACCATACACTTCTCCAGAGTGGTTGTTGGCAATTTACATCCCGCCCATCAACATGACAAGGCTCCCTGTTCTCCATGACCTGTCCTGCCTTTCTGGATTTTACACTTTTTTCAGATGGCCCTTTTGACCGGGGGGGCAGTGAGACTTCATTGTAGTGCAGATTTCCTTTACACGCTTGCTTGGTTGGCCAAAAAGGGCGTATGCGTTTTTCTCTGAATATATTCAGGAAAAAACGCATACGCCCTTTTTGGCCAAGTGCATCGTTGTCGACATTCTGCCTCTTTTCCTATGCTTTTAGTACAATTCCAGTCTACCCCCTGAAATCGTTTTCCTGAAATTCTGCCCCGCTTACAAGTCCTCTTCGAAGACTTACTTCAATACATTTTTGGACGATAGCTGTCATTCATAACTCTGCAGTTTTGTGAATTACAGTGCCCCTGAGCTCATGTCTTCAACTCGCTTTCTTGTGAGCTGGCCGCAAAACCGCAGGATTGCTTCAGGCCATAATCTCTTTCCGGCAGGGCATGCTGAGCCTTTGTTTAATTCCTCTTCCTGGTCGGAAATGAGTGTTCCTTTTGCCCGTGCAGGCACCTACAGCTAGTCTCTCATTGGTTCTCCCTATTCCTGTACTTCTTGCGCAGAAATTGCAAACTGTGCCAAACAGGAGGTTAATGGCACTGACTCTCCAAGTGGGGAGAGTGTTAGTAAAGCGTCTGGAATGGTGAACCCGAGTACCAGGGGACGATAACTGAGATGCATTTGAAAACGTTTCCCGGTCACACAGTGCACTGTACTGTGGGTTTCCCATGCATGTTTTAGCTGAAGGAAGAATTCCTTAAACCTGGAGAGTTGGGACCCATGGAATGGTTACCATGCAGTATGACTTCAAAGGGTCTGCGTTTGTTCACCGAACCTCACCAATGCTATCAGCCCGAAGTGTCCAGCCTTATGTCTCACCCAGCTCTGGGTGTAGATGTGGGAAATCCAGGTTGCATCACAAACACTGAATGAATTATTTAAGAATTGCTCTCTATTTCACTGTCATTTTGTTTTGTTTTTGAAATTTATTTTGATAATGGGATTTATCGGATTTTCACTGCTGCGTTTAGGCCGCTGTACACACGCTTGATTTCCTTATGGAGACATATAAATCCATGGGTTTTAAGATTCTTACTTGTCAGGTATCTTGCCAGGCGTTGAATATGGGGTGTTGAGTCCATTTCGTTGAGCAAGGAGTAGGTCTTGTCTATTATATATTTGGCTTATGGAACGGTATCTCTGCTAATTTCAATCTCTGGTTTTATGCAGCACCCCAACTCACCTTTCCCCATAAGCAAGCATAAGTTGGTTTTCTAAATTTGAGACCCTGTTCTGTTTTGTAATTCAGTTCATGGGTAGCCAAGTTTACATTCCGTGTATTAGTCATATCTTATGATGTTTCTTTTTCTGTGTGACTTATTTATCGTAGAATCATCATACCTGAATCCACTCATTATACCGCTACGGGCCTGAAGAAGTAGATTTCATTGCTGAGTGATATTCCATTGTCCGTGCGTACCAGAACTTCTTTATTCATTTTTTGCTTTCTCGGATATTTAACTTGTACCGTAGAAAAGGTTTTGTAAACAGAGCCATCCCAAACTTTGGGGTGGCTGTGTGTTTTTGATTTTAATTTCCCTAAGCTATAGGACCATAAGTGGAAGTGACATAGGCTGTGTTGCGTTGTTTCCTACGTGTTTCAGGATACATCATACATTTCTCCAGAGTGGCTGTTGGCAATTTACATCCCGCCCATCAGCATAACAAGGCGCCCTGTTCTCCAGGACCTGTCCTGTCTTTCTGGATTTTACACTTTTTTCAGATGGCCCTTTTGACTGGGGGGCAGTGAGACTTCATTGTAGTGCAGATTTCCTTTACACGCTTGCTTGGTTGGCCAAAAAGGCCGTATGCGTTTTTTCCTGAATATATTCAGGAAAAAACGCATACGCCCTTTTTGGCCAAGTGCATTATTGTTGACATTCTGCCTCTTTTCCTACGCTTTAAGTGCAATTCCAGTATACCCCCTGAAATCTTTTTCCTGAAATTCTGCCCCGCTTTCAAGTCCTCTTTGAAGACTTACTTCAGTACATTTTTGGACAATAGCTGTCATTCATAACTCTGCAGGTTTGTGAATTACAGTGCCCCTGAGCTCCTTCCTTCAACTCATTTTCTTTTGAGCTGGTCGCAAAAGCGCAGGATTGCTTCAGGCCCTAATATGTTTCCGGCCGGGCACGCTGAGCCTTTGGTTAATTCCTCTTCCTGATGGGAAATGATCGTTCAATTTGCCGGTGCAGACACCAACAGCTAGTCTCTCATTGGTTCTCCCTATGCCTGTTCATCTTGCGCAGAAATTGCAAACTGTGCCAAACAGGAGGTTAAAGGCACTGACTCTCCAAGTGGGGAGAGTGTTAGTAAAGCGTCTGGAATGGTGAACCCGAGTACCAGGGGACGAAAACTGAGATGCATTTGAAAACGTTTCCCAATCACACGGTGGACCATACTATGGGTTTCCCATGCATGTTTTAGCTGAAGGTAGAATCCCTTAAACCTGGAGAGTTGGGACCCCTGGAATGGGTACCATGCAGTATGACTTCAAAGGGTCTGCGTTTGCTCACCGAACCTCACCAATGCTATCAGCCCGAAGTGTCCAGCCTTATGTCTCACCCAGCTCTGGGTGTAGATGTGGGAAATCCAGGTTGCATCACAAGCCCTGAATGAATTATTTAAGAATTGCTCTCTATTACACTGTCATTGTGTTTTGTTTTTGAAATTTATTTTGATAATGGGATTTATCGGATTTTCACTGCTGCGTTTAGGCCGCTGTACACACGCTTGATTTCCTTATGGAGACATATAAATCCATGGGTTTTAAGATTCTTACTTGTCAGGTATCTTGCCATGCGTTGAATATGGGGTGTTGAGTCCATTTCGTTGAGCAAGGAGTAGGTCTTGTCTATTATATATTTGGCTTATGGAACGGTATCTGTGCTAATTTCAATCTCTGGTTTTATGCAGCACCCCAACTCACATTTCCCCATAAGCAAGCATAAGTTGGTTTTCTAAATTTGAGACCATGTTCTGTTTTGTAATTCAGTTCATGGGTAGCCAAGTTTACATTCCGTGTATTAGTGATATCTTATGATGTTTCTTTTTCTGTGTGACTTATTTCTCGTAGAATCATCATACCTGAATCCACTCATTGTGCCGCTACGGGCCTGATGACGTAGATTTCATTGCTGAGTGATATTCAATTGTACGTGCGTACCACAACTTCTTTATCCATTTTTTACTTTCTGGGATATTTTACTTGTACCGTAGACGAGGTTCTTGTAAAAAGAGCCGTCCCAAACTCTGGGGTGGCTGTGTGTTTTTGATTTTAATTTCCCTAAGCTATAGGACCATAAGTGGAAGTGCCATAGGCTGTGTTGCTTTGTTTCCTACGTGTTGCTGGAAACACCATACACTTCTCCAGAGTGGTTGTTGGCAATTTACATCTCGCCCATCAGTATGACAAGGCTCCCTGTTCTCCATGACCTGTCCTGCCTTTGTGGATTTTACACTTTATTCAGATGGCCCTTTTGACCGGGGAGGCAGTGAGAGTTCATTGTAGTGCAGATTTCCTTTATACGCTTGCTTGGTTGGCCAAAAAGGGCGTATGCGTTTTTTCCTGAATATATTCAGGAAAAAACGCATACGCCCATTTTGGCCAAGTGCATCGTTGTCGACATTCTGCCTCTTTTCCTATGCTTTAAGTGCAATTCCAGTCTACCCCCTGAAATCGTTTTCCTGAAATTCTGCCCCGCTTTCAAGTCCTCTTCGAAGACTTACTTCTATACATTTTTGGACGATAGCTGTCATTCATAACTCTGCAGGTTTGTGAATTACAGTGCCCCTGAGCTCCTTCCTTCAACTCGCTTTCTTGTGAGCTGGCCGCAAAACCGCAAGATTGCTTCAGGCCCTAATCTCTATCCGGCCGGGCACGCTGAGCCTTTGTTTAATTCCTCTTCCTGGTCGGAAATGAGCGTTCCATTTGCCCGTGCAGACACCTACAGCTAGTCTCTCATTGATTCTCCCTATTCCTGTTCATCTTGCGCAGAAATTGCAAAGTGTGCCAAACAGGAGGTTAAATGCACTGACTCTCCAAGTGCGGAGAGTGTTAGTAAAGCGTCTGGAATGGTGAACCCGAGTACCAGGGGACGAAAACTGAGATGCATTTGAAAACGTTTCCCAATCACACGGTGGACCATACTATGGGTTTCCCATGCATGTTTTAGCTGAAGGAAGAATCCCTTAAACCTGGAAATTTGGAACCCATGGAATGGGTACCATGCAGTATGACTTCAAAGGGTCTGCGTTTGCTCACCGAACCTCACCAATGCTATCAGCCCGAAGTGTCCAGCCTTATGTCTCACCCAGCTCTGGGTGTAGATGTGGTAAATCCAGGTTGCATTACAAGCCCTGAATGAATTATTTAAGAATTGCTCTCTATTTCACTGTCATTGTGTTTTGTTTTTGAAATTTATTTTGATAATGGGATTTATCGGATTTTCACTGCTGCATTTAGGCCGTTGTACACACGCTTGATTTCCTTATGGAGACATATAAATCCATGGGTTTTAAGATTCTTACTTGTCAGGTATCTTGCCAGGCGTTGAATATGTGGTGTTGAGTCCATTTCGTTGAGCAAGGAGTAGGGTTGTCTATTGTATATTTGGCTTATGGAACGGTATCTGTGCTAATTTCCATCTCTGGTTTTATGCAGCACCCCAACTCACCTTTCCCCATAAGCAAGCATAAGTTGGTGTTCTAAATTTGAGACCCTGTTCTGTTTTGTAATTCAGTTTATGTGTAGCCAAGTTTACATTCCGTGTATTACTGATATATTATGATGTTTATTTTTCTGTGTGACTTATTTCTCGTAGAATCATCGTACCTGAATCCACTCATTATGCCGCTACGGGCCTGAAGACGTAGATTTCATTGCTGAGTGATATTCCATTGTACGTGCGTACCAGATATTCTTTATCCATTTTTTCCTTTCTCGGATATTTAACTTGTACCGTAGAAAAGGTTCTTGTAAACAGAGCCATCCCAAACTTTGGGGTGGCTGTGTGTTTGTGATTTTAATTACCCTAAGCTATAGGACCATAGTGGAAGTGACATAGGCTGTGTTGCTTTGTTTCCTACGTGTTTCAGGATACACCATACATTTCTCCAGAGTGGCTGTTGGCAATTTACATCCCGCCCATCAGCATAACAAGGCTCCCTGTTCTCCAAGACCTGTCCTGCCTTTCTGGATTTTACACTTTTTTCAGATGGCCCTTTTGACTGGGGGGCAGTGAGACTTCATTGTAGTGCAGATTTCCTTTACACGCTTGCTTGGTTGGCCAAAAAGTGCGTATGCGTTTTTTCCTGAATATATTCAGGAAAAAACGCATACGCCCTTTTTCGCCAAGTGCATCATTGTCGACATTCTGCCTCTTTTCCTATGCTTTAAGTGCAATTCCAGTATACCCCCTGAAATCGTTTTCCTGAAATTCTGCCCCGCTTTCAAGTCCTCTTTGAAGACTTACTTCAGTACATTTTTGGACGATAGCTGTCATTCATAACTCTGCATGTTTGTGAATTACAGTGCCCCTGAGCTCCTTTCTTCAACTCCTTTTCTTGTGAGCTGGCCGCAAAACCGCAGGATTGCTTCAGGCCCTAATAAGTTTCCGGCCGGGCACGCTGAGCATTTGGGTAATTCCTCTTCCTGGTGGGAAATGATCGTTCCATTTGCCCGTGCAGACACCTACAGCTAGTCTCTCATTGGTTCTCCCTATTCCTGTTCATCTTGCGCAGAAATTGCAAACTGTGCCAAACAGGAGGTTAAAGGCACTGACTCTCCAAGTGGGGAGAGTGTTAGTAAAGCGTCTGGAGTGGTGAACCCGAGTACCAGGGTTCGAAAACTGAAATGCATTTGAAAACGTTTCCCAATCACACGGTGGACCATACTCTGGGTTTCCCATGCATGTTTTAGCTGAATTAAGAATCTCTTAAACCTGGAGAGTTGGGACCCGTGGAATGGGTACCATGCAGTATGACTTCAAAGGGTCTGCGTTTGCTCACCGAACCTCACCAAAGCTATCAGCCCAAAGTGTCCAGCCTTATGTCTCACCCAGCTCTGGGTGTAGATGTGGTAAATCCAGGTTGCATCACATGCCCTGAATGAATTATTTAAGAATTGCTCTCTATTTCACTGTCATGGTGTTTGTTTTTGAAATTTATTTTGATAATGGGATTTATCGGATTTTCACTGCTGCGTTTAGGCCGCTGTACACACGCTTGATTTCCTTATGGAGACATATAAATCCATGGGTTTTAAGATTCTTACTTGTCAGGTATCTTCCTAGGCATTGAATATGGGGTGTTGAGTCCATTTCGTTGAGCTAGGAGTAGGTCTTGTCTATTATATATTTGGCTTATGGAACGGTATCTGTGCTAATTTCAATCTCTTGTTTTATGCAGCACTCCAACTCACTTTTCCCCATAAGCAAGCATAAGATGATTTTCTAAATTTGAGACCATGTTCTGTTTTGTAATTCTGTTCATGTGTAGCCAAGTTTACATTCCGTGTATTAGTGATATCTTATGATGTTTCTTTTTCTGTGTGACTTAGTTCTCGTGGAATCATCGTACCTGAATCCACTCAATATGCCGCTACGGGCCTGACGACGTAGATTTCATTGCTGAGTGATATTCCATTGTACGTGCGTACCACAACTTCTTTATCCATTTTTTGTTTTATCGGATATTTAACTTGTACCGTACACGAGGTTCTTTTAAACAGACCCACCCAAACTTTGGGGTGGTTTGTGTTTTTGACTTTAATTTCCCTAAGCTATAGGACCATAAGTGGAAGTGCCAAAGGCTGTGTTGCTTTGTTTCCTACGTGTTTCAGGAAACCCCATACACTTCTCCAGAGTGGCTGTTGGCAATTTACATTCCGCCCATCAGCGTAACAAAGTTCCCTATTCTCCATGACCTGTCCTGCCTTTCTGGATTTTACACTTTTTTCAGATGGCCCTTTTGACCGGGGGGCTGTGAGACTTCATTGTAGTGCAGATTTCCTTTACACGCTTGCTTGGTTGGCCAAAAAGGGCGTATGCGTTTTTTCCTGAATATATTCAGGAAAAAACGCATACGCCCTTTTTGGCCAAGTGCATCATTGTCGACATTCTGCCTCTTTTCCTATGCTTTAAGTGCAATTCCAGTCTACCCCCTGAAATCGTTTTCCTGAAATTCTGCCCCGCTTTCAAGTCCTCTTCGAAGACTTACTTCAATACATTTTTGGACGATAGCTGTCATTCATAACTCTGCAGGTTTGTGAATTACAGTGCCCCTGAACTCCTTTCTTCAACTCGCTTTCTCGTGAGCTGGCTGCAGAACCGCAGGATTGCTTCAGGCCCTAATCTGTTTCCGGCAGGACATGCTGAGCCTTTGTTTAATTCCTCTTCCTGGTGGGAAATGAGCGTTCCATTTGCCCGTGCAGACACCTACAGCTAGTCTCTCATTGGTTCTCCCTATTCCTGTTCATCTTGCGCAGAAATTGCATACTGTGCCATACAGGAGGTTAAAGGCACTGACTCTCCAAGTGGGGAGAGTGTTAGTAAAGCGTCTGGAATGTTGAACCCGTGTAAAAGGGGACGAAACCTGAGATGCATTGGAAAACGTTTCTCGGTCACATGGTGCAGCATACTGTGGGTTTCAAAGGCATGTTTTAGCTGAAGGAAGAATCCATTATACCTGGAGAGTTGAGACCCATGGAATGGGTACTTCAAGGGGTCTGCATTTGCTCACCGAACCTCACCAGTGCTATCAGCCTGGTGTCCAGCCTTATGTCTCACTCATCTCTAGGTGTAGATATGGTAAATCCAGGTTGCATCACAGGCCCTGAATGAATTATTTAAGAATTGCTCTCTATTTCATTGTCATTGTGTTTTGTTTCTGTAATTTATTTTGATAATGGGATTTATCGTATTTTCACTGCTGTGTTCATGCCGCTGTACACACGGTTGATTGTCTTTCGGAGACATATAAACCCATAGGTTTGAAGATTCTTACTAGTCAGGTATATTCCTAGGCGTTGAATATGTGGTGTTGAGTCCATTTTGTTGAGCAAGCAGTAGGTCTTGACTATTACATATTTGTCTTATGGAACAGTATCTGTGCTAATTTCAATCTCTGGTTTTTTGCAGCACCCCAACTCACCTTTATCCTTAAGCAAGAATAAGTTGGTTTTCTAAATATGAGACCCTGTTCTGTTTTGTAATTCAGTTCATGTGTAGCCAAGTTTACATTCCATGTATTAGTGATATAGTATGTCTTTTACTTTTTGAATTCTGTGACTTTGTATGATCATATGTAACTCCTCTGGAGTTGTTACAAGTGGCCATATTGCATTGATTTCCAGGCTGAGTCATATTCCACTCTACATGAGCACCACATCTGTATCCATTTTTTCCCTCCAGAGACATTTAAGTTATATCCTATTCGAGGATCTTTTAAACAGTGAGGCGGTATACATTGGGGTGCCTGTGTCCTCTCGATTTTTGTTTTTCCCAAGATATACGTCCATGAGTGCAAGTGCCCTGTGCTCTGTAGCTCATTTTTTAGATGCTTTAGTAAACACAATACACTTCTCCAGAGTGACCATTGGTAATATACATTTCCAGTATAAGCCTCACAGGGCTCCCTTTTCTCCTTGCCCTGTCCTGCATTTCCGGTGTTTACACTTTATGAGGACGGCTCTTCTGACTGATGCGAAGTGACATGTTTTGTAGTATTGATTTCCAGTGCCCACCTGTTTGGTTGGCTAAAAACGTGTATGCTCTTTTCTTGAATATATACAGAAAAAGACGCATACACCCTTTTTGGCCAACTGCAATGTTGGCAATGTTCAGCCCCTTTTCTTGTGCTTAATGGCGAGTCCTTTCTACCTCTTCCAATCCCTTTCCTGCCATTCTCCGTTGCTTACAAGTCCTTTTCTCTGACTTTCCTCAGGACATTTTTCAGTGATAGATATTTTCAACTCTGCAGTTTCGTGAATTTTAGTGCCACTGAGCTCCATTTTTCAACTTGTGTTTATGGGAACTGGCCACAAAGCAGCGGGATTTCCTCAAGCCCTATTCTGTTTCCATGGGCAACCCTAGCCTTTGGTCAATTCGTCTTCCTGATTGGAAATTAGAGTGACATGTGCCTGTCCGAACCCCTAGGACTTGTCTCTCATTGTTCCTCCTCCTTCTGCTTCATCCTCTGGACAAATTCCAAACTGTATGCAACAGGATGTTGACAGTGCTGACATCTCCAAGTGGGGAGACTGTTAGTAAAGACGCTGGAGGGGTGAACCCGAGCACCAGGAGATGAGGAGATGAGATGCCTTTTCCAAACTCTTCCCGATCAGACGGTATACCATCCTCTGGGTGTGACAGGCATGCTTTAGCTGTAGGAAGGGTCCCATTCATGTGAGGAGAACACCAGGGCTTTTTCAAAATCAGTGTCTCTCCGCAACCCAAACTGGCGAATTTTTTAAGCTACGGCTACACATATGTTCATTAAGGGCCTTGGGAAGTAGGCAGAGTCCAAACTTTAGATGATTGAAGTCTTCAGGGTCAGAAGCACTCACCACCGGCTTCCCTTAGGTTCCATTTTAACTGTCATTAATAGATGATGTCAATAAAAATATCTATTCTTTTTCAGATTATTTCCCCTTATAGGTTATTGCAAAATATTGAGTGTAGTTCCCTGTGCTATACAGCAGTTCCTTGTTGATGATCGATTTTATACATAGCAGTGTGTATGTGTTAATCCCAAACTGTTAATTTATCCCTCCTCTCACCTTTCCCCTTTGGCAATAATAAATTATAAGACTTTATACTTCTCAGAAATGGGGGAGCTGAAAGAGAGGTATCATTTTCAATGGAAAAGCATTTAAAACAAGATTGAAGCTTTAACCAAGATTATTAGATGTACATCCTTGGAAAGAAATCACTTCGTTTCTCTAATATTGACCTGACAAATAAGACAAACCTTTTCACTGAACTTGCTTATAATAAAGTGATGGAAATATCAAATGGAAGTGTTAGAAACATCTTATTTTACCCGAGCCTTATACACTGTTCTATGTTAATTACAGTTTGGCTCACACATCTGTTCATTGAAGTTACAATGTTCTCAATTTCTGTTACTGATCCTCCAGAGTGGACCCCAACAAGTGTCCCCCTGCCCAGTGTCATTGGAGCCAACAGATCGAGACTGAGTTTGGTTCAGAAGCAAAGGAAACTTTATATTTTGATCAGAGAGTGGAGAGGTGAGAGCATGTGCTACCCCGTGGGCTGTGGGCTGGGCTGCTGTGTAGATATCCTGTCAGAGTTGGCTGCAGCTCAGGCTCTATATCACGGAGAGTGCACTGTGCCCCAGGAGCTGAGGTGTCGACCCAGACATTCTGCACTAGGAACTCTGGTCTGAAGTGCTGGGTGTGGAACCTCTGTATGCGGGACCCTAGGAGCATGTGAAATTAGACAAAGCACAAAGGATAAAAAAGGTTAGACTTTATTTTATTGCCCAGATTCTATTTTTATCTCCCAGGGATTTTTAAGGGGCTTTGCCTGGGACAAAACCCTCTTCTGCCTTTTGTCCCCTTCCTCATTCTTGGAGTGCTGAGGGTGCAGACCCTTCTTCTGTAACTGCTGAGTGCTGAGTTAGGAGCCCTCATACCCGTGGGCGAGGGTCAGAACTTCTCCCCAGCAGCCTCCAGGTGACGTTGATTGTCCCCAGGCCTCCTGCCTCCCTGCTCGTCTGCCTGAGCACCAGTATTGGAAGTGTTATAGATTCTAATGACCTTTAAGGGTCCAGGAAGGAGATGTGCAGTGACGCTGTGAGGTCCAGTTTCACCCCGCCCCACATTTGTTCGGCCACCTTAGGCTGACCGTTTCTGCCAGCCTAGATGCTCTGACCAGTAGTCTGCGCTTTCTTCAATTAGGCCGCTGAATTAACGTAAAAACAGCACCAGGTGTCAGGACCCTGTCCGCTCAACTCCCAGACAGTCCAGGGTCACTGGTGATGAAGGACCATGATGGCCACTGAGTCAACAGCCTTTTGAAGTAAACAGGAGTCCAGCCGGTCTTATTGGCCACCATTATCACAGTGTCTGTAGGCTTTTCTATGGTGACAGCGTGATATACGGTTCCCCCGCCAAGATTATTAGGTCCGCTCTGGGTGCAGTAAGTCCTGCAAGCAGTAGTCTACTCTTTTGGGACACACTCTTGTTGTTTTATGAGAGAAACTCCAGGTCAAGTGATGGTCACATGAGTCGTCATGGTGCCCCGTTGCCCCCGGTTATCTCTCTGGAGGTTGGAGTTGGAGGGCCTCCTCACTCGAGGTCAGTGTGCCCACGGAGCAAACCCTGCAACTTCAGGGCATGGTTGGGGGTTAGGATCACCACGTGGGGTCCTTTTCCCTTAGGAGGGAGGTGGCCTTTTGGGCTGCTGATTTCCAGGTTTTTAGATACCGCCAGTATCTTGGCCAGATGTGGCAGTGGGCCAAGCCCCTTGGTGACTGTAGTTTATCCTACCTGGATGGCATTCTTGCATTGTTCCATTTCAAGTGGTCCCAGGTTTTGCACTAATACTCCAATGGCGATTCACTTTTCACCAGGAATGTAAAGATCAAAGGGTTTAGCTAAATTAGGGAGTTCCAGGGCAAGGGTCTGAATTGACTGCTCTTTCCATTCTTGAAAGGCCACTTCTGGATTCTATTCAAAAGGATCATCATCTTTTCCTTTCAGTGTTTCATATAGAGGCCCAGCTAGTAGACTGTAGTTAGGGATCCAGAAGCAGCAAACCCTGGCCTCCCCAGGAACCCCTAAGCTGTCTTCTAGTTTTAGATATGGGTAAGACTGTAAATTGTTTCTTCCCTTTCCTGGGATGGGCTTCTCCGACCTTCTGTGAGAATGAAGCCCAGGCAGGTCACCGTAGTCTGTGATATTTGAGCTTTTTCTTGGACAACCTGTATCCTTTATTGGCTTGGTAGTTCAGAGGTCTCCTTAGTAGGGCTGGCAATCAGAATGTCATCTGCAAATTGAAGGAGTGTTTCCTTTTCCAGAGGTAGAACTTTTAGGTCTTTAGCTGAGCTTTCCCCAAAGATGGTGTGGGAATTTTTGAACCCTTGGGGCAAGACGGCCCAGAAGTATTGATTTAGTTGTATGTTGAGTCCTGCCACTCACAAGCCAAAATTTCTTGTGACTCTGGGACTAATAGAATACAAAAGAAGGCATCATTGAAGACTAATACAGAATACCATGTCCTGGTGGTTGGTAGAATGACCAGCAGGGTGTAGAATTTAGGAACTACTGGAGGTATATCCTCGGTGGCTTCACTGACTGTCCTGACATCATTTACCAGGACTCCAGCAGCCCGTGGGGCTCTCGAGGTCAGGCCAATCCCAGGATATGGAGATCACCTGCGCAGGTACCCTACCCGAACCCCATACCACGGGGTTCTCGTGGTCAGGCCCCTCCCAGGATATGGGGTTCCCTTGGCAGGTTCCCCTGCAGCTCATGGGGCTCTCGTGGTCAGGCCCCTCCCAGGATACAGAGCTACCCATGCAGGTACCATGGCAGGGCTGGGAACACAGGAACCGTGCATATCGCCCTCATTGCAGAGCACTCCCAGCTCACCTGTCACTCAGATCTGACACAGAGCACCTCAGAGCAGGACTTGAACTAACAAACAGCAGCTCCGACAGGTCTGTGACCCTGGGCATCACTCTGTGTGGCCTCCCTCCACCTGGACTTTCAGAGACTTCCACTGTACCAGGGGCACCAGGCCTCTGTCTCCACCCACCAGCCACTCCTCCTCTCCCTGACTCCTGGGTTCCTCTCATTAGGAGAGGGTTTTCTTGAAGTTGTCTCCCATTCATGGGCCAGATAATATAATTAGAAAACAAGCCAGAGCTGCAGCCCCTTGTCTATCCTGACTCTCAGGAGCCCACACCTGTTCCTTGGACCTGGCCGATTCAGCAAGTTCCAGTTTCTGCAACTGTGAGCCCCTGAGGGGTGATTATTGGCTGGCCTGGGAAGCCCGACCATGCCGGCCAGACCTCCCCAGGTGTGCCTGGGTTCAGATCAATATAAACACCGCTCCAGGCAGCAAGAGCCCCTGCAGCTGTGCCTGACGCCATTTTCTCTGCCCTGTCAGCAGTCTTGGGGCTGGACTGGTGGGAGGGAGTGAGAGGCCACGGCTTTGTGGGTGGCCCAGTGTGAGTGGGGCTCTGCTGGACTTTCTGCAGCAGTTGCCAAGATGCCACCTGCTAAAGAAGAGGATGTGTCACCCATACCTGCCGCTGGAATTTCTCCCTGGGCAGAGGTGAGTGAGGAAGAAAGCAGTGGGGGCCGGGACAGCAGGGGTATCTCAGGCAGGGAAATGGAAAGCTTCCAGAAGAGTACCCAGGGCCAGGACCATCCTGGCTGGCCTGCAGGCACCAAGTCGGCTGGCATGCTGTCACTCATGTGGCTCCATGGCCCTTCCTCTAGGCTTTCAAGTCCTTGTACATATTCAGGTGTTTTACCTGGGAAGGGTGGGAACATTTCAGCAGCAGCTGGCCTGGGGCTCAGCCCACGTTTACTCACAGATGCCTCGGCACGGTCCCCCAGCTTTGCAATGAGGAAGCTTGTTGCGTGGGGCCTGCTGGCTGAATGGGAGATGATTCCCCACCACTGACCAACTTCAGAATTGTTTACAACTGGAGCAAGTGCCCTGATACGGTTTTCCTCTGTGTAGCTGGTGGGTTCTGTTTTTTTTTCTTTTTTGGTTCAAGGTAGATTTTATTCCTCTTTTTTGTATTTACAGATATAAGCATGGAAATAATTTATTCATATAAATACATGTATGTGAAGGGAAGAATATTTTTTCTGTTTTACTTTTTGTAATTTGAATTTTATTTTATTTTTTTATACAGCAGGTTCTTTTTGGTTATCTATTTTATACATATAAATGTATACATGCCAATCCCAATCTCTCAACTCCTCCCACCACCACCCCCCAACAGCTTTCCCCCCTTGGTGTCCATACGTTTGTTGTCTACGTCTGTTGCTCTATTTCTGCCTTGCAAAACGGTTCATCTGTACAATTTTTCTAGGTTCCACATATATGCATTAATAGACAAGATTTGTTTTTCTCTTTCTGACTTACTTCACTCTGTATGACAGTCTCTAGATCCATCAACGTCTCTACAAATGACCCAATTTCATTCCTTTTTATGGCTTAGTATTATTCCATTTCATATATGTACCACATCTTTATGCATTCGTCTGTCTGTGGGCATTTAGGTTGCTTCCATTACCTGGATATTGTAAATAATGATGCAATGAACATTGCAGTGAATGTCTCTTTTTGATTTATGGTTTTGTCTGGGTATATGTCCAGTAGTGGGATTGCTGTATCATATGGTAATTCTATTCTTAGTTTTATAAGAAACTCCATAATGTTCTCCACAGTGACTGTATCAATTTACATTCCCAACAATAGTGGAAGAGGGTTCCTTATCTCCACACCCTTTCCAGCATTTGTTGTTTGTAGATTTTCTGATGATGCCCATTCTAACAGGTGTGAGGTGATACACCATGGATGAGTCTATTTCGTTGAGCAAAGAGTAGGTTTTGTCTATTACATATTTGGCTTATGGAACGGTATGTGTGCTAATTTCAATCTCTGGTTTTATACAGCACCCCAACTCAACTTTCCCCTTAAGCAAGCATAAGTTTTTATCTAAATGTGAGACTCTGTTCGGTTTTGGAATTCAGTTTATGTGTAGCCAAGTTTACACTCTCTCTATTAGTGATATCTTATGATAATTATCTTTCTCTGTGTGACCTATTTCTCTTAGAATCATCATACTTAAATCCACTCAATTTGCTGCTACAGGCCTGATGACATTGATTTCATTGCTGAGTGATATTCCGTTGTACGTAAGTAGCACAACTCCTTTATCCATTTTTTTCTTTCTGGGATATTTAATTTGTACTGGACTCAAGGTTCTTGTAAACACAGCAGCCCTAAATTTTGTGTTGGCTGTGTCTTGTTGATTTTAATTTTCCTAAGCTATAGGGCCAAAAGTGGAAGTGCCCTAGGGTTTGTAGCTTTGTTTTTCAGATGTTTCAGGATACACCATAAACATCTCCAGAGTGTCTGTTGGCAATTTACATCCCGCCCATCAGCATAACAAGGCTCCCTGTTCTCCATGGCCTGTCCTGTGTTTCTGGTTTTTACACATTTTTCAGATGGCCCTTTTGACGAATGGGAAATGAAACTTCATTGTAGTGCGGATTTCCATTTCTCAAGTGCTTGGTTGGCCAAAAAGGGCATATGTGTTTTTTCCTGAATCTATTCAGGAAAAAATGTTTACGCACTTTTGTCCAAGTGCATCACTGTCAAAGATCTGCCGCTTTTCACATGCTTTAAATGCAATTCCAATCTACCTCCTGAAATATGATTCCTGCAATTCTGCCTCGTTTTGAAGTCCTCTTTGCAGACTTACTTCCATATATTTTTGCCAATAGCTGTCATTTATAACTCTGCAGGTTTGTGAATTACAGTGCCCGTGATTTCCTTTCTTAACACGTTTCCTTGAAAACTGGCCACCGAACCGCAGGTTTGCTTCAGGCCATAATCAGGGTCCGGCACGGCACTCTGAGACTTTGGTTCATTCCACTTCCTGGTGGGAAATTAGAGTTAAATGTGCCCCTCCAGACACCTGCCTCACTCCTAGCCCCTTGGTGATGTGTGTCCTGTGGTTTGAGGCCACATGTGCTGGGTTCCTCACCTTTGGCTGATGTGGCCCCACTGGTGTGAGGACACTCCTGCCTGGTTCCCATCCCCTTGGTGATGTGGGCCCTCCGGTGAGAGTCTGATCCTGGTTGGGTTCCTCACACTTCTGTGAGGTGGGCCCTCTTCTCTGAGGTCACTCCTGCCTGGCTGGCACACCCCGCCTTGGCGACGTCGGCCCTCTGGTGGGATTTGGTGCCTGCTGTGTGTCTCCTCCCCTCGGTAATGAGGGCCCTCTGGCGTCAGGCCCTAACTCCTGGGCTCCCAATATTTTCTGATATGTGCCCTGTGGTTCGAGTACACTCCTGCCAGGTTCCCAACCCCATGGGAATGTGGGCCTTCTGCTCTGAGGTCCCAACCGTGGGTTACTCAGTTTCATGATGAGGGCCCTCTGCTGTGAGTTCTCTCTGGCCTGGATCCCATAAGCTCGCTGCTCCTGGCCACCTGCTGGGAGGTTACAACTGTGGGATTCCTCACCTTTTTTCTTCTATGGGCCCTCTGTTTTGAGACTCCTCCTGCCTGCCTCACTCCCAGCCCCTTGGTGATGTGTGTCCTCTGGTTTGAGGCCACGTATGCTGGGTCCCTCGCCTTTCGATGATGTGGCCCCACAGGTGTGAGGACACTCCTGCCTGGTTCCTATCCCCTTGATGATGTGGGCCCTCTGGTGAGAGTCTGATCCTGGCTGGGTTCCTCACCCTTCTGTGAGGGGGGCCCTCTGCTGTGAGGTCACTCCTGCCTGGCTGGCACACCCCACCTGAGTAACATCGGCCCTCTTGTGGCAGTTGGAGCCTGCTGGGAACCTCCCCTCGGTGATGGGGGCCCTCTTGCCTCAGGCCCTAACTGCTGGGTACCCACATTTTCTGATACGTGCTAAGTGGTGCGAGGACACTCCTGTGAGGTTCCCATCCCCACGGGCATGCGGGCCTTCTGCTCTAAGGTCCCAACACCTGTGTTGTTCACCGTTTCATGATGTTGGCTCTCTGGTGTTAGTTCACTCAGGCCTAGATCCCATAGACTCTGTGCTCTGAGCGGCCTGCTGGGAGGTTCCTACTGCTGGATTCCTTACCTTTTTTTAATCTTTTGGTCCTGTGTTTTCATGCTCCTACTTCCTGACTCACTCCCAGCCCATTTGTGATGTAGGTCCTCTGGTTTAAGGCCACATGTACCGGTTTCCTCACCTTTATTGATGTGGCCCCACTGGTATGAGAACACTCCTGCCTGGTTCCCATCCCCTTGTTGATGGGGGCCCTCTGGTGAGAGTCTGATCCTGTCTGGATTCCTCACACTTCTGGGAGGTGGGCCCTCTGCTGTGAGGTCACTCCTGCCTGGCTGGCACACGTCACGTTGGCGATGTGGACCCTCAGTTGGGAGTTGGTGCCTGCTGGGAGTCTCCTCCCCTCGGTAATGAGGGCCCTCTGGCGTCAGGCCCTAACTCATGGGCTCCCAAAATTTTCTGATGTGCGCCCTGTCGTGCGAGTACACTCCAGCCAGGGTCCCATCCCCATGGGGATGTGGGCTTTCTGCTCTGAGGTCCCAACGCCTGGGTTGCTCACAGTGTCAGAATGTGGGCCCTCTGCTGTGAGTTCACTCCGGCATGGATCCCATAGCCTCGGTGCTCTGGGCCACCTGCTTGGAGCTTCCATCTGCGGGGTTCCTCACCTTTTTTATTCTATGGACGCTCTGTTGTGAGTCTCCTCCTGCATGCTTCACTCCCAGCCCTTTCGTGATGTGTGTCCGCTTGTTTGAGGCCACATGTGCTGTGTTCCTCACCTTTCGCTGATGTGGCCCCACTGGTGTGAGGACACTCCTGCCTGGTTTCCATCCCCTTGGTGATGTGGGCGCACTGGTTAGAGTCTGATCCTGTTTGGGCTCCTCACACTTCTGTGAGGTGGGCCCTCTGCTGTGAGGTAACTCCTGCCTGGCTTGCTCCCATTGCCTTGGTGACGTCGGCCCTCTGGTGGCATTTGGAGCCTGCTGGTAGCCTCCCCTCCTCCGTGATGAGGGCCCTCTGGCGTCAGGCCATAACTGCTGGGTTCCCACATTTTCTGATACGTGCTAAGTTGTGCGTGGACACTCCTGCGAGCTTCCCATCCCCATGGGGATGTGGGCCTTCTGCTCTGAGGTCCCAACGCCTGGGTTGCTCACAGTTTCATGATGTGGGCCCTCTGCTGTGAGTTCACCTTGGCCTGGATCACATAGACTCGGTGCTCTGGGCCGCCTGCTGGGAGGTTCCCACTGCAGGATTCCTCAGCTTTTTTATTCTATTGGCCCTGTGTTGTGAGGCTACTCTTGCCTGCCTCACTCCGAGCCCCTTGGAGATCTGGATCCTCTGTTTTAGGCCACATGTGCTGGGTTCCTCACCTTTCTATGATGTGGCCACCCTGGTGTAAAGACAGTCCTGCCTGGTTCTGATGCCCTTGGTGATGTGGGCCCTCTGGTGAGAGTCTTACCCTGGCTGGGTTCCTCACCATTCTGTGAGGTAGGCCCTCAGCTGTGAGGTCACTCCTGCCTGGCTGTTGCACGTCACCTTGGCGACATGGGCCCTCAGTTGGGAGTTGGTGCCTGCTTGGGGTCTCCTCCCCTTGGTAATGAGGGCTCTCTGGCGTCAGGCCCTAACTTCTGGTCTCCCAAAATTCTCTGATGTGCGCCCTGTGGTGCGAGTACACTTCTGCCAGGTTCCCAACCCCATGGGAATGTGGGCCTTCTGCTCTAAGGTCCCAACGGCTGGGTTGCTCACAGTTACAGGATGAGCGCCCTCTGTTTTGAGTTCAGTCAGGCCTGGATCCCATAGCCTCGCTGCTCCTGGCCACCTGCTGGGAGGTTCCAACTGCGGGATTCCTCACCTTTTTTACGCTATGGGCCCTCTGTTTGGAGGCTCCTCCTGCCTGCCTCACTCCCAGCCCCTTGGTGATGTGTGTCCTCTGGTTTGAGGCCACGTGTGCTGGGTCCATCACATTTCGGTGATGTGGCCCCACTGGTGTGAGGACACTCCTGCCTGGTTTCCATTCCCTTGGTGATGTGGGCCCTCTGGTGAGTGTCTGATCCTCTTTGGGTTCCTCACACTTTTGTGTGGTTGGCCCTCTGCGGTGAGGTCACTCCTGCCTGGCTGGCACACCCCGCATTGGCGACATCGGCCTTCTGGTAGCAGTTGGAGCTTGCTGGGAGCCTCCTCTCCTCAGTGATGAGGGCCCTCTGGCGTCCGGCCCTAACTGCTGGGCTCCCCACATTTTCTGATGTGTGCCCACTGGTGCGATGACACGCCTGCTTGGTTCCCTTCCCCATGGGGATGTGGGCCTTGTGCTCTGAGGTCACAACGGCTGGGTTGCTTACAGTATCACAATGAGGGCCCTCTGTTGTGAGTTCATCACTGCCTGGATCCCATAGCCTCGGTGCTCTGGGCCGCCTGCTGGGATGTTCCAACTGCTGGATTCCTCACCTTTTTTATACAATGGGCCATGTGTTTTGAGGTTAATCCTGCCTGCCTCGCTCCGAGACCCATGGTGATGTGGGTCCTCTGGTTTGAGGCCACATGTGCTGGGTACCTCAACTTTCGATGATGTGGCCCCACGGGTGTGAGGACACACCTGCCTGGTTCCCAGCCCCTTGCTTATGTGGGCACCCTGGTGAGAGTCTGATCCTGACTGGGTTCCTTACCCTTCTGTGAGGTGGGCCATCTGATGTGAGGTCACTCTTGCCTGGATGGCTCAGGTCGCCTTGGCGACGTAGGCCCTCTGTTGGCCACTGAAGCATGCTGGGAGCCTCCTACCCTCTTTAATAAGGGCCCTGGAAGAAACGCATATGCCCTTTTTGAGCAAGTGCATCATTGTCGAGGTTCTGCCTCTTCTCCTATACTTTCAGAGGACTTCTCGTCTACCTCCTGAAATCGTATTCCTGGAATTCTGCCCCGCGTTCAAGTCCTCTTTGCAGCCTTACTTCAATATATTTTTGGACGATAGCTGTCATTTATAACTCTGCAGGTTTGTGAATTACAGTGCCCCTGAGCTCCTTTCTTCAAATCACTTTCTTGGGAGCTGGCCGCAAAACCGCAGGATTGCTTCAGGCCCTAATCTGGTTCCGGCACGGCATGCTGAGCCTTTGGCTAATTCCTCTTCCTGGTGGGAAATGAGTGTTAAATTTGTTCGTGCAGACACCTACAGCTAATCTCTCATTGGTTCTCCCTATTCCTGTTCATCTTGCGCAGAAATTCCAAACTGTGCCAAACAGGAGGTTAAAGGCACTGACTCTCCAAGTGGGGAGAGTGTTAGTAAAGCGTCTGGAATGGTAAAACCGAGTACGAGGGGACGAAACTGAGATGCATTTAAAAAGGTTTCCCGGTCATACGGTGGACCATATTCTGGGTTGCCCATGCATGTTTTACCTGAAGGAAGAATCCCTTCAACCTGGAGAG
This sequence comes from Delphinapterus leucas, assembly GCF_059928025.1. Lineage (NCBI taxonomy): Eukaryota > Metazoa > Chordata > Mammalia > Artiodactyla > Monodontidae > Delphinapterus > Delphinapterus leucas. The sequence goes on along the minus strand of NW_028322237.1, from coordinate 13,279,824 downwards.
ATGGGACCCATGGAATGGGTACCATGCAGTATGACTTCAAAGGGTTGCCTTTGCTCACCGAACGTCACCAATGCTATCAGCCCGAAGTGTCCAGCCTTATGTCTCACACAGCTCTGCGTGTAGATGTGGTAAATCCAGGTTGCATCACAAGCCCTGAATGAATTATTTAAGAATTGCTCTCTATTTCACTATCATTGTGTTTTGTTTTTGAAATTTATTTTTGATAATGGGATTTATCGGATTTTCACTGCTGCGTTTAGGCCGCTGTACACACGCTTGATTTCCTTATGGAGACATATAAATCCATGGGTTTTAAGATTCTTACTTGTCAGGTATCTTGCCAGGCTTTGAATATGGGGTTTTGAGTCCATTTCGTTGAGCAAGGAGTAGGGCTTGTCTATTATATATTTGGCTTATGGAACGGTATCTGTGCTAATTTCAATCTCTGGTTTTATGCAGCACCCCAACTCACCTTTCCCCATAAGCAAGCATAAGTTGGTTTTCTAAATTTGAGACACTGTTCTGTTTTGTAATTCAGTTCATGAGTAGCCAAGTTTACATTCCGTGTATTAGTGATATCTTATGATGTTTCTTTTTCTGTGTGACTTATTTCTCGTAGAATCATCGTACCTGAATCCACTCATTATGCCGCTACGGGCCTGATGACGTAGATTTCATTGCTGAGTGATATTCCATTGTACGTGCGTACCACAACTTCTTTATCCATTTTTTGCTTTCTGGGATAGTTTACTTGTACAGTAGACGAGGTTCTTGTAAACAGAGCCGTCCCAAACTCTGGGGTGGCTGTGTGTTTTTGATTTTAATTTCCCTAAGCTATAGGACCATAAGTGGAATTGCCATAGGCTGTGTTGCTTTGTTTCCTACGTGTTTCTGGAAACACCATACACTTCCCCAGAGTGGTTGTTGGCAATTTACATCCCGCCCATTAGCATGACAAGGCTCCCTGTTCTCCATGACCTGTCCTGACTTTCTGGATTTTACATTTTTTTCAGATGGCCCTTTTGACCGGGGGGCAGTGAGACTTCATTGTAGTGCAGATTTCCATTACACGCTTGCTTGGTTGGCCAAAAAGGGCGTATGCGTTTTTTCCTGAATATATTCAGGAAAAAACGCATACGCCCTTTTTGGCCAAGTGCATCATTGTCGACATTCTGCCTCTTTTCCTATGCTTTTAGTACAATTCCAGTCTCCCCCCTGAAATCGTTTTCCTGAAATTCTGCCCCGCTTTCAAGTCCTCTTCGAAGACTTACTTAAATATATTTTTGGACGATAGCTGTCATTCATAACTCGGCAAGTTTGTGAATTACAGTGCCCCTGAGCTCATTTCTTCAACTCGCTTTCTTGTGAGCTGGCCGCAAAACCGCAGGATTGCTTCAGGCCCTAATCTTTTTCTGGCAGGGCACGCTGAGCCTTTGGTTAATTCCTCTTCCTGGTGGGAAATGAGCGTTCCATTTGCCCGTGCAGACACCTACAGCTAGTCTCTCATTGCTTCTCCCTATTCCTGTTCATCTTGCACAGAAATTGCAAACTGTGCCAAACAGGAGGTTAATGGCACTGACTTTCCAAGTGGGGAGAGTGTTAGTAAAGCGTTCAAATGTTGAACCCGAGTACCAGGGGACGAAATCTGAGATGCATTTGAAAACGTTTCCCAATCACACGGTGGACCATACTCTAGGTTTCCCATGCATGTTTTAGCTGAAGGAAGAATCTCTTAAACCTGGAGAGTTGGGACCCATGGAATGGGTACCATGCAGTATGACTTCAAAGGGTCTGCGTTTGTTCACCGAACCTCACCAATGCTATCAGCCCGAAGTGTCCAGCCTTATGTCTCATCCAGCTCTGGGTGTAGATGTGGTAAATCCAGGTTGCATCACAAGCCCTGAATGAATGATTTAAGAATTGCTCTCTATTTCACTGTCATTGTGTTTTGTTTTTGAAATTCATTTTGATAATGGGATTTATCGGATTTTCACTGCTGCTTTTAGGCCACTGTACACACGCTTGATTTCCTTATGGAGACATATAAATCCATGGGTTTTAAGATTCTTACTTGTCAGGTATCTTCCCAGGCGTTGAATATAGGGTGTTGAGTACATTTCGTTGAGCAAGGAGTAGGTATTTTCTATTATATATTTGGCTTATGGAACGGTATCTGTGCTAATTTCAATCTCTGGTTTTATGCAGCATCCCAACTGACCTTTCCCCATAAGCAAGCATAAGTTGGTTTGCTAAATTTGAGACCCTGTTCTGTTTTGTAATTCAGTTCATGGGTAGCCAAGTTTACATTCCGTGTATTAGTGATAACTTATGATGTTTCTTTTTCTGTCTGACTTATTTCTCATAGAATCATCGTACCTGAATCCACTCATTATGCCGCTACGGTCCTGATGACGTAGATTTCATTGCTGAGTGATATTCCATTGTACGTGCGTACCACAACTTCTTTATCCATTTTATGCTTTCTGGGATATTTAACTGCTACCGTAGATCAGGTTCTTGTAAACAGAGCCATCCCAAACTTTGGGGTGGCTGTGTGTTTTTGAACTTAATTTCCCTAAGCTATAGGACCATAAGTGGAAGTGCCATAGGCTGTGTTGCTTTGTTTCCTACGTGTTTCAGGAAACACCATACACTTTTCCAGAGTGGCTGTTGGCAATTTAAATCCGCCCATCAGCATAACAAGGCTCCCTGTTCTCCATGACCTGTCCTGCCTTTCTGGATTTTACACTTTTTTCAGATGGCCCTTTTAACCGGGGGGCAGTGAGACTTCATTGTAGTGCAGATTTCCTTTACACGCTTGCTTGGTTGGCCAAAAAGGGCGTATGCGTTTTTTCCTGAATATATTCAGGAAAAAACGCATAGGCCCTTTTTGGCCAAGTGCATCATTGTCAACATTCTGCCTCTTTTCCTATGCTTTAAGTGCAATTCCAGTCTACCCCCTGAAATCGTTTTCCTGAAATTCTGCCCCACTTTCAAGTCCTCTTCGAAGACTTACTTCTATATATTTTTGGACGATAGCTGTCATTCATAACTCTGCAGGTTTGTGAATTACAGTGCCCCTGAGCTCCTTTCTTCAACTCGCTTTCTTGTGAGCTGGCCGCAAAACCGCAGGATTGCTTCAGGCCCTAATCTCTTTCCGGCAGGGCATGCTGAGCCTTTGTTTAATTCCTCTTCCTGGTCAGAAATGAGCGTTCCTTTTGCCCGTGCAGGTACCTACAGCTGGTCTCTCATTGGTTCTCCCTATTCCTGTACATCTTGCGCAGAAATTGCAAACTGTGCCAAACAGGAGGTTAATGGCACTGACTCTCCAAGTAGGGAGAGTGTTAGTAAAGCATCTGGAATGGTGAACCCGAGTACCAGAGGACGATAACTGAGATACATTTGAAAACGTTTCCCGGTCACACAGTGCACAGTACTGTGGGTTTCCCATGCATGTTTTAGCTGAAGGAAGAATTCCTTAAACCTGGAGAGTTGGGACCCATGGAATGGTTACCCTGCAGTATGACTTCAAAGGGTCTGCTCACCGAACCTCACTAATGCTATCAGCCCGAAGTGTCCAGCCTTATGTCTCACCCAGCTCTGGGTGTAGATGTGGTAAATCCAGGTTGCATCACAAGCCCTGAATGAATTATTTAAGAATTGCTCTCTATTTCACTGTCATTTTGTTTTGTTTTTGAAATTTATTTTGATAATGGGATTTATCGGATTTTCACTGCTGCGTTTAGGCCGCTGTACACACGCTTGATTTCCTTATGGAGACATATAAATCCATGGGTTTTAAGATTCTTACTTGTCAGGTATCTTGCCAGGCGTTGAATATGGGGTGTTGAGTCCATTTCGTTGAGCAAGGAGTAGGGCTTGTCTATTATATATTTGGCTTATGGAACGGTATCTGTGCTAATTTCCATCTCTCGTTTTATGCAGCACCCCAACTCACCTTTCCCCATAAGCAAGCATAAGTTGGTTTTCTAAATTTGAGACCCTGTTCTGTTTTGTAATTCAGTTTATGTGTAGCCAAGTTTACATTCCGTGTATTACTGATATATTATGATGTTTCTTTTTCTGTGTGACTTATTTCTCGTAGAATCATCGTACCTGAATCCACTCATTATGCTGCTATGCGCCTGAAGACGTAGATTTCATTGCTGAGTGATATTCCATTGTACGTGCGTACCAATACTTCTTTATCCATTTTTTCCTTTCTCGGATATTTAACTTGTACCGTAGACAAGGTTCTTGTAAACAGAGCCATCCCAAACTTTGGGGTGGCTGTGTGTTTTTGATTTTAATTTCCCTAAGCTATAGGACCATAAGTGGAAGTGACATAGGCTGTGTTGCTTTGTTTCCTACGTGTTTCAGGATACACCATACATTTCTCCAGAGTGGCTGTTGGCAGTTTACATCCCGCCCATCAGCATAACAAGGCTCCCTGTTCTCCATGACCTGTCCTGTCTTTCTGGAGTTTACACTTTTTTCAGATGGCCCTTTTGACCGGGGGGCAGTGAGACTTCATTGTAGTGCAGATTTCCTTTACACGCTTGCTTGGTTGGCCAAAAAGGGCATATGAGTTTTTTCCTGAATATATTCAGGAAAAAACGCATACGCCCTTTTTGGCCAAGTGCATCATTGTTGACATTCTGCCTCTTTTCCTACGCTTTAAGTGCAATTCCAGTCTGCCCCCTGAAATCGTTTTCCTGAAATTCTGCCCCGCTTTCAAGTCCTATTTGAAGACTTACTTCAGTACATTTTTGGACGATAGCTGTCATTCATAACTCTGCAGGTTTGTGAATTACAGTGCCCCTGAGCTCCTTTCTTCAACTCGTTTTCTTGTGAGCTGGCCGCAAAACCGCAGGATTGCTTCAGGCCCTAATATGTTTCCGGTCGGGCACGCTGAGCCTTTGGTTAATTCCTCTTCCTGGTGGGAAATGATCGTTCCATTTGCCCGTGCAGACACCAACACCTAGTCTCTCATTGGTTCTCCCTATGCCTGTTCATCTTGCGCAGAAATTGCAAACTGTGCCAAACAGGAGGTTAAAGGCACTGACTCTCCAAGTGGGGAGAGTGTTAGTAAAGCGTCTGGAATGGTGAACCCGAGTACCAGGGGACGAAAACTGAGATGCATTTGAAAACGTTTCCCAATCACACGGCGGACGACAGTCTGGGATTCCCATGCATGTTTTAGCTGAAGGAAGAATCCCTTAAACATGGAGAGTTGGGACCCATGGAATGGGTACCATGCAGTATGACTTCAAAGGGTCTGTGTTTGCTCACCGAACCTCACCAATGCTATCAGCCCGAAGTGTCCAGCCTTATGTCTCACCCAGCTCTGGGTGTAGATGTGGTAAATCCAGGTTGCATCACAAGCCCTGAATGAATTATTTAAGAATTGCTCTCTATTTCACTGTCATTGTGTTTTGTTTTTGAAATTTATTTTGATAATGGGATTTATCGGATTTTCACTGCTGCGTTTAGGCCGCTGTACACACGCTTGATTTCCTTATGGAGACATATAAATCCATGGGTTTTAAGATTCTTACTTGTCAGGTATCTTGCCAGGCGTTGAATATGGGGTGTTGAGTCCATTTCGTTGAGCAAGGAGTAGGGCTTGTCTATTATATATTTGGCTTATGGAATGGTATCTGTGCTAATTTCAATCTCTGGTTTTATGCAGCACCCCAACTCACCTTTCCCCATAAGCAAGCATAAGTTGGTTTTCTAAATTTGAGACCCTGTTCTGATTTGTAATTCAGTTCATGTGTATCCAACTTTACATTCCGTGTATTAGTGATATCTTATGATGTTTCTTTTTCTGTGTGACTTATTTCTCGTAGAATCATCGTACCTGAATCCACTCATTATGCCGCTACGGGCCTGATGACGTAGATTTCATTGCTGAGTGATATTCCATTGTACGTGCGTACCACAACTTCTTTATCCATTTTTTGCTTTCTTGGATATTTAACTTCTACCGTAGATGAGGTTCTTGTAAACAGAGCCATCCCAAACTTTGGGGTGGCTGTGTGTTTTTGATTTTAATTTCCCTAAGCTATAGGACCATAAGTGGAAGTGCCATAGGCTGTGTTGCTTTGTTTCCTACGTGTTTCCGGAAACACCATACAGTTTTCCAGAGTGGCTGTTGGCAATTTAAATCCGCCCATCAGCATAACAAGTCTCCCTGTTCTCCAAGACCTGTCCTGCCTTTCTGGATTTTACACTTTTTTCAGATGGCCCTTTTGACCGGGGGGCAGTGAGACTTCACTGTAGTGCAGATTTCCTTTACACGCTTGCTTGGTTGGCCAAAAAGGGCGTATGCGTTTTTTCCTGAATATATTCAGGAAAAAACGCATACGCCCTTTTTGGCCAAGTGCATCATTGTCGACATTCTGCCTCTTTTCCTATGCTTTAAGTGCAATTCCAGTCTACCCCCTGAAATCGTTTTCCTGAAATTCTGCCCCGCTTTCAAGTCCTCTTTGAAGACTTACCTCAGTACATTTTTGGACGATAGCTGTCATTCATAACTCTGCAGGTTTGTGAATTACAGTGCCCCTGAGCTCCTTTCTTCAACTCGTTTTCTTGTGAGCTGGCTCCAAAACCGCAGGATTGCTTCAGGCCCTAATATGTTTCCGGCCGGGCACGCTGAGCCTTTGGTTAATTCCTCTTCCTGGTGGGAAATGATCGTTCAATTTGCCCGTGCAGACACCAACAGCTAGTCTCTCATTGGTTCTCCCTATGCCTGTTCATCTTGCGCAGAAATTGCAAACTGTGCCAAACAGGAGGTTAAAGGCACTGACTCTCCAAGTGCGGAGAGTGTTAGTAAAGCGTCTGGAATGGTGAACCCGAGTACCAGGGGACGAAAACTGAGATGCATTTGAAAACGTTTCCCAATCACACGGTGGACCATACTATGGGTTTCCCATGCATGTTTTAGCTGAAGGAAGAATCCCTTAAACCTGGAAATTTGGAACCCATGGAATGGGTACCATGCAGTATGACTTCAAAGGGTCTGCGTTTGCTCACCGAACCTCACCAATGCTATCAGCCCGAAGTGTCCAGCCTTATGTCTCACCCAGCTCTGGGTGTAGATGTGGGATATCCAGGTTGCATCACAAGCCCTGAATGAATTATTTAAGAATTGCTCTCTATTTCACTGTCATTGTGTTTTGTTTTTGAAATTTATTTTGATAATGGGATTTATCGGATTTTCACTGCTGCGTTTAGGCTGCTGTACACACGCTTGATTTCCTTATGGAGACATATAAATCCATGGGTTTTAAGATTCTTACTTGTCAGGTATCTTGCCAGGCGTTGAATATGGGGTGTTGAGTCCATTTCGTTGAGCAAGGAGTAGGGCTTGTCTATTATATATTTGGCTTATGGAACGGTATCTGTGCTAATTTCAATCTCTGGTTTTATGCAGCACCCCAACTCACCTTTCCCCATAAGCAAGCATAAGTTGGTTTTCTAAATTTGAGACCCTGTTCTGTTTTGTAATTCAGTTCATGTGTATCCAACTTTACATTCCGTGTATTAGTGATATCTTATGATGTTTCTTTTTCTGTGTGACTTATTTCTCGTAGAATCATCGTACCTGAATCCACTCATTATGCCGCTACGGGCCTGATGACGTAGATTTCATTGCTGAGTGATATTCCATTGTACGTGCGTACCACAACTTCTTTATCCATTTTTTGCTTTTGGGATATTTTACTTGTACCGTAGACGAGGTTCTTGTAAACAAAGCTGTCCCAAACTCTGGGGTGGCTGTGTGTTTTTGATTTTAATTTCCCTAAGCTATAGGACCATAAGTGGAAGTGCCATAGGTTGTGTTGCTTTGTTTCCCACGTGTTTCTGGAAACACCATACACTTCTCCAGAGTGGTTGTTGGCAATTTACATCCCGCCCATCAGCATGACAAGGCTCCCTGTTCTCCATAACCTGTACTGACTTTCTGGATTTTACATTTTTTTCAGATGGCCCTTTTGACCGGGGGGCAGTGAGAGTTCACTGTAGTGCAGATTTCCTTTACAAGCTTGCTTGGTTGGCCAAAAACGGCGTATGCGTTTTTTCCTGAATATATTCAGGAAAAAACGCATACGCCCTTTTTGGCCAAGTGCATCATTGTCGACATTCTCCCTCTCTTCCTATGTTTTTAGTACAATTCCAGTCTACCCCCTGAAATCGTTTTCCTGAAATTCTGCCCCGCTTTCAAGTCCTCTTCGAAGACTTACTTCAATACATTTTCGGACGATAGCTGTCATTCATAACTCTGCAGGTTTGTGAATTACAGTGCCCCTGAGCTCATTTCTTCAACTCGCTTTCTTGTGAGCTGGCCGCAAACCCGCAGGATTGCTTCAGGCCCTAATCTGTTTCCGGCAGGGCACGCTGAGCCTTTGGTTAATTCCTCTTCCTGGTGGGAAATGAGCGTTCCATTTGCCCGTGCAGACACCTACAGCTAGTCTCTCATTGCTTCTCCCTATTCCTGTTCATCTTGCGCAGAAATTGCAAAGTGTGCCAAACAGGAGGTTAAATGCACTGACTCTCCAAGTGGGGAGAGTGTTAGTAAAGCGTCTGGAATGGTGAAACCAAGTACCAGGGAACGAAAACTGAGATGCATTTGAAAACGATTCCCAAACACACAGCGGACGATAGTCTGGGTTTCCCATGCATGTTTTAGCTGAAGGAAGAATCCCTTAAACCTGGAGAGTTGGGACCCATGGAATGGGTACCATGCAGTATGACTTCAAAGGGTCTGCGTTTGCTCACCGAACCTCACCAATGCTATCAGCCCCAAGTGCTCAGCCTTATGTCTCACCCAGCTCTGGGTGTAGATGTGGAAAATCCAGGTTGCATCACAAGCCCTGAATGAATTATTTAAGAATTGCTCTCTATTTCACTGTCATTGTGTTTTGTTTTTGAAATTTATTTTGATAATGGGATTTATCGGATTTTCACTGCTGCGTTTAGGCCGCTGTACACACGCTTGATTTCCTTATGGAGACATATAAATCCATGGGTTTTAAGATTCTTACTTGTCAGGTATCTTGCCAGGCGTTGAATATGGGGTGTTGAGTCCATTTCGTTGAGCAAGGAGTAGGGCTTGTCTATTATATATTTGGCTTATGGAACGGTATCTGTGCTAATTTCAATCTCTGGTTTTATGCAGCACCCCAACTCACCTTTCCCCATAAGCAAGCATAAGTTGGTTTTCTAAATTTGAGACCCTGTTCTGTTTGTAATTCAGTTCATGTGTATCCAACTTTACATTCCGTGTATTAGTGATATCTTATGATGTTTCTTTTTCTGTGTGACTTATTTCTCGTAGAATCATCGTACCTGAATCCACTCATTATGCCGCTACGGGCCTGATGACGTAGATTTCATTGCTGAGTGATATTCCATTGTACGTGCGTACCACAACTTCTTTATCCATTTTTTGCTTTCTGGGATAGTTTACTTGTACCATAGACGAGGTTCTTGTAAACAGAGCCGTCCCAAACTCTGGGGTGGCTGTGTGTTTTTGATTTTAATTTCCCTAAGCTATAGGACCATAAGTGGAAGTGACATAGGCTGTGTTGCTTTGCTTCCTACGTGTTTCTGGAAACACCATACACTTCCCCAGAGTGGTTGTTGGCAATTTACATCCCGCCCATCAGCATGACAAGGCTCCCTGTTCTCCATGACCTGTCTTGACTTTCTGGATTTTACATTTTTTTCAGATGGCGCTTTTGACCGGGAGGCAGTGAGACTTCATTGTAGTGCAGATTTCCATTACACGCTTGCTTGGTTGGCCAAAAAGGGCGAATGCGTTTTTTCCTGAATATATTCAGGAAAAAACGCATACGCCCTTTTTGGCCAAGTGCATCATTGTCGACATTCTGCCTCTTTTCCTATGCTGTTAGTACAATTCCAGTCTACCCCCTGAAATCGTTTTCCTGAAATTCTGCCCCGCTTTCAAGTCCTCTTCGAAGACTTACTTCAATACATTTTTAGACGATAGCTGTCATTCATAACTCTGCGGGTTTGTGAATTACAGTGCCCCTGAGCTCATTTCTTCAACTCGCATTCTTGTGAGCTGGCCGCAAAACCGCAGGATTGCTTCAGGCCCTAATCTGTTTCCGGCAGGGCACGCTGAGCCTTTTTTTAATTTCTCTTCCTGGTGGGAAATGAGCGTTCCATTTGCCCGTGCAGACACCTACAGCTAGATTCTCATTGCTTCTCCCTATTCCTGTTCATCTTGCGCAGAAATTGCAAACTGTGCCAAACAGGAGGTTAATGGCACTGACTTTCCAAGTGGGGAGAGTGTTAGTAAAGCGTTCAAATGTTGAACCCGAGTACCAGGGGACGAAAACTGAGATGCATTTGAAAACGATTCCCAATCACATGGTGGACCATACTCTGGGTTTCCCATGCATGTTTTAGCTGAAGGAAGAATCCCTTAAACCTGGAGAGTTGGGACCCATGGAATGTGTACCATGCAGTATGACTTCAAAGGGTCTGCGTTTGTTCACCGAACCTCACCAATGCTATCAGCCCGAAGTGTCCAGCCTTATGTCTCATCCAGCTCTGGGTGTAGATGTGGTAAATACAGGTTGCATCACAAGCCCTGAATGAATTATTTAAGAATTGCTCTCTATTTCACTGTCATTGTGTTTTGTTTTTGAAATTCATTTTGATAATGGGATTTATCGGATTTACACTGCTGCTTTTAGGCCACTGTACACACGCTTGATTTCCTTATAGAGACATATAAATCCATGGGTTTTAAGATTCTTACTTGTCAGGTATCTTCCCAGGCGTTGAATATTGGGTGTTGAGTCCATTTCATTGAGCAAGGAGTAGGTTTTGTCTATTATATATTTGGCTTATGGAACGGTATCTGTGCTAATTTCAATCTCTGGTTTTATGCAGCATCCCAACTGACCTTTCCCCATAAGCAAGCATAAGTTGGTTTGCTAAATTTGAGACCCTGTTCTGTTTTGTAATTCAGTTCATGGGTAGCCAAGTTTACATTCCGTGTATTAGTCATATCTTATGATGTTTCTTTTTCTGTGTGACTTATTTCCCGTAGAATCATCATACCTGAATCCACTCATTATGCCGCTATGGGCCTGAAGACGTAGATTTCATTGCTGAGTGATATTACATTGTACGTGCGTACCAGAACTTCTTTATCCATTTTATGCTTTCTCGGATATTTAACTTCTACCGTAGATGAGGTTCTTGTAAACAGAGCCATCCCAAACTTTGGGGTGGCTGTGTGTTTTTGATTTTAATTTCCCTAAGCTATAGGACCATAAGTGGAAGTGCCATAGGCTGTGTTGCTTTGTTTCCTATGTGTTTCCGGAAACACCATACAGTTTTCCAGAGTGGCTGTTGGCAATTTAAATCCGCCAATCAGCATAACAAGTATCCCTGTTCATCAAGACCTGTCCGGCCTTTCTGGATTTTACACTTTTTTCAGATGGCCCTTTTGACCGGGGGGCAGTGAGACTTCATTGTAGTGCGGATTTCCTTTACACGTTTGCTTCGTTGGCCAAAAGGGGCGTATGCGTTTTTTCCGAACATATTCAGGAAAAAACGCATACGCCCTTTTTGGCCCAGTGCATCATTGTCGACATTCTGCCTCTTTTCCTATGCTTTAAATGCAATTCCAGTCTACCCCCTGAAATCGTTTTCCTGAAATTCTGCCCCGCTTTCAAGTCCTCTCCGAAGACTTACTTCTATACATTTTTGGATGATAGCTGTCATTCATAACTCTGCAGGTTTGTGAATTACAGTGTCCCTGAGCTCCTTACTTCAACTCCTTTTCTTGTGAGCTGGCCGCAAAACCGCAGGATTGCTTCAGGCCCTAATATGTTTCCGGCCGGGCACGCTGAGCCTTTGGTTAATTCCTCTTCCTGGTGGGAAATGATCGTTCCATTTGCCCGTGCAGACACCAACAGCTAGTCTCTCATTGGTTCTCCCTATGCCTGTTCATCTTGCGCAGAAATTGCAAACTGTGCCAAACAGGAGGTTAAAGGCACTGACTCTCCAAGTGGGGAGAGTGTTAGTAAAGCGTATGGAATGGTGAACCCGAGTACCAGGGGACGAAAACTGAGATGCATTTGAAAACGTTTCCCAATCACACGGCCGACGATAGTCTGGGTATCCCATGCATGTTTTAGCTGAAGGAAGAATCCCTTAAACCTGGAGAGTTGGGACCCATGGAATGGGTACCATGCAGTATGACTTCAAAGGGTCTGCGTTTGCTCACCGAACCTCACCAATGCTATCAGCCCGAAGTGTCCAGCCTTATGTCTCACCCAGCTCTGGGTGTAGATGTGGGAAATCCAGGTTGCATCACAAGCCCTGAATGAATTATTTAAGAATTGCTCTCTATTTCACTGTCATTGTGTTTTGTTTTTGAAATTTATTTTGATAATGGGATTTATCAGATTTTCACTGCTGCGTTTAGGCCGCTGTACACACGCTTGATTTCCTTATGGAGACATATAAATCCATGGGTTTTAAGATTCTTACTTGTCAGGTATCTTGCCAGGCGTTGAATATGGGGTGTTGAGTCCATTTCGTTGAGCAAGGAGTAGGGCTTGTCTATTATATATTTGGCTTATGGAACGGTATCTGTGCTAATTTACATCTCTGGTTTTATGCAGCACCCCAACTCACCTTTCCCCATAAGCAAGCATAAGTTGGTTTTCTAAATTTGAGACCCTGTTCTGTTTTGTAATTCAGTTCATGTGCATCCATCTTTACATTCCGTGTATTAGTGATACCTTATGATGTTTCTTTTTCTGTGTGACTTATTTCTCGTAGAATCATCGTACCTGAATCCACTCATTATGCCGCTACGGGCCTGATGACGTAGATTTCATTGCTGAGTGATATTCCATTGTACGTGCGTACCACAACTTCTTTATCCATTTTTTACTTTCTGGGATATTTTACTTGTACCGTAGACGAGGTTCTTGTAAACAGAGCCATCCCAAACTTTTGGGTGGCTGTGTGTTTTTGATTTTAATTTCCCTAAGCTATAGGACCATAAGTGGAAGTGACATAGGCTGTGTTGCTTTGTTTCCTACGTGTTTCAGGATACACCATACATTTCTCCAGAGTGGCTGTTGGCACTTTACATCCCACCCATCAGCATAACAAGGCTCCCTGTTCTCCAAGACCTGTCCTGCCTTTCTGGATTTTACACTTTTTTCAGATGGCCCTTTTGACCGGGGGCCAGTGAGACTGCATTGTAGTGCAGATTTCCTTTACTCGCTTGCTTGGTTGGCCAAAAAGGGCGTATGCGTTTTTTCCTGAATATATTCAGGAAAAAACCCATACGCCCTTTTTGGCCAAGTGCATCATTGTCGACATTCTGCCTCTTTTCCTATGCTTTAAGTGCAATTCCAGTATACCCCCTGAAATCGTTTTCCTGAAATTCTGCCCCGCATTCAAGTCCTCTTTGAAGACTTACTTCAGTACATTTTTGGACGATAGCTGTCTTTCATAACTCTGCAGGTTTGTGAATTACAGTGCCCCTGAGCTCCTTTCTTCAACTCCTTTTCTTGTGAGCTGGCCGCAAAACCGCAGGATTGCTTCAGGCCCTAATCTGTGTCCGGCATGGTACACTGAGCCTTTGGTTAATTCCTCTTCCTGGTGGGAAATGAGCGTTCAATTTGCCCGTGCAGACACCAACAGCTAGTCTCTCATTGGTTCTCCCTATGCCTGTTCATCTTGCGCAGAATTTGCAAACTGTGCGAAACAGGAGGTTAAAGGCACTGACTCTCCAAGTGGGGAGAGTGTTAGTAAAGCGTCTGGAATGGTGAACCCAAGTACCAGGGGACGAAATCTGAGATGCATTTGAAAACGTTTCCCAATCACACAGCGGACGATACTCTGGGTTTCCCATGCATGTTTTAGCTGAAGGAAGAATCCCTTAAACCTGGAGAGTTGGGACCCATGGAATGGGTACCATGCAGTATGACTTCAAAGGGTCTGCGTTTGTTCACCGAACCTCACCAATGCTATCAGCCCGAAGTGTCCAGCCTTATGTCTCATCCAGCTCTGGGTGTAGATGTGGTAAATACAGGTTGCATCACAAGCCCTGAATGAATTATTTAAGAATTGCTCTCTATTTCACTGTCATTGTGTTTTGTTTTTGAAATTCATTTTGATAATGGGATTTATCGGATTTTCACTGCTGCTTTTAGGCCGCTGTACACACGCTTGATTTCCTTATGGAGACATATAAATCCATGGGTTTTAAGATTCTTACTTGTCAGGTATCTTCCCAGGCGTTGAATATAGGGTGTTGAGTCCATTTCGTTGAGCAAGGAGTAGGTTTTGTCTATTATATATTTGGCTTATGGAACGGTATCTGTGCTAATTTCAATCTCTGGTTTTATGCAGCATCCCAACTGACCTTTCCCCATAAGCAAGCGTAAGTTGGTTTGCTAAATTTGAGACCCTGTTCTGTTTTGTAATTCAGTTCATGGGTAGCCAAGTTTACATTCCGTGTATTAGTGATAACTTATGATGTTTCTTTTTCTGTCTGACTTATTTCTCATAGAATCATCGTACCTGAATCCACTCATTATGCCGCTACGGTCCTGATGACGTAGATTTCATTGCTGAGTGATATTCCATTATACGTGCGTACCACAACTTCTTTATCCATTTTATGCTTTCACGGATATTTAACTTCTACCGTAGATGAGGTTCTTGTAAACAGAGCCATTCCAAACTTTGGGGTGGCTGTGTGTTTTTGATTTTAATTTCCCTAAGCTATAGGACCATAAGTGGAAGTGCCATAGGCTGTGTTGCTTTGTTTCCTACGTGTTTCTGGAAACACCATACACATCTCCAGAGCGGTTGTTGGCAATTTACCTCCCGCCCATCAGCATAACAAGGCTCCCTGTTCTCCATGACCTGTCCTCCCTTTCTGGATTTTACACTTTTTTCAGATGGCCCTTTTGACCGGGGGGCAGTGAGACTTCATTGTAGTGCAGATTTCCTTTACACGCTTGCTTGGTTGGCCAAAAAGGGCGTATGCGTTATTTTCCTGAATATATTCAGGAAAAAACGCATACGCCCTTTTTGGCCAACTGCATCATTGTCGACATTCTGCCTCTTTTCCTATGCTTTAAGTGCAATTCCAGTCTATCCCCTGAAATCGTATTCCTGAAATTCTGCCCCGCTTTCAAGTCCTCTTCGAAAACTTACTTCAATACATTTTTGGACGATAGCTGTCATTTATAACTCTGCAGGTTTCTGAATTACACTGCCCCTGAGCTCTTTCTTCAACTTGCTTTCTTGTGAGCTGGCCGCAAAACCGCAGGATTGCTTCACGCCATAATCTCTTTCTGGCAGGGCACGCTGAGCCTTTGGTTAATTCCTCTTCCTGGTGGGAAATGAGCGTTTCATTTGCCCGTGCAGACACCTACAGCTAGTCTCTCATTGGTTCTCCCCATTCCTGTTCATCTTGCGCAGAAATTGCAAACTGTGCCAAACAGGAGGTTAAAGGCACTGACTCTCCAAGTGGGGAGAGTGTTTGTAAAGCGCCTGGAATGGTGAACCCGAGTACCAGGGGCGAAAACTGAGATGCATTTGAAAACGTTTCCCAATCACACGGTGGACCATACTCTGGGTTTCCCATGCATGTTTTAGTTGAAGGAAGAATCCCTTAAACCTAGAGAGTTGGGACCCATGGAATGGGTACAATGCAGTATGACTTCAAAGGGTCTGCGTTTGCTCACCGAACCTCACGAATGCTATCAGCCCGAAGAGTCCAGCCTTATGTCTCACCCAGATCTGGGTGTAGATGTGGGAAATCCAGGTTGCATCACAAGCCCTGAATGAATGATTTAAGAATTGCTCTCTATTTCACTGTCATTGTGTTTTGTTTTTGATATTTATTTTGATAATGGGATTTATCGGATTTTCACTGCTGCGTTTAGGCCGCTGAACACATGCTTGATTTCCTTATGGAGACATATAAATCCATGGGTTTTAAGACTCTTACTTGTCAGGTATATTCCAAGGCGTTGAATATGGGGTTTTGTGTCCATTTCGTTGAGCAAGGAGTAGGTCTTGTCTATTATATATTTGGCTTATGGAACAGTATCTGTGCTAATTTCAATCTCTGGTTTTATGCAGCACCCCAACTCACCTTTCCCCGTAAGCAAGCATAAGTTGGTTTTCTAAATTTGAGACCCTGTTCTGTTTTGTAATTCAGTTCATGTGTAGCCAACTATACATTCCGTGTATTATTGATATCTTATGATGTTTCATTTTCTGTGTGACTTAATTCTTGAAGAATCATCGTACGTGAATCCACTCATTATGCCGCTGCAGGCCTGATGACGTAGATTTCATTGCTGAGTGATATTCCATTGTACGTGCGTACCAGGACTTCTTTATCCATTTTTTGCATTCTCAGATATTTAACTAGTATCGTAGATGACGTTCCTGTAAACAGAGCCGTCCCAAATTTTGGGGTGGCTGTGTGTTTTTGATTTTAATTTCCCTAAGCTATAGGACCATAAGTGGAAGTGCCATAGGCTGTGTTGCTTTGTTTCCTACGCGTTTCAGGAAACACCATACACTTCTCCAGAGTGGCTGTTGGCAATTTACATCCCGCCCATCAGCATAACAAGGCTCCGTGTTCTCCATGACCTGTCCTGCCTTTCTGGATTTTACACTTTTTTCAGATGGCCCTTTTGACCGGGGGGCAGTGAGACTTAATTGTAGTGCAGATTTCCTTTACACGCTTGCTTGGTTGGCCAAAAAGGGCGTATGCGTTTATTCCTGAATATATTCAGGAAAAAACGCATACGCCCTTTTTCGCCAAGTGCATCATTGTAGACATTCTGCCTCTTTTCCTATGCTTTAAGTGCAATTCCAGTCTACCCCCTGAAATCGTTTTCCTGAAATTCTGCCCCGCTTTCAAGTCCTCTTCGAAGACTTACTTCAGTACATTTTTGGACGATACCTGTCATTCATAACTCTGCATGTTTGTGAATTACAGTGCCCCTGAACTCCTTTCTTCAACACGCTTTCTTGTGAGCTGGCCGCAAAACCGCAGGATTGCTTCAGGCCCTAATATGTTTCCGGCAGGGCATGCTGAGCCTTTGGTTAATTCCTCTTCCTGGTGGGAAATGAGCGTTCCATTTGCCCGTGCAAATGCCAACAGCTAGTCTCTCATTGGTTCTCCGTATGCCTGTTCATCTTGCGCAGAAATTGCAAACTGTGCCAAACAGGAGGTTAAAGGCACTGACTCTCCAAGTGGGGAGAGTGTTAGTAAAGCGTCTGGAATGGTGAACCCGAGTACCAGGGGACGAAAACTGAGATGCATTTGAAAACGTTTCCCAATCAACGGCGGACGATAGTCTGGGTTTCCCATGCATGTTTTAGCTGAAGGAAGAATCCCTTAAACCTGGAGAGTTGGGACCCATGGAATGGGTACCATGCAGTATGACTTCAAAGGGTCTGCGTTTGCTCACCGAACCTCACCAATGCTATCAGCCCGAAGTGTCCAGCCTTATGTCTCACCCAGCTCTGGGTGTAGATGTGGTAAATCCAGGTTGCATCACAAGCCCTGAATGAATTATTTAAGAATTGCTCTCAATTTCACTGAAATAGTGTTTTTTGTTTTTGAAATTTATTTTGATAATGGGATTTATCGGATTTTCACTGCTGCGTTTAGGCCGCTGTACACACGCTTGATTTCCTTATGGAGACATATAAATCCATGGGTTTTAAGATTCTTACTTGTCAGGTATCTTGCCAGACGTTGAATATGGGGTGTTGAGTCCATTTCGTTGAGCAAGGAGTAGGGCTTGTCTATTATATATTTGGCTTATGGAACGGTATCTGTGCTAATTTCAATCTCTGGTTTTATGCAGCACCCCAACTCACCTTTCCCCATAAGCAAGCATAAGTTGGTTTTCTAAATTTGAGACCCTGTTCTGTTTTGTAATTCAGTTCATGTGTAGCCAACTTTACATTCCGTGTATTAGTGATATCTTATGATGTTTCTTTTTCTGTGTGACTTATTTCTCGTAGAATCATCGTACCTGAATCCACTCATTATGCCGCTATGGGCCTGAAGACGTAGATTTCATTGCTGAGTGATATTCCATTGTACGTGCGTACCAGAACTTCTTTATCCATTTTTTCCTTTCTCGCATATTTAACTTGTACCGTAGACAAGGTTCTTGTAAACAGAGCCATCCCAAACTTTGGGGTGGCTGTGTGTTTTTGATTTTAATTTCCCTAAGCTATAGGACCATAAGTGGAAGTGCCATAGGCTGTGTTGCTTTGTTTCCTTCATCATTCAGGATACACCATACACTTCTCCAGAGTGGCTGTTGGCAATTTATATCCCGCCCATCAGCATAACAAGGCTCCCTGTTCTCCATGACCTGTCCTGCCTTTCTGGATCTTGCGCTTTTTTCAGATGGCCCTTTTGACCGTGGGGCAGTGAGACTTCATTGTAGTGCAGATTTCCTTTACACGCTTGCTTGGTTGGCCAAAAAGTGCGTATCAGTTTTTTACCTGAATATATTCAGGAAAAAACGCATACGCCCTTTTTGGCCAAGTGCATCATTGTCGACATTCTGCCTCTTACCTATGCTTTAAGTGCAATTCCAGTCTACCCCCTGAAATCGTTTTCCTGAAATTCTGCCCCGCTTTCAAGTCCTCTTCGAAGACTTACTTCAATACATTTTTGGACGATAGCTGTCATTCATAACTCTGCAGGTTTGTGAATTGCAGTGCCCCTGAGCTCCTTTCTTCAACTCGCTTTCTTGTGAGGTGGCCGCAAACCCGCAGGATTGCTTCAGGCCATAATCTCTTTCCGGCAGGGCACGCTGAGCCTTTGGTTAATTCCTCTTCCTCGTCGGAAATGAGCGTTCCATTTGCCCGTGCAGACACCTAGAGCTAGTCTCTCATTTGTTCTCCCTATTCCTGTTCATCTTGCGCAGAAATTGCAAACTGTGCCAAACAGGAGGTTAATGGCACTGACTCTCCAAGTGGGGAGAGTGTTAGTAAAGCGTCTGGAATGGTGAACCCGAGTACCAGGGGACGAAAACTGAGATGCATTTGAAAAGGTTTCCCAGTCACACAGTGCACTGTATGGGTTTCCCATGCATGTTTTAGCTGAAGGAAGAATCCCTTAAACCTAGAGAGTTGGGACCCATGGAATGGGTACCATGCAGTATGACTTCAAAGGGTCTGCGTTTGCTCACCGAACCTCACCAATGCTATCAGCCCGAAGTGTCCAGCCTTATGTCTCACCCAGCTCTGGGTGTAGATGTGGGAAATCCAGGTTGCATCACAAGCCCTGAATGAATTATTTAAGAATTGCTCTCTATTTCACTGTCATTGTGTTTTGTTTTTGAAATTTATTTTGATAATGGGATTTATCGGATTTTCACTGCTGCGTTTAGGCCGCTGTACACACGCTTGATTTCCTTATGGAGACATATAAATCCATGGGTTTTAAGATTCTTACTTGTCAGGTATCTTGCCAGGCGTTGAATATGGGGTGTTGAGGCCATTTTGTTGAGCAAGGAGTAGGGCTTGTCTATTATATATTTGGCTTATGGAACGGTATCTGTGCTAATTTCAATCTCTGGTTTTATGCAGCACCCCAACTCACCTTTCCCCATAAGCAAGCATAAGTTGGTTTTCTAAATTTGAGACCCTGTTCTGTTTTGTAATTCAGTTTATGTGTAGCCAAGTTTACATTCCGTGTATTACTGATATATTATGATGTTTCTTTTTCTGTGTGACTTATTTCTCGTAGAATCAACATACCTGAATCCACTCATTATGCCGCTATGGGAGTGAAGACGTAGATTTCATTGCTGAGTGATATTCCATTGTACGTGCGTACCAGAACTTCTTTATCCATTTTTTCCTTTCTCGGATATTTAACTTGTTCCGTAGACAACGTTCTTGTAAACAGAGCCATCCCAAACTTTGGGGTGGCTCTGTGTTTGTGATTTTAATTTCCCTAAGCTATAGGACCATAAGTGGAAGTGACATAGGCTGTGTTGCTTTGTTTCCTACGTGTTTCAGGATACACCATACATTTCCCCAGAGTGGCTGTTGGCAATTTACATCCCGCCCATCAGCATAACAAGACTCCCTGTTCTCCAAGACCTGTCCTGCCTTTCTGGATTTTACACTTTTTTCAGATGGCCCTTTTGACTGGGGGGCAGTGAGACTTCATTGTAGTGCAGATTTCCTTTACACGCTTGCTTGGTTGGCCAAAAAGGGCGTATGCGTTTTTTCCTGAATATATTCAGGAAAAAACGCATACGCCCTTTTTGGCCAAGTGCATCATTGTTGACATTCTGCCTCTTTTCCTATGCTTTAAGTGCAATTCCAGTCTACCCCCTGAAATCGTTTTACTGAAATTCTGCCCCGCTTTCAAGTCCTCTTCGAAGACTTACTTCAATATATTTTTGGACGATAGCTGTCATTCATAACTCTGCAGGTTTGTGAATTACAGTTCCCCTGAGCTCCTTTCTTCAACTCCTTTTCTTGTGAGCTGGCCACAAAACCGCAGGATTGCTTCAGGCCCTAAAATGTTTCCGGCCGGGCATGCTGAGCCTTTGGTTAATTCCTCTTCCTGGTGGGAAATGATCGTTCAATTTGCCCGTGCAGACACTAATAGCTAGTCTCTCATTGGTTCTCCCTATGCCTGTTCATCTTGCGCAGAAATTGCATACTGTGCCAAACAGGAGGTTAAAGGCACTGACTCTCCAAGTGGGGAGAGTGTTAGTAAAGCGTCTGGAATGGTGAACCCGAGTACCAGGGGACGAAAACTGAGATGCATTTGAAAACGTTTCCCAATCACATGGTGGACCATACTCTGGGTTTCCCATGCATGTTTTAGCTCAAGGAAGAATCCCTTAAACCTGGAGAGTTGGGACCCTTGGAATGGGTACCATGCAGTATGACTTCAAGAGGTCTGCGTTTGCTCACCGAACCTCACCAATGCTTTCAGCCCGAAGGGTCCAGCCTTATGTCTCACCCAGCTCTGGGTGTAGATGTGGTAATTCCAGGTTGCATCACAATCCCTGTATGAATTATTTAAGAATTGCTCTCTATTTCACTGTCATTGTGTTTTGTTTTTGAAATTTATTTTGATAATGGGATTTATCGGATTTTCACTGCTGCATTTAGGCCGCTGTACACACGCTTGACTTCCTTATGGAGACATATAAATCCATGGATTTTAAGATTCTTACTTGTGAGGTATAGTCCCAGGCGTTGCGTCCTTTTCGTTGAGCAAGGAGTAGGTCTTGTCTATTATATATTTGGCTTATGGAACGGTATCTGTGCTAATTTCAATCTCTGGTTTTATGCAGCACCCCAACTCAACTTTCCGCATAAGCAAGCATAAGTTGATTTTCTCAATTTGAGACCATTTTCTGTTTTGTAATTCAGTTCATGTGTAGCCAAGTTTACATTCCGTGTATTAGTCATATCTTATGATGTTTCTTTTTCTGTGTGACTTATTTCTCGTAGAATCATCGTAACTGAATCCACTCATTATGGCGCTTCGGGCCTGATGACGTAGATTTCATTGCTGAGTGATATTCCATTGTACGTGCGTATCACAACTTCTTTATCCATTTTTTGCTTTCTCGGATGTTTAACTTGTAGCATAGACGACGTTCTTGTGAACAGAGCCGTCCCAAATTTTGGGGTGGCTGTGTGTTTTTGATTTTAATTTCCCTAAGCTATAGGACCATAAGTGGGAGTGCCATAGGCTGTGTTGATTTGTTGCCTACGTGTTTCAGGAAACACTATACACTTCTCCAGACTGGCTGTTGGCAATTTATATCCCGAACATCAGCATAACTAGGCTCCCTGTTCTCCATGACCTGTCCTGCCTTTCAAGATTTTACACTTTTTAAAGATGGCCCTTTTGACCGGGGGGCAGTGAGACTTCATTGTAGTGCAGATTTCCTTTACACGCCTGCTTGGTTGGCTAAAAAGTGCGTATGCGTTTTTTCCTGAATATATTCAGGAAAAAACGCATACGCACTTTTTGGCCAAGTGCATCATTGTGGACATTCTGCCTCTTTTCCTATGCTTTAAGTGCAATTCCAGTCTATCCCCTGAAATCGTTTTCCTGAAATTCTGCCCCGCTTTCAACTTCTTTTCGAAGACTTACTTCAATACATTTTTGGACGATAGCTGTCATTCATAACTCTGCAGGTTTGTGAATTTCAGTGGCCCTGAGCTCCTTTCTTCAACTCACTTTCTTGTGAGCTGGCTGCAAAACCGCAGGATTGCTTAAGGCGCTAATCTGTTTCTGGCAGGGCACGCTGAGCCTTTGGTTAATTCCACTTCCTGGTGGGAAATGAGCGTTCCATTTGCCAGTGCAGACACCTACAGCTAGTCTCTCATTGGTTCTCCCTATTCCTGTTCATCTTGCGCAGAAATTGCAAACTGTGCCAAACAGGAGTTTAAAGTCCCTGACTCTCCAAGTGGGGAGAGTGTTAGTAAAGCGTCTGCAATGCTGAACCCGAGTACCAGGGTTCGAAAACTGAGATGCATTTGAAAACGTTTCCCAATCACACGGTGGACCATACTCTGGGTTTCCCATGCATGTTTTAGCTGAAGGAAGAATCTCTTAAACGTGGAGAGTTGGGACCCATGGAATGGGTACCGTGCAGTATGACTTCAAAGGGTCTGCGTTTGCTCACCGAACCTCACCAATGCTATCAGCCCGATGTGTCCAGCCTTATGTCTCACCCAGCTCTCGGTGTAGATGTTGTAAATCCAGGTTGCATCACAAGCCCTGAATGAATTATTTAAGAATTGCTCTCTATTTCACTGTCATTGTGTTTTGTTTTTGAAATTTATTTTGATAATGAGACTTATCGGATTTTCACTGCTGCGTTTAGGCCGCTGTACACACGCTTGATTTCCTTATGGAGACATATAAATCCATGGGATTTAAGATTCTTACTTGTCAGGTATCTTCCGAGGCGTTGAATATGGGGTGTTGAGTCCATTTCGTTGAGCAAGGAGTAGGTCTTGTCTATTATATATTGAGCTTATGGAAAGGTATCTGTGCTAATTTCACTCTCTGGATTTATGCAGCACCCCAACTCACCTTTCCCCATATGCAAGCATAAGTTGGTTTTCTAAATTTGAGACCCTGTTCTGTTTTGTAATTCAGTTCATGTGTAGGCAAGTTTACATTCCGTGTTTTAATGATATCCTATGATATTTCTTTTTCTGTGTGACTTATTTCTCGTAAAATCATCGTACCTGAATCCACTCATTATGCCGCCACGGGCCTGATGACTTAGATTTCATTGCTGAGTGATATTCCATTGTACGTGCGTACCACAACTTCTTTATCCATTTTTTGCTCTCTCGGATATTTAACTTGTACTGTAGACGAGGTTCTTGTAAACAGAGCCGTCCCAAACTTTGGGGTGGCTGTGTGTTTTTGATTTTAATTTCCCTAAGCTATAGGACCATAAGTGGAAGTGCCATAGGCTGTGTTGCTTTGTTTCCTACGTGTTTCAGGAAACACCATACACTTCTCCAGAGTGGCTGTTGGCAATTTACATCCCGCCCATCAGCATGACAAGGCTCCCTGTTTTCCATGACCTGTCCTGCCTTTCTGGATTTTACACGTTTTTCAGATGGCCCTTTTGACCGCTGGGCAATGAGACTTCACTGTAGTGCAGATTTCTTTTACACGCCGGCCTGGTTGGCCAAAAAGGGCGTATGCGTTTTTTCCTGAATATATTCAGGAAAAAACGCATACGCCCTTTTTGGCCAAGTGCATCATTGTCGACATTCTGCCTCTTTTCCTATGCTTTAAGTGCAATTCCAGTCTACCCCCTGAAATCGTTTTCCTGAAATTCTGCCCCGCTTTCAAGTCCTCTTCGAAGACTTACTTCAGTACATTTTTGGACGATAGCTGTCATTCATAACTCTGCAGGTTTGTGAATTACAGTGCCCCTGAGCTCCATTCTTCAACTCGCTTTCTTGTGAGCTGGCCGCAAAACCGCAGGATTGCTTCAGGCCCTAATCTGGTTCCGGCACGGCATGTTGAGCCTTTGGCTAATTCCTCTTCCTGATGGGAAATGAGCATTAAATTTGCTCGTGCAGACACCTACAGCTAATCTCTCATTGGTTCTCCCTATTCCTGTTCATCTTGCTCAGAAATTCCAAACTGTGCCAAACAGGAGGTTAAAGGCACTGACTCTCCAATTGGGGAAAGAGTTAGTAAAGCGTCTGGAATGGTAAAACCGAGTATGAGGGGAAGAAAACTGAGATGCATTTAAAAAGGTTTCCCGGTCACACGGTGGACCATATTCTGGGTTTCCCATGCGTGTTTTACCTGAAGGAAGAATCCCTTAAAGCTGGAGAGGTGGGACCCATGCAATGGGTACCATGCAGTATGACTTCAAATGGCCTGCATTTTCTCACCGAACCTCACCAATGCTATCAGCCCAAAGTGTCGAACCTTATGTCTCACTCAGCTCTAGGTGTAGATGTGGTAAATCCAGGTTGCATCACAAGCCCTGAATGAATTATTTAAGAATTGCTCTCTATTTCACTGTCATTGTGTTTGTTTTTGTAGTTTATTTTGATAATGGGATTTATCGGATTTTCTCTGCTGCCTTCATGCAGCTGTACACACACTTGATTCTCTTACGGAGACATATAAATCCATGGATTTGAAGATTCTTACTAGTCATGTGTAATCCTAGGAGTTGAATATGGTGTGTTTAGTCCATTTCGTTGAGCAAGGTGTAAGTCTTGACTATTACATATTTGGCTTATGGAAAGGTATGTGTGCTAATTTCTATCTCTGGTTTTATGCAGCACCCCACCTCACCTTTCCCCATAAGCAAGCATAAGTTGGTGTTCTAAATTTGAGACCCTGTTCTGTTTTGTAATTCAGTTCATGTGTAGCCAAGTTTACATTCCGTGTATTAGTGATATCTTATGATGTTTCATTTTCTGTGTGACTTATTTCACTTAGAATCATCGTACCTGGATCCACTCAATATGCCGCGACGGGCCTGATGACATAGATTTCATTGGTGAGTGATATTCCATTGTACGTGCGTACCACAACTTCTTTAACCATTTTTCACATTCTGGGATATTTAACTTGTACCGTAGACGACGTTCTTGTAAACAGAGCTGTCCCAAACTTTGGGGTGGCTGTGTGTTTTTGATTTTAATTTCCCTAAGCTATAGGACCATAAGTGGAAGTGACATAGGCTCCGTTGCTTTGTTTCCTACGTGTTTCAGGAAACCCCATACACTTCTCCAGAGTGGCTGTTTGCAATTTACATCCCCCCCATCAGCATAACAAGTCTCCCTGTTCTCCATGACCTGTCCTGCCTTTCTGAATTTTACACTTTTTCAGATGCCCCTTTTGACCGGGGGGCAGTGAGACTTCATTGTAGTGCAGATTTCATTTACCTGCTTGCTTGCTTGGCCAAAAATGGCGTATGCGTTTTTTCCTGAATATATTCAGGAAAAAACGCATACGCACTTTTTGGCCAGTGCATCATTGTCGACATTCTGCCTCTATTCCTATGCTTTAAGTGCAATTCCAGTCTACCCCCTGAAATCGTTTTCCTGAAATTCTGCCCCGCTTTCAAGTCCTATTCGAAGACTTACTTCAATACATTTTTGGACGATAGCTGTCATTCATAACTCTGCAGGTTTGTGAATTACAGTGCCCCTGAGCTCGTTTCCTCAACTCGCTTTCTTGTGAGCTGGCCGCAAAACCGCAGGATTGCTTCAGGCCCTAATATGTTTCTGGCCGGGCACGCTGAGCCTTTGGTTAATTCCTCTTCCTGGTGGGAAATGTGCGTTAAATTTGCACGTGCAGACACCTTCACATGAGTCGTCATGGTGCCCCTTTGCCCCGGTTATCTCTACGGAGGTTGGAGTTGGAGAGCCTCCTCACTCAAGATCAGTGTGCCCACGGAGCCAACCCTGCAACTTCAGGGCATGGTTGGGGGTTAGGATCACCACGAGGGTTCCTTTTCCCTTAGGAGGGAGGTGGCCTTTTGGGCTGCTGATTTCCAGGTTATCAGATACTGCCAGTATCTTGGCCAGATGTGGCGGTGGGCCAAGCCCCTTGGTGACCGTAGTTTATCCTACCTGGATCGCATTCTTGCATTGTTCCATTTCAAGTGGCCCCAGGTTTTGCACTAATACTCCAATGGCGATTCACCGTTCACCAGGAATGTAAAGGTCAAAGGGTTTAGCTAAATTAGGGAGTTCCAGGGCAAGGGTCTGAATTGACTGCTCTTTCCATTCTTGAAAGGCCACTTCTGCATTCTATTCAAAAGGATCATCACCTTTTCCTTTCAGTGTTTCATATAGAGGCCGAGCTAGTAGACTGTAGTTAGGGATCCAGAAGCAGCAAACCCTGGCCTCCCCAGGAACCCCTAAGCTGTCTTCTAGTTTTAGAAATGGGTAAGGCTGTAAATTGTTTCTTCCCTTTCCTGGGATGGGCTTCTCCGACCTTCTGTGAGAATGAAGCCCAGGCAGGTCACCGTAGTCTGTGATATTTGAGCTTTTTCTTGGACAACTTGTATCCTTTATTGGCTTCGTAGTTCAGAGGTCTCCTTAGTAGGGCTGGCAATCAGAATGTCGTCTGCATATTGAAGGAGTGTTTCCTTTTCCAGAGGTAGAACTTTTAGTTCTTTAGCTGAGCTTTCCCCAAAGATGGTGTGGGAATTTTTGAACCCTTGGGGCAACACGGCCCGGAAGTATTGTTTTAGTTGTATGTTGAGTCCTGCCACTCACAAGCCAAAATTTCTTGTGACTCTGGGACTAATAGAATACAAAAGAAGGCATCATTGAAGACTAATACAGAATACCATGTCCTGGTGGTTGGTAGAATGACCAGCAGGGTGTAGGATTTAGGAACTTCTGGAGGTATATCCTCGGTGGCTTCACTGACTGTCCTGACATCCTTTATCAGGACTCCAGCAGCCCATGGGGCTCTCGAGGTCAGGCCAATCCCAGGATATGGAGCTCACCTGGGCAGGTACCCCACCCCAGCCCACGGGGCTCTCGTGTTCAGGACCCTCCCAGGATATGGGGTTTCCTGGGCAGGTCCCCCTGCAGCCCATGGGGCTCTCGTGGTCAGGCCCCTCCCAGGATACAGAGCTACCCTTGCAGGTACCATGGCAGGGCTGGGAACACAGGAACCATGCATATCGCCCTCATTGCAGAGCACTCCCAGCTCACCTGTCACTCATATCTGACACAGAGCACCTGAGAGCCGGACTTGAACTAACAAACAGCAGCTCCGACAGGTCTGTGACCCTGGGCATCACTCTGTGTGGCCTCCCTCCACCTGGTCTTCCAGAGACTTCCACTGCACCCGGGGCACCAGGCCTCTGTCTCCACCCACCAGCCACCCCTCCTCTCCCTGACTCCTGGGTTCCTCTCATTAGGAGAGGGTTTTCTTGAAGTTGTCTCCCACTCATGGGCCAGATAATATAATTAGAAAACAAGCCAGAGCTGCAGCCCCTTGTCTATCCTGACTCTCAGGAGCCCACACCTGTTCCTTAGACCTGGCCGATTCAGCAAGTTCCAGTTTCTGCAACTTTGAGCCCCTGAGGGGTGATTATTGGCTGGCCTGGGAAGCCTGACCGTGCCGGCCAGCCCTCCCCAGGTGTGCCTGGGTTCAGATCAATATAAACACCGCTCCAGGCAGCAAGAGCCCCTGCAGCTGTGCCTGACGCCATTTTCTCTGCCCTGTCAGCAGTCTTGGGGCTGGACTGGTGGGAGGGAGTGAGAGGCCACGGCTTTGTGGGTGGCCCAGTGTGAGTGGGGCTCTGCTGGACTTTCTGCAGCAGTTGCCAAGATGCCACCTGCTAAAGAAGAGGATGTGTCACCCATACCTGCCGCTGGAATTTCTCCCTGGGCAGAGGTGAGTGAGGAAGAAAGCAGTGGGGGCCGGGACAGCAGGGGTATCTCAGGCAGGGAAATGGAAAGTTTCCAGAAGAGCACCCAGGGCCAGGACCATCCTGGTTGTCCTGCAGGCACCAAATCGGCTGGCATGCTGTCACTCATGTGGCTCCATGGCCCTTCCTCTAGGCTTTCAAGTCCTTGTACATATTCAGGTGTTTTGCCTGGGAAGGGTGGGAACATTTCAGCAGCAGCTGGCCTGGGGCTCAGCCCACGTTTACTCACAGATGACTCGGCACGGTCCCCCAGCTTTGCAATGAGGACGCTTGTTGCGTGGGGCCTGCTGGCTGAATGGGAGATGATTCCCCACCACCGACCAACTTCAGAATTGTTTACAACTGGAGCAAGTGCCCTGATACGGTTTTCCTCTGTGTAGCTGGTGGGATCTGTTTTTTTTTCTTTTTTTCTTTTTTGGTTCAAGGTAGATTTGATTCCTCTTTTTTCTATTTACAGATATAAGCATGGAAATAATTTATTCATATAAATACATGTATGTGAAGGGAAGAATATTTTTTCTGTTTTACTTTTTGTAATTTGAATTTTATTTTATTTTTTTATACAGCAGGTTCTTTTTGGTTATCTATTTTATACATATAAATGTATACATGCCAATCCCAATCTCTCAACTCCTCCCACCACCACCCCCCAACAGCTTTCCCCCCTTGGTGTCCATACGTTTGTTGTCTACATCTGTTGCTCTATTTCTGCCTTGCAAAACGGTTCATCTGTACAATTTGTCTAGGTTCCACATATAGCCATTAATAGACAAGATTTCTTTTTCTCTTTCTGACTTACTTCACTCTGTATGACAGTCTCTAGATCCATCAACGTCTCTACAAATGACCCAATTTCATTCCTTTTTATGGCTTAGTAATATTCCATTTTATATATGTACCACGTCTTTATGCATTCGTCTGTCTGTGGGCATTTAGGTTGCTTCCATTACCTGGATATTGTAAATAGTGATGCAATGAACATTGCGGTGAATGTCTCTTTTTGATTTATGGTTTTGTCTGGGTATATGCCCAGTAGTGGGACTGCTGTATCATATGGTAATTCTATTCTTAGTTTTATAAGAAACTCCATAACGTTCTCCACAGTGACTGTATCAATTTCATTCCCAACAATAGCGGAAGAGGGTTCCTTATCTCCACACCCTTTCCAGCATTTGTTGTTTGTAGATTTTCTGATGATGCCCATTCTAACAGGTGTGAGGTGATACACCATGGATGAGTCTATTTCGTTGAGCAAAGAGTAGGTCTTGTCTATTACATATTTGGCTTATGGAACGGTATGTGTGCTAATTTCAATCTCTGGTTTTATACAGCACCGCAACTCAACTTTCCTCTTAAGCAAGCATAAGTTTTTATCTAAATGTGAGACTCTGTTCCGTTTTGGAATTCAGTTTATGTGTAGCCAAGTTTACACTCTCTCTATTAGTGATATCTTATGATAATTATCTTTCTCTGTGTGACCTATTTCTCTTAGAATCATCATACTTAAATCCACTCAATTTGCTGCTACAGGCCTGATGACATTGATTTCATTGCTGAGTGATATTCCATTGTACGTAAGTAGCACAACTCCTTTATCCATATTTTTCTTTCTGGGATATTTAATTTGTACTGGACTCAAGGTTCTTGTAAACACAGCAGCCCTAAATTTTGTGTTGGCTGTGTCTTGTTGATTTTAATTTTCCTAAGCTATAGGGCCAAAAGTGGAAGTGCCCTAGGGTCTGTAGCTTTGTTTTTCAGATGTTTCAGGATACACCATAAACATCTCCAGAGTGTCTGTTGGCAATTTACATCCCGCCCATCAGCATAACAAGGCTCCCTGTTCTCCATGGCCTGTCCTGTGTTTCTGGTTTTTACACTTTTTTCAGATGGCCCTTTTGACGAATGGGAAATGAGACTTCATTGTAGTGCGGATTTCCATTTCTCGAGTGCTTGGTTGGCCAAAAAGGGCATATGTGTTTTTTCCTGAATATATTCAGGAAAAAATGTTTACGCACTTTTGTCCAAGTGCATCACTGTCAAAGATCTGCCGCTTTTCACATGCTTTAAATGCAATTACAATCTACCTCCTGAAATATGATTCCTGCAATTCTGCCTCGTTTTGAAGTCCTCTTTGCAGACTTACTTCAGTATATTTTTGCCAATAGCTGTCATTTATAACTCTGCAGGTTTGTGAATTACAGTTCCCGTGATTTCCTTTCTTAACTCGTTTCCTTGAAAGCT
Organism: Delphinapterus leucas; assembly: GCF_059928025.1. Classification (NCBI taxonomy): domain Eukaryota; kingdom Metazoa; phylum Chordata; class Mammalia; order Artiodactyla; family Monodontidae; genus Delphinapterus; species Delphinapterus leucas. Next base: position 13,249,579 of record NW_028322237.1, on the reverse strand, counting down.
GGCCACAGAACCGCAGGTTTGCTTTAGGCCATAATCAGGGTCTGGCACGGCACTCTGAGCCTTTGGTTAATTCCTCTTCCTGGTGGGAAATTAGAGTTAAATGTGCCCCTCCGGACACCTGCCTCACTCCCAGCCCCTTGGTGATGTGTGTCCTGTGGTTTGAGGCCACATGTGCTGGGTTCCTCACCTTTGGCTGATGTGTCCCCACTGGTGTGAGGACACTCCTGCCTGGTTCCCATCCCCTTGGTGATGTGGGCCATCCGGTGAGAGTCTGATCCTGGTTGGGTTCCTCACACTTCTGTGAGGTGGGCCCTCTTCTCTGACGTCACTCCTGCCTGGCTGGCACACCCCGCCTTGGCGAAATCGGCCCTCTGGTGGGATTTGATGCCTGATGTGTGTCTCCTGCCCTCGGTAATGAGGGCCCTCTGGCGTCAGGCCCTAATTCCTGGGCTCCCAATATTTTCTGATATGTGCCCTGTGGTTCGAGTACACTCGTGCCAGGTTCCCAACCCCATGGGAATGTGGGCCTTTTGCTCTGAGGTCGCAACCGTGGGTTGCTCAGTTTCATGATGAGGGCCCTCTGCTGTGAGTTCTCTCCGGCCTGGATCCCATAGTCTCGCTGCTCCTGGCCACCTGCTGGGAGGTTCCAACTGCGGGATTTCTCACCTATTTCTTCTATGGACCCTCTGTTTTGAGACTCCTCCTGCCTGCCTCACTCCCAGTCCCTTGGTGATGTGTGTCCTCTGGTGTGAGGCCACGTGTGCTGGGTCCCTCTCCTTTCGATGATGTGGCCCCACTGGTGTGAGGACACTCCTGCCTGCTTCCTATCCCCTTGATGATGTGGGCCCTCTGGTGAGAGTCTGATCCTGGCTGGGTTCCTCACCCTTCTGTGAGGTGGGCCCTCTGCTGTGAGGTCACTCCTGCCTGGCTGGCACACCCCACCTGGGCAACATCGGCCCTCTTGTGACACTTGGCGCCTGCTGGGAGCCTCCTCCCCTCGGTGATGGGGGCCGTCTAGCGTCAGGCCCTAACTGCTGGGTACCCACATTTTCTGATACGTGCTAAGTGGTGCGAGGACACTCCTGCGAGGTTCCCATCCCCATGGGCATGTGGGCCTTCTGCTCTAAGGTCCCAACACCTGTGTTGTTCACCGTTTCATGATGTTGTCTCTCTGGTGTTAGTTCACTCAGGCCTAGATCCCATAGACTCTGTGCTCTGAGCCGACTGCTGGGAGGTTCCTACTGCTGGATTCCTTACCTTTTTTATTCTTTGGGTGCTGTGTTTTTATGCTCCTACTTCCTGACTCACTCCCAGCCCCTTTGTGATGTAGGTCCTCTGGTTTAAGGCCACATGTACTGGTTTCCTCACCTTTATTGATGTGGCCCCACTGGTGTGAGGACACTCCTGCCTGGTTCCCATTCCCTTGGTGATGGGGGCCCTCTGGTGAGAGTCTGATCCTGTCTGGATTCCTCACATTTCTGGGAGGTGGGCCCTCTGCTGTGAGGTCACTCCTGCCTGGCTGGCCCATGTCACCTTGGCGTAGTGGGCCCTAAGTTGGGAGTTGGTGCCTGCTGGGAAACACCTCCCCTCGGTAATGAGGGCCCTCTGGCGTCAGGCCCTAACTCCTGGGCTCCCAAAATTTTCTGTTGTGCGCCCTGTGGTCCTAGTACACTCCTGCCAGGTTCCCAACCCCATGGGAATGTGGGCCTTCTGCTCTGAGGTCCCAACCGTGGGTTGCTCAGTTTCTTGATGAGGGCCCTCTGGTGTGAGTTCACTCCAGCATGGATCCCATAGCCTCGCTGCTCCTGGCCACCTGCGGGGAACTTCCAACTGCGGGATTCCTCACCTTTTTCCTTCTATGGGCCCTCTGTTTTGAGACTCCTCCTGCCTGCCTCACTCCCAGCCCCTTGGTGATGTGTGTCCTCTGGTTTGAGGCCACGTGTGCTGGGTCCCTCACCTTTCGATGATGTGGCCCCACTGGTGTGAGGACACTCCTGCCTGGTTCCTATCCCCTTGGTGATGTGGGCCCTCTGGTGAGAGTCTGATCCTGGCTTGGTTCCTCACACTTCTGTGAGGTGGGCCCTCTGCTGTGAGGTCACTCCTGCCTGGCTGGCACACCCCGCCTTAGCAATGTCGGCCCTCTTGTGGCAGTTGGAGCCTACTGGGAGCCTCCTCCCCTCGGTGATGAGGGCCCTCTGGCGTCAGGCCCTAACTGCTGGGTACCCACATTTTCTGATACGTGCTAAGTTGTGCGAGGACACTCGTGCCATGTTCCCAACCCCATGGTGATGTGAGCCTTCTGCTCTGAGGTCCAAACGGCTGGGTTGCTCACAGTTTCATGATGTGGGCCCTCTGCTGTGAGTTCACTGTGGCCTGGATCGCATAGACTCGGTGCTCTGGGCCGCCTGCTGAGAGGTTCCCACTGCAGGATTCCTCAGCTTTTTTATTCTATTCACCCTGTGTTGTGAGGCTACTCATGCCTGCCTCACTCCGAACCCCTTGGAGATCTGGGTCCTCTGGTTTAGGCCACATGTGCTGGGTTCCTCACCTTTCTATGATGTGGTCACCCTGGTGTGAAGACAGTCCTGCCTGGTTCTGATGCCCTTGGTGATGTGGGCCCTCTGGTGAGAGTCTTATCCTGGCTGGGTTCCTCACCATTCTGTGAGGTAGGCCCTCAGCTGTGAGGTCACTCCTGCCTGGCTGTTGCACGTCACCTTGGCGACATGGTCCCTCCGTAGGGAGTTGGTGCCTGCTTGGGGTCTCCTCCCCTTGGTAATGAGGGCCCTCTGGCATCAGGCCCTAATTTCTGGGTTCCCAAAATTCTCTGATGTGCGCCCTGTGGTGCGAGTACACTTCTGCCAAGTTCCCAACCACATGGGAATGTGGGCCTTCTGCTCTAAGTTCCCAACGGCTTGGTTGCTCACAGTTTCATGATGAGGGCCCTCTGTTTTGAGTTCAGTCAGGCCTGGATCAAATAGCCTCGCTGCTCCTGGCCGCCTGCTGGGAGGTTCCAACTGTGGGATTCCTCACCATTTTTACGCAATGGGCCCTCTGTTTTGAGGCTCCTCCTGCCTGCCTCACTCCCAGCCCCTTGGTGATGTGTGTCCTGTAGTTTGAGGCCACGTGTGCTGGGTCCGTCACATTTCGGTGATGTGGCCCCACTGGTGTGAGGACACTCCTGCCTGGTTTCCATTCCCTTGGTGATGGGGGCCCTCTGGTGAGAGTCTGATCCTCTTTGGGTTCCTCACACTTTTGTGTGGTTGGCCCTCTGCCCTGAGGTCACTCCTGCCTGGCTGGCACACACCGCATTGGCGACGTCGGCCCTCTGGTAGCAGTTGGAGCTTGCTGGGAGCCTCCTCTCCTCAGTGATGAGGGCCCTCTGGCGTCCGGCCCTAACTGCTGGGCTCCCCACATTTTCTGTTGTGTGCCCACTGGTGCGATGACACTCCTGCTTGGTTCCCTTCCCCATGGGGATGTGGGCCTTGTGCTCTGAGGTCACAACGGCTGGGTTGCTTACAGTATCACGATGAGGGCCCTCTGTTGTGAGTTCATCACTGCCTGGATCCCATAGCCTCGGTGCTCTGGGCCGCCTGCTGGGATGTTCCAACTGCTGGATTCCTCACCTTTTTATACAATGGGCCATGTGTTTTGAGGTTAATCCTGCCTGCCTCGCTCTGAGACCCATGGTGATGTGGGTCTTCTGGTTTGAGGCCACATGTGCTGGGTACCTCAACTTTCGATGATGTGGCCCCACGGGTGTGAGGACACTCGTGCCTGATTCCCAGCCCCTTGCTTATGTGGGCACTCTGGTGAGAGTCTGATCATGACTGGGTTCCTTACCCTTCTGTGAGGCGGGCGCTCTGATGTGAGGTCACTCCTGCCTGGATGTCTCACGTCGCCTTGGCGACGTAGGCCATCTGTTGGCCACTGAAGCATGCTGGGAGCCTCCTACCCTCTTTAATGAGGGCCCTGGAAGAAACGCATATGCCCTTTTTGACCAAGTGCATCATTGTCGATGTTCTGCCTCTTCTCCTATACTTTCAGAGGACTTCCCGTCTACCTCCTGAAATCGTATTCCTGGAATTCTGCCCCGCGTTCAAGTCCTCTTTGCAGCCTTACTTCAATATATTTTTGGACGATAGCTGTCATTTATAACTCTGCAGGTTTGTGAATTACAGTGCCCCTGAGCTCCATTCTTCAACTCGCTTTCTTGTGAGCTGGCCGCAAAACCGCAGGATTGCTTCAGGCCCTAATCTGGTTCTGGCACGGCATGTTGAGCCTTTGGCTAATTCGCCTTCCTGATGGGAAATGAGCGTTAAATTTGCTCATGCAGACACCTACAGCTAATCTCTCATTGGTTCTCCCTATTCCTGTTCATCTTGCGCAGAAATTCCAAACTGTGCCAAACAGGAGGTTAAAGGCACTGACTCTCCAAGTGGGGAAAGAGTTAGTAAAGCGTCTGGAATGGTAAAACCGAGTATATGGGGACGAAAACTGAGATGCATTTAAAAAGTTTTCCCGGTCACACGGTGGACCATATTCTGGGTTGCCCATGCATGTTTTACCTGAAGGAAGAATCCCTTAAACCTGGAGAGGTGGGACCCATGGAATGGGTACCATGCAGTATGACTTCAAAGGGTTGCCTTTGCTCACCGAACGTCACCAATGCTATCAGCCCGAAGTGTCCAGCCTTATGTCTCACTCAGCTCGGGGTGTAGATGTGGTAAATCCGCGTTGCATCACAAGCCCTGAATGAATTGTTTAAGAATTGCTCTCTATTTCACTGTCATTTTTTTTGTTTTTGTAATTTATTTTGATAATGGGATTTATCGGATTTTCACTGCTGCGTTTATGCCGCTGTACACATGCTTGATTCTCTTATGGAGACATATAAATCCATGGGTTTTCAGATTCTTACTAGTCAGGTATATTCCTAGGCATTGAATATGGGGTGTTGAGTCCATTTCGTGGAGCAAGGAGTAGGTCCTGACTATTACATATTTGCTTATGGAAAGGTATCTGTGCTAATTTCAATCTCTGGTTTTATGCAGCACCACAACTTACCTCTCCCCTTAAGCAAGCATAAGTTGGTTTTCTAAATTTGAGACCCTTTTCTGTTTTGTAATTGAGTTCATGTGCAGCCATGTTTGCATTCCGTGTATTTGAGATATCTTATGGTGTTTCTTTTTCTGTGTGACTTAGTTAACTTAGAATGATCGTACCTGAATCCACTCATTATGCCGCGACGGGCCTCATGACATAGATTTCATTGCTGAGTGATATTCCATTGTACGTACGTACAACAACTTCTTTATCCATTTTTGCTTTCTGGGATATTGCACTTGTACCGTAAACGAGGTTCTTGTAAGCAGAGCCATCCAAAATTTATGGGTGGCTGTGTCTTTTTGATTTTAATTTCCCTAAGCTATAGAACCATAAGTTGAAGTGCCGTAGGCTCCGTTGCTTAGTTTTTTAGGTGTTTGAGGAAACACCATACACTTCTCCAGAGTGGCTGTTGGCAATTTACATCCCGCCCATCAGCATAACAAGGCTCCCTGTTCTCCATGGCCTGTCCTGCCTTTCTGGATTTTTCACTTTTTTCAGATGTCCCTTTTGACAGGGGGGCAGTGAGACTTCATTGTAATGCAGATTTCTTTACAGGCTTGCTTGTTTGGCCAATAAGGGCTTATGTGTTTTTTCTTGAATATATTCAGGAAAAAACGCATACGCCCTTTTTGACCAAGTGCATCATTGTCGACTTTCTGTCTCTTTCCCTATGCTTTAAATGCAATTCCAGTCTGCCCCTGAAATCGTTTTCCTGCAATTCTGCCCGCTTTCCAGTCCTCTTCGCAGCCTTCCTTGAATATATTTTTGGACGATAGCTGTCATTTATAACTCTGCAGGTTTCTGAATTACAGTGCCCCTGAGCTCCATTCTTCAACTCGCTTTCTTGTGAGCTGGCCGCAAACCCGCAGGAATGCTTCAGGCCCTAACCTGGTTCCGGCACGGCATGCTGAGCCTTTGGTTAATTCCTCTTCCTGGTGGGAAATGAGCGTTAAATTTGCCCGTGCAGACACCTACAGCTGGTGTCTCATTGGTTCTCCCTATTCCTGTTCATCTTGCGCAGAAATTGCAAACTGTGCCAAACAGGAGGTTAAAGGCACTGACTCTCCAAGTGGGGAGAGTGTTAGTAAAGGGTCTGGAATGGTGAACCCGAGTAAAAGGGGACGAAAACTGAGATGCATTTGAAAACGTTTCCCGGTCACACAGTGCACTCTACTGTGGGTTTCCCATGCCTGTTTTAGCTGAAGGAAGAATCCCTTAAACCTGGAGAGTTGGGACCCATGGAATGAGTACCATGCAGTATGACTTCAAAGGGTCTGCATTTGCTCATCGAACCTCACCAATGCTATCAGCCCGAACTGTCCAGCCTTATGTCTCACTCAGCTCTGGGTGTAGATGTGGTAAATCCAAGTTGCATCACATGCCCTGAATGAATTATTTAAGAATTGCTCTCTATTTCACTGTCATTGTGTTTGTTTTTGTAATTCATTTTGATAATGGATTTTATCGGATTTTCTCTGCTGCATTCATGCCAATGTACACACACTTGAGTCTCTTACGGAGACATATAAATCCATGGGTTTGAAGATACTTACTAGTCATGTGTAATCCTAGGCGTTGAATATGGGGTGTTTAGTCCATTTCATTGAGCAAGGGCTAGGTCTTGACTATTACATATTTGGCTTATGGAAAGGTATCTGTGCTAATTTCTATCTCTGGTTTTATGCAGCACCCCAACTCACCTTTCCCCTTAAGCAAGCATAACTTGGTTTTCTAAATTTGAGACCCTGTTCTGTTTTGTAATTCAGTTCATGTGTAGCCAAGTTTACATTCCGTGTATTAGTGATATCTTATGATGTTTCATTTTCTGTGTGACTTATTTCACTTAGAATCATCGTACCTGAATCCACTCATTATGCCACGATGGCCTGATGACATAGATTTCATTGCTGAGTGAGATTCCATTTTACGTACGTACCACAAATTCTTTATCCATTTTTCACATTCTGGGATATTTGAGTTGTACAGTAGACAAGGTTCTTGTAAACAGAGCCGTCCAGAACTTTGGGATGGCTGTGTATTTTTGATTTTAATTTCCCTAATCTATAGGACCATAAGTGGAAGTGTTATAGGCTCCATTGCTTTGTTTTTTAGGTGTTTCAGGAAACACAATACACTTCTCCAGAGTGGCTGTTGGCAATTTACATCTCGCCCATCAGCATAACAAGGCTCCATGTTCTCCATGGCCTGTGCTGTCTTTCTGGATTTTACACTTTTTTCAGATTGCGCTTTTGACCGGGGGGCATTGAGACTTCATTGTAGTGCAGATTTCTTTCACATGCTTGCTTGGTGGGCCAAAAAGGGCGTATGCGTTTTTTCCTGAATCATTGTCGACGTTCTGCCTCTTTTCCTATGCTTTAAATGCAATTCCAGTCTACCCCCTGAAATCGTTTTCCTTCCATTCTGCCCCGCTTTCAAGTCCTCTACGCAGCCTTACTTCAATATATTTTTGGACAATAGCTGTCATTTAAACTCTGCAAGTTTGTGAATGACAGTGCGCCTGAGCTCCTTTCTTCTACTTGCTGTCTTGTGAGCTGGCCGCAAACCCGCAGGATTGCTTCATGCCCTAATCTGGTTCCGGCACAGCACGCTGATCCTTTGGTAAATTCCTCTTCCTGGTGGGAAATGAGCGTTATATTTGAACGTGCAGACACCTAGAGCTAGTCTCTCATTGGTTCTCCCTATTCTTGTTCATCTTGCGCAGAAATTGCAAACTGTGCCAAACAGGAGGTTAAAGGCACTGACTCTCCAAGTGGGGAGAGTGTTAGTAAAGGTCTGGAATGGTGAACACGAGTAAAAGGGGACGAAAACTGAGATGCATTTGAAAACGTTTCCTGGACACATGGTGCACCATACTGTGGGTTTCCCATGCATGTTTTAGTTGAAGGAAGAATCCCTTAAAACTGTAGAGTTGGGACCCATGGAATGGGTACCATGCAGTATGACTTCAAAGGGTCTGCATTTGCTCATCGAACCTCACCAATGCTATCAGCCCGACCTGTCCAACCTTATGTCTCACTCAGCTCTGGGTGTAGATGTGGTTAATCCAGGTTGCATCACATGCCCTGAATGAATTATTTAAGAATTGCTCTCTATTTCACTGTCATTGTGTTTTGTTTTTGTAATTCATTTTGATAATGGGATTTATTGGATTTTCTCTGCTGCGTTCATGCAGCTGTACACATGCTTGATTGTCTTACGGAGACATATAAATCCATGGGTTTGAAGATTCTTACTAGTCAGGTGTATTCCTAGGCTTTGAATATGAGGTGTTTAGTCCATTTCGTTGAGCAAGGGGTAGGTCTTGACTATTACATATTTGGCTTATGGAAAGGTATCTGTGCTAATTTCTATCTCTGCTTTTATGCAGCACCCCAACTCACTTTTCCCCTTAAGCAAGCATAAGTTGGTTTTCTAAATTTGAGACCCTGTTCTGCTTTGTAATTCAGTTCATTTGTAGCCAAGTTTACATTCTGTGTATTAGTGATAACTTATGATGTTTCATTTTCTGTGTGACTTATTTCACTTAGAATCATCGTACCTGAATCCACTCATTATGCCACGACGGGCCTGATGAAATAGATTTCATTGGTGAGTGGTATTCTTTGTACGTATGTTGCACACTTCTTTATCCATTTTTCGCTTTCTGGGATATTTAACTTGTACCGTAGACGAGGTTCTTGTAAACAGAGCCGTCCGACACTTTGGGGTGGCTGTCTGTTTTTGATTTTAATTTCCGTGATCTATAAGACCATAAGTGGAAGTGCCGTAGTCTCCGTTGCTTTGTTTCTTAGGTGTTTCAGGAAACACCATACACTTCTCCAGAGTGGCTGTTGGCATTTACATCCCGCCCATCAGCATAACAAGGCTCCCTCTTCTCCATGGCCTGTGCTGTCTTTCTGGATTTTACACTTTTTTCAGATGGCCCTTTTGACCAGGGGGCAGTGAGACTTCATTGTAGTGCAGATTTCTTTAACATGCTTGCTTGGTTGGCCAAAAAGTGCGTATGCGTTCTTTCCTGAATATATTCAGGAAAAAACGCATACGCCCTTTTTGGCCAAGTGCATCATTGTCGACGTTCTGCCTCTTTTCCTATGCTTTAAATGCAATTCCAGTCTAGCCCCTGAAATCGTTTTCCTGCAACTCTGCCCCGCTTTCAAGTCCTCTTCGCAGCCTTCCTTCAACATATTTTTCGACGATAGCTGTCATTTATAACTCTGAAGCTTTGTGTATTACAGTGTCCCTGAGCTCCTTTCTTCAACTCACTTTCTTGTGAGCTGGCCGCAAACCTGCAAGAATGCTTCAGGCCCTGATCTGGTTCCGGCACGGCATGCTAAGACTTTGGTTAATTCCTCTTCCTGGTGGGAAATGAGCGTTAAATTTGCCCGTGCAGACACCTTCACACGAGTCGTCATGGTGCCCCTTTGCCCCGGTTATCTCTATGGAGGTTGGAGTTGGAGGGCCTCCTCACTCAAGGTCAGTGTGCCCACGGAGCCAACCCTGCCACTTCAGGGCATGGTTGGGTGTTAGGATCACCACATGGGGTCCTTTTCCCTTAGGAGGGAGGTGGCCTTTTGGGCTGCTGATTTCCAGGTTATCAGATACTGCCAGTATCTTGGCCAGATGTGGCGGTGGGCCAAGCCCCTTGGTGACCGTAGTTTATCCTACCTGGATCGCATTCTTGCATTGTTCCATTTCAAGTGGTCCCAGGTTTTGCACTAATACTCCAATGGCGATTCACCGTTCACCAGGAATGTAAAGGTCAAAGGGTTTAGCTAAATTAGGGAGTTCCAGGGCAAGGGTCTGAATTGACTGCTCTTTCCATTCTTGAAAGGTCACTTCTGCATTCTATTCAAAAGGATCATCATCTTTTCCTTTCAGTGTTTCATATAGAGGCCCAGCTAGTAGACTGTAGTTAGGGATCCAGAAGCAGCAAACCCTGGCCTCCCCAGGAACCCCTAAGCTGTCTTCTAGTTTCAGAAATGGGTAAGGCTGTAAATTGTTTCTTCCCTTTCCTGGGATGGGCTTCTCCGACCTTCTGTGAGAATGAAGCCCAGGCAGGTCACCGTAGTCTGTGATATTTGAGCTTTGTCTTGGACAACTTGTATCCTTTATTGGCTTGGTAGTTCAGAGGTCTCCTTAGTAGGGCTGGCGATCAGAATGTCGTCTGCATATTGAAGGAGTGTTTCCTTTTCCAGAGGTAGAACTTTTAGGTCTTTAGCTGAGCTTTCCCCAAAGATGGTGTGGGAATTTTTGAACCCTTGGGGCAACACGGCCCGGAAGTATTGTTTTAGTTGTATGTTGAGTCCTGCCACTCACAAGCCAAAATTTCTTGTGACTCTGGGACTAATAGAATACAAAAGAAGGCATCATTGAAGACTAATACAGAATACCATGTCCTGGTGGTTGGTAGAATGACCAGCAGGGTGTAGGATTTAGGAACTACTGGAGGTATATCCTCGGTGGCTTCACTGACTGTCCTGACATCCTTTACCAGGACTCCAGCAGCCCATGGGGCTCTCGAGGTCAGGCCAATCCCAGGATATGGAGCTCACCTGGGCAGGTACCCCAACCCCACCCCAACCCACGGGGCTCTCGTGTTCAGACCCCTCCCAGGATATGGGGTTCCCTGGGCAGGTTCCCCTGCAGCCCATGGGGCTCTCGTGGTCAGGCCCCTCCCAGGATACAGAGCTACCCTTGCAGGTACCATGGCAGGGCTGGGAACACAGGAACCGTGCATATCGCCCTCATTGCAGAGCACTCCCAGCTCACCTGTCACTCAGATCTGACACAGAGCACCTCAGAGCAGGACTTGAACTAACAAACAGCAGCTCCGACAGGTCTGTGACCCTGGGCATCACTCTGTGTGGCCTCCCTCCACCTGGTCTTCCAGAGACTTCCACTGCACCCGGGGCACCAGGCCTCTGTCTCCACCCACCAGCCACCCCTCCTCTCCCTGACTCCTGGGTTCCTCTCATTAGGAGAGGGTTTTCTTGAAGTTGTCTCCCACTCATGGGCCAGATAATATAATTAGAAAACAAGCCAGAGCTACAGCCCCTTGTCTATCCTGACTCTCAGGAGCCCACACCTGTTCCTTGGACCTGGCCGATTCAGCAAGTTCCAGTTTCTGCAACTGTGAGCCCCTGAGGGGTGATTATTGGCTGGCCTGGGAAGCCCGACCGTGCCGGCCAGCCCTCCCCAGGTGTGCCTGGGTTCAGATCAATATAAACACCGCTCCAGGCAGCAAGAGCCCCTGCAGCTGTGCCTGACGCCATTTTCTCTGCCCTGTCAGCAGTCTTGGGGCTGGACTGGTGGGAGGGAGTGAGAGGCCACGGCTTTGTGGGTGGCCCAGTGTGAGTGGGGCTCTGCTGGACTTTCTGCAGCAGTTGCCAAGATGCCACCTGCTAAAGAAGAGGATGTGTCACCCATACCTGCCGCTGGAATTTCTCCCTGGGCAGAGGTGAGTGAGGAAGAAAGCAGTGGGGGCCGGGACAGCAGGGGTATCTCAGGCAGGGAAATGGAAAGCTTCCAGAAGAGTACCCAGGGCCAGGACCATCCTGGCTGGCCTGCAGGCACCAAGTCGGCTGGCATGCTGTCACTCATGTGGCTCCATGGCCCTTCCTCTAGGCTTTCAAGTCCTTGTACATATTCAGGTGTTTTACCTGGGAAGGGTGGGAACATTTCAGCAGCAGCTGGCCTGGGGCTCAGCCCACGTTTACTCACAGATGACTCGGCACGGTCCCCCAGCTTTGCAATGAGGACGCTTGTTGCGTGGGGCCTGCTGGCTGAATGGGAGATGATTCCCCACCACTGACCAACTTCAGAATTGTTTACAACTGGAGCAAGTGCCCTGATACGGTTTTCCTCTGTGTAACTGGTGGGATCTGTTTTTTTTTCTTTTTTCCGTTTTTGGTTCAAGGTAGATTTTATTCTTCTTTTTTGTATTTACAGATATAAGCATGGAAATAATTTATTCATATAAATACATGTAAGTGAAGGGAAGAATATTTTTTCTGTTTTACTTTTTGTAATTTGAATTTTATTTTATTTTTTTATACAGCAGGTTCTTTTTGGTTATCTATTTTATACATATAAATGTATACATGCCAATCCCAATCTCTCAACTCCTCCCACCACCACCCCCCAACAGCTTTCCCCCCTTGGTGTCCATACTTTTGTTGTCTACATCTGTTGCTCTATTTCTGCCTTAAAAAACGGTTCATCTGTACAATTTTTCTAGGTTCCACATATAGGCATTAATAGACAAGATTTCTTTTTCTCTTTCTGACTTACTTCACTCTGTATGACAGTCTCTAGATCCATCAACGTCTCTACAAATGACCCAATTTCATTCCTTTTTATGGCTTAGTAATATTCCATATTATATATGTACCACATCTTTATGCATTCGTCTGTCTGTGGGCATTTAGGTTGCTTCCATTACCTGGATATTGTAAATAGTGATGCAATGAACATTGCGGTGAATGTCTCTTTTTGATTTATGGTTTTGTCTGGGTATATGCCCAGTAGTGGGATTGCTGTATCATATGGTAATTCTATTCTTAGTTTTATAAGAAACTCCATAATGTTCTCCACAGTGACTGTATCAATTTACATTCCCAACAATAGCAGAAGAGGGTTCCTTATCTCCACACCCTTTCCAGTATTTGTTGTTTGTAGATTTTCTGATGATGCCCATTCTAACAGGTGTGAGGTGATACACCATGGATGAGTCTATTTCGTTGAGCAAAGAGTAGGTCTTGTCTATTACATATTTGGCTTATGGAACGGTATGTGTGCTAATTTCAATCTCTGGTTTTATACAGCACCCCAACTCAACTTTCCCCTTAAGCAAGCATAAGTTTTTATCTAAATGTGAGACTCTGTTCGGTTTTGGAATTCAGTTTATGTGTAGCCAAGTTTACACTCTCTCTATTAGTGATATCTTATGATAATTATCTTTCTCTGTGTGACCTATTTCTCTTAGAATCATCATACTTAAATCCACTCAATTTGCTGCTACAGGCCTGATGACATTGATTTCATTGCTGAGTGATATTCCATTGTACGTAAGTAGCACAACTCCTTTATCCATATTTTTCTTTCTGGGATATTTAATTTGTACTGGACTCAAGGTTCTTGTAAACACAGCAGCCCTAAATTTGGTGTTGGCTGTGTCTTGTTGATTTTAATTTTCCTAAGCTATAGGGCCAAAAGTGGAAGTGCCCTAGGGTCTCTAGCTTTGTTTTTCAGATGTTTCAGGATACACCATAAACATCTCCAGAGTGTCTGTTGGCAATTTACATCTCGCCCATCAGCATAACAAGGCTCCCTGTTCTCCATGGCCTGTCCTGTGTTTCTGGTTTTTACACTTTTTTCAGATGGCCCTTTTGACGAATGGGAAATGAGACTTCATTGTAGTGCGGATTTCCATTGCTCGAGTGCTTGGTTGGCCAAAAAGGGCATATGTGTTTTTTCCTGAATATATTCAGGAAAAAATGTTTACGCACTTTTGTCCAAGTGCATCACTGTCAAAGATCTGCCGCTTTTCACATGCTTTAAACGCAATTCCAATCTACCTCCTGAAATATGATTCCTGCAATTCTGCCTCGTTTTGAAGTCCTCTTTGCAGACTTACTTCAGTATATTTTTGCCAATAGCTGTCATTTATAACTCTGCAGGTTTGTGAATTACAGTGCCTGTGATTTCCTTTCTTAACTCGTTTCCTTGAAAGCTGGCCACAGAACCGCAGGTTTGCTTTAGGCCATAATCAGGGTCTGGCACGGCACTCTGAGCCTTTGGTTAATTCCTCTTCCTGGTGGGAAATTAGAGTTAAATGTGCCCCTCCGGACACCTGCCTCACTCCCAGCCCCTTGGTGATGTGTGTCCTGTGGTTTGAGGCCACATGTGCTGGGTTCCTCACCTTTGGCTGATGTGGCCCCACTGGTGTGAGGACACTCCTGCCTGGTTCCCATCCCCTTGGTGATGTGGGCCATCCGGTGAGAGTCTGATCCTGGTTGGGTTCCTCACACTTCTGTGAGGTGGGCCCTCTTCTCTGACGTCACTCCTGCCTGGCTGGCACACCCCGCCTTGGCGAAGTCGGCCCTCTGGTGGGATTTGGTGCCTGCTGGGGGTCTCCTGCCCTCGGTAATGAGGGCCCTCTGGCGTCAGGCCCTAATTCCTGGGCTCCCAATATTTTCTGATATGCGCCCTGTGGTTCGAGTACACTCCTGCCAGGTTCCCAACCCCATGGGAATGTGGGCCTTCTGCTCTGAGGTCCCAACCATGGGTTGCTCAGTTTCATGATGAGGGCCCTCTGCTGTGAGTTCTCTCCGGCCTGGATCCCATAGCCTCGCTGCTCCTGGCCACCTGCTGGGAGGTTCCAACTGCAGGATTCCTCACCTTTTTTCTTCTATGGACCCTCTGTTTTGAGACTCCTCCTGCCTGCCTCACTCCCAGTCCCTTGGTGATGTGTGTCCTCTGGTGTGAGGCCACGTGTGCTGGGTCCCTCGCCTTTGGATGATGTGGCCACACTGGTGTGAGGACACTCCTGCCTGCTTCCTATCCCCTTGATGATGTGGGCCCTCTGGTGAGAGTCTGATCCTGGCTGGGTTCCTCACCCTTCTGTGAGGTGGGCCCTCTGCTGTGAGGTCACTCCTGCCTGGCTGGCACACCCCACCTGGGCAACATCGGCCCTCTTGTGGCACTTGGAGCCTGCTGGGAGCCTCCTCCCCTCGGTGATGGGGGCCCTCTAGCGTCAGGCCCTAACTGCTGGGTACCCACATTTTCTGATACGTGCTAAGTGGTGCGAGGACACTCCTGCGAGGTTCCCATCCCCATGGGCATGTGGGCCTTCTGCTCTAAGGTCCCAACACCTGTGTTGTTCACCGTTTCATGATGTTGTCTCTCTGGTGTTAGTTCACTCAGGCCTAGATCCCATAAACTCTGTGCTCTGAGCCGACTGCTGGGAGGTTCCTACTGCTGGATTCCTTACCTTTTTTATTCTTTGGGTCCTGTGTTTTTATGCTCCTACTTCCTGACTCACTCCCAGCCCCTTTGTGATGTAGGTCCTCTGGTTTAAGGCCACATGTACCGGTTTCCTCACCTTTATTGATGTGGCCCCACTGGTGTGAGGACACTCCTGCCTGGTTCCCATCCCCTTGGTGATTGGGGCCCTCTTGTGAGAGTCTGATCCTGTCTGGATTCCTCACACTTCTGGGAGGTGGGCCCTCTGCTGTGAGGTCACTCCTGCCTGGCTGGCACACGTCACGTTGGCGATGTGGGCCCTCAGTTGGGAGTTGGTGCCTGCTGGGAGTCTCCTCCCCTCAGTAATGAGGGCCCTCTGGCGTCAGGCCCTAACTCATGGGCTCCCAAAATTTTCTGATGTGCGCCCTGTCGTGTGAGTACACTCCAGCCAGGGTCCCTTCCCTAGGGGATGTGGGCTTTCTGCTCTGTGGTCCCAACGGCTGGGTTGCTCACAGTGTCAGAATGTGGGCCCTCTGTTTTGAGTTCAGTCAGGCCTGGATCCCATAGCCTCGCTGCTCCTGGCCGCCTGCTGGGAGGTTCCAACTGCGGGATTCCTCACCTTTTTTACGCAATGGGCCCTCTGTTTTGAGGCTCCTCCTGCCTGCCTCACTCCCAGCCCCTTGGTGATGTGTGTCCTGTAGTTTGAGGCCACGTGTGCTGGGTCCGTCACATTTCGGTGATGTGGCCCCACTGGTGTGAGGACACTCATGCCTGGTTTCCATTCCCTTGGTGATGTGGGCCCTCTGGTGAGAGTCTGATCCTCTTTGGGTTCCTCACACTTTTGTGTGGTTGGCCCTCTGCTCTGAGGTCACTCCTGCCTGGCTGGCACACCCCGCATTGGCGACGTCGGCCCTCTGGTAGAAGTTGGAGCTTGCTGGGAGCCTCCTCTCCTCAGTGATGAGGGCCCTCTGGCGTCCGGCCCTAACTGCTGGGCTCCCCACATTTTCTGTTGTGTGCCCACTGGTGCGATGACACTCCTGCTTGGTTCCCTTCCCCATGGGGATGTGGGCCTTGTGCTCTGAGGTCACAACGGCTGGGTTGCTTACAGTATCACGATGAGGGCCCTCTGTTGTGAGTTCATCACTGCCTGGATCCCATAGCCTCGGTGCTCTGGGCCGCCTGCTGGGATGTTCCAACTGCTGGATTCCTCACCTTTTTATACAATGGGCCATGTGTTTTGAGGTTAATCCTGCCTGCCTCGCTCTGAGACCCATGGTGATGTGGGTCTTCTGGTTTGAGGCCACATGTGCTGGGTACCTCAACTTTCGATGATGTGGCCCCACGGGTGTGAGGACACTCGTGCCTGATTCCCAGCCCCTTGCTTATGTGGGCACTCTGGTGAGAGTCTGATCATGACTGGGTTCCTTACCCTTCTGTGAGGTGGGCGCTCTGATGTGAGGTCACTCCTGCCTGGATGGCTCACGTCGCCTTGGCGACGTAGGCCCTCTGTTGGCCACTGAAGCATGCTGGGAGCCTCCTACCCTCTTTAATGAGGGCCCTGGAAGAAACGCATATGCCCTTTTTGACCAAGTGCATCATTGTCGAAGTTCTGCCTCTTCTCCTATACTTTCAGAGGACTTCCCATCTTCCTCCTGAAATCGTATTCCTGGAATTCTGCCCCGCGTTCAAGTCCTCTTTGCAGCCTTACTTCAATATATTTTTGGACGATAGCTGTCATTTATAACTCTGCAGGTTTGTGAATTACAGTGCCCCTGAGCTCCATTCTTCAACTCGCTTTCTTGTGAGCTGGCCGCAAAACCGCAGGATTGCTTCAGGCCCTAATCTGGTTCTGGCACGGCATGTTGAGCCTTTGGCTAATTCCTCTTCCTGATGGGAAATGAGCATTAAATTTGCTCGTGCAGACACCTACAGCTAATCTCTCATTGGTTCTCCCTATTCCTGTTCATCTTGCTCAGAAATTCCAAACTGTGCCAAACAGGAGGTTAAAGGCACTGACTCTCCAATTGGGGAAAGAGTTAGTAAAGCGTCTGGAATGGTAAAACCGAGTATGAGGGGAAGAAAACTGAGATGCATTTAAAAAGGTTTCCCGGTCACACGGTGGACCATATTCTGGGTTTCCCATGCGTGTTTTACCTGAAGGAAGAATCCCTTAAACCTGGAGAGGTGGGACCCATGCAATGGGTACCATGCAGTATGACTTCAAATGGCCTGCATTTTCTCACCGAACCTCACCAATGCTATCAGCCCAAAGTGTCGAACCTTATGTCTCACTCAGCTCTAGGTGTAGATGTGGTAAATCCAGGTTGCATCACAAGCCCTGAATGAATTATTTAAGAATTGCTCTCTATTTCACTGTCATTGTGTTTGTTTTTGTAGTTTATTTTGATAATGGGATTTATCGGATTTTCTCTGCTGCCTTCATGCAGCTGTACACACACTTGATTCTCTTACGGAGACATATAAATCCATGGGTTTGAAGATTCTTACTAGTCATGTGTAATCCTAGGAGTTGAATATGGTGTGTTTAGTCCATTTCGTTGAGCAAGGTGTAAGTCTTGACTATTACATATTTGGCTTATGGAAAGGTATGTGTGCTAATTTCTATCTCTGGTTTTATGCAGCACCCCACCTCACCTTTCCCCATAAGCAAGCATAAGTTGGTGTTCTAAATTTGAGACCCTGTTCTGTTTTGTAATTCAGTTCATGTGTAGCCAAGTTTACATTCCGTGTATTAGTGATATCTTATGATGTTTCATTTTCTGTGTGACTTATTTCACTTAGAATCATCGTACCTGGATCCACTCAATATGCCACGACGGGCCTGATGACATAGATTTCATTGGTGAGTGATATTCCATTGTACGTGCGTACCACAACTTCTTTAACCATTTTTCACATTCTGGGATATTTAACTTGGACCGTAGACGACGTTCTTGTAAACAGAGCTGTCCCAAACTTTGGGGTGGCTGTGTGTTTTTGATTTTAATTTCCGTAAGCTATAGGACCATAAGTGGAAGTGACATAGGCTCCGTTGCTTTGTTTCCTACGTGTTTCAGGAAACCCCATAAACTTCTCCAGAGTGGCTGTTTGCAATTTACATCCCCCCCATCAGCATAACAAGTCTCCCTGTTCTCCATGACCTGTCCTGCCTTTCTGGATTTTACACTTTTTCAGATGCCCCTTTTGACCGGGGGGCAGTGAGACTTCATTGTAGTGCAGATTTCATTTACCTGCTTGCTTGCTTGGCCAAAAATGGCGTATGCGTTTTTTCCTGAATATATTCAGGAAAAAACGCATACGCACTTTTTGGCCAGTGCATCATTGTCGACATTCTGCCTCTATTCCTATGCTTTAAGTGCAATTCCAGTCTACCCCCTGAAATCGTTTTCCTGAAATTCTGCCCCGGTTTCAAGTCCTATTCGAAGACTTACTTCAATACATTTTTGGACGATAGCTGTCATTCATAACTCTGCAGGTTTGTGAATTACAGTGCCCCTGAGCTCGTTTCCTCAACTCGCTTTCTTGTGAGCTGGCCGCAAAACCGCAGGATTGCTGCAGGCCCTAATCTGTTTCCGTCAGGGCACACTGAGCCTTTGGTGAATTCCTCTTCCTGGTGGGAAATGAGCGTTCCATTTGCCCGTGCAGACACCTACAGCTAGTCTCTCATTGTTTCTCCCTATTCCTGTTAATCTTGCGTAGAAATTGCAAACTGTGCCAAACAGGAGGTTAAAGGCACTGACTCTCCAAGTGGGGAGAATGTTAGTAAAGTGTCTGGAATGGTGAACCCGAGTACCAGGGTTCAAAAACTGAGATATATTTGAAAACGTTTCCCAATCAGACGGTGGACAATACTCTGGGTTTCCCATGCATGTCTTAGCTGAAGGAAAAATCCCTTAAACCTGGAGAGCTGGGAACCATGGAATGGGTATCATGCAGTATGACTACAAAGGGTCTGCGTTTGCTCACCGAACCTCACAAATGCTATCAGCCCGAAGTGTCCAGCCGTATATCTCACCCAGCTCTGGGTGTAGATGTGGTAAATCCAGGTTGCATCACAAGCCCTGAATGAATTATTTAAGAATTGCTCTCTATTACACTGTCAATGTGTTTTGGTTTTGAACTTTATTTTGATAATGGGATTTATCGGATTTTCACTGCTGCGTTTAGGCTGCTGTACACACGCTTGATTTCCTTATGGAGACATATAAATCCATGGGTTTTAAGATTCTTACTTGTCATGTATATTCCCAGGCTTTGAGTCCGTTTCGTTGAGCAAGGAGTAGGTCTTGTCTATTATATATTTGGCTTATGGAACGGTATCTGTGCTAATTTCAATCTCTGGTTTTATGCAGCACCCCAACTCACCTTTCCCCATAAGCAAGCATAAGTTGGTTTTCTAAATTTGAGACCCTGTTCTGTTTTGTAATTCAGTTCCTGTGTAGCCAACTTTACATTCCGTGTATTAGTGATATCTTATGATGTTTCTTTTTCTGTGTGACTTATTTCTCGTAGAATCATCGTACCTGGATCCACTCAATATGCCACGACGGGCCTGATGACATAGATTTCATTGGTGAGTGATATTCCATTGTACGTGCGTACCACAACTTCTTTAACCATTTTTCACATTCTGGGATATTTAACTTGGACCGTTGACGACGTTCTTGTAAACAGAGCTGTCCCAAACTTTGGGGTGGCTGTGTGTTTTTGAACTTAATTTCCCTAAGCTATAGGACCATAAGTGGAAGTGCCATAGGCTGTGTTGCTTTGTTTCCTACGTGTTTACGGAAACACCATACAGTTTTTCAAAGTGGCTCTTGGCAATTTAAATCCGCCCATCAGCAAAACAAAGCTCCCTGTTCTCCAAGACCTGTCCTGCCTTTCTGGATTTTACACTTTTTTCAGATGGCCCTTTTGACCGGGGGGCAGTGAGACTTCATTGTAGTGCGGATTTCCTTTACACGCTTGCTTCCTTGGCCAAAAAGGGCGTATGCATTTTTTCCTGAATATATTCAGGAAAAAACGCATACGCCCTTTTTGGCCCAGTGCATCATTGTCGACATTCTGCCTCTTTTCGTATGCTTTAAGTGCAATTCCAGTCTACCCCTTGAAATCGTTTTCCTGAAATTCTGCCCCGCTTTCAAGCCCTCTCCGAAGACTTACTTCTGTACATTTTTGGACGATAGCTGTCATTCATAACTCTGCATGTTTGTGAATTACAGTGCCCCTGAGCTCATGTCTTCAACTCGCTTTCTTGTGAGCTGGCCGCAAAACCGCAGGATTGCTTCAGCCCAAAGTCTCTTTCCGGCAGGGCACGCTGAGCCTTTGTTTAATTGCTCTTTCTGGTCGGAAATGAGCGTTCCATTTGCCCGTGCAGACACCTACAGCTACTCTCTCATTGCTTCTCCCTATTCCTGTTCATCTTGCGCAGAAATTGCAAAGTGTGCCAAACAGGAGGTTAAATGCACTGACTCTCCAAGTGGGGAGAGTGTTAGTAAAGCGTCTGGAATGGTGAACCCGAGTACCAGGGGACGAAAACTGAGATGCATTTGAAAACGTTTCCCAATCACACGGTGGACCATACTATGGGTTTCCCATGCATGTTTTAGCTGAAGGAAGAATCCCTTAAACCTGGAAATTTGGAACCCATGGAATGGGTACCATGCAGTATGACTTCAAAGGGTCTGCGTTTGCTCACCGAACCTCACCAATGCTATCAGCCCGAAGTGTCCAGCCTTATGTCTCACCCAGCTCTGGGTGTAGATGTGGGAAATCCAGGTTGCATCACAAGCCCTGAATGAATTATTTAAGAATTGCTCTCTATTTCACTGTCATTTTGTTTTGTTTTTGAAATTTATTTTGATAATGGGATTTATCGGATTTTCACTGCTGCATTTAGGCCGCTGTACACACGCTTGATTTCCTTATGGAGACATATAAATCCATGGGTTTTAAGATTCTTACTTGTCAGGTATCTTGCCAGGTGTTGAATATGGGGTGTTGAGTCCATTTCGTTGAGCAAGGGGTAGGTCTTGTCTATTATATATTTGGCTTATGGAACGGTATCTGTGCTAATTTCAATCTCTGGTTTTATGCAGCACCCCAACTCACCTTTCCCCATAAGCAAGCATAAGTTGGTTTTCTAAATTTGAGACCCTGTTCTGTTTTGTAATTCAGTTCATGGGTAGCCAAGTTTACATTACGTGTATTAGTGATATCTTATGATGTTTCTTTTTCTGTGTGACTAATTTCTCGTAGAATCATCATACCTGAATCCACTCATTATGCCGCTACGGGCCTGATGACGTAGATTTCATTGCTGAGTGACATTCCATTGTACGTGCGTACCACAACTTCTTTATCCATTTCTTACTTTCTGAGATATTTTACTTGTACCGTAGACGAGGTTCTTGTGAACAGAGCCGTCCCAAACCCTGGGGTGGCTGTGTGTTTTTGATTTTAATTTCCCTAAGCTATAGGACCATAAGTGGAAGTGCCATAGGCTGTGTTGCTTTGTTTCCTACGTGTTTCTGGAAACACCATACACTTCTCCAGAGTGGTTGTTGGCAATTTACATCCCGCCCATCAGCATGACAAGGCTCCCTGTTCTCCATGACCTGTCCTGCCTTTCTGGATTTTACACTTTTTTCAGATGGCCCTTTTGACCGGGGGGGCAGTGAGACTTCATTGTAGTGCAGATTTCCTTTACACGCTTGCTTGGTTGGCCAAAAAGGGCGTATGCGTTTTTTCCTGAATATATTCAGGAAAAAACGCATACGCCCTTTTTGGCCAAGTGCATCGTTGTCGACATTCTGCCTCTTTTCCTATGCTTTTAGTACAATTCCAGTCTACCCCCTGAAATCGTTTTCCTGAAATTCTGCCCCGCTTACAAATCCTCTTGGAAGACTTACTTCAATACATTTTTGGACGATAGCTGTCATTCATAACTCTGCAGGTTTGTGAATTACAGTGCCCTGAGCTCATGTCTTCAACTCGCTTTCTTGTGAGCTGGACGCACAACCGCAGGATTGCTTCAGGCCAAAGTCTCTTTCCGGCAGAGCATGCTGAGCCTTTGTTTAATTCCTCTTCCTGGTCGGAAATGAGCGTTACTTTTGCCCGTGCAGGCACCTACAGCTAGTCTCTCATTGGTTCTCCCTATTCCTGTACATCTTGCGCAGAAATGGCAAACAGTGCCAAACAGGAGGTTAATGGCACTGACTCTCCAAGTGGGGAGAGTGTTAGTAAAGCGTCTGGAATGGTGAACCCGAGTACCAGGGGACGATAACTGAGATGCATTTGAAAACGTTTCCCGGTCACACAGTGCACTGTACTGTGGGTTTCCCATGCATGTTTTAGCTGAAGGAAGAATTCCTTAAACCTGGAGAGTTCGGACCCATGGAATGGTTACCATGCAGTATGACTTCAAAGGGTCTGCGTTTGCTCACCGAACCTCACCAATGCTATCAGCCCGAAGTGTCCAGCCTTATGTCTCACCCAGCTCTGGGTGTAGATGTGGTAAATCCAGGTTGCATCACAAACCCTGAATGAATTATTTAAGAATTGCTCTCTATTTCACTGTCATTTTGTTTTGTTTTTGAAATTTATTTTGATAATGGGATTTATCGGATTTTCACTGCTGCGTTTAGGCCGCTGTACACACGCTTGATTTCCTTATGGAGACATATAAATCCATGGGTTTTAAGATTCTTACTTGTCAGGTATCTTGCCAGGCGTTGAATATGGGG
The DNA here is from genome assembly GCF_059928025.1 of Delphinapterus leucas. Taxonomy (NCBI): domain Eukaryota; kingdom Metazoa; phylum Chordata; class Mammalia; order Artiodactyla; family Monodontidae; genus Delphinapterus; species Delphinapterus leucas. Next base: position 13,226,723 of record NW_028322237.1, on the reverse strand, counting down.
TGTTGAGTCCATTTCGTTGAGCAAGGAGTAGGGCTTGTCTATTATATATTTGGCTTATGGAACGGTATCTGTGCTAATTTCAATCTCTGGTTTTATGCAGCACCCCAACTCACCTTTCCCCATAAGCAAGCATAAGTTGGTTTTCTAAATTTGAGACCCTGTTCTGTTTGGTAATTCAGATTATGTGTAGCCAAGTTTACATTCCGTGTATTACTGATATCTTATGATGTTTCTTTTTCTGTGTGACTTATTTCTCGTAGAATCATCGTACCTGAATCCACTCATTATGCCGCTATGGGCCTGAAGACGTAGATTTCATTGCTGTGTGGTATTCCATTGTACGTACGTAGCACAACTTCTTTATCCATTTTTTGCTTTCTCGGATATTTAACTTGTACCGTAGACAAGGTTCTTGTAAACAGAGCCGTCCCAAACTTTGGGGTGGCTGTGTGTTTTGGATTTTAATTTCCCTAAGCTATAGGACCATAAGTTGAAGTGCCATAGGCTGTGTTGCTTTGTTTCCTATGTGTTTCAGGAAACACCATACACTTCTCCAGAGTGGCTGTTGGCAATTTACATCCCGCCCATCAGCATAACAAGGCTCCCTGTTCTCCATGACCTGTCCTGCCTTTCTGGATTTTACGCTTTTTTCAGATGGCTCTTTTGACAGGGGGGCAGAGAGACTTCATTGTAGTGCAGATTTCCATTACATGCCGGTTTGGTTGGCCAAAAAGTGCGTATGCGTTTTTTCCTGAATATATTCAGGAAAAAACGCATACGCCCTTTTTGGCCAAGTGCATCATTGTCGACATTCTGCCTCTTTTCCTATGCTGTAAGTGCAATTCCAGTCTACCCCCTGAAATCGTTTTCCTGAAATTCTGCCCCGCTTTCAAGTCCTCTTCGAAGACTTACTTCAATACATTTTTGGACGGTAGCTGTCATTCATAACTCTGCAGGTTTGTGAATTACAGTGCCCCTGAGCTCCTTTCCTCAACACGCTTTCTTGTCAGCTGGCCGCAAAACCCCAGGATTGCTTCAGGCCCTAATCTGTTTCTGGCAGGGCACGCTGAGCCTTTGGTTAATTCCTCTTCCTGTTGGGAAATGAGCATTCCATTTGCCCGTGCATACACCTACAGCTAGTCTCTCATTGGTTCTCCCTATTCCTGTTCATCTTGGGCAGAAATTGCAAACTGTGCCAAACAGGAGGTTAAAGTCCCTGACTCTCCAAGTGGGGAGAGTGTTAGTAAAGCTTCTGGAATGTTGAACCCGAGTACCAGGGTTCGAAAACTGAGATGCATTTGAAAACGTTTCCCAATCACACGGTGGACCATACTCTGGTTTTCCCATGCATGTTTTAGCTGAAGGAAGAATCCCTTAAACCTGGAGAGTTGGGACCCATGGAATGGGTACCATGCAGTATGACTTCAAAGGGTCTGCGTTTGCTCACCGAACCTCACCAATGCTATCAGCCCGAAGTGTCCAGCCTTATGTCTCACCCAGCTCTGGGTGTAGATGTGGTAAATCCAGGTTGCATCACAAGCCCTGAATGAATTATTTAAGAATTGCTCTCTATTTCACTGTCATTGTGTTTTGTTTTTGAAATTTATTTTGATAATGGGATTTATCGGATTTTCACTGCTGCATTTAGGCCACTGTACACACGCTTGATTTCCTTATGGAGACATATAAATCCATGGGTTTTAAGATTCTTAATTGTCAGGTATATTCCCAGGCTTTGAGTCCGTTTCGTTGAGCAAGGAGTAGGTCTTGTCTATTATATATTTGGCTTATGGAACGGTATCTGTGCTAATTTCAATCTCTGGTTTTATGCAGCACCCCAACTCACCTTTCCCCATAAGCAAGCATAAGTTGGTTTTCTAAATTTGAGACCCTGTTCTGTTTTGTAATTCAGTTCATGGGTAGCCAAGTTTACATTCCGTGTATTAGAGATATCTTATGATGTTTCTTTTTCTGTGTGACTTATTTCTCGTAGAATCATCATACCTGAATCCACTCATTATGCCGCTACGGGCCTGATGAAGTAGATTTCATTGCTGAGTGATATTCCATTGTACGTGCGTACCACAACTTCTTTATCCATTTTTTGCTTTCTGGGATATTTTACTTGTACCGTAGACGAGGTTCTTGTAAACAGAGCCATCCCAAACTCTGGGGTGGCTGTGTGTTTTTGATTTTAATTTCCCTAAGCTATAGGACCATAAGTGGAAGTGACATAGGCTGTGTTGCTTTGTTTCCTACATCTTTCAGGATACACCATACACTTCTCCAGAGTGGCTGTTGGCAATTTACATCCCGCCCATCAGCATAACAAGGCTCCCTGTTCTCCATGACCTGTCCTGCCTTTCTGGATTTTACGCTTTTTTCAGATGGCCCTTTTGACCGGGGGGCAGTGAGACTTCATTGTAGTGCAGATTTCCTTTACACGCTTGCTTGGTTGGCCAAAAAGTGCGTATCCGTTTTTTACCTGAATATATTCAGGAAAAAACGCATACGCCCTTTTTGGCCAAGTGCATCATTGTCGACATTCTGCCTCTTTTCCTATGCTTTAAGTGCAATTCCAGTCTACCCCCTGAAATCGTTTTCCTGAAATTCTGCCCCGCTTTCAAGTCCTCTTTGAAGACTTACTTCAATACATTTTTGGACGATAGCTGTCATTCATAACTCTGCAGGTTTGTGAATTACAGTGCCCCTGAGCTCCTTTCTTCAACTCGTTTTCTTGTGAGGTGGCCGCAAACCCGCAGGATTGCTTCAGGCCCTAATCTGTTTCCGGCAGGGCACGCTGAGCCTTTGGTTAATTCCTCTTCCTCGTCGGAAATGAGCGTTCCATTTGCCCGTGCAGACACCTAGAGCTAGTCTCTCATTTGTTCTCCCTATTCCTGTTCATCTTGCGCAGAAATTGCAAACTGTGCCAAACAGGAGGTTAATGGCACTGACTCTCCAAGTGGGGAGAGTGTTAGTAAAGCGTCTGGAATGGTGAACCCGAGTACCAGGGGACGAAAACTGAGATGCATTTGAAAACGTTTCCCAATCACACAGTGGACTGTATGGGTTTCCCATGCATGTTTTAGCTGAAGGAAGAATCCCTTAAACCTAGAGAGTTGGGACCCATGGAATGGGTACCATGCAGTATGACTTCAAAGGGTCTGCGTTTGCTCACCGAACCTCACCAATGCTATCAGCCCGAAGTGTCCAGCCTTATGTCTCACCCAGCTCTGGGTGTAGATGTGGGAAATCCAGGTTGCATCACAAGCCCTGAATGAATTATTTAAGAATTGCTCTCTATTTCACTGTCATTGTGTTTTGTTTTTGAAATTTATTTTGATAATGGGATTTATCGGATTTTCACTGCTGCGTTTAGGCCGCTGTACACACGCTTGATTTCCTTATGGAGACATATAAATCCATGGGTTTTAAGATTCTTACTTGTCAGGTATCTTGCCAGGCGTTGAATATGGGGTGTTGAGGCCATTTTGTTGAGCAAGGAGTAGGGCTTGTCTATTATATATTTGGCTTATGGAACGGTATCTGTGCTAATTTCAATCTCTGGTTTTATGCAGCACCCCAACTCACCTTTCCCCATAAGCAAGCATAAGTTGGTTTTCTAAATTTGAGACCCTGTTCTGTTTTGTAATTCAGTTTATGTGTAGCCAAGTTTACATTCCGTGTATTACTGATATATTATGATGTTTCTTTTTCTGTGTGACTTATTTCTCGTAGAATCAACATACCTGAATCCACTCATTATGCCGCTATGGGAGTGAAGACGTAGATTTCATTGCTGAGTGATATTCCATTGTACGTGCGTACCAGAACTTCTTTATCCATTTTTTCCTTTCTCGGATATTTAACTTGTTCCGTAGACAACGTTCTTGTAAACAGAGCCATCCCAAACTTTGGGGTGGCTCTGTGTTTGTGATTTTAATTTCCCTAAGCTATAGGACCATAAGTGGAAGTGACATAGGCTGTGTTGCTTTGTTTCCTACGTGTTTCAGGATACACCATACATTTCCCCAGAGTGGCTGTTGGCAATTTACATCCCGCCCATCAGCATAACAAGACTCCCTGTTCTCCAAGACCTGTCCTGCCTTTCTGGATTTTACACTTTTTTCAGATGGCCCTTTTGACTGGGGGGCAGTGAGACTTCATTGTAGTGCAGATTTCCTTTACACGCTTGCTTGGTTGGCCAAAAAGGGCGTATGCGTTTTTTCCTGAATATATTCAGGAAAAAACGCATACGCCCTTTTTGGCCAAGTGCATCATTGTTGACATTCTGCCTCTTTTCCTATGCTTTAAGTGCAATTCCAGTCTACCCCCTGAAATCGTTTTACTGAAATTCTGCCCCGCTTTCAAGTCCTCTTCGAAGACTTACTTCAATATATTTTTGGACGATAGCTGTCATTCATAACTCTGCAGGTTTGTGAATTACAGTTCCCCTGAGCTCCTTTCTTCAACTCCTTTTCTTGTGAGCTGGCCACAAAACCGCAGGATTGCTTCAGGCCCTAATATGTTTCCGGCCGGGCATGCTGAGCCTTTGGTTAATTCCTCTTCCTGGTGGGAAATGATCGTTCAATTTGCCCGTGCAGACACTAATAGCTAGTCTCTCATTGGTTCTCCCTATGCCTGTTCATCTTGCGCAGAAATTGCATACTGTGCCAAACAGGAGGTTAAAGGCACTGACTCTCCAAGTGGGGAGAGTGTTAGTAAAGCGTCTGGAATGGTGAACCCGAGTACCAGGGGACGAAAACTGAGATGCATTTGAAAACGTTTCCCAATCACATGGTGGACCATACTCTGGGTTTCCCATGCATGTTTTAGCTCAAGGAAGAATCCCTTAAACCTGGAGAGTTGGGACCCTTGGAATGGGTACCATGCAGTATGACTTCAAGAGGTCTGCGTTTGCTCACCGAACCTCACCAATGCTTTCAGCCCGAAGGGTCCAGCCTTATGTCTCACCCAGCTCTGGGTGTAGATGTGGTAATTCCAGGTTGCATCACAATCCCTGTATGAATTATTTAAGAATTGCTCTCTATTTCACTGTCATTGTGTTTTGTTTTCGAAATTTATTTTGATAATGGGATTTATCGGATTTTCACTGCTGCATTTAGGCCGCTGTACACACGCTTGACTTCCTTATGGAGACATATAAATCCATGGATTTTAAGATTCTTACTTGTGAGGTATAGTCCCAGGCGTTGCGTCCTTTTCGTTGAGCAAGGAGTAGGTCTTGTCTATTATATATTTGGCTTATGGAACGGTATCTGTGCTAATTTCAATCTCTGGTTTTATGCAGCACCCCAACTCAACTTTCCGCATAAGCAAGCATAAGTTGATTTTCTCAATTTGAGACCATTTTCTGTTTTGTAATTCAGTTCATGTGTAGCCAAGTTTACATTCCGTGTATTAGTCATATCTTATGATGTTTCTTTTTCTGTGTGACTTATTTCTCGTAGAATCATCGTAACTGAATCCACTCATTATGGCGCTTCGGGCCTGATGACGTAGATTTCATTGCTGAGTGATATTCCATTGTACGTGCGTATCACAACTTCTTTATCCATTTTTTGCTTTCTCGGATGTTTAACTTGTAGCATAGACGACGTTCTTGTGAACAGAGCCGTCCCAAATTTTGGGGTGGCTGTGTGTTTTTGATTTTAATTTCCCTAAGCTATAGGACCATAAGTGGGAGTGCCATAGGCTGTGTTGATTTGTTGCCTACGTGTTTCAGGAAACACTATACACTTCTCCAGACTGGCTGTTGGCAATTTATATCCCGAACATCAGCATAACTAGGCTCCCTGTTCTCCATGACCTGTCCTGCCTTTCAAGATTTTACACTTTTTAAAGATGGCCCTTTTGACCGGGGGGCAGTGAGACTTCATTGTAGTGCAGATTTCCTTTACACGCCTGCTTGGTTGGCTAAAAAGTGCGTATGCGTTTTTTCCTGAATATATTCAGGAAAAAACGCATACGCACTTTTTGGCCAAGTGCATCATTGTGGACATTCTGCCTCTTTTCCTATGCTTTAAGTGCAATTCCAGTCTATCCCCTGAAATCGTTTTCCTGAAATTCTGCCCCGCTTTCAACTTCTTTTCGAAGACTTACTTCAATACATTTTTGGACGATAGCTGTCATTCATAACTCTGCAGGTTTGTGAATTTCAGTGGCCCTGAGCTCCTTTCTTCAACTCACTTTCTTGTGAGCTGGCTGCAAAACCGCAGGATTGCTTAAGGCGCTAATCTGTTTCTGGCAGGGCACGCTGAGCCTTTGGTTAATTCCACTTCCTGGTGGGAAATGAGCGTTCCATTTGCCAGTGCAGACACCTACAGCTAGTCTCTCATTGGTTCTCCCTATTCCTGTTCATCTTGCGCAGAAATTGCAAACTGTGCCAAACAGGAGTTTAAAGTCCCTGACTCTCCAAGTGGGGAGAGTGTTAGTAAAGCGTCTGCAATGCTGAACCCGAGTACCAGGGTTCGAAAACTGAGATGCATTTGAAAACGTTTCCCAATCACACGGTGGACCATACTCTGGGTTTCCCATGCATGTTTTAGCTGAAGGAAGAATCTCTTAAACGTGGAGAGTTGGGACCCATGGAATGGGTACCGTGCAGTATGACTTCAAAGGGTCTGCGTTTGCTCACCGAACCTCACCAATGCTATCAGCCCGATGTGTCCAGCCTTATGTCTCACCCAGCTCTCGGTGTAGATGTTGTAAATCCAGGTTGCATCACAAGCCCTGAATGAATTATTTAAGAATTGCTCTCTATTTCACTGTCATTGTGTTTTGTTTTTGAAATTTATTTTGATAATGAGACTTATCGGATTTTCACTGCTGCGTTTAGGCCGCTGTACACACGCTTGATTTCCTTATGGAGACATATAAATCCATGGGATTTAAGATTCTTACTTGTCAGGTATCTTCCGAGGCGTTGAATATGGGGTGTTGAGTCCATTTCGTTGAGCAAGGAGTAGGTCTTGTCTATTATATATTGAGCTTATGGAAAGGTATCTGTGCTAATTTCACTCTCTGGATTTATGCAGCACCCCAACTCACCTTTCCCCATATGCAAGCATAAGTTGGTTTTCTAAATTTGAGACCCTGTTCTGTTTTGTAATTCAGTTCATGTGTAGGCAAGTTTACATTCCGTGTTTTAGTGATATCCTATGATATTTCTTTTTCTGTGTGACTTATTTCTCGTAAAATCATCGTACCTGAATCCACTCATTATGCCGCCACGGGCCTGATGACTTAGATTTCATTGCTGAGTGATATTCCATTGTACGTGCGTACCACAACTTCTTTATCCATTTTTTGCTCTCTCGGATATTTAACTTGTACTGTAGACGAGGTTCTTGTAAACAGAGCCGTCCCAAACTTTGGGGTGGCTGTGTGTTTTTGATTTTAATTTCCCTAAGCTATAGGACCATAAGTGGAAGTGCCATAGGCTGTGTTGCTTTGTTTCCTACGTGTTTCAGGAAACACCATACACTTCTCCAGAGTGGCTGTTGGCAATTTATATCCCGCCCATCAGCATGACAAGGCTCCCTGTTCTCCATGACCTGTCCTGCCTTTCTGGATTTTACACGTTTTTCAGATGGCCCTTTTGACCGCTGGGCAATGAGACTTCACTGTAGTGCAGATTTCTTTTACACGCCGGCCTGGTTGGCCAAAAAGGGCGTATGCGTTTTTTCCTGAATATATTCAGGAAAAAACGCATACGCCCTTTTTGGCCAAGTGCATCATTGTCGACATTCTGCCTCTTTTCCTATGCTTTAAGTGCAATTCCAGTCTACCCCCTGAAATCGTTTTCCTGAAATTCTGCCCCGCTTTCAAGTCCTCTTCGAAGACTTACTTCAGTACATTTTTGGACGATAGCTGTCATTCATAACTCTGCAGGTTTGTGAATTACAGTGCCCCTGAGCTCCATTCTTCAACTCGCTTTCTTGTGAGCTGGCCGCAAAACCGCAGGATTGCTTCAGGCCCTAATCTGGTTCCGGCACGGCATGTTGAGCCTTTGGCTAATTCCTCTTCCTGATGGGAAATGAGCATTAAATTTGCTCGTGCAGACACCTACAGCTAATCTCTCATTGGTTCTCCCTATTCCTGTTCATCTTGCTCAGAAATTCCAAACTGTGCCAAACAGGAGGTTAAAGGCACTGACTCTCCAATTGGGGAAAGAGTTAGTAAAGCGTCTGGAATGGTAAAACCGAGTATGAGGGGAAGAAAACTGAGATGCATTTAAAAAGGTTTCCCGGTCACACGGTGGACCATATTCTGGGTTTCCCATGCGTGTTTTACCTGAAGGAAGAATCCCTTAAACCTGGAGAGGTGGGACCCATGCAATGGGTACCATGCAGTATGACTTCAAATGGCCTGCATTTTCTCACCGAACCTCACCAATGCTATCAGCCCAAAGTGTCGAACCTTATGTCTCACTCAGCTCTAGGTGTAGATGTGGTAAATCCAGGTTGCATCACAAGCCCTGAATGAATTATTTAAGAATTGCTCTCTATTTCACTGTCATTGTGTTTGTTTTTGTAGTTTATTTTGATAATGGGATTTATCGGATTTTCTCTGCTGCCTTCATGCAGCTGTACACACACTTGATTCTCTTACGGAGACATATAAATCCATGGATTTGAAGATTCTTACTAGTCATGTGTAATCCTAGGAGTTGAATATGGTGTGTTTAGTCCATTTCGTTGAGCAAGGTGTAAGTCTTGACTATTACATATTTGGCTTATGGAAAGGTATGTGTGCTAATTTCTATCTCTGGTTTTATGCAGCACCCCACCTCACCTTTCCCCATAAGCAAGCATAAGTTGGTGTTCTAAATTTGAGACCCTGTTCTGTTTTGTAATTCAGTTCATGTGTAGCCAAGTTTACATTCCGTGTATTAGTGATATCTTATGATGTTTCATTTTCTGTGTGACTTATTTCACTTAGAATCATCGTACCTGGATCCACTCAATATGCCGCGACGGGCCTGATGACATAGATTTCATTGGTGAGTGATATTCCATTGTACGTGCGTACCACAACTTCTTTAACCATTTTTCACATTCTGGGATATTTAACTTGTACCGTAGACGACGTTCTTGTAAACAGAGCTGTCCCAAACTTTGGGGTGGCTGTGTGTTTTTGATTTTAATTTCCCTAAGCTATAGGACCATAAGTGGAAGTGACATAGGCTCCGTTGCTTTGTTTCCTACGTGTTTCAGGAAACCCCATACACTTCTCCAGAGTGGCTGTTTGCAATTTACATCCCCCCCATCAGCATAACAAGTCTCCCTGTTCTCCATGACCTGTCCTGCCTTTCTGAATTTTACACTTTTTCAGATGCCCCTTTTGACCGGGGGGCAGTGAGACTTCATTGTAGTGCAGATTTCATTTACCTGCTTGCTTGCTTGGCCAAAAATGGCGTATGCGTTTTTTCCTGAATATATTCAGGAAAAAACGCATACGCACTTTTTGGCCAGTGCATCATTGTCGACATTCTGCCTCTATTCCTATGCTTTAAGTGCAATTCCAGTCTACCCCCTGAAATCGTTTTCCTGAAATTCTGCCCCGCTTTCAAGTCCTATTCGAAGACTTACTTCAATACATTTTTGGACGATAGCTGTCATTCATAACTCTGCAGGTTTGTGAATTACAGTGCCCCTGAGCTCGTTTCCTCAACTCGCTTTCTTGTGAGCTGGCCGCAAAACCGCAGGATTGCTTCAGGCCCTAATATGTTTCTGGCCGGGCACGCTGAGCCTTTGGTTAATTCCTCTTCCTGGTGGGAAATGTGCGTTAAATTTGCACGTGCAGACACCTTCACATGAGTCGTCATGGTGCCCCTTTGCCCCGGTTATCTCTACGGAGGTTGGAGTTGGAGAGCCTCCTCACTCAAGATCAGTGTGCCCACGGAGCCAACCCTGCAACTTCAGGGCATGGTTGGGGGTTAGGATCACCACGAGGGTTCCTTTTCCCTTAGGAGGGAGGTGGCCTTTTGGGCTGCTGATTTCCAGGTTATCAGATACTGCCAGTATCTTGGCCAGATGTGGCGGTGGGCCAAGCCCCTTGGTGACCGTAGTTTATCCTACCTGGATCGCATTCTTGCATTGTTCCATTTCAAGTGGCCCCAGGTTTTGCACTAATACTCCAATGGCGATTCACCGTTCACCAGGAATGTAAAGGTCAAAGGGTTTAGCTAAATTAGGGAGTTCCAGGGCAAGGGTCTGAATTGACTGCTCTTTCCATTCTTGAAAGGCCACTTCTGCATTCTATTCAAAAGGATCATCACCTTTTCCTTTCAGTGTTTCATATAGAGGCCAAGCTAGTAGACTGTAGTTAGGGATCCAGAAGCAGCAAACCCTGGCCTCCCCAGGAACCCCTAAGCTGTCTTCTAGTTTTAGAAATGGGTAAGGCTGTAAATTGTTTCTTCCCTTTCCTGGGATGGGCTTCTCCGACCTTCTGTGAGAATGAAGCCCAGGCAGGTCACCGTAGTCTGTGATATTTGAGCTTTTTCTTGGACAACTTGTATCCTTTATTGGCTTCGTAGTTCAGAGGTCTCCTTAGTAGGGCTGGCAATCAGAATGTCGTCTGCATATTGAAGGAGTGTTTCCTTTTCCAGAGGTAGAACTTTTAGTTCTTTAGCTGAGCTTTCCCCAAAGATGGTGTGGGAATTTTTGAACCCTTGGGGCAACACGGCCCGGAAGTATTGTTTTAGTTGTATGTTGAGTCCTGCCACTCACAAGCCAAAATTTCTTGTGACTCTGGGACTAATAGAATACAAAAGAAGGCATCATTGAAGACTAATACAGAATACCATGTCCTGGTGGTTGGTAGAATGACCAGCAGGGTGTAGGATTTAGGAACTTCTGGAGGTATATCCTCGGTGGCTTCACTGACTGTCCTGACATCCTTTATCAGGACTCCAGCAGCCCATGGGGCTCTCGAGGTCAGGCCAATCCCAGGATATGGAGCTCACCTGGGCAGGTACCCCACCCCAGCCCACGGGGCTCTCGTGTTCAGGACCCTCCCAGGATATGGGGTTTCCTGGGCAGGTCCCCCTGCAGCCCATGGGGCTCTCGTGGTCAGGCCCCTCCCAGGATACAGAGCTACCCTTGCAGGTACCATGGCAGGGCTGGGAACACAGGAACCATGCATATCGCCCTCATTGCAGAGCACTCCCAGCTCACCTGTCACTCATATCTGACACAGAGCACCTGAGAGCCGGACTTGAACTAACAAACAGCAGCTCCGACAGGTCTGTGACCCTGGGCATCACTCTGTGTGGCCTCCCTCCACCTGGTCTTCCAGAGACTTCCACTGCACCCGGGGCACCAGGCCTCTGTCTCCACCCACCAGCCACCCCTCCTCTCCCTGACTCCTGGGTTCCTCTCATTAGGAGAGGGTTTTCTTGAAGTTGTCTCCCACTCATGGGCCAGATAATATAATTAGAAAACAAGCCAGAGCTGCAGCCCCTTGTCTATCCTGACTCTCAGGAGCCCACACCTGTTCCTTAGACCTGGCCGATTCAGCAAGTTCCAGTTTCTGCAACTTTGAGCCCCTGAGGGGTGATTATTGGCTGGCCTGGGAAGCCTGACCGTGCCGGCCAGCCCTCCCCAGGTGTGCCTGGGTTCAGATCAATATAAACACCGCTCCAGGCAGCAAGAGCCCCTGCAGCTGTGCCTGACGCCATTTTCTCTGCCCTGTCAGCAGTCTTGGGGCTGGACTGGTGGGAGGGAGTGAGAGGCCACGGCTTTGTGGGTGGCCCAGTGTGAGTGGGGCTCTGCTGGACTTTCTGCAGCAGTTGCCAAGATGCCACCTGCTAAAGAAGAGGATGTGTCACCCATACCTGCCGCTGGAATTTCTCCCTGGGCAGAGGTGAGTGAGGAAGAAAGCAGTGGGGGCCGGGACAGCAGGGGTATCTCAGGCAGGGAAATGGAAAGTTTCCAGAAGAGCACCCAGGGCCAGGACCATCCTGGTTGTCCTGCAGGCACCAAATCGGCTGGCATGCTGTCACTCATGTGGCTCCATGGCCCTTCCTCTAGGCTTTCAAGTCCTTGTACATATTCAGGTGTTTTGCCTGGGAAGGGTGGGAACATTTCAGCAGCAGCTGGCCTGGGGCTCAGCCCACGTTTACTCACAGATGACTCGGCACGGTCCCCCAGCTTTGCAATGAGGACGCTTGTTGCGTGGGGCCTGCTGGCTGAATGGGAGATGATTCCCCACCACCGACCAACTTCAGAATTGTTTACAACTGGAGCAAGTGCCCTGATACGGTTTTCCTCTGTGTAGCTGGTGGGATCTGTTTTTTTTTCTTTTTTTCTTTTTTGGTTCAAGGTAGATTTGATTCCTCTTTTTTCTATTTACAGATATAAGCATGGAAATAATTTATTCATATAAATACATGTATGTGAAGGGAAGAATATTTTTTCTGTTTTACTTTTTGTAATTTGAATTTTATTTTATTTTTTTATACAGCAGGTTCTTTTTGGTTATCTATTTTATACATATAAATGTATACATGCCAATCCCAATCTCTCAACTCCTCCCACCACCACCCCCCAACAGCTTTCCCCCCTTGGTGTCCATACTTTTGTTGTCTACATCTGTTGCTCTATTTCTGCCTTGCAAAACGGTTCATCTGTACAATTTGTCTAGGTTCCACATATAGCCATTAATAGACAAGATTTCTTTTTCTCTTTCTGACTTACTTCACTCTGTATGACAGTCTCTAGATCCATCAACGTCTCTACAAATGACCCAATTTCATTCCTTTTTATGGCTTAGTAATATTCCATTTTATATATGTACCACGTCTTTATGCATTCGTCTGTCTGTGGGCATTTAGGTTGCTTCCATTACCTGGATATTGTAAATAGTGATGCAATGAACATTGCGGTGAATGTCTCTTTTTGATTTATGGTTTTCTCTGGGTATATGCCCAGTAGTGGGACTGCTGTATCATATGGTAATTCTATTCTTAGTTTTATAAGAAACTCCATAACGTTCTCCACAGTGACTGTATCAATTTCATTCCCAACAATAGCGGAAGAGGGTTCCTTATCTCCACACCCTTTCCAGCATTTGTTGTTTGTAGATTTTCTGATGATGCCCATTCTAACAGGTGTGAGGTGATACACCATGGATGAGTCTATTTCGTTGAGCAAAGAGTAGGTCTTGTCTATTACATATTTGGCTTATGGAACGGTATGTGTGCTAATTTCAATCTCTGGTTTTATACAGCACCGCAACTCAACTTTCCTCTTAAGCAAGCATAAGTTTTTATCTAAATGTGAGACTCTGTTCCGTTTTGGAATTCAGTTTATGTGTAGCCAAGTTTACACTCTCTCTATTAGTGATATCTTATGATAATTATCTTTCTCTGTGTGACCTATTTCTCTTAGAATCATCATACTTAAATCCACTCAATTTGCTGCTACAGGCCTGATGACATTGATTTCATTGCTGAGTGATATTCCATTGTACGTAAGTAGCACAACTCCTTTATCCATATTTTTCTTTCTGGGATATTTAATTTGTACTGGACTCAAGGTTCTTGTAAACACAGCAGCCCTAAATTTTGTGTTGGCTGTGTCTTGTTGATTTTAATTTTCCTAAGCTATAGGGCCAAAAGTGGAAGTGCCCTAGGGTCTGTAGCTTTGTTTTTCAGATGTTTCAGGATACACCATAAACATCTCCAGAGTGTCTGTTGGCAATTTACATCCCGCCCATCAGCATAACAAGGCTCCCTGTTCTCCATGGCCTGTCCTGTGTTTCTGGTTTTTACACTTTTTTCAGATGGCCCTTTTGACGAATGGGAAATGAGACTTCATTGTAGTGTGGATTTCCATTTCTCGAGTGCTTGGTTGGCCAAAAAGGGCATATGTGTTTTTTCCTGAATATATTCAGGAAAAAATGTTTACGCACTTTTGTCCAAGTGCATCACTGTCAAAGATCTGCCGCTTTTCACATGCTTTAAATGCAATTACAATCTACCTCCTGAAATATGATTCCTGCAATTCTGCCTCGTTTTGAAGTCCTCTTTGCAGACTTACTTCAGTATATTTTTGCCAATAGCTGTCATTTATAACTCTGCAGGTTTGTGAATTACAGTTCCCGTGATTTCCTTTCTTAACTCGTTTCCTTGAAAGCTGGCCACAGAACCGCAGGTTTGCTTTAGGCCATAATCAGGGTCTGGCACGGCACTCTGAGCCTTTGGTTAATTCCTCTTCCTGGTGGGAAATTAGAGTTAAATGTGCCCCTCCGGACACCTGCCTCACTCCCAGCCCCTTGGTGATGTGTGTCCTGTGGTTTGAGGCCACATGTGCTGGGTTCCTCACCTTTGGCTGATGTGGCCCCACTGGTGTGAGGACACTCCTGCCTGGTTCCCATCCCCTTGGTGATGTGGGCCATCCGGTGAGAGTCTGATCCTGGTTGGGTTCCTCACACTTCTGTGAGGTGGGCCCTCTTCTCTGACGTCACTCCTGCCTGGCTGGCACACCCCGCCTTGGCGAAATCGGCCCTCTGGTGGGATTTGATGCCTGATGTGTGTCTCCTGCCCTCGGTAATGAGGGCCCTCTGGCGTCAGGCCCTAATTCCTGGGCTCCCAATATTTTCTGATATGTGCCCTGTGGTTCGAGTACACTCGTGCCAGGTTCCCAACCCCATGGGAATGTGGGCCTTTTGCTCTGAGGTCGCAACCGTGGGTTGCTCAGTTTCATGATGAGGGCCCTCTGCTGTGAGTTCTCTCCGGCCTGGATCCCATAGTCTCGCTGCTCCTGGCCACCTGCTGGGAGGTTCCAACTGCGGGATTTCTCACCTATTTCTTCTATGGACCCTCTGTTTTGAGACTCCTCCTGCCTGCCTCACTCCCAGTCCCTTGGTGATGTGTGTCCTCTGGTGTGAGGCCACGTGTGCTGGGTCCCTCTCCTTTCGATGATGTGGCCCCACTGGTGTGAGGACACTCCTGCCTGCTTCCTATCCCCTTGATGATGTGGGCCCTCTGGTGAGAGTCTGATCCTGGCTGGGTTCCTCACCCTTCTGTGAGGTGGGCCCTC
The DNA here is from genome assembly GCF_059928025.1 of Delphinapterus leucas. NCBI lineage: Eukaryota > Metazoa > Chordata > Mammalia > Artiodactyla > Monodontidae > Delphinapterus > Delphinapterus leucas. The sequence goes on along the minus strand of NW_028322237.1, from coordinate 13,211,655 downwards.
TGCTGTGAGGTCACTCCTGCCTGGCTGGCACACCCCACCTGGGCAACATCGGCCCTCTTGTGACACTTGGCGCCTGCTGGGAGCCTCCTCCCCTCGGTGATGGGGGCCGTCTAGCGTCAGGCCCTAACTGCTGGGTACCCACATTTTCTGATACGTGCTAAGTGGTGCGAGGACACTCCTGCGAGGTTCCCATCCCCATGGGCATGTGGGCCTTCTGCTCTAAGGTCCCAACACCTGTGTTGTTCACCGTTTCATGATGTTGTCTCTCTGGTGTTAGTTCACTCAGGCCTAGATCCCATAGACTCTGTGCTCTGAGCCGACTGCTGGGAGGTTCCTACTGCTGGATTCCTTACCTTTTTTATTCTTTGGGTGCTGTGTTTTTATGCTCCTACTTCCTGACTCACTCCCAGCCCCTTTGTGATGTAGGTCCTCTGGTTTAAGGCCACATGTACTGGTTTCCTCACCTTTATTGATGTGGCCCCACTGGTGTGAGGACACTCCTGCCTGGTTCCCATTCCCTTGGTGATGGGGGCCCTCTGGTGAGAGTCTGATCCTGTCTGGATTCCTCACATTTCTGGGAGGTGGGCCCTCTGCTGTGAGGTCACTCCTGCCTGGCTGGCCCATGTCACCTTGGCGTAGTGGGCCCTAAGTTGGGAGTTGGTGCCTGCTGGGAAACACCTCCCCTCGGTAATGAGGGCCCTCTGGCGTCAGGCCCTAACTCCTGGGCTCCCAAAATTTTCTGTTGTGCGCCCTGTGGTCCTAGTACACTCCTGCCAGGTTCCCAACCCCATGGGAATGTGGGCCTTCTGCTCTGAGGTCCCAACCGTGGGTTGCTCAGTTTCTTGATGAGGGCCCTCTGGTGTGAGTTCACTCCAGCATGGATCCCATAGCCTCGCTGCTCCTGGCCACCTGCGGGGAACTTCCAACTGCGGGATTCCTCACCTTTTTCCTTCTATGGGCCCTCTGTTTTGAGACTCCTCCTGCCTGCCTCACTCCCAGCCCCTTGGTGATGTGTGTCCTCTGGTTTGAGGCCACGTGTGCTGGGTCCCTCACCTTTCGATGATGTGGCCCCACTGGTGTGAGGACACTCCTGCCTGGTTCCTATCCCCTTGGTGATGTGGGCCCTCTGGTGAGAGTCTGATCCTGGCTTGGTTCCTCACACTTCTGTGAGGTGGGCCCTCTGCTGTGAGGTCACTCCTGCCTGGCTGGCACACCCCGCCTTAGCAATGTCGGCCCTCTTGTGGCAGTTGGAGCCTACTGGGAGCCTCCTCCCCTCGGTGATGAGGGCCCTCTGGCGTCAGGCCCTAACTGCTGGGTACCCACATTTTCTGATACGTGCTAAGTTGTGCGAGGACACTCGTGCCATGTTCCCAACCCCATGGTGATGTGAGCCTTCTGCTCTGAGGTCCAAACGGCTGGGTTGCTCACAGTTTCATGATGTGGGCCCTCTGCTGTGAGTTCACTGTGGCCTGGATCGCATAGACTCGGTGCTCTGGGCCGCCTGCTGAGAGGTTCCCACTGCAGGATTCCTCAGCTTTTTTATTCTATTCACCCTGTGTTGTGAGGCTACTCATGCCTGCCTCACTCCGAACCCCTTGGAGATCTGGGTCCTCTGGTTTAGGCCACATGTGCTGGGTTCCTCACCTTTCTATGATGTGGTCACCCTGGTGTGAAGACAGTCCTGCCTGGTTCTGATGCCCTTGGTGATGTGGGCCCTCTGGTGAGAGTCTTATCCTGGCTGGGTTCCTCACCATTCTGTGAGGTAGGCCCTCAGCTGTGAGGTCACTCCTGCCTGGCTGTTGCACGTCACCTTGGCGACATGGTCCCTCCGTAGGGAGTTGGTGCCTGCTTGGGGTCTCCTCCCCTTGGTAATGAGGGCCCTCTGGCATCAGGCCCTAATTTCTGGGTTCCCAAAATTCTCTGATGTGCGCCCTGTGGTGCGAGTACACTTCTGCCAAGTTCCCAACCACATGGGAATGTGGGCCTTCTGCTCTAAGTTCCCAACGGCTTGGTTGCTCACAGTTTCATGATGAGGGCCCTCTGTTTTGAGTTCAGTCAGGCCTGGATCAAATAGCCTCGCTGCTCCTGGCCGCCTGCTGGGAGGTTCCAACTGTGGGATTCCTCACCATTTTTACGCAATGGGCCCTCTGTTTTGAGGCTCCTCCTGCCTGCCTCACTCCCAGCCCCTTGGTGATGTGTGTCCTGTAGTTTGAGGCCACGTGTGCTGGGTCCGTCACATTTCGGTGATGTGGCCCCACTGGTGTGAGGACACTCCTGCCTGGTTTCCATTCCCTTGGTGATGGGGGCCCTCTGGTGAGAGTCTGATCCTCTTTGGGTTCCTCACACTTTTGTGTGGTTGGCCCTCTGCCCTGAGGTCACTCCTGCCTGGCTGGCACACACCGCATTGGCGACGTCGGCCCTCTGGTAGCAGTTGGAGCTTGCTGGGAGCCTCCTCTCCTCAGTGATGAGGGCCCTCTGGCGTCCGGCCCTAACTGCTGGGCTCCCCACATTTTCTGTTGTGTGCCCACTGGTGCGATGACACTCCTGCTTGGTTCCCTTCCCCATGGGGATGTGGGCCTTGTGCTCTGAGGTCACAACGGCTGGGTTGCTTACAGTATCACGATGAGGGCCCTCTGTTGTGAGTTCATCACTGCCTGGATCCCATAGCCTCGGTGCTCTGGGCCGCCTGCTGGGATGTTCCAACTGCTGGATTCCTCACCTTTTTATACAATGGGCCATGTGTTTTGAGGTTAATCCTGCCTGCCTCGCTCTGAGACCCATGGTGATGTGGGTCTTCTGGTTTGAGGCCACATGTGCTGGGTACCTCAACTTTCGATGATGTGGCCCCACGGGTGTGAGGACACTCGTGCCTGATTCCCAGCCCCTTGCTTATGTGGGCACTCTGGTGAGAGTCTGATCATGACTGGGTTCCTTACCCTTCTGTGAGGCGGGCGCTCTGATGTGAGGTCACTCCTGCCTGGATGTCTCACGTCGCCTTGGCGACGTAGGCCATCTGTTGGCCACTGAAGCATGCTGGGAGCCTCCTACCCTCTTTAATGAGGGCCCTGGAAGAAACGCATATGCCCTTTTTGACCAAGTGCATCATTGTCGATGTTCTGCCTCTTCTCCTATACTTTCAGAGGACTTCCCGTCTACCTCCTGAAATCGTATTCCTGGAATTCTGCCCCGCGTTCAAGTCCTCTTTGCAGCCTTACTTCAATATATTTTTGGACGATAGCTGTCATTTATAACTCTGCAGGTTTGTGAATTACAGTGCCCCTGAGCTCCATTCTTCAACTCGCTTTCTTGTGAGCTGGCCGCAAAACCGCAGGATTGCTTCAGGCCCTAATCTGGTTCTGGCACGGCATGTTGAGCCTTTGGCTAATTCGCCTTCCTGATGGGAAATGAGCGTTAAATTTGCTCATGCAGACACCTACAGCTAATCTCTCATTGGTTCTCCCTATTCCTGTTCATCTTGCGCAGAAATTCCAAACTGTGCCAAACAGGAGGTTAAAGGCACTGACTCTCCAAGTGGGGAAAGAGTTAGTAAAGCGTCTGGAATGGTAAAACCGAGTATATGGGGACGAAAACTGAGATGCATTTAAAAAGTTTTCCCGGTCACACGGTGGACCATATTCTGGGTTGCCCATGCATGTTTTACCTGAAGGAAGAATCCCTTAAACCTGGAGAGGTGGGACCCATGGAATGGGTACCATGCAGTATGACTTCAAAGGGTTGCCTTTGCTCACCGAACGTCACCAATGCTATCAGCCTGAAGTGTCCAGCCTTATGTCTCACTCAGCTCGGGGTGTAGATGTGGTAAATCCGCGTTGCATCACAAGCCCTGAATGAATTGTTTAAGAATTGCTCTCTATTTCACTGTCATTTTTTTTGTTTTTGTAATTTATTTTGATAATGGGATTTATCGGATTTTCACTGCTGCGTTTATGCCGCTGTACACATGCTTGATTCTCTTATGGAGACATATAAATCCATGGGTTTTCAGATTCTTACTAGTCAGGTATATTCCTAGGCATTGAATATGGGGTGTTGAGTCCATTTCGTGGAGCAAGGAGTAGGTCCTGACTATTACATATTTGCTTATGGAAAGGTATCTGTGCTAATTTCAATCTCTGGTTTTATGCAGCACCACAACTTACCTCTCCCCTTAAGCAAGCATAAGTTGGTTTTCTAAATTTGAGACCCTTTTCTGTTTTGTAATTGAGTTCATGTGCAGCCATGTTTGCATTCCGTGTATTTGAGATATCTTATGGTGTTTCTTTTTCTGTGTGACTTAGTTAACTTAGAATGATCGTACCTGAATCCACTCATTATGCCGCGACGGGCCTCATGACATAGATTTCATTGCTGAGTGATATTCCATTGTACGTACGTACAACAACTTCTTTATCCATTTTTGCTTTCTGGGATATTGCACTTGTACCGTAAACGAGGTTCTTGTAAGCAGAGCCATCCAAAATTTATGGGTGGCTGTGTCTTTTTGATTTTAATTTCCCTAAGCTATAGAACCATAAGTTGAAGTGCCGTAGGCTCCGTTGCTTAGTTTTTTAGGTGTTTGAGGAAACACCATACACTTCTCCAGAGTGGCTGTTGGCAATTTACATCCCGCCCATCAGCATAACAAGGCTCCCTGTTCTCCATGGCCTGTCCTGCCTTTCTGGATTTTTCACTTTTTTCAGATGTCCCTTTTGACAGGGGGGCAGTGAGACTTCATTGTAATGCAGATTTCTTTACAGGCTTGCTTGTTTGGCCAATAAGGGCTTATGTGTTTTTTCTTGAATATATTCAGGAAAAAACGCATACGCCCTTTTTGACCAAGTGCATCATTGTCGACTTTCTGTCTCTTTCCCTATGCTTTAAATGCAATTCCAGTCTGCCCCTGAAATCGTTTTCCTGCAATTCTGCCCGCTTTCCAGTCCTCTTCGCAGCCTTCCTTGAATATATTTTTGGACGATAGCTGTCATTTATAACTCTGCAGGTTTCTGAATTACAGTGCCCCTGAGCTCCATTCTTCAACTCGCTTTCTTGTGAGCTGGCCGCAAACCCGCAGGAATGCTTCAGGCCCTAATCTGGTTCCGGCACGGCATGCTGAGCCTTTGGTTAATTCCTCTTCCTGGTGGGAAATGAGCGTTAAATTTGCCCGTGCAGACACCTACAGCTGGTGTCTCATTGGTTCTCCCTATTCCTGTTCATCTTGCGCAGAAATTGCAAACTGTGCCAAACAGGAGGTTAAAGGCACTGACTCTCCAAGTGGGGAGAGTGTTAGTAAAGGGTCTGGAATGGTGAACCCGAGTAAAAGGGGACGAAAACTGAGATGCATTTGAAAACGTTTCCCGGTCACACAGTGCACTCTACTGTGGGTTTCCCATGCCTGTTTTAGCTGAAGGAAGAATCCCTTAAACCTGGAGAGTTGGGACCCATGGAATGAGTACCATGCAGTATGACTTCAAAGGGTCTGCATTTGCTCATCGAACCTCACCAATGCTATCAGCCCGAAGTGTCCAGCCTTATGTCTCACTCAGCTCTGGGTGTAGATGTGGTAAATCCAAGTTGCATCACATGCCCTGAATGAATTATTTAAGAATTGCTCTCTATTTCACTGTCATTGTGTTTGTTTTTGTAATTCATTTTGATAATGGATTTTATCGGATTTTCTCTGCTGCATTCATGCCAATGTACACACACTTGAGTCTCTTACGGAGACATATAAATCCATGGGTTTGAAGATACTTACTAGTCATGTGTAATCCTAGGCGTTGAATATGGGGTGTTTAGTCCATTTCATTGAGCAAGGGCTAGGTCTTGACTATTACATATTTGGCTTATGGAAAGGTATCTGTGCTAATTTCTATCTCTGGTTTTATGCAGCACCCCAACTCACCTTTCCCCTTAAGCAAGCATAACTTGGTTTTCTAAATTTGAGACCCTGTTCTGTTTTGTAATTCAGTTCATGTGTAGCCAAGTTTACATTCCGTGTATTAGTGATATCTTATGATGTTTCATTTTCTGTGTGACTTATTTCACTTAGAATCATCGTACCTGAATCCACTCATTATGCCACGATGGCCTGATGACATAGATTTCATTGCTGAGTGAGATTCCATTTTACGTACGTACCACAAATTCTTTATCCATTTTTCACATTCTGGGATATTTGAGTTGTACAGTAGACAAGGTTCTTGTAAACAGAGCCGTCCAGAACTTTGGGATGGCTGTGTATTTTTGATTTTAATTTCCCTAATCTATAGGACCATAAGTGGAAGTGTTATAGGCTCCATTGCTTTGTTTTTTAGGTGTTTCAGGAAACACAATACACTTCTCCAGAGTGGCTGTTGGCAATTTACATCTCGCCCATCAGCATAACAAGGCTCCATGTTCTCCATGGCCTGTGCTGTCTTTCTGGATTTTACACTTTTTTCAGATTGCGCTTTTGACCGGGGGGCATTGAGACTTCATTGTAGTGCAGATTTCTTTCACATGCTTGCTTGGTGGGCCAAAAAGGGCGTATGCGTTTTTTCCTGAATCATTGTCGACGTTCTGCCTCTTTTCCTATGCTTTAAATGCAATTCCAGTCTACCCCCTGAAATCGTTTTCCTTCCATTCTGCCCCGCTTTCAAGTCCTCTACGCAGCCTTACTTCAATATATTTTTGGACAATAGCTGTCATTTAAACTCTGCAAGTTTGTGAATGACAGTGCGCCTGAGCTCCTTTCTTCTACTTGCTGTCTTGTGAGCTGGCCGCAAACCCGCAGGATTGCTTCATGCCCTAATCTGGTTCCGGCACAGCACGCTGATCCTTTGGTAAATTCCTCTTCCTGGTGGGAAATGAGCGTTATATTTGAACGTGCAGACACCTAGAGCTAGTCTCTCATTGGTTCTCCCTATTCTTGTTCATCTTGCGCAGAAATTGCAAACTGTGCCAAACAGGAGGTTAAAGGCACTGACTCTCCAAGTGGGGAGAGTGTTAGTAAAGGTCTGGAATGGTGAACACGAGTAAAAGGGGACGAAAACTGAGATGCATTTGAAAACGTTTCCTGGACACATGGTGCACCATACTGTGGGTTTCCCATGCATGTTTTAGTTGAAGGAAGAATCCCTTAAAACTGTAGAGTTGGGACCCATGGAATGGGTACCATGCAGTATGACTTCAAAGGGTCTGCATTTGCTCATCGAACCTCACCAATGCTATCAGCCCGAACTGTCCAACCTTATGTCTCACTCAGCTCTGGGTGTAGATGTGGTTAATCCAGGTTGCATCACATGCCCTGAATGAATTATTTAAGAATTGCTCTCTATTTCACTGTCATTGTGTTTTGTTTTTGTAATTCATTTTGATAATGGGATTTATTGGATTTTCTCTGCTGCGTTCATGCAGCTGTACACATGCTTGATTGTCTTACGGAGACATATAAATCCATGGGTTTGAAGATTCTTACTAGTCAGGTGTATTCCTAGGCTTTGAATATGAGGTGTTTAGTCCATTTCGTTGAGCAAGGGGTAGGTCTTGACTATTACATATTTGGCTTATGGAAAGGTATCTGTGCTAATTTCTATCTCTGCTTTTATGCAGCACCCCAACTCACTTTTCCCCTTAAGCAAGCATAAGTTGGTTTTCTAAATTTGAGACCCTGTTCTGCTTTGTAATTCAGTTCATTTGTAGCCAAGTTTACATTCTGTGTATTAGTGATAACTTATGATGTTTCATTTTCTGTGTGACTTATTTCACTTAGAATCATCGTACCTGAATCCACTCATTATGCCACGACGGGCCTGATGAAATAGATTTCATTGGTGAGTGGTATTCTTTGTACGTATGTTGCACACTTCTTTATCCATTTTTCGCTTTCTGGGATATTTAACTTGTACCGTAGACGAGGTTCTTGTAAACAGAGCCGTCCGACACTTTGGGGTGGCTGTCTGTTTTTGATTTTAATTTCCGTGATCTATAAGACCATAAGTGGAAGTGCCGTAGTCTCCGTTGCTTTGTTTCTTAGGTGTTTCAGGAAACACCATACACTTCTCCAGAGTGGCTGTTGGCATTTACATCCCGCCCATCAGCATAACAAGGCTCCCTCTTCTCCATGGCCTGTGCTGTCTTTCTGGATTTTACACTTTTTTCAGATGGCCCTTTTGACCAGGGGGCAGTGAGACTTCATTGTAGTGCAGATTTCTTTAACATGCTTGCTTGGTTGGCCAAAAAGTGCGTATGCGTTCTTTCCTGAATATATTCAGGAAAAAACGCATACGCCCTTTTTGGCCAAGTGCATCATTGTCGACGTTCTGCCTCTTTTCCTATGCTTTAAATGCAATTCCAGTCTAGCCCCTGAAATCGTTTTCCTGCAACTCTGCCCCGCTTTCAAGTCCTCTTCGCAGCCTTCCTTCAACATATTTTTCGACGATAGCTGTCATTTATAACTCTGAAGCTTTGTGTATTACAGTGTCCCTGAGCTCCTTTCTTCAACTCACTTTCTTGTGAGCTGGCCGCAAACCTGCAAGAATGCTTCAGGCCCTGATCTGGTTCCGGCACGGCATGCTAAGACTTTGGTTAATTCCTCTTCCTGGTGGGAAATGAGCGTTAAATTTGCCCGTGCAGACACCTTCACACGAGTCGTCATGGTGCCCCTTTGCCCCGGTTATCTCTATGGAGGTTGGAGTTGGAGGGCCTCCTCACTCAAGGTCAGTGTGCCCACGGAGCCAACCCTGCCACTTCAGGGCATGGTTGGGTGTTAGGATCACCACATGGGGTCCTTTTCCCTTAGGAGGGAGGTGGCCTTTTGGGCTGCTGATTTCCAGGTTATCAGATACTGCCAGTATCTTGGCCAGATGTGGCGGTGGGCCAAGCCCCTTGGTGACCGTAGTTTATCCTACCTGGATCGCATTCTTGCATTGTTCCATTTCAAGTGGTCCCAGGTTTTGCACTAATACTCCAATGGCGATTCACCGTTCACCAGGAATGTAAAGGTCAAAGGGTTTAGCTAAATTAGGGAGTTCCAGGGCAAGGGTCTGAATTGACTGCTCTTTCCATTCTTGAAAGGTCACTTCTGCATTCTATTCAAAAGGATCATCATCTTTTCCTTTCAGTGTTTCATATAGAGGCCCAGCTAGTAGACTGTAGTTAGGGATCCAGAAGCAGCAAACCCTGGCCTCCCCAGGAACCCCTAAGCTGTCTTCTAGTTTCAGAAATGGGTAAGGCTGTAAATTGTTTCTTCCCTTTCCTGGGATGGGCTTCTCCGACCTTCTGTGAGAATGAAGCCCAGGCAGGTCACCGTAGTCTGTGATATTTGAGCTTTGTCTTGGACAACTTGTATCCTTTATTGGCTTGGTAGTTCAGAGGTCTCCTTAGTAGGGCTGGCGATCAGAATGTCGTCTGCATATTGAAGGAGTGTTTCCTTTTCCAGAGGTAGAACTTTTAGGTCTTTAGCTGAGCTTTCCCCAAAGATGGTGTGGGAATTTTTGAACCCTTGGGGCAACACGGCCCGGAAGTATTGTTTTAGTTGTATGTTGAGTCCTGCCACTCACAAGCCAAAATTTCTTGTGACTCTGGGACTAATAGAATACAAAAGAAGGCATCATTGAAGACTAATACAGAATACCATGTCCTGGTGGTTGGTAGAATGACCAGCAGGGTGTAGGATTTAGGAACTACTGGAGGTATATCCTCGGTGGCTTCACTGACTGTCCTGACATCCTTTACCAGGACTCCAGCAGCCCATGGGGCTCTCGAGGTCAGGCCAATCCCAGGATATGGAGCTCACCTGGGCAGGTACCCCAACCCCACCCCAACCCACGGGGCTCTCGTGTTCAGACCCCTCCCAGGATATGGGGTTCCCTGGGCAGGTTCCCCTGCAGCCCATGGGGCTCTCGTGGTCAGGCCCCTCCCAGGATACAGAGCTACCCTTGCAGGTACCATGGCAGGGCTGGGAACACAGGAACCGTGCATATCGCCCTCATTGCAGAGCACTCCCAGCTCACCTGTCACTCAGATCTGACACAGAGCACCTCAGAGCAGGACTTGAACTAACAAACAGCAGCTCCGACAGGTCTGTGACCCTGGGCATCACTCTGTGTGGCCTCCCTCCACCTGGTCTTCCAGAGACTTCCACTGCACCCGGGGCACCAGGCCTCTGTCTCCACCCACCAGCCACCCCTCCTCTCCCTGACTCCTGGGTTCCTCTCATTAGGAGAGGGTTTTCTTGAAGTTGTCTCCCACTCATGGGCCAGATAATATAATTAGAAAACAAGCCAGAGCTACAGCCCCTTGTCTATCCTGACTCTCAGGAGCCCACACCTGTTCCTTGGACCTGGCCGATTCAGCAAGTTCCAGTTTCTGCAACTGTGAGCCCCTGAGGGGTGATTATTGGCTGGCCTGGGAAGCCCGACCGTGCCGGCCAGCCCTCCCCAGGTGTGCCTGGGTTCAGATCAATATAAACACCGCTCCAGGCAGCAAGAGCCCCTGCAGCTGTGCCTGACGCCATTTTCTCTGCCCTGTCAGCAGTCTTGGGGCTGGACTGGTGGGAGGGAGTGAGAGGCCACGGCTTTGTGGGTGGCCCAGTGTGAGTGGGGCTCTGCTGGACTTTCTGCAGCAGTTGCCAAGATGCCACCTGCTAAAGAAGAGGATGTGTCACCCATACCTGCCGCTGGAATTTCTCCCTGGGCAGAGGTGAGTGAGGAAGAAAGCAGTGGGGGCCGGGACAGCAGGGGTATCTCAGGCAGGGAAATGGAAAGCTTCCAGAAGAGCACCCAGGGCCAGGACCATCCTGGCTGGCCTGCAGGCACCAAGTCGGCTGGCATGGTGTCACTCATGTGGCTCCATGGCCCTTCCTCTAGGCTTTCAAGTCCTTGTACATATTCAGGTGTTTTACCTGGGAAGGTTGGGAACATTTCAGCAGCAGCTGGCCTGGGGCTCAGCCCACGTTTACTCACAGATGACTCGGCACGGTCCCCCAGCTTTGCAATGAGGACGCTTGTTGCGTGGGGCCTGCTGGCTGAATGGGAGATGATTCCCCACCACTGACCAACTTCAGAATTGTTTACAACTGGAGCAAGTGCCCTGATACGGTTTTCCTCTGTGTAACTGGTGGGATCTGTTTTTTTTTCTTTTTTCCGTTTTTGGTTCAAGGTAGATTTTATTCTTCTTTTTTGTATTTACAGATATAAGCATGGAAATAATTTATTCATATAAATACATGTAAGTGAAGGGAAGAATATTTTTTCTGTTTTACTTTTTGTAATTTGAATTTTATTTTATTTTTTTATACAGCAGGTTCTTTTTGGTTATCTATTTTATACATATAAATGTATACATGCCAATCCCAATCTCTCAACTCCTCCCACCACCACCCCCCAACAGCTTTCCCCCCTTGGTGTCCATACTTTTGTTGTCTACATCTGTTGCTCTATTTCTGCCTTAAAAAACGGTTCATCTGTACAATTTTTCTAGGTTCCACATATAGGCATTAATAGACAAGATTTCTTTTTCTCTTTCTGACTTACTTCACTCTGTATGACAGTCTCTAGATCCATCAACGTCTCTACAAATGACCCAATTTCATTCCTTTTTATGGCTTAGTAATATTCCATATTATATATGTACCACATCTTTATGCATTCGTCTGTCTGTGGGCATTTAGGTTGCTTCCATTACCTGGATATTGTAAATAGTGATGCAATGAACATTGCGGTGAATGTCTCTTTTTGATTTATGGTTTTGTCTGGGTATATGCCCAGTAGTGGGATTGCTGTATCATATGGTAATTCTATTCTTAGTTTTATAAGAAACTCCATAATGTTCTCCACAGTGACTGTATCAATTTACATTCCCAACAATAGCAGAAGAGGGTTCCTTATCTCCACACCCTTTCCAGTATTTGTTGTTTGTAGATTTTCTGATGATGCCCATTCTAACAGGTGTGAGGTGATACACCATGGATGAGTCTATTTCGTTGAGCAAAGAGTAGGTCTTGTCTATTACATATTTGGCTTATGGAACGGTATGTGTGCTAATTTCAATCTCTGGTTTTATACAGCACCCCAACTCAACTTTCCCCTTAAGCAAGCATAAGTTTTTATCTAAATGTGAGACTCTGTTCGGTTTTGGAATTCAGTTTATGTGTAGCCAAGTTTACACTCTCTCTATTAGTGATATCTTATGATAATTATCTTTCTCTGTGTGACCTATTTCTCTTAGAATCATCATACTTAAATCCACTCAATTTGCTGCTACAGGCCTGATGACATTGATTTCATTGCTGAGTGATATTCCATTGTACGTAAGTAGCACAACTCCTTTATCCATATTTTTCTTTCTGGGATATTTAATTTGTACTGGACTCAAGGTTCTTGTAAACACAGCAGCCCTAAATTTGGTGTTGGCTGTGTCTTGTTGATTTTAATTTTCCTAAGCTATAGGGCCAAAAGTGGAAGTGCCCTAGGGTCTCTAGCTTTGTTTTTCAGATGTTTCAGGATACACCATAAACATCTCCAGAGTGTCTGTTGGCAATTTACATCTCGCCCATCAGCATAACAAGGCTCCCTGTTCTCCATGGCCTGTCCTGTGTTTCTGGTTTTTACACTTTTTTCAGATGGCCCTTTTGACGAATGGGAAATGAGACTTCATTGTAGTGCGGATTTCCATTGCTCGAGTGCTTGGTTGGCCAAAAAGGGCATATGTGTTTTTTCCTGAATATATTCAGGAAAAAATGTTTACGCACTTTTGTCCAAGTGCATCACTGTCAAAGATCTGCCGCTTTTCACATGCTTTAAACGCAATTCCAATCTACCTCCTGAAATATGATTCCTGCAATTCTGCCTCGTTTTGAAGTCCTCTTTGCAGACTTACTTCAGTATATTTTTGCCAATAGCTGTCATTTATAACTCTGCAGGTTTGTGAATTACAGTGCCTGTGATTTCCTTTCTTAACTCGTTTCCTTGAAAGCTGGCCACAGAACCGCAGGTTTGCTTTAGGCCATAATCAGGGTCTGGCACGGCACTCTGAGCCTTTGGTTAATTCCTCTTCCTGGTGGGAAATTAGAGTTAAATGTGCCCCTCCGGACACCTGCCTCACTCCCAGCCCCTTGGTGATGTGTGTCCTGTGGTTTGAGGCCACATGTGCTGGGTTCCTCACCTTTGGCTGATGTGGCCCCACTGGTGTGAGGACACTCCTGCCTGGTTCCCATCCCCTTGGTGATGTGGGCCATCCGGTGAGAGTCTGATCCTGGTTGGGTTCCTCACACTTCTGTGAGGTGGGCCCTCTTCTCTGACGTCACTCCTGCCTGGCTGGCACACCCCGCCTTGGCGAAGTCGGCCCTCTGGTGGGATTTGGTGCCTGCTGGGGGTCTCCTGCCCTCGGTAATGAGGGCCCTCTGGCGTCAGGCCCTAATTCCTGGGCTCCCAATATTTTCTGATATGCGCCCTGTGGTTCGAGTACACTCCTGCCAGGTTCCCAACCCCATGGGAATGTGGGCCTTCTGCTCTGAGGTCCCAACCATGGGTTGCTCAGTTTCATGATGAGGGCCCTCTGCTGTGAGTTCTCTCCGGCCTGGATCCCATAGCCTCGCTGCTCCTGGCCACCTGCTGGGAGGTTCCAACTGCAGGATTCCTCACCTTTTTTCTTCTATGGACCCTCTGTTTTGAGACTCCTCCTGCCTGCCTCACTCCCAGTCCCTTGGTGATGTGTGTCCTCTGGTGTGAGGCCACGTGTGCTGGGTCCCTCGCCTTTGGATGATGTGGCCACACTGGTGTGAGGTCACTCCTGCCTGCTTCCTATCCCCTTGATGATGTGGGCCCTCTGGTGAGAGTCTGATCCTGGCTGGGTTCCTCACCCTTCTGTGAGGTGGGCCCTCTGCTGTGAGGTCACTCCTGCCTGGCTGGCACACCCCACCTGGGCAACATCGGCCCTCTTGTGGCACTTGGAGCCTGCTGGGAGCCTCCTCCCCTCGGTGATGGGGGCCCTCTAGCGTCAGGCCCTAACTGCTGGGTACCCACATTTTCTGATACGTGCTAAGTGGTGCGAGGACACTCCTGCGAGGTTCCCATCCCCATGGGCATGTGGGCCTTCTGCTCTAAGGTCCCAACACCTGTGTTGTTCACCGTTTCATGATGTTGTCTCTCTGGTGTTAGTTCACTCAGGCCTAGATCCCATAAACTCTGTGCTCTGAGCCGACTGCTGGGAGGTTCCTACTGCTGGATTCCTTACCTTTTTTATTCTTTGGGTCCTGTGTTTTTATGCTCCTACTTCCTGACTCACTCCCAGCCCCTTTGTGATGTAGGTCCTCTGGTTTAAGGCCACATGTACCGGTTTCCTCACCTTTATTGATGTGGCCCCACTGGTGTGAGGACACTCCTGCCTGGTTCCCATCCCCTTGGTGATTGGGGCCCTCTTGTGAGAGTCTGATCCTGTCTGGATTCCTCACACTTCTGGGAGGTGGGCCCTCTGCTGTGAGGTCACTCCTGCCTGGCTGGCACACGTCACGTTGGCGATGTGGGCCCTCAGTTGGGAGTTGGTGCCTGCTGGGAGTCTCCTCCCCTCAGTAATGAGGGCCCTCTGGCGTCAGGCCCTAACTCATGGGCTCCCAAAATTTTCTGATGTGCGCCCTGTCGTGTGAGTACACTCCAGCCAGGGTCCCTTCCCTAGGGGATGTGGGCTTTCTGCTCTGTGGTCCCAACGGCTGGGTTGCTCACAGTGTCAGAATGTGGGCCCTCTGTTTTGAGTTCAGTCAGGCCTGGATCCCATAGCCTCGCTGCTCCTGGCCGCCTGCTGGGAGGTTCCAACTGCGGGATTCCTCACCTTTTTTACGCAATGGGCCCTCTGTTTTGAGGCTCCTCCTGCCTGCCTCACTCCCAGCCCCTTGGTGATGTGTGTCCTGTAGTTTGAGGCCACGTGTGCTGGGTCCGTCACATTTCGGTGATGTGGCCCCACTGGTGTGAGGACACTCATGCCTGGTTTCCATTCCCTTGGTGATGTGGGCCCTCTGGTGAGAGTCTGATCCTCTTTGGGTTCCTCACACTTTTGTGTGGTTGGCCCTCTGCTCTGAGGTCACTCCTGCCTGGCTGGCACACCCCGCATTGGCGACGTCGGCCCTCTGGTAGCAGTTGGAGCTTGCTGGGAGCCTCCTCTCCTCAGTGATGAGGGCCCTCTGGCGTCCGGCCCTAACTGCTGGGCTCCCCACATTTTCTGTTGTGTGCCCACTGGTGCGATGACACTCCTGCTTGGTTCCCTTCCCCATGGGGATGTGGGCCTTGTGCTCTGAGGTCACAACGGCTGGGTTGCTTACAGTATCACGATGAGGGCCCTCTGTTGTGAGTTCATCACTGCCTGGATCCCATAGCCTCGGTGCTCTGGGCCGCCTGCTGGGATGTTCCAACTGCTGGATTCCTCACCTTTTTATACAATGGGCCATGTGTTTTGAGGTTAATCCTGCCTGCCTCGCTCTGAGACCCATGGTGATGTGGGTCTTCTGGTTTGAGGCCACATGTGCTGGGTACCTCAACTTTCGATGATGTGGCCCCACGGGTGTGAGGACACTCGTGCCTGATTCCCAGCCCCTTGCTTATGTGGGCACTCTGGTGAGAGTCTGATCATGACTGGGTTCCTTACCCTTCTGTGAGGTGGGCGCTCTGATGTGAGGTCACTCCTGCCTGGATGGCTCACGTCGCCTTGGCGACGTAGGCCCTCTGTTGGCCACTGAAGCATGCTGGGAGCCTCCTACCCTCTTTAATGAGGGCCCTGGAAGAAACGCATATGCCCTTTTTGACCAAGTGCATCATTGTCGAAGTTCTGCCTCTTCTCCTATACTTTCAGAGGACTTCCCATCTACCTCCTGAAATCGTATTCCTGGAATTCTGCCCCGCGTTCAAGTCCTCTTTGCAGCCTTACTTCAATATATTTTTGGACGATAGCTGTCATTTATAACTCTGCAGGTTTGTGAATTACAGTGCCCCTGAGCTCCATTCTTCAACTCGCTTTCTTGTGAGCTGGCCGCAAAACCGCAGGATTGCTTCAGGCCCTAATCTGGTTCTGGCACGGCATGTTGAGCCTTTGGCTAATTCCTCTTCCTGATGGGAAATGAGCATTAAATTTGCTCGTGCAGACACCTACAGCTAATCTCTCATTGGTTCTCCCTATTCCTGTTCATCTTGCTCAGAAATTCCAAACTGTGCCAAACAGGAGGTTAAAGGCACTGACTCTCCAATTGGGGAAAGAGTTAGTAAAGCGTCTGGAATGGTAAAACCGAGTATGAGGGGAAGAAAACTGAGATGCATTTAAAAAGGTTTCCCGGTCACACGGTGGACCATATTCTGGGTTTCCCATGCGTGTTTTACCTGAAGGAAGAATCCCTTAAACCTGGAGAGGTGGGACCCATGCAATGGGTACCATGCAGTATGACTTCAAATGGCCTGCATTTTCTCACCGAACCTCACCAATGCTATCAGCCCAAAGTGTCGAACCTTATGTCTCACTCAGCTCTAGGTGTAGATGTGGTAAATCCAGGTTGCATCACAAGCCCTGAATGAATTATTTAAGAATTGCTCTCTATTTCACTGTCATTGTGTTTGTTTTTGTAGTTTATTTTGATAATGGGATTTATCGGATTTTCTCTGCTGCCTTCATGCAGCTGTACACACACTTGATTCTCTTACGGAGACATATAAATCCATGGGTTTGAAGATTCTTACTAGTCATGTGTAATCCTAGGAGTTGAATATGGTGTGTTTAGTCCATTTCGTTGAGCAAGGTGTAAGTCTTGACTATTACATATTTGGCTTATGGAAAGGTATGTGTGCTAATTTCTATCTCTGGTTTTATGCAGCACCCCACCTCACCTTTCCCCATAAGCAAGCATAAGTTGGTGTTCTAAATTTGAGACCCTGTTCTGTTTTGTAATTCAGTTCATGTGTAGCCAAGTTTACATTCCGTGTATTAGTGATATCTTATGATGTTTCATTTTCTGTGTGACTTATTTCACTTAGAATCATCGTACCTGGATCCACTCAATATGCCACGACGGGCCTGATGACATAGATTTCATTGGTGAGTGATATTCCATTGTACGTGCGTACCACAACTTCTTTAACCATTTTTCACATTCTGGGATATTTAACTTGTACCGTAGACGACGTTCTTGTAAACAGAGCTGTCCCAAACTTTGGGGTGGCTGTGTGTTTTTGATTTTAATTTCCGTAAGCTATAGGACCATAAGTGGAAGTGACATAGGCTCTGTTGCTTTGTTTCCTACGTGTTTCAGGAAACCCCATAAACTTCTCCAGAGTGGCTGTTTGCAATTTACATCCCCCCCATCAGCATAACAAGTCTCCCTGTTCTCCATGACCTGTCCTGCCTTTCTGGATTTTACACTTTTTCAGATGCCCCTTTTGACCGGGGGGCAGTGAGACTTCATTGTAGTGCAGATTTCATTTACCTGCTTGCTTGCTTGGCCAAAAATGGCGTATGCGTTTTTTCCTGAATATATTCAGGAAAAAACGCATACGCACTTTTTGGCCAGTGCATCATTGTCGACATTCTGCCTCTATTCCTATGCTTTAAGTGCAATTCCAGTCTACCCCCTGAAATCGTTTTCCTGAAATTCTGCCCCGGTTTCAAGTCCTATTCGAAGACTTACTTCAATACATTTTTGGACGATAGCTGTCATTCATAACTCTGCAGGTTTGTGAATTACAGTGCCCCTGAGCTCGTTTCCTCAACTCGCTTTCTTGTGAGCTGGCCGCAAAACCGCAGGATTGCTGCAGGCCCTAATCTGTTTCCGTCAGGGCACACTGAGCCTTTGGTGAATTCCTCTTCCTGGTGGGAAATGAGCGTTCCATTTGCCCGTGCAGACACCTACAGCTAGTCTCTCATTGTTTCTCCCTATTCCTGTTAATCTTGCGTAGAAATTGCAAACTGTGCCAAACAGGAGGTTAAAGGCACTGACTCTCCAAGTGGGGAGAATGTTAGTAAAGTGTCTGGAATGGTGAACCCGAGTACCAGGGTTCAAAAACTGAGATATATTTGAAAACGTTTCCCAATCAGACGGTGGACAATACTCTGGGTTTCCCATGCATGTCTTAGCTGAAGGAAAAATCCCTTAAACCTGGAGAGCTGGGAACCATGGAATGGGTACCATGCAGTATGACTACAAAGGGTCTGCGTTTGCTCACCGAACCTCACAAATGCTATCAGCCCGAAGTGTCCAGCCGTATATCTCACCCAGCTCTGGGTGTAGATGTGGTAAATCCAGGTTGCATCACAAGCCCTGAATGAATTATTTAAGAATTGCTCTCTATTACACTGTCAATGTGTTTTGGTTTTGAACTTTATTTTGATAATGGGATTTATCGGATTTTCACTGCTGCGTTTAGGCTGCTGTACACACGCTTGATTTCCTTATGGAGACATATAAATCCATGGGTTTTAAGATTCTTACTTGTCAGGTATATTCCCAGGCTTTGAGTCCGTTTCGTTGAGCAAGGAGTAGGTCTTGTCTATTATATATTTGGCTTATGGAACGGTATCTGTGCTAATTTCAATCTCTGGTTTTATGCAGCACCCCAACTCACCTTTCCCCATAAGCAAGCATAAGTTGGTTTTCTAAATTTGAGACCCTGTTCTGTTTTGTAATTCAGTTCCTGTGTAGCCAACTTTACATTCCGTGTATTAGTGATATCTTATGATGTTTCTTTTTCTGTGTGACTTATTTCTCGTAGAATCATCGTACCTGGATCCACTCAATATGCCACGACGGGCCTGATGACATAGATTTCATTGGTGAGTGATATTCCATTGTACGTGCGTACCACAACTTCTTTAACCATTTTTCACATTCTGGGATATTTAACTTGGACCGTTGACGACGTTCTTGTAAACAGAGCTGTCCCAAACTTTGGGGTGGCTGTGTGTTTTTGAACTTAATTTCCCTAAGCTATAGGACCATAAGTGGAAGTGCCATAGGCTGTGTTGCTTTGTTTCCTACGTGTTTACGGAAACACCATACAGTTTTTCAAAGTGGCTCTTGGCAATTTAAATCCGCCCATCAGCAAAACAAAGCTCCCTGTTCTCCAAGACCTGTCCTGCCTTTCTGGATTTTACACTTTTTTCAGATGGCCCTTTTGACCGGGGGGCAGTGAGACTTCATTGTAGTGCGGATTTCCTTTACACGCTTGCTTCCTTGGCCAAAAAGGGCGTATGCATTTTTTCCTGAATATATTCAGGAAAAAACGCATACGCCCTTTTTGGCCCAGTGCATCATTGTCGACATTCTGCCTCTTTTCCTATGCTTTAAGTGCAATTCCAGTCTACCCCTTGAAATCGTTTTCCTGAAATTCTGCCCCGCTTTCAAGCCCTCTCCGAAGACTTACTTCTGTACATTTTTGGACGATAGCTGTCATTCATAACTCTGCATGTTTGTGAATTACAGTGCCCCTGAGCTCATGTCTTCAACTCGCTTTCTTGTGAGCTGGCCGCAAAACCGCAGGATTGCTTCAGCCCAAAGTCTCTTTCCGGCAGGGCACGCTGAGCCTTTGTTTAATTGCTCTTTCTGGTCGGAAATGAGCGTTCCATTTGCCCGTGCAGACACCTACAGCTACTCTCTCATTGCTTCTCCCTATTCCTGTTCATCTTGCGCAGAAATTGCAAAGTGTGCCAAACAGGAGGTTAAATGCACTGACTCTCCAAGTGGGGAGAGTGTTAGTAAAGCGTCTGGAATGGTGAACCCGAGTACCAGGGGACGAAAACTGAGATGCATTTGAAAACGTTTCCCAATCACACGGTGGACCATACTATGGGTTTCCCATGCATGTTTTAGCTGAAGGAAGAATCCCTTAAACCTGGAAATTTGGAACCCATGGAATGGGTACCATGCAGTATGACTTCAAAGGGTCTGCGTTTGCTCACCGAACCTCACCAATGCTATCAGCCCGAAGTGTCCAGCCTTATGTCTCACCCAGCTCTGGGTGTAGATGTGGGAAATCCAGGTTGCATCACAAGCCCTGAATGAATTATTTAAGAATTGCTCTCTATTTCACTGTCATTTTGTTTTGTTTTTGAAATTTATTTTGATAATGGGATTTATCGGATTTTCACTGCTGCATTTAGGCCGCTGTACACACGCTTGATTTCCTTATGGAGACATATAAATCCATGGGTTTTAAGATTCTTACTTGTCAGGTATCTTGCCAGGTGTTGAATATGGGGTGTTGAGTCCATTTCGTTGAGCAAGGGGTAGGTCTTGTCTATTATATATTTGGCTTATGGAACGGTATCTGTGCTAATTTCAATCTCTGGTTTTATGCAGCACCCCAACTCACCTTTCCCCATAAGCAAGCATAAGTTGGTTTTCTAAATTTGAGACCCTGTTCTGTTTTGTAATTCAGTTCATGGGTAGCCAAGTTTACATTACGTGTATTAGTGATATCTTATGATGTTTCTTTTTCTGTGTGACTAATTTCTCGTAGAATCATCATACCTGAATCCACTCATTATGCCGCTACGGGCCTGATGACGTAGATTTCATTGCTGAGTGACATTCCATTGTACGTGCGTACCACAACTTCTTTATCCATTTCTTACTTTCTGAGATATTTTACTTGTACCGTAGACGAGGTTCTTGTGAACAGAGCCGTCCCAAACCCTGGGGTGGCTGTGTGTTTTTGATTTTAATTTCCCTAAGCTATAGGACCATAAGTGGAAGTGCCATAGGCTGTGTTGCTTTGTTTCCTACGTGTTTCTGGAAACACCATACACTTCTCCAGAGTGGTTGTTGGCAATTTACATCCCGCCCATCAGCATGACAAGGCTCCCTGTTCTCCATGACCTGTCCTGCCTTTCTGGATTTTACACTTTTTTCAGATGGCCCTTTTGACCGGGGGGGCAGTGAGACTTCATTGTAGTGCAGATTTCCTTTACACGCTTGCTTGGTTGGCCAAAAAGGGCGTATGCGTTTTTTCCTGAATATATTCAGGAAAAAACGCATACGCCCTTTTTGGCCAAGTGCATCGTTGTCGACATTCTGCCTCTTTTCCTATGCTTTTAGTACAATTCCAGTCTACCCCCTGAAATCGTTTTCCTGAAATTCTGCCCCGCTTACAAATCCTCTTGGAAGACTTACTTCAATACATTTTTGGACGATAGCTGTCATTCATAACTCTGCAGGTTTGTGAATTACAGTGCCCTGAGCTCATGTCTTCAACTCGCTTTCTTGTGAGCTGGACGCACAACCGCAGGATTGCTTCAGGCCAAAGTCTCTTTCCGGCAGAGCATGCTGAGCCTTTGTTTAATTCCTCTTCCTGGTCGGAAATGAGCGTTACTTTTGCCCGTGCAGGCACCTACAGCTAGTCTCTCATTGGTTCTCCCTATTCCTGTACATCTTGCGCAGAAATGGCAAACAGTGCCAAACAGGAGGTTAATGGCACTGACTCTCCAAGTGGGGAGAGTGTTAGTAAAGCGTCTGGAATGGTGAACCCGAGTACCAGGGGACGATAACTGAGATGCATTTGAAAACGTTTCCCGGTCACACAGTGCACTGTACTGTGGGTTTCCCATGCATGTTTTAGCTGAAGGAAGAATTCCTTAAACCTGGAGAGTTCGGACCCATGGAATGGTTACCATGCAGTATGACTTCAAAGGGTCTGCGTTTGCTCACCGAACCTCACCAATGCTATCAGCCCGAAGTGTCCAGCCTTATGTCTCACCCAGCTCTGGGTGTAGATGTGGTAAATCCAGGTTGCATCACAAACCCTGAATGAATTATTTAAGAATTGCTCTCTATTTCACTGTCATTTTGTTTTGTTTTTGAAATTTATTTTGATAATGGGATTTATCGGATTTTCACTGCTGCGTTTAGGCCGCTGTACACACGCTTGATTTCCTTATGGAGACATATAAATCCATGGGTTTTAAGATTCTTACTTGTCAGGTATCTTGCCAGGCGTTGAATATGGGGTGTTGAGTCCATTTCGTTGAGCAAGGAGTAGGGCTTGTCTATTATATATTTGGCTTATGGAACGGTATCTGTGCTAATTTCAATCTCTGGTTTTATGCAGCACCCCAACTCACCTTTCCCCATAAGCAAGCATAAGTTGGTTTTCTAAATTTGAGACCCTGTTCTGTTTGGTAATTCAGATTATGTGTAGCCAAGTTTACATTCCGTGTATTACTGATATCTTATGATGTTTCTTTTTCTGTGTGACTTATTTCTCGTAGAATCATCGTACCTGAATCCACTCATTATGCCGCTATGGGCCTGAAGACGTAGATTTCATTGCTGTGTGGTATTCCATTGTACGTACGTAGCACAACTTCTTTATCCATTTTTTGCTTTCTCGGATATTTAACTTGTACCGTAGACAAGGTTCTTGTAAACAGAGCCGTCCCAAACTTTGGGGTGGCTGTGTGTTTTGGATTTTAATTTCCCTAAGCTATAGGACCATAAGTTGAAGTGCCATAGGCTGTGTTGCTTTGTTTCCTATGTGTTTCAGGAAACACCATACACTTCTCCAGAGTGGCTGTTGGCAATTTACATCCCGCCCATCAGCATAACAAGGCTCCCTGTTCTCCATGACCTGTCCTGCCTTTCTGGATTTTACGCTTTTTTCAGATGGCTCTTTTGACAGGGGGGCAGAGAGACTTCATTGTAGTGCAGATTTCCATTACATGCCGGTTTGGTTGGCCAAAAAGTGCGTATGCGTTTTTTCCTGAATATATTCAGGAAAAAACGCATACGCCCTTTTTGGCCAAGTGCATCATTGTCGACATTCTGCCTCTTTTCCTATGCTGTAAGTGCAATTCCAGTCTACCCCCTGAAATCGTTTTCCTGAAATTCTGCCCCGCTTTCAAGTCCTCTTCGAAGACTTACTTCAATACATTTTTGGACGGTAGCTGTCATTCATAACTCTGCAGGTTTGTGAATTACAGTGCCCCTGAGCTCCTTTCCTCAACACGCTTTCTTGTCAGCTGGCCGCAAAACCCCAGGATTGCTTCAGGCCCTAATCTGTTTCTGGCAGGGCACGCTGAGCCTTTGGTTAATTCCTCTTCCTGTTGGGAAATGAGCATTCCATTTGCCCGTGCATACACCTACAGCTAGTCTCTCATTGGTTCTCCCTATTCCTGTTCATCTTGGGCAGAAATTGCAAACTGTGCCAAACAGGAGGTTAAAGTCCCTGACTCTCCAAGTGGGGAGAGTGTTAGTAAAGCTTCTGGAATGTTGAACCCGAGTACCAGGGTTCGAAAACTGAGATGCATTTGAAAACGTTTCCCAATCACACGGTGGACCATACTCTGGGTTTCCCATGCATGTTTTAGCTGAAGGAAGAATCCCTTAAACCTGGAGAGTTGGGACCCATGGAATGGGTACCATGCAGTATGACTTCAAAGGGTCTGCGTTTGCTCACCGAACCTCACCAATGCTATCAGCCCGAAGTGTCCAGCCTTATGTCTCACCCAGCTCTGGGTGTAGATGTGGTAAATCCAGGTTGCATCACAAGCCCTGAATGAATTATTTAAGAATTGCTCTCTATTTCACTGTCATTGTGTTTTGTTTTTGAAATTTATTTTGATAATGGGATTTATCGGATTTTCACTGCTGCATTTAGGCCACTGTACACACGCTTGATTTCCTTATGGAGACATATAAATCCATGGGTTTTAAGATTCTTAATTGTCAGGTATATTCCCAGGCTTTGAGTCCGTTTCGTTGAGCAAGGAGTAGGTCTTGTCTATTATATATTTGGCTTATGGAACGGTATCTGTGCTAATTTCAATCTCTGGTTTTATGCAGCACCCCAACTCACCTTTCCCCATAAGCAAGCATAAGTTGGTTTTCTAAATTTGAGACCCTGTTCTGTTTTGTAATTCAGTTCATGGGTAGCCAAGTTTACATTCCGTGTATTAGAGATATCTTATGATGTTTCTTTTTCTGTGTGACTTATTTCTCGTAGAATCATCATACCTGAATCCACTCATTATGCCGCTACGGGCCTGATGAAGTAGATTTCATTGCTGAGTGATATTCCATTGTACGTGCGTACCACAACTTCTTTATCCATTTTTTGCTTTCTGGGATATTTTACTTGTACCGTAGACGAGGTTCTTGTAAACAGAGCCATCCCAAACTCTGGGGTGGCTGTGTGTTTTTGATTTTAATTTCCCTAAGCTATAGGACCATAAGTGGAAGTGACATAGGCTGTGTTGCTTTGTTTCCTACGTGTTTCTGGAAACACCATACACTTCTCCAGAGTGGTTGTTGGCAATTTACATCCCGCCCATCAGCATGACAAGGCTCCCTGTTCTCCATGACCTGTCCTGCCTTTCTGGATTTTACACTTTTTTCAGATGGCCCTTTTGACCGGGGGGGCAGTGAGACTTCATTGTAGTGCAGATTTCATTTACACGCTTGCTTGGTTGGCCAAAAAGGGCGTATGCGTTTTTTCCTGAATATATTCAGGAAAAAACGCATACGCCCTTTTTGGCCAAGTGCATCGTTGTCGACATTCTACCTCTTTTCCTATGCTTTTAGTACAATTCCAGTCTACCCCCTGAAATCGTTTTCCTGAAATCCTGCCCCGCATTCAAGTCCTCTTCGAAGACTTACTTCAATACATTTTTGGACGATAGCTGTCATTCATAACTCTGCAGGCTTGTGAATTACAGTGCCCCTGAGCTCATGTCTTCAACTCGTTTTCTTGTGAGCTGGCCGCAAAACCGCAGGATTGCTTCAGGCCATAATCTCTTTCCGGCAGGGCTTGCTGAGCCTTTGTTTAATTCCTCTTCCTGGTCGGAAATGAGCGTTCCTTTTGCCGGTGCAGGCACCTACAGCTAGTCTCTCATTGGTTCTCCCTATTCCTGTACATCTTGCGCAGAAATTGCAAACTGTGACAAACAGGAGGTTAATGGTACTGACTCTCCAAGTGGGGAGAGTGTTAGTAAAGCGTCTGGAATGGTGAACCCGAGTACCAGGGGACGAAAACTGAGATGCATTTGAAAACGTTTCCCGGTCACACAGTGCACTGTACTGTGGGTTTCCCATGCATGTTTTAGCTGAAGGAAGAATCCCTTAAACCTGGAGAGTTGGGACCCATGGAATGGGTACCATGCAGTATGACTTCAAAGGGTCTGCGTTTGCTCACCGAACCTCACAAATGCTATCAGCCTGAAGTGTCCAGCCTTATGTCTCACCCAGCTCTGGGTGTAGATGTGGTAAATCCAGGTTGCATCACAAGCCCTGAATGAATTATTTAAGAATTGCTCTCTATTTCACTGTCATTGTGTTTTGTCTTTGAAATTTATTTTGATAATGGGATTTATCGGATTTTCACTGCTGCATTTAGCCCGTTGTACACACGCTTGATTTCATTATGGAGACATATAAATCCATGGGTTTTAAGATTCTTACTTGTCAGGTATCTTGCAAGGCGTTGAATATGGGGTGTTGAGTCCATTTCGTTGAGCAAGGAGTAGGTCTTGTCTATTATATATTTGGCTTATGCAACGGTATCTGTGCTAATTTCAATCTCTGGTTTTATGCAGCACCCCAACTCACCTTTCCCCATAAGCAAGCATAAGTTGGTTTTCGAAATTTGAGACCCTGTTCTGTTTTGTACTTCAGTTCATGTGTAGCCAAGTTTACATTCCGTGTATTACTGATATATTATGATGTTTCTTTTTCTGTGTGACGTATTTCTCGTAGAATCATCGTACCTGAATCCACTCATTATGCCGCTACGGGCCTGAAGACGTAGATTTCATTGCTGAGTGATATTTCATTGTACGTGCGTACCAGAACTTCCTTATCAATTTTTTCCTTTCTCGGATATTTAACTTGTACCATAGACAAGGTTCTTGTAAACAGAGCCATCCCAAACTTTGGGGTGGCTGTGTGTTTGTGATTTTAATTTCCCTAAGCTATAGGACCATAAGTGGAAGTGCCATAGGCTGTGTTGCTTTGTTTCCTACGTGTTTCTGGAAACACCATACACTTCTCCAGAGTGGTTGTTGGCAATTTACATCCCGCCCATCAGCATGACAAGGCTCCCTGTTCTCCATGACCTGTCCTGACTTTCTGGATTTTACATTTTTTTCAGATGGCCGTTTTGACCGGGGGGCAGTGAGACTTCATTGTAGTGCAGATTTCCATTACACGCTTGCTTGGTTGGCCAAAAAGGGCGTATGCGTTTTTTCCTGAATATATTCAGGAAAAAACGCATACGCCCTTTTTGGCCAAGTGCATCATTGTCGACATTCTGCCTCTTTTCCTATGCTTTTAGTACAATTCCAGTCTACCCCCTGAAATCGTTTTCCTGAAATTCTGCCCCGCTTTCAAGTCCTCTTCGAAGACTTACTTAAATATATTTTTGGACGATAGCTGTCATTCATAACTCTGCAAGTTTGTGAAGTACAGTCCCCTTGAGCTCATTTCTTCAACTCGCTTTCTTGTGAGCTGGCCGCAAAACCGCAGGATTGCTTCAGGCCCTAATCTGTTTCCGGCATGGCACGCTGAGCCTTCGGTTAATTCCCCTTCCTGGTGGGAAATGAGCGTTCAATTTGCCCGTGCAGACATCAACAGCTAGTCTCTCATTGGTTCTCCCTATTCCTGTTCATCTTGCACAGAAATTGCAAACTGTGCCAAACAGGAGGTTAATGGCACTGACTCTCCAAGTGGGGAGAGTGTTAGTAAAGCGTTCAAATGTTGAACCCGAGTACCAGGGGACGAAAACTGAGATGCATTTGAAAACGTTTCCCAATCACACAGTGGACCATACTCTGGGTTTCCCATGCATGTTTTAGCTGAAGGAAGAATCCCTTAAACCTGGAGAGTTGGGACCCATGGAATGGGTACCATGCAGTATGAGTTCAAAGGGTCTGCGTTTGCTCACCGAACCTCACCAATGCTATCAGCCCGAAGTGTCCAGCCTTATGTCTCATCCAGCTCTGGGTGTAGATGTGGTAAATCCAGGTTGCATCACAAGCCCTGAATGAATTATTTAAGAATTGCTCTCTATTTCACTGTCATTGTGTTTTGTTTTTGAAATTCATTTTGATAATGGGATTTATCGGATTTACACTGCTGCTTTTAGGCCACTGTACACACGCTTGATTTCCTTATGGAGACATATAAATCCATGGGTTTTAAGATTCTTACTTGTCAGGTATCTTGCCAGGCGTTGAATATGGGGTGTTGAGTCCATTTCGTTGAGCAAGGAGTAGGGCTTGTCTATTATATATTTGGCTTATGGAACAGTATCTGTGCTAATTTCAATCTCTGGTTTTATGCAGCACCCCAACTCACCTTTCCCCATAAGAAAGCATAAGTTGGTTTTCTAAATTTGAGACCCTGTTCTGTTTTGTAATTCAGTTCATGGGTAGCCAAGTTTACATTCCGTGTATTAGTGATATCTTATGATGTTTCTTTTTCTGTGTGACTTATTTCTCGTAGAATCATCGTACCTGAATCCACTCATTATGCCGCTACGGGCCTGATGACGTAGATTTCATTTCTGAGTGATATTCCATTGTACGTGCGTACCACAACTTCTTTATCCATTTTTTACTTTCTGGGATATTTTACTTGTACCGTAGACGAGGTTCTTGTAAACAGAGCCATCCCAAACTCTGGGGTGGCTGTGTGTTTTTTATTTTAATTTCCCTAAGCTATAGGACCATAAGTGGAAGTGCCATAGGCTGTGTTGCTTTGTTTCCTACGTGTTTCTTGAAACACCATACACTTCTCCAGAGTGGTTGTTGGCAATTTACATCCCGCCCATCAGCATGACAAGGCTCCCTGTTCTCCATGACCTGTCCTGACTTTCTGGATTTTACATTTTTTTCAGATGGCCCTTTTGACCGGGGGGCAGTGAGACTTCATTGTAGTGCAGATTTCCATTACACGCTTGCTTGGTTGGCCAAAAAGGGCGTATGCGTTTTTTCCTGAATATATTCAGGAAAAAACGCATACGCCCTTTTTGGCCAAGTGCATCATTGTCGACATTCTGCCTGTTTTCCTATGCTTTTAGTACAATTCCAGTCTACCCCCTGAAATCGTTTTTCTGAAATTCTGCCCCGCTTTCAAGTCCTCTTGGAAGACTTACTTCAATACATTTTTGGACGATAGCTGTCATTCATAACTCTGCAGGTTTGTGAATTACAGTGCCCCTGAGCTCATTTCTTCGACTCGCTTTCTTGTGAGCTGGCCGCAAAACCGCAGGATTGCTTCAGGCCCTAATCTGTTTCCAGCAGGGCACGCTGAGCCTTTGGTTAATTCCACTTCCTGGTGGGAAATGAGCGTTCCATTTGCCCGTGCAGACACCTACAGCTAGTCTCTCATTGCTTCTCCCTATTCCTGTTCATCTTGAGCAGAAATTGCAAACTGTGCCAAACAGGAGGTTAATGGCACTGACTCTCCAAGTGGGGAGAGTGTTAGTAAAGCGTCTCAAATGGTGAACCCGAGTACCAGGGGACGAAAACTGAGATGCATTTGAAAACGTTTCCCAATCACACGGTGGACCATACTCTGGGTTTCCCATGCATGTTTTAGCTGAAGGAAGAATCCCTTAAACCTGGAGAGTTGGGACCCATGGAATGGGTACCATGCAGTATGACTTCAAAGGGTCTGCGTTTGCTCACCGAACCTCACCAATGCTATCAGGCTGAAGTGTCCAGCCTTATGTCTCATCCAGCTCTGGGTGTAGATGTGGTAAATACAGGTTGCATCACAAGCCCTGAATGAATTATTTAAGAATTGCTCTCTATTTCACTGTCATTGTGTTTTGTTTTTGAAATTCATTTTGATAATGGGATTTATCGGATTTTCACTGCTGCTTTTAGGCCGCTGTACACACGCTTGATTTCCTTATGGAGACATATAAATCCATGGGTTTTAAGATTCTTACTTGTCAGGTATCTTGCGAGGCGTTGAATATAGGGTGTTGAGTCCATTTCGTTGAGCAAGGAGTAGGCTTTGTCTATTATATATTTGGCTTATGGAACGGTATCTGTGCTAATTTCAATCTCTGGTTTTATGCAGCATCCCAACTGACCTTTCCCCATAAGCAAGCATAAGTTGGTTTGCTAAATTTGAGACCCTGTTCTGTTTTGTAATTCAGTTCATGGGTAGCCAAGTTTACATTCCGTGTATTAGTGATAACTTATGATGTTTCTTTTTCTGTCTGACTTATTTCTCATAGAATCATCGTACCTGAATCCACTCATTATGCCGCTACGGTCCTGATGTCGTAGATTTCATTGCTGAGTGATATTCCATTGTACATGCGTACCACAACTTCTTTATCCATTTTATGCTTTCTGGGATATTTAACTGCTACCATAGATGAGGTTCTTGTAAACAGAGCCATCCCAAACTTTGGGCTGGCTGTGTGTTTTTGATTTTAATTTCCCTAAGCTATAGGACCATAAGTGGAAGTGCCATAGGCTGTGTTGCTTTGTTTCCTACGTGTTTCTGGAAACACCATACACTTCTCCAGAGTGTTTGTTGGCAATTTACATCCCGCCCATCAGCATGACAAGGCTCCCTGTTCTCCATGACCTGTCCTGCCTTTCTGGATTTTACACTTTTTTCAGATGGCCCTTTTGACCGGGGGGGCAGTGAGACTTCATTGTAGTGCAGATTTCCTTTACACGCTTGCTTGGTTGGCCAAAAAGGGCGTATGCGTTTTTTTCTGAATATATTCAGGAAAAAACGCATACGCACTTTTTGGCCAAGTGCATCGTTGTCGACATTTTGCCTCTTTTCCTATGCTTTTAGTACAATTCCAGTCTACCCCCTGAAATCGTTTTCCTGAAATTCTGCCCCGCTTACAAGTCCTCTTCGAAGACTTATTTCAATACATTTTTGGACGATAGCTGTCATTCATAACAATGCAGGTTTTTGAATTACAGTGCCCCTGAGCTCATGTCTTCAACTCGCTTTCTTGTGAGCTGGCCGCAAAACCGCAGGATTGCTTCAGGCCATAATCTCTTTCCGGCAGGGCATGCTGAGCCTTTGTTTAATTCCTCTTCCTGGTCGGAAATGAGTGTTCCTTTTGCCCGTGCAGGCACCTACAGCTAGTCTCTCATTGGTTATCCCTATTCCTGTACATCTTACGCAGAAATTGCAGACTGTGCCAAACAGGAGGTTAAAGGCACTGACCCTCCAAGTGGGGAGTGTGTTAGTCAAGCGTCTGGAATGGTGAACCCGAGTACCAGGGTTCGAAAACTGAGATGCATTTGAAAACGTTTCCCAATCACACGGTGGACCATAATCTGGGTTTCCCATGCATGTTTTAGCTGAAGGAAGAATACCTTAAACCTGGAGAGTTGGGACCCATGGAATGGGTACCATGCAGTATGACTTCAAAGGGTCTGCGTTTGCTCACCGAACCTCACCAATGCTATCAGCCCGAAGTGTCCAGCCTTATGTCTCACCCAGCTCTGGGTGTAGATGTGGTAAATCCAGGTTTCATCACAAGCCCTGAATGAATTATTTAAGAATTGCTCTCTATTTCACTGACATTGTGTTTTGTTTTTGAAATTTATTTTGATAATGGGATTTATCAGATTTTCAGAGCTGCGTTTAGGCCGCTGTACACATGCTTGATTTCCTTATGGAGACATATAAATCCATGGGTTTTAAGATTCTTACTTGTCAGGTATCTTCCCAGGCGTTGAATATGGGGTGTTGAGTCCATTTCGTTGAGCAAGGAGTAGGTCTTGTCTATTATATATTTGGCTTATGGAACGGTATCTGTGCTAATTTCAATCTCTGGATTTATGCAGCACCCCAACTCTCCTTTCCCCTTAAGCAAGCATAAGTTGGTTTTCTCAATTTGAGACCCTGTTCTGTTTTGTAATTCACTACATGTGTAGCCAAGTTTACATTCCGTGTATTAGTGATATCTTATGATGTTTCTTTTTCTGTGTGACTTATTTCTCGTAGAATCATCGTACCTGAATCGACTCATTATGCCGCTACGGACCTGATGACGTAGATTTCATTGTTGAGTTATATTCCATTGTACGTGTGTACCACAACTTCTTTATCCATTTTTTGCTTTCTAGGATATTTAACTTGTACCGTAGACAAGGTTCTTGTAAACAGAGCCGTCCCAAACTTTGGCGTGGCTGTGTGTTTTTGATTTTAATTTCCCTAAGCTATAGGACCATAAGTGGAAGTGCCATAGGCTGTGTTGCTTTGTTTCCTACGTGTTTCAGGAAACACCATACACTTCTCCAGAATGGCTATTGACAATTTATATCCCACAGGTCAGCATAACAAGGCTCCCTGTTCTCCATGACCTGTTCTGCCTTTCTGGATTTTACACTTTTTTCAGATGGCCCTTTTGACCGGGGGGCAGTGAGACTTCATTGTAGTGCAGATTTCCTTTACATGCTTGCTTGGTTGGCCAAAAAGGGCGTATGCGTTTTTTCCTGAATATATTCAGGAAAAAACGCATACGCCCTTTTTGGCCAAGTGCATCATTGTCGACATTCTGCATCTTTTCCTATGCTTTAATTGCAATTACAGTCTACCCCCTGAAATCGTTTTCCTGAAATTCTGCCCCGCTTTCAAGTCCTCTTCGAAGACTTACTTCAATACATTTTTGGACGATAGCTGTCATTCATAACTCTGCAGGTTTGTGAATTACAGTGCCCCTGAGCTCCTTTCTTCAACTCGCTTTCTTGTGAGCTGGCCGCAAAACCGCAGGATTGCTTCAGGCCCTAAAATGTTTCCGGCAGGGCACGCTGAGCCTTTGGTTAATTCCTCTTCCTGGTGGGAAATGAGCGTTCCATTTGCCCGTGCAGACACCTACAGCTAGTCTCTCATTGGTTCTCCCTATTCCTGTTCATCTTGCGCAGAAATTGCAAACTGTGCCAAAGAGGAGGTTAAAGGCACTGACTCTCCAAGTGGGGAGAGTGTTAGTAAAGCGTCTGGAATGGTGAACCCGAGTACCAGGGTTCGAAAACTGAGATGCATTTGAAAACGTTTCCCAATCACACGGTGGACCATACTCTGGGTTTCCCATGCTTGTTTTAGCTGAAGGAAGAATCCCTTAAACCTGGAGAGTTGGGACCCATGGAATGGGTACCATGCAGTATGACTTCTAAGGGTCAGCGTTTGCTCACCGAACCTCACCAATGCTATCAGCCCGAAGTGTCCAGCCTTATGTCTCACACAGCTCTGGGTGTAGATGTGGTAAATCCAGGTTGCATCACAAGACCTGAATGAATTATTTAAGAATTTCTCTCTATTTCACTGACATTGTGTTTTGTTTTTGAATTTTATTTTGATAATGGGATTTATCAGATTTTCACGGCTGCGTTTAGGCCGCTGTACACATGCTTGATTTCCTTATGGAGACATATAAATCCATGGGTTTTAAGATTCTTACTTGTCAGGTATCTTCCCAGGCGTTGAATATGGGGTGTTGAGTCCATTTCGTTGAGCAAGGAGTAGGTCTTCTCTATTATATACTTGGCTTATGGAACGGTATCTGTGCTAATTTCAATCTCTGGTTTTATGCAGCACCCCAACTCTCCTTTCCCCTTAAGCAAGCATAAGTTGGTTTTCTCAATTTGAGACCCTGTTCTGTTTTGTAATTCAGTTCATGTGTAGCCAAGTTTACATTCCGTGTATTAGTGATATCTTATGATATTTCTTTTCCTGTGTGACTTATTGCTCGTAGAATCATCGTACCTGAATTGACTCATTATGCCGCTAGGGGCCTGATGACGTAGATTTCATTGCTGAGTGATATTCCATTGTACGTGCGTACCACAACTTCTTTATCCATTTTGTGATTTCTTGGATATTTAACTTGTACCGTAGACGAGGTTCTTGTAAACAGAGCCGTCCCAAACTTTTGGGTGGCTGTGTGTTTTTGATTTTAATTTCCCTAAGCTATAGGACCATAAGTGGAAGTGCCATAGGCTGTGTTGCTTTGTTTCCTATGTGTTTCAGGAAACACCATACACTTCTCCAGAATGGCTATTGACAATTTATATCCCACAGGTCAGCATAACAAGGCTCCCTGTTCTCCATGACCTGTCCTGCCTTTCTGGATTTTACACTTTTTTCAGATGGCCCTTTTGACCGGGGGGCAGTGAGACTTCATTGTAGTGCAGATTTCTTTACACGCTTGCTTGGTTGGCCAAAAAGGGCTTATGCGTTTTATCCTGAATATATTCAGGAAAAAACGCATACGCCCTTTTTGGCCAAGTGCACCATTGTCGACATTCTGCCTCTTTTCCTATGCTTTAAGTGCAATTCCAGTCTACCCCCTGAAATCATTTTCCTGAAATTCTGACCCGCTTTCAAGTCCTCTTCGAAGACTTACTTCAATACATTTTTGGACGATAGCTGTCATTCATAACTCTGCAGGTTTGTGAAATACAGTGCCCCTGAGCTCCTTTCTTCAACTCGCTTTCTCGTGAGCTGGCCGCAAAACCGCAGGATTGCTTCAGGCCCTAATCTGTTTCCGGCAGGGCACGCTGAGCCTTTGGTTAATTCCTCTTCCTGGTGGGAAATGAGCGTTCCATTTGCCCGTGCAGACACCTACAGCTAGTCTCTCATTGGTTCTCCCTATTCCTGTTCATCTTGCGCAGAAATTGCAAACTGTGCCAAACAGGAGGTTAAAGGCACTGACCCTCCAAGTGGGGAGTGTGTTAGTAAAGCGTCTGGAATGGTGAACCCGAGTACCAGGGTTCGAAAACTGAGATGCATTTGAAAACGTTTCCCAATCACACGGTGGACCATAATCTGGGTTTCCCATGCATGTTTTAGCTGAAGGAAGAATACCTTATACCTGGAGAGTTGAGACCCATGGAATGGGTACTTCAAGGGGTCTGCATTTGCTCACCGAACCTCACCAGTGCTATCAGCCTGGTGTCCAGCCTTATGTCTCTCTCATCTCTAGGTGTAGATATGGTAAATCCAGGTTGCATCACAGGCCCTGAATGAATTATTTAAGAATTGCTCTCTATTTCATTGTCATTGTGTTTTGTTTCTGTAATTTATTTTGATAATGGGATTTATCGTATTTTCACTGCTGTGTTCATGCCGCTGTACACACGCTTGATTGTCTTTCGGAGACATATAAACCCATAGGTTTGGAGATTCTTACTAGTCAGGTATATTCCTAGGCGTTGAATATGTGGTGTTGAGTCCATTTTGTTGAGCAAGCAGTAGGTCTTGACTATTACATATTTGTCTTATGGAACAGTATCTGTGCTAATTTCAATCTCTGGTTTTTTGCAGCACCCCAACTCACCTTTATCCTTAAGCAAGAATAAGTTGGTTTTCTAAATATGAGACCCTGTTCTGTTTTGTAATTCAGTTCATGTGTAGCCAAGTTTACATTCCATGTATTAGTGATATAGTATGTCTTTTACTTTTTGAATTCTGTGACTTTGTATGATCATATGTAACTCCTCTGGAGTTGTTACAAGTGGCCATATTGCATTGATTTCCAGGCTGAGTCATATTCCACTCTACATGAGCACCACATCTGTATCCATTTTTTCCCTCCAGAGACATTTAAGTTATATCCTATTCGAGGATCTTTTAAACAGTGAGGCGGTATACATTGGGGTGCCTGTGTCCTCTCGATTTTTGTTTTTCCCAAGATATACGTCCATGAGTGCAAGTGCCCTGTGCTCTGTAGCTCATTTTTTAGATGCTTTAGTAAACACAATACACTTCTCCAGAGTGACCATTGGTAATATACATTTCCAGTATAAGCCTCACAGGGCTCCCTTTTCTCCTTGCCCTGTCCTGCATTTCCGGTGTTTACACTTTATGAGGACGGCTCTTCTGACTGATGCGAAGTGACATGTTTTGTAGTATTGATTTCCAGTGCCCACCTGTTTGGTTGGCTAAAAACGTGTATGCTCTTTTCTTGAATATATACAGAAAAAGACGCATACACCCTTTTTGGCCAACTGCAATGTTGGCAATGTTCAGCCCCTTTTCTTGTGCTTAATGGCGAGTCCTTTCTACCTCTTCCAATCCCTTTCCTGCCATTCTCCATTGCTTACAAGTCCTTTTCTCTGACTTTCCTCAGGACATTTTTCAGTGATAGATATTTTCAACTCTGCAGTTTCGTGAATTTTAGTGCCACTGAGCTCCATTTTTCAACTTGTGTTTATGGGAACTGGCCACAAAGCAGCGGGATTTCCTCAAGCCCTATTCTGTTTCCATGGGCAACCCTAGCCTTTGGTCAATTCGTCTTCCTGATTGGAAATTAGAGTGACATGTGCCTGTCCGAACCCCTAGGACTTGTCTCTCATTGTTCCTCCTCCTTCTGCTTCATCCTCTGGACAAATTCCAAACTGTATGCAACAGGATGTTGACAGTGCTGACATCTCCAAGTGGGGAGACTGTTAGTAAAGACGCTGGAGGGGTGAACCCGAGCACCAGGAGATGAGGAGATGAGATGCCTTTTCCAAACTCTTCCCGATCAGACGGTATACCATCCTCTGGGTGTGACAGGCATGCTTTAGCTGTAGGAAGGGTCCCATTCATGTGAGGAGAACACCAGGGCTTTTTCAAAATCAGTATCTCTCCGCAACCCAAACTGGCGAATTTTTTAAGCTACGGCTACACATATGTTCATTAAGGGCCTTGGGAAGTAGGCAGAGTCCAAACTTTAGATGATTGAAGTCTTCAGGGTCAGAAGCACTCACCACCGGCTTCCCTTAGGTTCCATTTTAACTGTCATTAATAGATGATGTCAATAAAAATATCTATTCTTTTTCAGATTATTTCCCCTTATAGGTTATTGCAAAATATTGAGTGTAGTTCCCTGTGCTATACAGCAGTTCCTTGTTGATGATCGATTTTATACATAGCAGTGTGTATGTGTTAATCCCAAACTGTTAATTTATCCCTCCTCTCACCTTTCCCCTTTGGCAATAATAAATTATAAGACTTTATACTTCTCAGAAATGGGGGAGCTGAAAGAGAGGTATCATTTTCAATGGAAAAGCATTTAAAACAAGATTGAAGCTTTAACCAAGATTATTAGATGTACATCCTTGGAAAGAAATCACTTCGTTTCTCTAATATTGACCTGACAAATAAGACAAACCTTTTCACTGAACTTGCTTATAATAAAGTGATGGAAATATCAAATGGAAGTGTTAGAAACATCTTATTTTACCCGAGCCTTATACACTGTTCTATGTTAATTACAGTTTGGCTCACACATCTGTTCATTGAAGTTACAATGTTCTCAATTTCTGTTACTGATCCTCCAGAGTGGACCCCAACAAGTGTCCCCCTGCCCAGTGTCATTGGAGCCAACAGATCGAGACTGAGTTTGGTTCAGAAGCAAAGGAAACTTTATATTTTGATCAGAGAGTGGAGAGGTGAGAGCATGTGCTACCCCGTGGGCTGTGGGCTGGGCTGCTGTGTAGATATCCTGTCAGAGTTGGCTGCAGCTCAGGCTCTATATCACGGAGTGTGCACTGTGCCCCAGGAGCTGAGGTGTCGACCCAGACATTCTGCACTAGGAACTCTGGTCTGAAGTGCTGGGTGTGGAACCTCTGTATGCGGGACCCTAGGAGCATGTGAAATTAGACAAAGCACAAAGGATAAAAAAGGTTAGACTTTATTTTATTGCCCAGATTCTATTTTTATCTCCCAGGGATTTTTAAGGGGCTTTGCCTGGGACAAAACCCTCTTCTGCCTTTTGTCCCCTTCCTCATTCTTGGAGTGTTGAGGGTGCAGACCCTTCTTCTGTAACTGCTGAGTGCTGAGTTAGGAGCCCTCATACCCGTGGGCGAGGGTCAGAACTTCTCCCCAGCAGCCTCCAGGTGACGTTGATTGTCCCCAGGCCTCCTGCCTCCCTGCTCGTCCGCCTGAGCACCAGTATTGGAAGTGTTATAGATTCTAATGACCTTTAAGGGTCCAGGAAGGAGATGTGCAGTGACGCTGTGAGGTCCAGTTTCACCCCGCCCCACATTTGTTTGGCCACCTTAGGCTGACCGTTTCTGCCAGCCTAGATGCTCTGACCAGTAGTCTGCGCTTTCTTCAATTAGGCCGCTGAATTAACGTAAAAACAGCACCAGGTGTCAGGACCCTGTCCGCTCAACTCCCAGACAGTCCAGGGTCACTGGTGATGAAGGACCATGATGGCCACTGAGTCAACAGCCTTTTGAAGTAAACAGGAGTCCAGCTGGTCTTATTGGCCACCATTATCACAGTGTCTGTAGGCTTTTCTATGGTGACAGCGTGATATACGGTTCCCCCGCCAAGATTATTAGGTCCGCTCTGGGTGCAGTAAGTCCTGCAAGCAGTAGTCTACTCTTTTGGGACACACTCTTGTTGTTTTATGAGAGAAACTCCAGGTCAAGTGATGGTCACATGAGTCGTCATGGTGCCCCGTTGCCCCCGGTTATCTCTCTGGAGGTTGGAGTTGGAGGGCCTCCTCACTCGAGGTCAGTGTGCCCACGGAGCAAACCCTGCAACTTCAGGGCATGGTTGGGGGTTAGGATCACCACGTGGGGTCCTTTTCCCTTAGGAGGGAGGTGGCCTTTTGGGCTGCTGATTTCCAGGTTTTTAGATACCGCCAGTATCTTGGCCAGATGTGGCAGTGGGCCAAGCCCCTTGGTGACTGTAGTTTATCCTACCTGGATGGCATTCTTGCATTGTTCCATTTCAAGTGGTCCCAGGTTTTGCACTAATACTCCAATGGCGATTCAATTTTCACCAGGAATGTAAAGATCAAAGGGTTTAGCTAAATTAGGGAGTTCCAGGGCAAGGGTCTGAATTGACTGCTCTTTCCATTCTTGAAAGGCCACTTCTGGATTCTATTCAAAAGGATCATCATCTTTTCCTTTCAGTGTTTCATATAGAGGCCCAGCTAGTAGACTGTAGTTAGGGATCCAGAAGCAGCAAACCCTGGCCTCCCCAGGAACCCCTAAGCTGTCTTCTAGTTTTAGATATGGGTAAGACTGTAAATTGTTTCTTCCCTTTCCTGGGATGGGCTTCTCCGACCTTCTGTGAGAATGAAGCCCAGGCAGGTCACCGTAGTCTGTGATATTTGAGCTTTTTCTTGGACAACCTGTATCCTTTATTGGCTTGGTAGTTCAGAGGTCTCCTTAGTAGGGCTGGCAATCAGAATGTCATCTGCAAATTGAAGGAGTGTTTCCTATTCCAGAGGTAGAACTTTTAGGTCTTTAGCTGAGCTTTCCCCAAAGATGGCGTGGGAATTTTTGAACCCTTGGGGCAAGACGGCCCAGAAGTATTGTTTTAGTTGTATGTTGAGTCCTGCCACTCACAAGCCAAAATTTCTTGTGACTCTGGGACTAATAGAATACAAAAGAAGGCATCATTGAAGACTAATACAGAATACCATGTCCTGGTGGTTGGTAGAATGACCAGCAGGGTGTAGAATTTAGGAACTACTGGAGGTATATCCTAGGTGGCTTCACTGACTGTCCTGACATCATTACCAGGACTCCAGCAGCCCGTGGGGCTCTCGAGGTCAGGCCAATCCCAGGATATGAAGATCACCTGCGCAGGTACCCTACCCGAACCCCATACCACGGGGTTCTCGTGGTCAGGCCCCTCCCAGGATATGGGGTTCCCTTGGCAGGTTCCCCTGCAGCTCATGGGGCTCTCGTGGTCAGGCCCCTCCCAGGATACAGAGCTACCCATGCAGGTACCATGGCAGGGCTGGGAACACAGGAACCGTGCATATCGCCCTCATTGCAGAGCACTCCCAGCTCACCTGTCACTCAGATCTGACACAGAGCACCTCAGAGCAGGACTTGAACTAACAAACAGCAGCTACGACAGGTCTGTGACCCTGGGCATCACTCTGTGTGGCCTCCCTCCACCTGGTCTTCCAGAGACTTCCACTGCACCCAGGGCACCAGGCCTCTGTCTCCACCCACCAGCCACTCCTCCTCTCCCTGACTCCTGGGTTCCTCTCATTAGGAGAGGGTTTTCTTGAAGTTGTCTCCCACTCATGGGCCAGATAATATAATTAGAAAACAAGCCAGAGCTGCAGCCCCTTGTCTATCCTGACTCTCAGGAGCCCACACCTGTTCCTTGTACCTGGCCGATTCAGCAAGTTCCAGTTTCTGCAACTTTGAGCCACTGAGGGGTGATTATTGGCTGGCCTGGGAAGCCCGACCATGCCGGCCAGCCCTCCCCAGGTGTGCCTGGGTTCAGATCAATATAAACACCGCTCCAGGCAGCAAGAGCCCCTGCAGCTGTGCCTGACGCCATTTTCTCTGCCCTGTCAGCAGTCTTGGGGCTGGACTGGTGGGAGGGAGTGAGAGGCCACGGCTTTGTGGGTGGCCCAGTG
Organism: Delphinapterus leucas; assembly: GCF_059928025.1. Taxonomy (NCBI): domain Eukaryota; kingdom Metazoa; phylum Chordata; class Mammalia; order Artiodactyla; family Monodontidae; genus Delphinapterus; species Delphinapterus leucas. The sequence goes on along the minus strand of NW_028322237.1, from coordinate 13,172,344 downwards.
TGAGTGGGGCTCTGCTGGACTTTCTGCAGCAGTTGCCAAGATGCCACCTGCTAAAGAAGAGGATGTGTCACCCATACCTGCCGCTGGAATTTCTCCCTGGGCAGAGGTGAGTGAGGAAGAAAGCAGTGGGGGCCGGGACAGCAGGGGTATCTCAGGCAGGGAAATGGAAAGCTTCCAGAAGAGTACCCAGGGCCAGGACCATCCTGGCTGGCCTGCAGGCACCAAGTCGGCTGGCATGCTGTCACTCATGTGGCTCCATGGCCCTTCCTCTAGGCTTTCAAGTCCTTGTACATATTCAGGTGTTTTACCTGGGAAGGGTGGGAACATTTCAGCAGCAGCTGGCCTGGGGCTCAGCCCACGTTTACTCACAGATGCCTCGGCACTGTCCCCCAGCTTTACAATGAGGAAGCTTGTTGCGTGGGGCCTGCTGGCTGAATGGGAGATGATTCCCCACCACTGACCAACTTCAGAATTGTTTACAACTGGAGCAAGTGCCCTGATACGGTTTTCCTCTGTGTAGCTGGTGGGTTCTGTTTTTTTTTCTTTTTTGGTTCAAGGTAGATTTTATTCCTCTTTTTTGTATTTACAGATATAAGCATGGAAATAATTTATTCATATAAATACATGTATGTGAAGGGAAGAATATTTTTTCTGTTTTACTTTTTGTAATTTGAATTTTATTTTATTTTTTTATACAGCAGGTTCTTTTTGGTTATCTATTTTATACATATAAATGTATACATGCCAATCCCAATCTCTCAACTCCTCCCACCACCACCCCCCAACAGCTTTCCCCCCTTGGTGTCCATACGTTTGTTGTCTACGTCTGTTGCTCTATTTCTGCCTTGCAAAACGGTTCATCTGTACAATTTTTCTAGGTTCCACATATATGCATTAATAGACAAGATTTCTTTTTCTCTTTCTGACTTACTTCACTCTGTATGACAGTCTCTAGATCCATCAACGTCTCTACAAATGACCCAATTTCATTCCTTTTTATGGCTTAGTAATATTCCATTTCATATATGTACCACATCTTTATGCATTCGTCTGTCTGTGGGCATTTAGGTTGCTTCCATTACCTGGATATTGTAAATAGTGATGCAATGAACATTGCAGTGAATGTCTCTTTTTGATTTATGGTTTTGTCTGGGTATATGCCCAGTAGTGGGATTGCTGTATCATATGGTAATTCTATTCTTAGTTTTATAAGAAACTCCATAATGTTCTCCACAGTGACTGTATCAATTTACATTCCCAACAATAGTGGAAGAGGGTTCCTTATCTCCACACCCTTTCCAGCATTTGTTGTTTGTAGATTTTCTGATGATGCCCATTCTAACAGGTGTGAGGTGATACACCATGGATGAGTCTATTTCGTTGAGCAAAGAGTAGGTCTTGTCTATTACATATTTGGCTTATGGAACGGTATGTGTGCTAATTTCAATCTCTGGTTTTATACAGCACCCCAACTCAACTTTCCCCTTAAGCAAGCATAAGTTTTTATCTAAATGTGAGACTCTGTTCGGTTTTGGAATTCAGTTTATGTGTAGCCAAGTTTACACTCTCTCTATTAGTGATATCTTATGATAATTATCTTTCTCTGTGTGACCTATTTCTCTTAGAATCATCATACTTAAATCCACTCAATTTGCTGCTACAGGCCTGATGACATTGATTTCATTGCTGAGTGATATTCCGTTGTACGTAAGTAGCACAACTCCTTTATCCATTTTTTTCTTTCTGGGATATTTAATTTGTACTGGACTCAAGGTTCTTGTAAACACAGCAGCCCTAAATTTTGTGTTGGCTGTGTCTTGTTGATTTTAATTTTCCTAAGCTATAGGGCCAAAAGTGGAAGTGCCCTAGGGTCTGTAGCTTTGTTTTTCAGATGTTTCAGGATACACCATAAACATCTCCAGAGTGTCTGTTGGCAATTTACATCCCGCCCATCAGCATAACAAGGCTCCCTGTTCTCCATGGCCTGTCCTGTGTTTCTGGTTTTTACACTTTTTTCAGATCGCCCTTTTGACGAATGGGAAATGAGACTTCATTGTAGTGCGGATTTCCATTTCTCAAGTGCTTGGTTGGCCAAAAAGGGCATATGTGTTTTTTCCTGAATATATTCAGGAAAAAATGTTTACGCACTTTTGTCCAAGTGCATCACTGTCAAAGATCTGCCGCTTTTCACATGCTTTAAATGCAATTCCTATCTACCTCCTGAAATATGATTCCTGCAATTTTGCCTCGTTTTCAAGTCCTCTTTGCAGACTTACTTCCATATATTTTTGCCAATAGCTGTCATTTATAACTCTGCAGGTTTGTGAATTACAGTGCCCGTGATTTCCTTTCTTAACACGTTTCCTTGAAAACTGGCCACCGAACCGCAGGTTTGCTTCAGGCCATAATCAGGGTCCAGCACGGCACTCTGAGACTTTGGTTCATTCCACTTCCTGGTGGGAAATTAGAGTTAAATGTGCCCCTCCAGACACCTGCCTCACTCTTAGCCCCTTGGTGATGTGTGTCCTCTGGTTTGAGGACACATGTGCTGGGTTCCTCACCTTTGGCTGATGTGGCCCCACTGGTGTGAGGACACTCCTGCCTGTTTCCCATCCCCTTGGTGATGTGGGCCCTCCGGTGAGAGTCTGATCCTGGTTGGGTTCCTCACACTTCTGTGAGGTGGGCCCTCTTCTCTGACGTCACTCCTGCCTGGCTGGCACACCCCGCCTTGGCGACGTCGGCACTCTGGTGGGATTTGGTGCCTGCTGGGTGTCTCCTCCCCTCGGTAATGAGGGCCCTCTGGCGTCAGGCCCTAACTCCTGGACTCCCAATATTTTCTGATATGCGCCCTGTGGTTCGAGTACACTCCTGCCAGGTTCCCAACCCCATGGGAATGTGGGCCTTCTGCTCTGAGGTCCCAACCGTGGGTTGCTCAGTTTCATGATGAGGGCCCTCTGCTGTGAGTTCTCTCTGGCTTGGATCCCATAAGCTCGCTGCTCCTGGCCACCTGCTGGGAGGTTACAACTGCGGGATTCCTCACCTTTTTTCTTCTATGGGCCCTCTGTTTTGAGACTCCTCCTGCCTGCCTCACTCCCAGCCCCTTGGTGATGTGTGTCCTCTGGTTTGAGGCCACGTATGCTGGGTCCCTCGCCTTTCGATGATGTGGTCCCACAGGTGTGAGGACACTCCTGCCTGGTTCCTATCCCCTTGATGATGTGGGCCCTCTGGTGAGAGTCTGATCCTGGCTGGGTTCCTCACCTTTCTGTGAGGGGGGCCCTCTGCTGTGAGGTCACTCCTGCCTGGCTGGCACACCCCACCTGTGCAACATCGGCCCTCTTGTGGCAGTTGGAGCCTGCTGGGAACCTCCCCTCGGTGATGGGGGCCCTCTTGCGTCAGGCCCTAACTGCTGGGTACCCACATTTTCTGATACGTGCTAAGTGGTGCGAGGACACTCCTGCGAGGTTCCCATCCCCATGGGCATGTGGGCCTTCTGCTCTAAGGTCCCAACACCTGTGTTGTTCACCGTTTCATGATGTTGTCTCTCTGGTGTTAGTTCACTCAGGCCTAGATCCCATAGACTCTGTGCTCTGAGCGGCCTGCTGGGAGGTTCCTACTGCTGGATTCCTTACCTTTTTTTATTCTTTGGGTCCTGTGTTTTCATGCTCCTACTTCCTGACTCACTCCCAGCCCATTTGTGATGTAGGTCCTCTGGTTTAAGGCCACATGTACCGGTTTCCTCACCTTTATTGATGTGGCCCCACTGGTGTGAGAACACTCCTGCCTGGTTCCCATCCCCTTGTTGATGGGGGCCCTCTGGTGAGAGTCTGATCCTGTCTGGATTCCTCACACTTCTGGGAGGTGGGCCCTCTGCTGTGAGGTCACTCCTGCCTGGCTGGCACAAGTCACCTTGGCGATGTGGGCCCTCAGTTGGGAGTTGGTGCCTGCTGGGAGTCTCCTCCCCTCAGTAATGAGGGCCCTCTGGCGTCAGGCCCTAACTCATGGGCTCCCAAAATTTTCTAATGTGCGCCCTGTCGTGCGAGTACACTCCAGCCAGTGTCCCATCCCCATGGGGATGTGGGCTTTCTGCTCTGAGGTCCCAACGCCTGGGTTGCTCACAGTGTCAGAATGTGGGCCCTCTGCTGTGAGTTCACTCCGGCATGGATCCCATAGCCTCGGTGCTCTGGGCCACCTGCTTGGAGCTTCCATCTGCGGGGTTCCTCACCTTTTTTATTCTATGGGCGCTCTGTTGTGAGTCTCCTCCTGCATGCCTCACTCCCAGCCCTTTCGTGATGTGTGTCCGCTTGTTTGAGGCCACATGTGCTGTGTTCCTCACCTTTCGCTGATGTGGCCCCACTGGTGTGAGGACACTCCTGCCTGGTTTCTATCCCCTTGGTGATGTGGGCGCACTGGTTAGAGTCTGATCCTGTTTGGGCTCCTCACACTTCTGTGAGGTGGGCCCTCTGCTGTGAGGTAACTCCTGCCTGGCTTGCTCCCATTGCCTTGGTGACGTCGGCCCTCTGGTGGCATTTGGAACCTGCTGGTAGCCTCCTCTCCTCCGTGATGAGGGCCCTCTGGCGTCAGGCCATAACTGCTGGGTTCCCACATTTTCTGATACGTGCTAAGTTGTGCGTGGACACTCCTGCGAGGTTCCCATCCCCATGGGGATGTGGGCCTTCTGCTCTGAGGTCCCAACGCCTGGGTTGCTCACAGTTTCATGATGTGGGCCCTCCGCTGTGAGTTCACCTTGGCCTGGATCACATAGACTCGGTGCTCTGGGCCGCCTGCTGGGAGGTTCCCATTGCAGGATTCCTCAGCTTTTTTATTCTATTGGCCCTGTGTTGTGAGGCTACTCTTGCCTGCCTCACTCCGAGCCCCTTGGAGATCTGGATCCTCTGGTTTAGGCCACATGTGCTGGGTTCCTCACCTTTCTATGATGTGGCCACCCTGGTGTGAAGACAGTCCTGCCTGGTTCTGATGCCCTTGGTGATGTGGGCCCTCTGGTGAGAGTCTTACCCTGGCTGGGTTCCTCACCATTCTGTGAGGTAGGCCCTCAGCTGTGAGGTCACTCCTGCCTGGCTGTTGCATGTCACCTTGGCGACATGGGCCCTCAGTTGGGAGTTGGTGCCTGCTTGGGGTCTCCTCCCCTTGGTAATGAGGGCCCTCTGGCGCCAGGCCCTAACTTCTGGGCTCTAAAAATTCTCTGATGTGCGCCCTGTGGTGCGAGTACACTTCTGCCAGGTTCCCAACCACATGGGAATGTGGGCCTTCTGCTCTAAGGTCCCAACGGCTGGGTTGCTCACAGTTTCATGATGAGGGCACTCTGTTTTGAGTTCAGTCAGGCCTGGATCCCATAGCCTCGCTGCTCCTGGCCACCTGCTGGGAGGTTCCAACTGCGGGATTCCTCACCTTTTTTACGCTATGGGCCCTCTGTTTGGAGGCTCCTCCAGCCTGCCTCACTCCCAGCCCCTTGGTGATGTGTGTCCTCTGGTTTGAGGCCACGTGTGCTGGGTCCGTCACATTTCGGTGATGTGGCCCCACTGGTGTGAGGACACTCCTGCCTGGTTTCCATTCCCTTGGTGATGTGGGCCCTCCGGTGAGTGTCTGATCCTCTTTGGGTTCCTCACACTTTTGTGTGGTTGGCCCTCTGCTGTGAGGTCACTCCTGCCTGGCTGGCACACCCCGCATTGGCGACATCGGCCTTCTGGTAGCAGTTGGAGCTTGCTGGGAGCCTCCTCTCCTCAGTGATGAGGGCCCTCTGGCGTCCGGCCCTAACTGCTGGGCTCCCCACATTTTCTGATGTGTGCCCACTGGTGCGATGACACTCCTGCTTGGTTCCCTTCCCCATGGGGATGTGGGCCTTGTGCTCTGAGGTTACAACGGCTGGGTTGCTAACAGTATCACGATGAGGGCCCTCTGTTGTGAGTTCATCACTGCCTGGATCCCATAGCCTCGGTGCTCTGGGCCGCCTGCTGGGATGTTCCAACTGCTGGATTCCTCACCTTTTTTATACAATGGGCCATGTGTTTTGAGGTTAATCCTGCCTGCCTCGCTCCGAGACCCATGGTGATGTGGGTCCTCTGGTTTGAGGCCACATGTGCTGGGTACCTCAACTTTCGATGATGTGGCCCCACGGGTGTGAGGACACTCCTGCCTGGTTCCCAGCCCCTTGCTTATGTGGGCACCCTGGTGAGAGTCTGATCCTGACTGGGTTCCTTACCCTTCTGTGAGGTGGGCCCTCTGATGTGAGGTCACTCCTGCCTGGATGTCTCATGTCGCCTTGGCGACGTAGGCCCTCTGTTGGCCACTGAAGCATGCTGGGAGCCTCCTACCCTCTTTAATAAGGGCCCTGGAAGAAACGCATATGCCCTTTTTGAGCAAGTGCATCATTGTCGAGGTTCTGCCTCTTCTCCTATACTTTCAGAGGACTTCCCGTCTACCTCCTGAAATCGTATTCCTGGAATTCTGCCCCGCGTTCAAGTCCTCTTTGCAGCCTTACTTCAATATATTTTTGGACGATAGCTGTCATTTATAACTCTGCAGGTTTGTGAATTACAGTGCCCCTGAGCTCCTTTCTTCAACTCGCTTTCTTGGGAGCTGGCCGCAAAACCGCAGGATTGCTTCAGGCCCTAATCTGGTTCCGGCACGGCATGCTGAGCCTTTGGCTAATTCCTCTTCCTGGTGGGAAATGAGCGTTAAATTTGCCCGTGCAGACACCAACAGCTAGTCTCTCATTGGTTCTCCCTATTCCTGTTCATTTTGCGCAGAAATTCCAAACTGTGCCAAACAGGAGGTTAAAGGCACTGACTCTCCAAGTGGGGAGAGTGTTAGTAAAGCGTCTGGAATGGTAAAACCGAGTACGAGGGGACGAAAACTGAGATGCATTTAAAAAGGTTTCCCGGTCATACGGTGGACCATATTCTGGGTTGCCCATGCATGTTTTACCTGAAGGAGGAATCCCTTCAACCTGGAGAGTTGGGACCCATGGAATGGGTACCATGCAGTATGACTTCAAAGGGTTGCCTTTGCTCACCGAACGTCACCAATGCTATCAGCCCGAAGTGTCCAGCCTTATGTCTCACACAGCTCTGCGTGTAGATGTGGTAAATCCAGGTTGCATCACAAGACCTCAATGAATTATTTAAGAATTGCTCTCTATTTCACTATCATTGTGTTTTCTTTTTGAAATTTATTTTTGATAATGGGATTTATCGGATTTTCACTGCTGCGTTTAGGCCGCTGTACACACGCTTGATTTCCTTATGGAGACATATAAATCCATGGGTTTTAAGATTCTTACTTGTCAGGTATATTCCCAGGCGTTAAGTCCGTTTCGTTGAGCAAGGAGTAGGTTTTGTGTATTATATATTTGGCTTATGGAACGGCATCTGTGCTAATTTCAATCTCTGGTTTTATGCAGCATCCCAACTGACCTTTCCCCATAAGCAAGCATAAGTTGGTTTGCTAAATTTGAGACCCTGTTCTGTTTTGTAATTCAGTTCATGGGTAGCCAAGTTTACATTCCGTGTATTAGTCATATCTTATGATGTTTCTTTTTCTGTGTGACTTATTTCTCGTAGAATCATCATACCTGAATCCACTCATTATGCCACTACGGGCCTGATGACGTAGATTTCATTGCTGAGTGATATTCCATTGTACGTGCGTACCACAACTTCTTTATCCATTTTTTGCTTTCTGGGATATTTTACTTGTACCGTAGACGAGGTTCTTGTAAACAGAGCCGTCCCAAACTCTGGGGTGGCTGTGTGTTTTTGATTTTAATTTCCCTAAGCTATAGGACCATAAGTGGAAGTGCCATAGGCTTGGTTGCTTTGTTTCCTACGTGTTTCTGGAAACACCATACACTTCTCCAGAGTGGTTGTTGGCAATTTACATCCCGCCCATCAGCATGACAAGGCTCCCTGTTCTCCATGACCTGTCCTGCCTTTCTGGATTTTACACTTTTTTCAGATGGCCATTTTGACCGGGGGTCAGTGAGACTTCATTGTAGTGCAGATTTCCTTTACACGCTTGCTTGGTTGGCCAAAAAGGGCGTATGCGTTTTTTCCTGAATATATTCAGGAAAAAACGCATACGCCCTTTTTGGCCAAGTGCATCGTTGTCGACATTCTGCCTCTTTTCCTATGCTTTTAGTACAATTCCAGTCTACCCCCTGAAATCGTTTTCCTGAAATTCTGCCCCGCTTTCAAGTCCTCTTGAAAGACTTACTTCAATACATTTTTGGACGATAGCTGTCATTCATAACTCTGCAGGTTTGTGAATTACAGTGCCCCTGAGCTCATGTCTTCAACTCGTTTTCTTGTGAGCTGGCCGCAAAACCGCAGGATTGCTTCAGGCCGTAATATGTTACCGGCCGGGCACGCTGAGCATTTGGTTAATTCCACTTCCTGGTGGGAAATGATCGTTCAATTTGCCCATGCAGACACCAACAGCTAGTCTCTCATTGGTTCTCCGTATGCCTGTTCATCTTGCGCAGAAATTGCAAACTGTGCCAAACAGGAGGTTAAAGGCACTGACTCTCCAAGTGGGGAGAGTGTTAGTAAAGCGTCTGGAATGGTGAACCCGAGTACCAGGGGACGAAAACTGAGATGCATTTGAAAACGTTTCCCAATCACACGGCGGACGATAGTCTGGGTTTCCCATGCATGTTTTAACTGAAGGAAGAATCCCTTAAACCTGGAGAGTTGGGAACCATGGAATGGGTACCATGCAGTATGACTTCAAAGGGTCTGCGTTTGCTCACCGAACCTCACCAATGCTATCAGCCCCAAGTGCCCAGCCTTACGTCTCACCCAGCTCTGGGTGTAGATGTGGTAAATCCAGGTTGCATCACAAGCCCTGAATGAATTATTTAAGAATTGCTCTCTATTTCGCTGTCATTGTGTTTTGTTTTTGAAATTTATTTTGGTAATGGGATTTATCGGATTTTCACTGCTGCGTTTAGGCCGCTGTACACACGCTTGATTTCCTTATGGAGACATATAAATCCATGGGTTTTAAGATTCTTACTTGTCAGGTATCTTGCCAGGCGTTGAATATGTGGTGTTGAGTCCATTTCGTTGAGCAAGGAGTAGGGCTTGTCTATTATATATTTGGCTTATGGAACGGTATCTGTGCTAATTTCAATCTCTGGTTTTATGCAGCACCCCAACTCACCTTTCCCCATAAGCAAGCATAAGTTGGTTTTCTAAATTTGAGACCCTGTTCTGTTTTGTAATTCAGTTCATGTGTAGCCAAGTTCATATTCCGTGTATTAGTGATATCTTATGATGTTTCTTTTTCTGTGTGACTTATTTCTCGTAGAATCATCGTACCTGAATCCACTCATTATGCCGCTATGGGCCTGATGACGTAGATTTCATTGCTGAGTGATATTCCATTGTACGTGCGTACCACAACTTCTTTATCCATTTTTTGCTTTCTCGGATATTTTACTTGTACCGTAGACGAGGTTCTTGTAAACAGAGCCGTCCCAAACTCTGGGGTGGCTGTGTGTTTTTGATTTTAATTTCCCTAAGCTATAGGACCATAAGTGGAAGTGCCATAGGCTGTGTTGCTTTGTTTCCTACGTGTTTCTGGAAACACCATACACTTCTCCAGAGTGGTTGTTGGCAATTTACATCCCGCCCATCAGCATGACAAGGCTCCCTGTTCTCCATGACCTGTCCTGACTTTCTGGATTTTACATTTTTTTCAGATGGCCCTTTTGACTGGGGGGCAGTGAGACTTCATTGTAGTGTAGATTTCCATTACAAGCTTGCTTGGTTGGCCAAAAGGGGCGTATGCGTTTTTTCCTGAATATATTCAGGAAAAACGCATACGCCCTTTTTGGCCAAGTGCATCATTGTCGACATTCTGCCTCTTTTCCTATGCTTTTAGTACAATTCCAGTCTACCCCCTGAAATCGTTTTCCTGAAATTCTGCCCCGCTTTCAAGTCCTCTTCGAAGACTTACTTAAATATATTTTTGGACGATAGCTGTCATTCATAACTCTGCAAGTTTGTGAATTACAGTGCCCCTGAGCTCATTTCTTCAACTCGCTTTCTTGTGAGCTGGCCGCAAAACCACAGGATTGCTTCAGGCCCTAATCTTTTTCCAGCAGGGCACGCTGAGCCTTTGGTTAATTCCTCTTCCTGGTGGGAAATGAGCGTTCCATTTGCCCGTGCAGACACCTACAGCTAGTCTCTCATTGCTTCTCCCTATTCCTATTCATCTTGCACAGAAATTGCAAACTGTGCCAAACAGGAGGTTAATGGCACTGACTCTCCAAGTGGGGAGAGTGTTAGTAAAGCGTTCAAATGTTGAACCCGAGTACCAGGGGACGAAAACTGAGATGCATTTGAAAACGTTTCCCAATCACACGGTGGACCATACTCTAGGTTTCCCATGCATGTTTTAGCTGAAGGAAGAATCCGTTAAACCTGGAGAGTTGGGACCCATGGAATGGGTACCATGCAGTATGACTTCAAAGGGTCTGCGTTTGCTCACCGAACCTCACCAATGCTATCAGCCCGAAGTGTCCAGCCTTATGTCTCATCCAGCTCTGGGTGTAGATGTGGTAAATCCAGGTTGCATCACAAGCCCTGAATGAATTATTTAAGAATTGCTCTCTATTTCACTGTCATTGTGTTTTGTTTTAGAAATTCATTTTGATAATGGGATTTATCGGATTTTCACTGCTGCTTTTAGGCCACTGTACACATGCTTGATTTCCTTATGGAGACATATAAATCCATGGGTTTTAAGATTCTTACTTGTCAGGTATCTTCCCAGGCGTTGAATATAGGGTGTTGAGTCCATTTCGTTGAGCAAGGAGTAGGTCTTGTCTATTATATATTTGGCTTATGGAACGGTATCTGTGCTAATTTCAATCTCTGGTTTTATGCAGCATCCCAACTGACCTTTCCCCATAAGCAAGCATAAGTTGGTTTGCTAAATTTGAGACCCTTTTCTGTTTTGTAATTCAGTTCATGGGTAGCCAAGTTTACATTCCGTGTATTAGTGATAACTTATGAAGTTTCTTTTTCTGTCTGACTTATTTCTCATAGAATCATCGTACCTGAATCCACTCATTATGCCGCTACGGTCCTGAAGACGTAGATTTCATTGCTGAGTGATATTCCATTGTACGTGCGTACGAGAACTTCTTTATCCATTTTTTCCTTTCTCGGATATTTAACTTGTACCGTAGACAAGGTTTTGTAAACAGAGCCATCCCAAACTTTGGGGTGGCTGTGTGTTTTTGATTTTAATTTCCCTAAGCTATAGGACCATAAGTGGAAGTGAGATAGGCTGTGTTGCTTTGTTTCCTACGTGTTTCAGGATACACCATACATTTCTCCAGAGTGGCTGTTGGCAGTTTACATCCCGCCCATCAGCATAACAAGGCTCCCTGTTCTCCATGACCTGTCTTGTCTTTCTGGAGTTTACACTTTTTTCAGATGGCCCTTTTGACCGGGGGGCAGTGAGACTTCATTGTAGTGCAGATTTCCTTTACACGCTTGCTTGGTTGGCCAAAAAGGGCGTATGCGTTTTTTCCTGAATATATTCAGGAAAAAACGCATACGCCCTTTTTGGCCAAGTGCATCATTGTTGACATTCTGCCTCTTTTCCTACGCTTTAAGTGCAATTCCAGTCTACCCCCTGAAATCGTTTTCCTGAAATTCTGCCCCGCTTTCAAGTCCTCTTTGAAGACTTACTTCAGTACTTTTTTGGACGATAGCTGTCATTCATAACTCTGCAGGTTTGTGAATTACAGTGCCCCTGAGCTCCTTTCTTCAACTCGTTTTCTTGTGAGCTGGCCGCAAAAGCGCAGGATTGCTTCAGACCCTAATATGTTTCCGGCCGGGCATGCTGAGCCTTTGGTTAATTCCTCTTCCTGGTGGGAAATGATCGTTCAATTTGCCCGTGCAGACACCAACAGCTAGTCTCTCATTGGTTCTCCCTATGCCTGTTCATCTTGCGCAGAAATTGCAAACTGTGCCAAACAGGAGGTTAAAGGCACTGACTCTCCAAGTGGGGAGAGTGTTAGTAAAGCGTCTGGAATGGTGAACCCGAGTACCAGGGGACGAAAACTGAGATGCATTTGAAAACGTTTCCCAATCACACGGCGGACGATAGTCTGGGTTTCCCATGCATGTTTTAGCTGAAGGAAGAATCCCTTAAACCTGGAGAGTTGGGACCCATGGAATGGGTACCATGCAGTATGACTTCAAAGGGTCTGCGTTTGCTCACCGAACCTCACCAATGCTATCAGCCTGAAGTGTCCAGCCTTATGTCTCACCCAGCTCTGGGTGTAGATGTGGGAAATCCAGGTTGCATTACAAGCCCTGAATGAATTATTTAAGAATTGCTCTCTATTTCACTGTCATTGTGTTTTGTTTTTGAAATTTATTTTGATAATGGGATTTATCGGATTTTCACTGCTGCGTTTAGACCACTGTACACACGCATGATTTCCTTATGGAGACATATAAATCCATGGGTTTTAAGATTCTTACTTGTCAGGTATCTTGCCAGGCGTTGAATATGGGGTGTTGAGTCCATTTCGTTGAGCAAGGAGTAGGGCTTGTCTATTATATATTTGGCTTATGGAACGGTATCTGTGCTAATTTCAATCTCTGGTTTTATGCAGCATCCCAACTGACCTTTCCCCATAAGCAAGCATAAGTTTGTTTTCTAAATTTGAGACCCTGTTCTGTTTTGTAATTCAGTTCATGGGTAGCCAAGTTTACATTCCGTGTATTAGTGATATCTTATGATGTTTCTTTTTCTGTGTGACTTATTTCTCGTAGAATCATCATACCTGAATCCACTCATTATGCCGCTACGGGCCTGATGACGTAGTTTCATTGCTGAGTGATATTCCATTGTACGTGCGTACCACAACTTCTTTATCCATTTTTTACTTTCTGGGATATTTTACTTGTACCGTAGACGAGGTTCTTGTAAACAGAGCCGTCCCAAACTCTGGGGTGGCTGTGTGTTTTTGATTTTAATTTCCCTAAGCTATAGGACCATAAGTGGAAGTGCCATAGGCTGTGTTGCTTTGTTTCCTACGTGTTTCTGGAAACACCATACACTTCTCCAGAGTGGTTGTTGGCAATTTACATCCCGCCCATCAGCATGACAAGGCTCCCTGTTCTCCATGACCTGTCCTGCCTTTCTGGATTTTACACTTTTTTCAGATGGCCCTTTTGACCGGGAAGGCAGTGAGACTTCATTGTAGTGCAGATTTCCTTTACACGCTTGCTTGGTTGGCCAAAAGGTGCGTATGCGTTTTTCCCTGAATATATTCAGGAAAAAACGCATACGCACTTTTTGGCCAAGTGCATCGTTGTCGACATTCTCCCTCTTTTCCTATGCTTTTAGTACATTTCCAGTCTACCCCCTGAAATCGTTTTCCTGAAATTCTGCCCCGCTTTCAAGTCCTCTTCGAAGACTTACTTCAATACATTTTTGGACGATAGCTGTCATTCATAACTCTGCAGGTTTGTGAATTACAGTGCCCCTGAGCTCATTTCTTCAACTCGCTTTCTTGTGAGCTGGCCGCAAAACCGCAGGATTGCTTCAGACCCTAATCTCTTTCCCACAGGGCACGCTGAGCCTTTGGTTAATTCCTCTTCCTGGTGGGAAATGAGCGTTCCATTTGCCCGTGCAGACACCTACAGCTAGTCTCTCATTGCTTCTCCCTATTCCTATTCATCTTGCGCAGAAATTGCAAACTGTGCCAAACAGGAGGTTAATGGCACTGACTCTCCAAGTGGCGAGAGTGTTAGTAAAGCGTTCAAATGTTGAACCCGAGTACCAGGGGACGAAAACTGAGATGCATTTGAAAACGTTTCAGAATCACATGGTGGACCATACTCTGGGTTTCCCATGCATGTTTTAGCTGAAGGAAGAATCCCTTAAACCTGGAGAGTTGGGATCCATGGAATGGGTACCATGCAGTGTGACTTCAAAGGGTCTGCGTTTGCTCACCGAACCTCACCAATGCTATCAGCCCGAAGTGTCCAGCCTTATGTCTCATCCAGCTCTGGGTGTAGATGTGGTAAATCCAGGTTGCATCACAAGCCCTGAATGAATTACTTAAGAATTGCTCTCTATTTCACTGTCATTGTGTTTTATTTTTGAAATTCATTTTGATAATGGGATTTATCGGATTTTCACTGCTGCTTTTAGGCCACTGTACACACGCTTGATTTCCTTATGGAGACATATAAATCCATGGGTTTTAAGATTCTTACTTGTCAGGTATCTTCCCAGGCGTTGAATATAGGGTGTTGAGTCCATTTCGTTGAGCAAGGAGTAGGTTTTGTCTATTATATATTTGGCTAATGGAACGGTATCTGTGCTAATTTCAATCTCTGGTTTTATGCAGCATCCCAACTGACCTTTCCCCATAAGCAAGCATAAGTTGGTTTGCTAAATTTGAGACCCTGTTCTGTTTTGAAGTTCAGTTCATGGGTAGCCAAGTTTACATTCCGTGTATTAGTGATAACTTATGATGTTTCTTTTTCTGTCTGACTTATTTCTCATAGAATCATCGTACCTGAATCCACTCATTATGCCGCTACGGTCCTGATGACGTAGATTTCATTGCTGAGTGATATTCCATTGTACGTGCGTACCACAACTTCTTTATCCATTTTATGCTTTCTCGGATATTTAACTTCTACCGTAGATGAGGTTCTTGTAAACAGAGCCATCCCAAACTTTGGGGTGGCTCTGTGTTTTTGATTTTAATTTACCTAAGCTATAGGACCATAAGTGGAAGTGCCATAGGCTGTGTTGCTTTGTTTCCTACGTGTTTCAGGAAACACCATACACTTTTCCAGAGTGGCTGTTGGCAATTTAAATCCGCCCATCAGCATAACAAGGCTCCCTGTTCTCCATGACCTGTCCTGCCTTTCTGGATTTTACACTTTTTTCAGATGGCCCTTTTGACCGGGGGGCAGTGAGACTTCATTGTAGTGCAGATTTCCTTTACACGCTTGCTTGGTTGGCCAAAAGGGGCGTATGCGTTTTATCCTGAATATATTCAGGAAAAAACGCATACGCCGTTTTTGGCCAAGTGCATCATTGTCGACATTCTGCCTCTTTTCCTATGCTTTAAGTGCAATTCCAGTCTACCCCCTGAAATCGTTTTACTGAAATTCTGCCCCGCTTTCAAGTCCTCTTCGAAGACTTACTTCTATACATTTTTGGACGATAGCTGTCATTCATAACTCTGCAGGTTTCTGAATTACACTGCCCCTGAGCTCCTTTCTTCAACTCGCTTTCTTGTGAGCTGGCCGCAAAACCGCAGGATTGCTTCAGGCCTAATCTGTTTCCGGCAGGGCACGCTGAGCCTTTGGTTAATTCCTCTTCCTGGTGGGAAATGCGCGTTCCATTTGCCCGTGCAGACACCTACAACTAGTCTCTCATTGCTTCTCCCTATTCCTGTTCATCTTGCGCAGAAATTGCAAAGTGTGCCAAACAGGAGGTTAAATGCACTGACTCTCCAAGTGGGGAGAGTGTTAGTAAAGCGTCTGGAATGGTGAACCCGAGTACCAGGGGACGAAAACTGAGATGCATTTGAAAACGTTTCCCAATCACACGGTGGACCATACTATGTGTTTCCCATGCATGTTTTAGCTGAAGGAAGAATCCCTTAAACCTGGAAATTTGGAACCCATGGAATGGGTACCATGCAGTATGACTTCAAAGGGTCTGCGTTTGCTCACCGAACCTCACCAATGCTATCAGCCTGAAGTGTCCAGCCTTATGTCTCACCCAGCTCTGGGTGTAGATGTGGGAAATCCAGGTTGCATCACAAGCCCTGAATGAATTATTTAAGAATTGCTCTCTATTTCACTGTCATTGTGTTTTGTTTTTGAAATTTATTTTGATAATGGGATTTATCGGATTTTCACTGCTGCGTTTAGGCCGCTGTACACACGCTTGATTTCCTTATGGAGACATATAAATCCATGGGTTTTAAGATTCTTACTTGTCAGGTATCTTGCCAGGCGTTGAATATGGGGTGTTGAGTCCATTTCGTTGAGCAAGGAGTAGGTCTTGTCTATTATATATTTGGCTTATGGAACGGTATCTGTGCTAATTTCAATCTCTGGTTTTATGCAGCACCCCAACACACATTTCCACATAAGCAAGCATAAGTTTGTTTTCTAAATTTGAGACCCTGTTCTGTTTTGTAATTCAGTTTATGTGTAGCCAAGTTTACATTCCGTGTATTACTGATATATTATGATGTTTCTTTTTCTGTGTGACTTATTTCTCCTAGAATCATCGTACCTGAATCCACTCATTATGCCGCTATGGGCCTGAAGACGTAGATTTCATTGCTGAGTGATATTCCATTGTACGTGCGTACCACAACTTCTTTATCCATTTTTTCCTTTCTCGGATATTTAACTTGTACAGTAGACAAGGTTCTTGTAAACAGAGTCATCCCAAACTTTGCGGTGGCTGTGTGTTTTTGATTTTAATTTCCCTAAGCTATAGGACCATAAGTGGAAGTGCCATAGGCTGTGTTGCTTTGTTTCCTACGTGTTTCTTGAAACACCATACACTTCTCCAGAGTGGTGTTGGCAATTTACATCCCGCCCATCAGCATGACAAGGCTCCCTGTTCTCCATGACCTGTCTTGACTTTCTGGATTTTACATTATTTTCTGATGGCCCTTTTGACCGGGGGGCAGTGAGACTTCATTGTAGTGCAGATTTCCTTTACACGCTTGCTTGGTTGGCCAAAAAGGGCTTATGCGTTTTATCCTGAATATATTCAGGAAAAAAACGCATACGCCCTTTTTGGCCAAGTGCATCATTGTCGACATTCTGCCTCTTTTCCTATGCTTTAAGTGCAATTCCAGTCTACCCCCTGAAATCGTTTTCCTGAAATTCTGCCCCGCTTTCAAGTCCTCTTCGAAGACTTACTTCAATACATTTTTGGACGATAGCTGTCATTCATAACTCTGCAGGTTTGTGAATTACAGTGCCCCTGAGCTCCTTTCTTCAACTCGCTTTCTTGTGAGCTGGCCGCAAAACCGCAGGATTGCTTCAGGCCCTAATCTGTTTCCAGGAGGGCACGCTGAGCCTTTGGTTAATTCCTCTTCCTGGTGGGAAAGGAGCGTTCCATTTGCCCGTGCAGACACCTACAGCTAGTCTCTCATTGGTTCTCCCTATTCCTGTTCATCTTGCGCAGAAATTGCAAACTGTGCCAAACAGGAGGTTAAAGGCACTGACTCTCCAAGTGGGGAGAGTGTTAGTAAAGCGTCTGGAATGGTGAACCCGAGTACCTGGGTTCGAAAACTGAGATGCATTTGAAAACGTTTCCCAATCACACGGTGGACCATACTCTCGGTATCCCATGCATGTTTTAGCTGAAGGAAGAATCCCTTAAACCTGGAGATTTGGGACCCTTGGAATGGGTACCATGCAGTATGACTTCAAAGGGTCTGCGTTTGCTCACCGAACCTCACCAATGCTATCAGCCCGAACTGTCCAGCCTTATGACTCACCCAGCTCTGGGTGTAGATGTGGTAAATCCAGGTTGCATCAAAAGCCCTGAATGAATTATTTAAGAATTGCTCTCTATTTCACTGGCATTGTGTTTTGTTTTTGAAATTTATTTTGATAATGGGATTTATCAGATTTTCACAGCTACGTTTAGGCCGCTGTACACACGCTTGATTTCCTTATGGAGACATATAAATCCATGGGTTTTAAGATTCTTACTTATCAGGTATCTACCCAGGCGTTGAATATGGGGTGCTGAGTCCATTTCGTTGAGCAAGGAGTAGGTCTTGTCTATTATATATTTGGCTTATGGAATGGTATCTGTGCTAATTTCATTCTCTGGTTTTATGCAGCACCCCAACTCACCTTTCCTCTTAAGCAAGCATAAGTTGGTTTTCTAAATTTGAGACCCTGTTCTGTTTTGTAATTCAGTTCATGTGTAGCCAAGTTTACATTCCGTGTATTAGTGATATCTTATGATGTTTCTTTTTCTGTGTGACTTATTTCTCGTAGAATCATCGTACCTGAATCCACTCATTATGCCGCTACGGGCCTGATGACGTAGATTTCATTGCTGAGTGATATTCCATTGTACGTGCGTACCACAACTTCTTTATCCATTTTTTGCTTTCTCGGATATTTAACTTGTACCGTAGACGAGGTTCTTGTAAACAGAGCCGTCCCAAACTTTGGGGTGGCTGTGTGTTTTTAATTTTAATTTCCCTAATCTATAGGACCATAAGTGGAAGTGCCATAGGCTGTGTTGCTTTGTTTCCTACGTGTTTCAGGAAACACCATACACTTCTCCAGAGTGGCTGTTGGCAATTTACATCCCCCCCATCAGCATAACAAGGCTCCCTGTTCTCCATGACCTGTCCTGCCTTTCTGGATTTTACACTTTTTTCAGATGGCCCTTTTGACCGGGGGGCAGTGAGACTTCATTGTAGTGCAGATTTCTTTACACGCTTGCTTGGTTGGCCAAAAAGGGCTTATGCGTTTTATCCTGAATATATTCAGGAAAAAACGCATACGCCCTTTTTGGCCAAGTGCACCATTGTCGACATTCTGCCTCTTTTCCTATGCTTTAAGTGCAATTCCAGTCTACCCCCTGAAATCATTTTCCTGAAATTCTTACCCGCTTTCAAGTCCTCTTCGAAGACTTACTTCAATACATTTTTGGACGATAGCTGTCATTCATAACTCTGCAGGTTTGTGAAATACAGTGCCCCTGAGCTCCTTTCTTTAACTCGCTTTCTTGGGAGCTGGCCGCAAAACCGCAGGATTGCTTCAGGCCCTAATCTGTTTCCGGCAGGGCATGCTGAGCCTTTGGTTAATTCCTCTTCCTGGTGGGAAATGAGCGTTCCATTTGCCCGTGCAGACACCTACAGCTAGTCTCTCATTGGTTCTCCCTATTCCTGTTCATCTTGCGCAGAAATTGCAGACTGTGCCAAACAGGAGGTTAAAGGCACTGACCCTCCAAGTGGGGAGTGTGTTAGTCAAGCGTCTGGAATGGTGAACCCGAGTACCAGGGTTCGAAAACTGAGATGCATTTGAAAACGTTTCCCAATCACACGGTGGACCATAATCTGGGTTTCCCATGCATGTTTTAGCTGAAGGAAGAATACCTTAAACCTGGAGAGTTGGGACCCATGGAATGGGTACCATGCAGTATGACTTCAAAGGGTCTGCGTTTGCTCACCGAACCTCACCAATGCTATCAGCCCGAAGTGTCCAGCCTTATGTCTCACCCAGCTCTGGGTGTAGATGTGGTAAATCCAGGTTTCATCACAAGCCCTGAATGAATTATTTAAGAATTGCTCTCTATTTCACTGACATTGTGTTTTGTTTTTGAAATTTATTTTGATAATGGGATTTATCAGATTTTCAGAGCTGCGTTTAGGCCGCTGTACACACGCTTGATTTCCTTATGGAGACATATAAATCCATGGGTTTTAAGATTCTTCCTTGTCAGGTATCTTCCCAGGCGTTGAATATGGGGTGTTGAGTCCATTTCGTTGAGCAAGGAGTAGGTCTTGTCTATTATATATTTGGCTTATGGAACGGTATCTGTGCTAATTTCAATCTCTGGATTTATGCAGCACCCCAACTCTCCTTTCCCCTTAAGCAAGCATAAGTTGGTTTTCTCAATTTGAGACCCTGTTCTGTTTTGTAATTCACTACATGTGTAGCCAAGTTTACATTCCGTGTATTAGTGATATCTTATGATGTTTCTTTTTCTGTGTGACTTATTTCTCGTAGAATCATCGTACCTGAATCGACTCATTATGCCGCTACGGACCTGATGACGTAGATTTCATTGTTGAGTTATATTCCATTGTACGTGTGTACCACAACTTCTTTATCCATTTTTTGCTTTCTCGGATATTTAACTTGTACCGTAGACAAGGTTCTTGTAAACAGAGCCGTCCCAAACTTTGGCGTGGCTGTGTGTTTTTGATTTTAATTTCCCTAAGCTATAGGACCATAAGTGGAAGTGACATAGGCTGTGTTGCTTTGTTTCCTACGTGTTTCAGGAAACACCATACACTTCTCCAGAATGGCTATTGACAATTTATATCCCACAAGTCAGCATAACAAGGCTCCCTGTTCTCCATGACCTGTTCTGCCTTTCTGGATTTTACACTTTTTTCAGATGGCCCTTTTGACCGGGGGGCAGTGAGACTTCATTGTAGTGCAGATTTCCTTTACATGCTTGCTTGGTTGGCCAAAAAGGGCGTATGCGTTTTTTCCTGAATATATTCAGGAAAAAACGCATACGCCCTTTTTGGCCAAGTGCATCATTGTCGACATTCTGCCTCTTATCCTATGCTGTTAGTACAATTCCAGTCTACCCCCTGAAATCGTTTTCCTGAAATTCTGCCCCGCTTTCAAGTCCTCTTCGAAGACTTACTTCAATACATTTTTGGACGATAGCTGTCATTCATAACTCTGCAGGTTTGTGAATTACAGTGCCCCAGAGCTCATTTCTTCAACTCGCTTTCTTGTGAGCTTGCCGCCAAACCGCAGGATTGCTTCAGGCCCTAATCTGTTTCCGGCAGGGCACCCTGAGCCTTTGGTTAATACCTCTCCCTGGTGGGAAATGAGCGTTCCATTTTCCCGTGCAGACACCTACAGCTAGTCTCTCATTGCTTCTCCCTATTCCTGTTCATCTTGCGCAGAAATTGCAAACTGTGCCAAAGAGGAGGTTAATGGCACTGACTCTCCAAGTGGGGAGAGTGTTAGTAAAGCGTTCAAATGTTGAACCCGAGTACCAGGGGACGAAAACTGAGATGCATTTGAAAACGTTTCCGAATCACATGGTGGACCATACTCAAGGTTTCCCATGCATGTTTTAGCTGAAGGAAGAATCCCTTAAACCTAGAGAGTTGGGACCCATGGAATGGGTACCATGCAGTATGACTTCAAAGGGTCTGCGTTTGTTCACCGAACCTCACCAATGCTATCAGCCCGAAGTGTCCAGCCTTATGTCTCATCCAGCTCTGGGTGTAGAGGTGGTAAATCCAGGTTGTATCACAAGCCCTGAATGAATTATTTAAGAATTTCTCTCTATTTCACTGTCATTGTGTTTTGTTTTTGAAATTCATTTTTATAATGGGATTTATCGGATTTTCACTCCTGCTTTTAGGCCACTGTACACACGCTTGATTTCCTTATAGAGATATATAAATCCATGGGTTTTAAGATTCTTACTTGTCAGGTATCTTCCCAGGCGTTGAATATGGGGTGTTGAGTCCATTTCGTTGAGCAAGGAGTAGGGCTTGTCTATTATATATTTGGCTTATGGAACGGTATCTGTGCTAATTTCAATCTCTGGTTTTATGCAGCACCCCAACTCACCTTTCCCCATAAGCAAGCATAAGTTGGTTTTCTAAATTTGAGACCCTGTTCTGTTTTGTAATTCAGTTCATGTGTAGCCAAGTTCACATTCCGTGTATTAGTGATATCTTATGATGTTTCTTTTTCTGTGTGACTTATTTCTCGTAGAATCATCGTACCTGAATCCACTCATTATGCCGCTATGGGCCTGATGACGTAGATTTCATTGCTGAGTGATATTCCATTGTACGTGCGTACCACAACTTCTTTATCCATTTTTTGCTTTCTCGGATATTTTACTTGTACCGTAGACGAGGTTCTTGTAAACAGAGCCGTCCCAAACTCTGGGGTGGCTGTGTGTTTTTGATTTTAATTTCCCTAAGCTATAGGACCATAAGTGGAAGTGCCATAGGCTGTGTTGCTTTGTTTCCTACGTGTTTCTGGAAACACCATACACTTTTCCAGAGTGGTTGTTGGCAATTTACATCCCGCCCATCAGCATGACAAGGCTCCCTGTTCTCCATGACCTGTCCTGACTTTCTGGATTTTACATTTTTTTCAGATGGCCCTTTTGACCGGGGGGCAGTGAGACTTCATTGTAGTGTAGATTTCCATTACACGCTTGCTTGGTTGGCCAAAAGGGGCGTATGCGTTTTTTCCTGAATATATTCAGGAAAAAACGCATACGCCCTTTTTGGCCAAGTGCATCATTGTCGACATTCTGCCTCTTTTCCTATGCTTTTAGTACAATTCCAGTCTACCCCCTGAAATCGTTTTCCTGAAATTCTGCCCCGCTTTCAAGTCCTCTTCGAAGACTTACTTAAATATATTTTTGGACGATAGCTGTCATTCATAACTCTGCAAGTTTGTGAATTACAGTGCCCCTGAGCTCATTTCTTCAACTCGCTTTCTTGTGAGCTGGCCGCAAAACCGCAGGATTGCTTCAGGCCCTAATCTTTTTCCAGCAGGGCACGCTGAGCCTTTGGTTAATTCCTCTTCCTGGTGGGAAATGAGCGTTCCATTTGCCCGTGCAGACACCTACAGCTAGTCTCTCATTGCTTCTCCCTATTCCTATTCATCTTGCACAGAAATTGCAAACTGTGCCAAACAGGAGGTTAATGGCACTGACTCTCCAAGTGGGGAGAGTGTTAGTAAAGCGTTCAAATGTTGAACCCGAGTACCAGGGGACGAAAACTGAGATGCATTTGAAAACGTTTCCCAATCACACGGTGGACCATACTCTAGGTTTCCCATGCATGTTTTAGCTGAAGGAAGAATCCGTTAAACCTGGAGAGTTGGGACCCATGGAATGGGTACCATGCAGTATGACTTCAAAGGGTCTGCGTTTGCTCACCGAACCTCACCAATGCTATCAGCCCGAAGTGTCCAGCCTTATTTCTCATCCAGCTCTGGGTGTAGATGTGGTAAATCCAGGTTGCATCACAAGCCCTGAATGAATTATTTAAGAATTGCTCTCTATTTCACTGTCATTGTGTTTTGTTTTAGAAATTCATTTTGATAATGGGATTTATCGGATTTTCACTGCTGCTTTTAGGCCACTGTACACATCCTTGATTTCCTTATGGAGACATATAAATCCATGGGTTTTAAGATTCTTACTTGTCAGGTATCTTCCCAGGCGTTGAATATAGGGTGTTGAGTCCATTTCGTTGAGCAAGGAGTAGGTTTTGTCTATTATATATTTGGCTTATGGAACGGTATCTGTGCTAATTTCAATCTCTGGTTTTATGCAGCATCCCAACTGACCTTTCCCCATAAGCAAGCATAAGTTGGTTTGCTAAATTTGAGACCCTTTTCTGTTTTGTAATTCAGTTCATGGGTAGCCAAGTTTACATTCCGTGTATTAGTGATAACTTATGAAGTTTCTTTTTCTGTCTGACTTATTTCTCATAGAATCATCGTACCTGAATCCACTCATTATGCCGCTACGGTCCTGAAGACGTAGATTTCATTGCTGAGTGATATTCCATTGTACGTGCGTACGAGAACTTCTTTATCCATTTTTTCCTTTCTCGGATATTTAACTTGTACCGTAGACAAGGTTTTGTAAACAGAGCCATCCCAAACTTTGGGGTGGCTGTGTGTTTTTGATTTTAATTTCCCTAAGCTATAGGACCATAAGTGGAAGTGAGATAGGCTGTGTTGCTTTGTTTCCTACGTGTTTCAGGATACACCATACATTTCTCCAGAGTGGCTGTTGGCAGTTTACATCCCGCCCATCAGCATAACAAGGCTCCCTGTTCTCCATGACCTGTCTTGTCTTTCTGGAGTTTACACTTTTTTCAGATGGCCCTTTTGACCGGGGGGCAGTGAGACTTCATTGTAGTGCAGATTTCCTTTACACGCTTGCTTGGTTGGCCAAAAAGGGCGTATGCGTTTTTTCCTGAATATATTCAGGAAAAAACGCATACGCCCTTTTTGGCCAAGTGCATCATTGTTGACATTCTGCCTCTTTTCCTACGCTTTAAGTGCAATTCCAGTATACCCCCTGAAATCGTTTTCCTGAAATTCTGCCCCGCTTTCAAGTCCTCTTTGAAGACTTACTTCAGTACTTTTTTGGACGATAGCTGTCATTCATAACTCTGCAGGTTTGTGAATTACAGTGCCCCTGAGCTCCTTTCTTCAACTCGTTTTCTTGTGAGCTGGCCGCAAAAGCGCAGGATTGCTTCAGACCCTAATATGTTTCCGGCCGGGCATGCTGAGCCTTTGGTTAATTCCTCTTCCTGGTGGGAAATGATCGTTCAATTTGCCCGTGCAGACACCAACAGCTAGTCTCTCATTGGTTCTCCCTATGCCTGTTCATCTTGCGCAGAAATTGCAAACTGTGCCAAACAGGAGGTTAAAGGCACTGACTCTCCAAGTGGGGAGAGTGTTAGTAAAGCGTCTGGAATGGTGAACCCGAGTACCAGGGGACGAAAACTGAGATGCATTTGAAAACGTTTCCCAATCACACGGCGGACGATAGTCTGGGTTTCCCATGCATGTTTTAGCTGAAGGAAGAATCCCTTAAACCTGGAGAGTTGGGACCCATGGAATGGGTACCATGCAGTATGACTTCAAAGGGTCTGCGTTTGCTCACCGAACCTCACCAATGCTATCAGCCTGAAGTGTCCAGCGTTATGTCTCACCCAGCTCTGGGTGTAGATGTGGGAAATCCAGGTTGCATCACAAGCCCTGAATGAATTATTTAAGAATTGCTCTCTATTTCACTGTCATTGTGTTTTGTTTTTGAAATTTATTTTGATAATGGGATTTATCGGATTTTCACTGCTGCGTTTAGACCACTGTACACACGCATGATTTCCTTATGGAGACATATAAATCCATGGGTTTTAAGATTCTTACTTGTCAGGTATCTTGCCAGGCGTTGAATATGGGGTGTTGAGTCCATTTCGTTGAGCAAGGAGTAGGGCTTGTCTATTATATATTTGGCTTATGGAACGGTATCTGTGCTAATTTCAATCTCTGGTTTTATGCAGCATCCCAACTGACCTTTCCCCATAAGCAAGCATAAGTTGGTTTTCTAAATTTGAGACCCTGTTCTGTTTTGTAATTCAGTTCATGGGTAGCCAAGTTTACATTCCGTGTATTAGTGATATCTTATGATGTTTCTTTTTCTGTGTGACTTATTTCTCGTAGAATCATCATACCTGAATCCACTCATTATGCCGCTACGGGCCTGATGACGTAGATTTCATTGCTGAGTGATATTCCATTGTACGTGCGTACCACAACTTCTTTATCCATTTTTTACTTTCTGGGATATTTTACTTGTACCGTAGACGAGGTTCTTGTAAACAGAGCCGTCCCAAACTCTGGGGTGGCTGTGTGTTTTTGATTTTAATTTCCCTAAGCTATAGGACCATAAGTGGAAGTGCCATAGGCTGTGTTGCTTTGTTTCCTACGTGTTTCTGGAAACACCATACACTTCTCCAGAGTGGTTGTTGGCAATTTACATCCCGCCCATCAGCATGACAAGGCTCCCTGTTCTCCATGACCTGTCCTGCCTTTCTGGATTTTACACTTTTTTCAGATGGCCCTTTTGACCGGGAAGGCAGTGAGACTTCATTGTAGTGCAGATTTCCTTTACACGCTTGCTTGGTTGGCCAAAAGGTGCGTATGCGTTTTTCCCTGAATATATTCAGGAAAAAACGCATACGCACTTTTTGGCCAAGTGCATCGTTGTCGACATTCTGCCTCTTTTCCTATGCTTTTAGTACAATTCCAGTCTACCCCCTGAAATCGTTTTCCTGAAATTCGGCCCCGCTTTCAAGTCTTCTTGGAAGACTTACTTCAATACATTTTTGGACGATAGCTGTCATTCATAACTCTGCAGGTTTGTGAATTACAGTGCCCCTGAGCTCATGTCTTCAACTCGCTTTCTTGTGAGCTGGCCGCAAAACCGCAGGATTGCTTTAGCCCAAAGTCTCTTTCCGGCAGGGCACGCTGAGCCTTTGTTTAATTCCTCTTCCTGGTCGGAAATGAGCGTTCCGTTTGCCCATGCAGGCACCTACAGCTAGTCTCTCATTGGTTCTCCCTATTCCTGTACATCTTGCGCAGAAATTGCAAACTGTGCCAAACAGGAGGTTAATGGCACTGACTCTCCAAGTGGGGAGAGTGTTAGTAAAGCGTCTGGAATGGTGAACCCGAGTACCAGGGGACGAAAACTGAGATGCATTTGAAAACATTTACCCGTCACACAGTGCACTGTACTGTGGGTTTCCCATGCATGTTTTAGCTGAAGGAAGAATCCCTTAAACCTGGAGAGTTGGGACCCATGGAATGGGTACCATGCAGTATGACTTCAAAGGGTCTGCGTTTGCTCACCCAACCTCACCAATGCTATCAGCCCGAAGTGTCCAGCCTAATGTCTCACCCAGCTCTGGGTGTAGATGCGGGAAATCCAGGTTGCATCACAAGCCCTGAATGAATTATTTAAGAATTGCTCTCTATTTCACTGTCATTGTGTTTTGTTTTTGAAATTTATTTTGATAATGGGATTTATCGGATTTTCACTGCTGCATTTAGGCCGCTGTACACACGCTTGATTTCCTTATGGAGACATATAAATCCATGGGTTTTAAGATTCTTACTTGTCAGGTATCTTGCCAGGCGTTGAATATGGGGTGTTGAGTCCATTTCGTAGAGCAAGGAGTAGGTCTTGTCTATTATATATTTGGCTTATGGAACGGTATCTGTGCTAATTTCAATCTCTGGTTTTATGCAGCACCCCAACTCACCTTTCCCCATAAGCAAGCATAAGTTTGTTTTCTAAATTTGAGACCCTGTTCTGTTTTGTAATTCAGTTTATGTGTAGCCAAGTTTACATTCCGTGTATTACTGATATATTATGATGTTTCTTTTTCTGTTTGACTTATTTCTCGTAGAATCATTGTACCTGAATCCACTCATTATGCCGCTATGGGCCTGAAGACGTAGATTTCATTGCTGAGTGATATTCCATTGTATGTGCGTACCAGAACTTCTTTATCCATTTTTTCCTTTCTCGGATATTTAACTTGTACCGTAGACATGGTTCTGTAAACAGAGCCATCCCAAACTTTGGGGTGGCTGTGTGTTTTTGATTTTAATTTCCCTAAGCTATAGGACCATAAGTGGAAGTGACATAGGCTGTGTTGCTTTTTTTCCTACGTGTTTCAGGATACACCATACATTTCTCCAGAGTGGCTGTTGGCAATTAACATCCCGCCCATCAGCATAACAAGGCTCCCTGTTCTCCATGACCTGTCCTGTCTTTCTGGATTTTACTCTTTTTTCAGATGGCCCTTTTGACCGGGGGGCAGTGAGACTTCATTGTAGTGCAGATTTCCTTTACACGCTTGCTTGGTTGGCCAAAAAGAGCGTATGCATTTTTTCCTGAATATATTCAGGAAAAAACGCATACGCCCTTTTTGGCCAAGTGCATCATTGTCGACATTCTCC
Organism: Delphinapterus leucas; assembly: GCF_059928025.1. NCBI lineage: Eukaryota > Metazoa > Chordata > Mammalia > Artiodactyla > Monodontidae > Delphinapterus > Delphinapterus leucas. The sequence goes on along the minus strand of NW_028322237.1, from coordinate 13,145,003 downwards.
CTCTTTTCCTATGCTTTTAGTACAATTCCAGTCTACCCCCTGAAATCGTTTTCCTGAAATTCTGCCCCGCTTTCAAGTCCTCTTCGAAGACTTACTTCAATACATTTTTGGACGATAGCTGTCATTCATAACTCTGCAGGTTTGTGAATTACAGTGCCCCTGAGCTCATTTCTTCAACTCGCTTTCTTGTGAGCTGGCCGCAAAACCGCAGGATTGCTTCAGACCCTAATCTCTTTCCCACAGGGCACGCTGAGCCTTTGGTTAATTCCTCTTCCTGGTGGGAAATGAGCGTTCCATTTGCCCGTGCAGACACCTACAGCTAGTCTCTCATTGCTTCTCCCTATTCCTGTTCATCTTGCGCAGAAATTGCAAACTGTGCCAAACAGGAGGTTAATGGCACTGACTCTCCAAGTGGCGAGAGTGTTAGTAAAGCGTTCAAATGTTGAACCCGAGTACCAGGGGACGAAAACTGAGATGCATTTGAAAACGTTTCAGAATCACATGGTGGACCATACTCTGGGTTTCCCATGCATGTTTTAGCTGAAGGAAGAATCCCTTAAACCTGGAGAGTTGGGATCCATGGAATGGGTACCATGCAGTGTGACTTCAAAGGGTCTGCGTTTGCTCACCGAACCTCACCAATGCTATCAGCCCGAAGTGTCCAGCCTTATGTCTCATCCAGCTCTGGGTGTAGATGTGGTAAATCCAGGTTGCATCACAAGCCCTGAATGAATTACTTAAGAATTGCTCTCTATTTCACTGTCATTGTGTTTTGTTTTTGAAATTCATTTTGATAATGGGATTTATCGGATTTTCACTGCTGCTTTTACGCCACTGTACACACGCTTGATTTCCTTATGGAGACATATAAATCCATGGGTTTTAAGATTCTTACTTGTCAGGTATCTTCCCAGGCGTTGAATATAGGGTTTTGAGTCCATTTCGTTGAGCAAGGAGTAGGTTTTGTCTATTATATATTTGGCTAATGGAACGGTATCTGTGCTAATTTCAATCTCTGGTTTTATGCAGCATCCCAACTGACCTTTCCCCATAAGCAAGCATAAGTTGGTTTGCTAAATTTGAGACCCTGTTCTGTTTTGAAGTTCAGTTCATGGGTAGCCAAGTTTACATTCCGTGTATTAGTGATAACTTATGATGTTTCTTTTTCTGTCTGACTTATTTCTCATAGAATCATCGTACCTGAATCCACTCATTATGCCGCTACGGTCCTGATGACGTAGATTTCATTGCTGAGTGATATTCCATTGTACGTGCGTACCACAACTTCTTTATCCATTTTATGCTTTCTCGGATATTTAACTTCTACCGTAGATGAGGTTCTTGTAAACAGAGCCATCCCAAACTTTGGGGTGGCTCTGTGTTTTTGATTTTAATTTACCTAAGCTATAGGACCATAAGTGGAAGTGCCATAGGCTGTGTTGCTTTGTTTCCTACGTGTTTCAGGAAACACCATACACTTTTCCAGAGTGGCTGTTGGCAATTTAAATCCGCCCATCAGCATAACAAGGCTCCCTGTTCTCCATGACCTGTCCTGCCTTTCTGGATTTTACACTTTTTTCAGATGGCCCTTTTGACCGGGGGGCAGTGAGACTTCATTGTAGTGCAGATTTCCTTTACACGCTTGCTTGGTTGGCCAAAAAGGGCGTATGCGTTTTTTCCTGAATATATTCAGGAAAAAACGCATACGCCGTTTTTGGCCAAGTGCATCATTGTCGACATTCTGCCTCTTTTCCTATGCTTTAAGTGCAATTCCAGTCTACCCCCTGAAATCGTTTTACTGAAATTCTGCCCCGCTTTCAAGTCCTCTTCGAAGACTTACTTCTATACATTTTTGGACGATAGCTGTCATTCATAACTCTGCAGGTTTCTGAATTACACTGCCCCTGAGCTCCTTTCTTCAACTCGCTTTCTTGTGAGCTGGCCGCAAAACCGCAGGATTGCTTCAGGCCTAATCTGTTTCCGGCAGGGCACGCTGAGCCTTTGGTTAATTCCTCTTCCTGGTGGGAAATGAGCGTTCCATTTGCCCGTGCAGACACCTACAACTAGTCTCTCATTGCTTCTCCCTATTCCTGTTCATCTTGCGCAGAAATTGCAAAGTGTGCCAAACAGGAGGTTAAATGCACTGACTCTCCAAGTGGGGAGAGTGTTAGTAAAGCGTCTGGAATGGTGAACCCGAGTACCAGGGGACGAAAACTGAGATGCATTTGAAAACGTTTCCCAATCACACGGTGGACCATACTATGTGTTTCCCATGCATGTTTTATCTGAAGGAAGAATCCCTTAAACCTGGAAATTTGGAACCCATGGAATGGGTACCATGCAGTATGACTTCAAAGGGTCTGCGTTTGCTCACCGAACCTCACCAATGCTATCAGCCTGAAGTGTCCAGCCTTATGTCTCACCCAGCTCTGGGTGTAGATGTGGGAAATCCAGGTTGCATCACAAGCCCTGAATGAATTATTTAAGAATTGCTCTCTATTTCACTGTCATTGTGTTTTGTTTTTGAAATTTATTTTGATAATGGGATTTATCGGATTTTCACTGCTGCGTTTAGGCCGCTGTACACACGCTTGATTTCCTTATGGAGACATATAAATCCATGGGTTTTAAGATTCTTACTTGTCAGGTATCTTGCCAGGCGTTGAATATGGGGTGTTGAGTCCATTTCGTTGAGCAAGGAGTAGGTCTTGTCTATTATATATTTGGCTTATGGAACGGTATCTGTGCTAATTTCAATCTCTGGTTTTATGCAGCACCCCAACACACATTTCCACATAAGCAAGCATAAGTTTGTTTTCTAAATTTGAGACCCTGTTCTGTTTTGTAATTCAGTTTATGTGTAGCCAAGTTTACATTCCGTGTATTACTGATATATTATGATGTTTCTTTTTCTGTGTGACTTATTTCTCCTAGAATCATCGTACCTGAATCCACTCATTATGCCGCTATGGGCCTGAAGACGTAGATTTCATTGCTGAGTGATATTCCATTGTACGTGCGTACCACAACTTCTTTATCCATTTTTTCCTTTCTCGGATATTTAACTTGTACAGTAGACAAGGTTCTTGTAAACAGAGCCATCCCAAACTTTGCGGTGGCTGTGTGTTTTTGATTTTAATTTCCCTAAGCTATAGGACCATAAGTGGAAGTGCCATAGGCTGTGTTGCTTTGTTTCCTACGTGTTTCTTGAAACACCATACACTTCTCCAGAGTGGTGTTGGCAATTTACATCCCGCCCATCAGCATGACAAGGCTCCCTGTTCTCCATGACCTGTCTTGACTTTCTGGATTTTACATTATTTTCTGATGGCCCTTTTGACCGGGGGGCAGTGAGACTTCATTGTAGTGCAGATTTCCATTACACGCTTGCTTGGTTGGCCAAAAAGTGCGTATGCGTTTTTTCCTGAATATATTCAGGAAAAAACGCATACGCCCTTTTTGGCCAAGTGCATCATTGTCGACATTCTGCCTCTTATCCTATGCTGTTAGTACAATTCCAGTCTACCCCCTGAAATCGTTTTCCTGAAATTCTGCCCCGCTTTCAAGTCCTCTTCGAAGACTTACTTCAATACATTTTTGGACGATAGCTGTCATTCATAACTCTGCAGGTTTGTGAATTACAGTGCCCCAGAGCTCATTTCTTCAACTCGCTTTCTTGTGAGCTTGCCGCCAAACCGCAGGATTGCTTCAGGCCCTAATCTGTTTCCGGCAGGGCACCCTGAGCCTTTGGTTAATACCTCTCCCTGGTGGGAAATGAGCGTTCCATTTTCCCGTGCAGACACCTACAGCTAGTCTCTCATTGCTTCTCCCTATTCCTGTTCATCTTGCGCAGAAATTGCAAACTGTGCCAAACAGGAGGTTAAAGGCACTGACTCTCCAAGTGGGGAGAGTGTTAGTAAAGCGTTCAAATGTTGAACCCGAGTACCAGGGGACGAAAACTGAGATGCATTTGAAAACGTTTCCGAATCACATGGTGGACCATACTCAAGGTTTCCCATGCATGTTTTAGCTGAAGGAAGAATCCCTTAAACCTAGAGAGTTGGGACCCATGGAATGGGTACCATGCAGTATGACTTCAAAGGGTCTGCGTTTGTTCACCGAACCTCACCAATGCTATCAGCCCGAAGTGTCCAGCCTTATGTCTCACCCAGCTCTGGGTGTAGAGGTGGTAAATCCAGGTTGTATCACAAGCCCTGAATGAATTATTTAAGAATTTCTCTCTATTTCACTGTCATTGTGTTTTGTTTTTGAAATTTATTTTTATAATGGGATTTATCGGATTTTCACTCCTGCTTTTAGGCCACTGTACACACGCTTGATTTCCTTATAGAGATATATAAATCCATGGGTTTTAAGATTCTTACTTGTCAGGTATCTTCCCAGGCGTTGAATATAGGGTGTTGAGTCCATTTCGTTGAGCAAGGAGTAGGTTTTGTCTATTATATATTTGGCTTATGGAACGGTATCTGTGCTAATTTCAATCTCTGGTTTTATGCAGCATCCCAACTGAACTTTCCCCATAAGCAAGCACAAGTTGGTTTGCTAAATTTGAAACCCTGTTCTGTTTTGTAATTCAGTTCATGGGTAGCCAAGTTTACATTCCGTGTATTAGTGATAACTTATGATGTTTCTTTTTCTGTCTGACTTATTTCTCATAGAATCATCGTACCTGAATCCACTCATTATGCCGCTACGGTCCTGATGACGTAGATTTCATTGCTGAGTGATATTCCATTGTACGTGCGTACCACAACTTCTTTATCCATTTTATGCTTTCTCGGATATTTAACTTCTACCGTAGATGAGGTTCTTGTAAACAGAGCCATCCCAAACTTTGGGGTGGCTGTGTGTTTTTGATTTTAATTTCCCTAAGCTATAGGACCATAAGTGGAAGTGCCATAGGCTGTGTTGCTTTGTTTCCTACGTGTTTCTGGAAACACCATACACATCTCCAGAGCGGTTGTTGGCAATTAACATCCCGCCCATCAGCATAACAAGGCTCCCTGTTCTCCATGACCTGTCCTGCCTTTCTGGATTTTACACTTTTTTCAGATGGCCCTTTTGACCGGGGGGCAGTAAGACTTCATTGTAGTGCAGATTTCCTTTACACGGTTGCTTGGTTGGCCAAAAAGGGCGTATGCGTTTTTTCCTGAATATATTCAGGAAAAAACGCATACGCCCTTTTTGGCCAAGTGCATCATTGTCGACATTCTGCCTCTTTTCCTATGCTTAAAGTGCAATTCCAGTCTATCCCCTGAAATCGTATTCCTGAAATTCTGCCCCGCTTTCAAGTCCTCTTCGAAGACTTACTTCAATACATTTTTGGACGATAGCTGTCATTCATAACTCTGCAGGTTTCTGAATTACACTGCCCCTGAGCTCCTTTCTTCAACTCGCTTTCTTGTGAGCTGGCCGCAAAACCGCAGGATTGCTTCACGCCATAATCTCTTTCTGGCAGGGCACGCTGAGCCTTTGGTTAATTCCTCTTCCTGGTGGGAAATGCGCGTTCCATTTGCCCGTGCAGACACCTACAGCTAGTCTCTCATTGGTTCTCCCCATTCCTGTTCATCTTGCGCAGAAATTGCAAACTGTGCCAAACAGGAGGTTAAAGGCACTGACTCTCCAAGTGGGGAGAGTGTTTGTAAAGCGCCTGGAATGGTGAACCCGAGTACCAGGGGCGAAAACTGAGATGCATTTGAAAACGTTTCCCAATCACACGGTGGACCATACTCTGGGTTTCCCATGCATGTTTTAGCTGAAGGAAGAATCCCTTAAACCTAGAGAGTTGGGACCCATGGAATGGGTACCATGCAGTATGACTTCAAAGGGTCTGCGTTTGCTCACCGAACCTCACCAATGCTATCACCCCGAAGAGTCCAGCCTTATGTCTCACCCAGCTCTGGGTGTAGATGTGGGAAATCCAGGTTGCATCACAAGCCCTGAATGAATGATTTAAGAATTGCTCTCTATTTCACTGTCATTGTGTTTTGTTTTTGAAATTTATTTTGATAATGGGATTTATCGGATTTTCACTGCTGCGTTTAGGCCACTCTACACATGCCTGATTTCCTTATGGAGACATATAAATCCATGGGTTTTAAGATTCTTACTTGTCAGGTATCTTCCCAGGCGTTGAATAAGAGGTGTTGAGTCCATTTCGTTGAGCAAGGAGTAGGTCTTGTCTATTATATATTTGGCTTATGGAACAGTATCTTGCTAATTTCAATCTCTGGTTTTATGCAGCACCCCAACTCACCTTTCCCCGTAAGCAAGCATAAGTTTGTTTTCTAAATTTGAGACCCTGTTGTGTTTTGTAATTCAGTTCATGTGTAGCCAAGTTTATATTCCGTGTATTAGTGATATCTTATGATGTTTCTTTTTCTGTGTGACTTATTTCTCGTAGAATCATCGTACCTGAATCCACTCATTATGCTGCTAGAGACCTGATGACGTAGATTTCATTGCTGAGTGATATTCCATTGTACGTGCGTACCACAACTTCTTTATCCATTTTTTGATTTCTCGGATATTTAACTTGTACCGTAGACTAGGTTCTTGTAAACAGAGCCGTCCCAAATTTTGGGGTGGCTGTGTCTTTTTGATTTTAATTTCCCTAAGCTATAGGAACATAAGTGGAAATGCCATAGGCTGTGTTGCTTTGTTTCCTACGTGTTTCAGGAAACACCATACACTTCTCCAGAGTGGTTGTTGGCAATTTACATCCCGCCCATCAGCATAACAAGGCTCCCTGTTCTCCATGACCTGTCCTGCCTTTCTGGATTTTACACTTTTTTCAGATGGCCCTTTTGACCGGGGGGCAGTGAGACTTCATTGTAGTGCAGATTTCCTTTACATGTTTGCTTGGTTGGCGAAAAAGGGCGTATGCGTTTTTTCCTGAATGTATTCAGGAAAAAACGCATACGCCCTTTTTGGCCAAGTGCATCATTGTCGACATTCTGCCTCTTTTCCTATGCGTTAAGTGCAATTCCAGTCTACCTCGTGAAATCGTTTTCCTGAAATTTTGCCACGCTTTCAAGTCCTCTTCAAAGACTTACTTCAATATATTTTTGGACGATAGCTGTTATTCATAACTCTGCAGGTTTCTGAATTACACTGGCCCTGAGCTCCTTTGTTCAACTCGCTTTCTTGTGAGCGGGCCGCAAAACCGCAGGATTGCTTCAGGCCATAATCTCTTTCTGGCAGGGCACGCTAAGCTTTTGGTTAATTCCTCTTCCTGTTGGGAAATGAGCGTTCCATTTGCCCGTGCAGACACCTACAGCTAGTCTCTCATTGGTTCTCCCTATTCGTGTTCATCTTGCGCAGAAATTGCAAATTGTGCCAAACAGGAGGTTAAAGGCACTGACTCTCCAAGTGGGGATAGTGTTAGTAAAGCGTCTGGAATGGTGAACCCGAGTACCAGGGGACGAAAACTGAGATGCATTTGAAAACGTTTCCCGGTCACACAGTGCACTGTACTGTGGGTTTCCCATGCATGTTTTAGCTGAAGGAAGAATCCCTTAAACCTGGAGAGTTGGGACCCATGGAATGGATACCATGCAGGATGACTTCAATGGGTCTGCGTTTGCTCACCGAACCTCACCAATGCTATCAGCCCGAAGTGTCCAGCGTTATGTCTCACGCAGCTCTGTGTGTAGATGTGGTAAATCCAGGTTGCATCACAAGCTCTGAATGAGTTATTTAAAAATTGCTCTCTATTTCACTGTCATTGTTTTGTTTTTGAAATTTATTTTGATAATGGGATTTATCGGATTTTCTCTGCTGCGTTCAGGCCGTTGTACACACGCTTGATTTCCTTATGGAGACATATAAATCCATGGGTTTTAAGATTCTTACTTGTCAGGTATCTTCCCAGGCGTTGAATATGGGGTGTTGAGTCCATTTCGTTGAGCAAGGAGTAGGTCTTGTCTATTATATATTTGGCTTATGGAACGGTATCTGTGCTAATTTCAATCTCTGGTTTTATGCAGCACCCCAACTCACCTTTCCCCATAAGCAAGCATAAGTTGGTTTTCTAAATTTGAGACCCTGTTCTGTTTTGTATTTCAGTTCATGTGTAGCCAAGGTTATATTCCGTGTATTAGTGATATCTTATGATGTTTCTTTATCTGTGTGACTTATTTCTCGTAGAATCATCGTACCTGAATCCACTAATTATGCCGCTACGGGCCTGATGACGTAGATTTCATTGCTGAGTGATATTCCATTGTACGTGCGTACCACAACTTCTTTATCCATTTTTCACATTCTGGGATATTTAACTTGTACCGTAGGCGAAGTTCTTGTAAACAGAGCGGTCCCAAACTTTGGGGTGGCTGTGTCTTTTTGATTTTAATTTCCCTAAGCTATAGGGCCATAAGTGGAAGTGCCATAGGCTGTGTTGCTTTGTTTCCTACGTGTTTCAGGATACACCATACATTTCTCCAGAGTGGCTGTTGGCAATTTTCATCCCGCCCATCAGCATAACAAGGCTCCCTGTTTTCCATGACCTGTCCTTCCTTTCTGGATTTTGCACTTTTTTCAGATGGCCCTTTTGACCGGGGGGCAGTGAGACTTCATTGTAGTGCAGATTTCCTTTACACACTTGCTTGGTTGGCCAAAAAGTGCGTATGCTTTTTTTCCTGAATATATTCAGGAAAAAACGCATACGCCCTTTATGGCCAAGTGCATCATTGTCGACATTCTGCCTCTTTTCCTATGCTTTAAGTGCAATTCAAGTCTACCCCCTGAAATCGTTTTCCTGAAATTCTGCCCCGCTATCAAGTCCTCTTCGAATCCTTACTTCAGTACATTTTTGGACGATAGCTGTCATTCATAACTCTGCAAGTTTGTGAATTACAGTGCCCCTGAGCTCCTTTTTTCAACTCGCTTTCTTGTGAGCTGGCCGCAAAACCGCAGGATTGCTTCAGGCCGTAATCTGTTTCCGGCAGGGCACGCTGAGCCTTTGGTTAATTCCTCTTCCTGGTGGGAAATGGGCGTTCCATTTACCCGTGCACACACCTACAGCTAGTCTCTCATTGGTTCTCCCTATTCCTGTTCATCTTGCGCAGAAATTGCAAACTGTGCCAAACAGGAGGTTAATGGCACTGACTCTCCAAGTGGGTAGAGTTTTAGTAAAGCATTGAAATGGTGAACCCGAGTACCAGGGGACGAAAACTGAGATGCATTTGAAAACGTTTCCCAATCACACGGTGGACCATACTCTGGGTTTCCCATGCATGTTTTAGCTGAAGGAAGAATCCCTTAAACCTGGAGAGTTCGGCCCCATGGAATGGGTACCATGCAGTATGACTTCAAAGGGTCTGCGTTTGCTCACCGAACCTCACCAATGCTATCAGCCCGAAGTGTCCAGCCCTATGTCTCATCCAGCTCTGGGTGTAGATGTGGTAAATCCAGGTTGCATCACAAGCCCTGAATGAATTATTTAAGAATTGCTCTCTATTTCACTGTCATTGTGTTTTGTTTTTGAAATTCATTTTGATAATGGGATTTATCGGATTTTCACTGCTGCGTTTAGGCCGCTGTACACACGCTTGATTTCCTTATGGAGACATATAAATCCATGGGTTTTAAGATTCTTACTTGTCAGGTATCTTGCCAGGCGTTGAATATGGCGTGTTGAGTCCATTTCGTTGAGCAAGGAGTAGGGCTTGTCTATTATATATTTGGCTTATGGAACGGTATCTGTGCTAATTTCAATCTGTGGTTTTATGCAGCACCCCAACTCACCTTTCCCCATAAGCAAGCATAAGTTGGTTTTCTAAATTTGAGACCCTGTTCTGTTTTGTAATTCAGTTTATGTGTAGCCAAGTTTACATTCCGTGTATTACTGATATATTATGATGTTTCTTTTTCTGTGTGACTTATTTCTCGTAGAATCATCGTACCTGAATCCACTCAGTATGCCGCTATGGGCCTGAAGACGTAGATTTCATTGCTGAGTGATATTCCATTGTCCGTGCGTACCAGAACTTCTTTATTCATTTTTTGCTTTCTCGGATATTTAACTTGTACCGTAGAAAAGGTTTTGTAAACAGAGCCATCCCAAACTTTGGGGTGGCTGTGTGTTTTTGATTTTAATTTCCCTAAGCTATAGGACCATAAGTGGAAGTGACATAGGCTGTGTTGTGTTGTTTCCTACGTGTTTCAGGATACATCATACATTTCTCCAGAGTGGCTGTTGGCAATTTACATCCCGCCCATCAGCATAACAAGGCGCCCTGTTCTCCATGACCTGTCCTGTCTTTCTGGATTTTACACTTTTTTCAGATGGCCCTTTTGACTGGGGGCAGTGAGACTTCATTGTAGTGCAGATTTCCTTTACACGCTTGCTTGGTTGTCCAAAAAGGGCGTATGCGTTTTTTCCTGAATATATTAAGGAAAAAACGCATACGCCCTTTTTGGCCAAGTGCATCATTGTTGACATTCTGCCTCTTTTCCTACGCTTTAAGTGCAATTCCAGTCTACCCCCTGAAATCGTTTTCCTGAAATTCTGCCCCGCTTTCAAGTCCTCTTTGAAGACTTACTTCAGTACATTTTTGGACAATAGCTGTCATTCATAACTCTGCAGGTTTGTGAATTACAGTGCCCCTGAGCTCCTTTCTTCAACTCATTTTCTTGTGAGCTAGTCGCAAAACCGCAGGATTGCTTCAGGCCCTAATATGTTTCCGGCCGGGCACGCTGAGCCTTTGGTTAATTCCTCTTCCTGATGGGAAATGATCGTTCCATTTGCCGGTGAAGACACCAACAGCTAGTCTCTCATTGGTTCTCCCTATGCCTGTTCATCTTGCGCAGAAATTGCAAACTGTGCCAAACAGGAGGTTAAAGGCACTGACTCTCCAAGTGGGGAGAGTGTTAGTAAAGCGTCTGGAATGGTGAACCCGAGTACCAGGGGACGAAAACTGAGATGCATTTGAAAACGTTTCCCAATCACACGGTGGACCATACTATGGGTTTCCCATGCATGTTTTAGCTGAAGGAAGAATCCCTTAAACCTGTAGAGTTGGGACCCCTGGAATGGGTACCATGCAGTATGACTTCAAAGGGTCTGCGTTTGCTCACCGAACCTCACCAATGCTATCAGCCCGAAGTGTCCAGCCTTATGTCTCACCCAGCTCTGGGTGTAGATGTGGGAAAGCCAGGTTGCATCACAAGCCCTGAATGAATTATTTAAGAATTGCTCTCTATTTCACTGTCATTTTGTTTTCTTTTTGAAATTTATTTTGATAATGGGATTTATCGGATTTTCACTGCTGCGTTTAGGCCGCTGTACACACGCTTGATTTCCTTATGGAGACATATAAATCCATGGGTTTTAAGATTCTTACTTGTCAGGTATCTTGCCAGGCGTTGAATATGGGGTGTTGAGTCCATTTCGTTGAGCAAGGAGTAGGTCTTGTCTATTATATATTTGGCTTATGGAACGGTATCTGTGCTAATTTCAATCTCTGGTTTTATGCAGCACCCCAACTCACCTTTCCCCATAAGCAAGCATAAGTTGGTTTTCTAAATTTGAGACCCTGTTCTGTTTTGTAATTCAGTTCATGGGTAGCCAAGCTTACATTCCGTGTATTAGTGATATCTTATGATGTTTCTTTTTCTGTGTGAATTATTTCTCGTAGAATCATCATAGCTGAATCCACTCATTATGCCGCTACGGGCCTGATGACGTAGATTTCATTGCTGAGTGATATTCCATTGTACGTGCGTACCACAAATTCTTTATCCATTTTTTACTTTCTGGGATATTTTACTTGTACCGTAGACGAGGTTCTTGTAAAAAGAGCCGTCCCAAACTCTGGGGTGGCTGTGTGTTTTTGATTTTAATTTCCCTAAGCTATAGGACCATAAGTGGAAGTGCCATAAGCTGTGTTGCTTTGTTTCCTACGTGTTTCTGGAAACACCATACACTTCTCCAGAGTGGTTGTTGGCAATTTACATCCCAGCCATCAGTATGACAAGGCTCCCTGTTCTCCATGACCTCTCCTGACTTTCTGGATTTTACACTTTTTTCAGATGGCCCTTTTGACCGGGGGGCAGTGAGACTTCATTGTAGTGCAGATTTCCTTTACACGCTTTCTTGGTTGGCCAAAAAGAGCGTATGCGTTTTTTCCTGAATATATTCAGGAAAAAACCCATACGCCCTTTTTGGCCAAGTGCATCATTGTCAACATTCTGCCTCTTTTCCTATGCTTTAAGTGCAATTCCAGTCTACCCCCTGAAATCGTTTTCCTGAATTTCTGCCCCGCTTTCAAGTCCTCTTCGAAGACTTACTTCTATACATTTTTGGACGATAGGTGTCATTCATAACTCTGCAGGTTTGTGAATTACAGTGCCCCTGAGCTCCTTTCTTCAACTCGCTTTCTTGTGAGCTGGCCGCAAAACCGCAAGATTGCTTCAGGCCCTAATCTGTTTCCGTCAGGGCACGCTGAGCCTTTGGTTAATTCCTCTTCCTGGTGGGAAATGAGCGTTCCATTTGCCCGTGCAGACACCTACAGCTAGTCTCTCATTGCTTCTCCCTATGCCTGTTCATCTTGCGCAGAAATTGCCAAGTGTGCCAAACAGGAGGTTAAATGCACTGACTCTCCAAGTGGGGAGAGTGTTAGTAAAGCATCTGGAATGGTGAACCCGAGTACCAGGGGACGAAAACTGAGATGCATTTGAAAACGTTTCCCAATCACACGGTGGACCACACTATGGGTTTCCCATGCATGTTTTAGCTGAAGGAAGAATCCCTTAAACCTGGAAATTTGGGAAGCATGGAATGGGTACCATGCAGTATGACTTCAAAGGGTCTGCGTTTGCTCACCGAACCTCACCAATGCTATCAGCCCGAAGTGTCCAGCCTTATGTCTCACCCAGCTCTGGGTGTAGATGTGGTAAATCCAGGTTGCATCACAAGCCCTGAATGAATTATTTAAGAATTGCTCTCTATTTCACTGTCATTTTGTTTTGTTTTTGAAATTTATTTTGATAATGGGATTTATCGGATGTTCACTGCTGCGTTTAGGCCGCTGTACACACGCTTGATTTCCTTATGGAGACATATAAATCCATGGGTTTTAAGATTCTTACTTGTCAGGTATCTTGCCAGGCGTTGAATATGGGGTGTTGTGTCCATTTCGTTGAGCAAGGAGTAGGTCTTGTCTATTATATATTTGGCTTATGGAAGGGTATCTGTGCTAATTTCAATCTCTGGTTTTATGCAGCACCCCAACTCACCTTTCCCCATAAGCAAGCATAAGTTGGTTTTCTAAATTTGAGACCCTGTTCTGTTTTGTAATTCAGTTCATGTGTATCCAAGTTTACATTCCGTGTATTAGTGATATCTTATGATGTTTCTTTTCCTGTGTGACTTATTTCTCGTAGAATCATCGTACCTGAATCCACTCATTATGCCACTACGGGCCTGAAGACGTAGATTTCATTGCTGAGTGATATTCCATTGTACGTGCGTACCAGATATTCTTTATCCATTTTTTCCTTTCTCGGATATTTAACTTGTACCGTAGAAAAGGTTCTTGTAAACAGAGCCATCCCAAACTTTGGGGTGGCTGTGTGTTTGTGATTTTAATTACCCTAAGCTATAGGACCATAGTGGAAGTGACATAGGCTGTGTTGCTTTGTTTCCTACGTGTTTCAGGATACACAATACATTTCTCCAGAGTGGCTGTTGGCAATTTACATCCCGCCCATCAGCATAACAAGGCTCCCTGTTCTCCAAGACCTGTCCTGCCTTTCTGGATTTTACACTTTTTTCAGATGGCCCTTTTGACCGGGGGGCAGTGAGACTTCATTGTAGTGCAGATTTCCTTTACATGCTTGCTTGGTTGGCCAAAAAGGGCGTATGCGTTTTTTCCTGAATATATTCAGGAAAAAACGCATACGCCCTTTTTGGCCAAGTGCATCATTGTCGACATTCTGCCTCTTTTCCTATGCTTTAAGTGCAATTCCAGTCTACCCCCTGAAATCGTTTTCCTGAAATTCTGCCCCGCTTTCAAGTCCTCTTTGAAGACTTACTTCAGTACATTTTTGGACGATAGCTGTCATTCATAACTCTGCATGTTTGTGAATTACAGTGCCCCTGAGCTCCTTTCTTCAACTCGTTTTCTTGTGAGCTGGCCGCAAAACCGCAGGATTGCTTCAGGCCCTAATATGTTTCCGGCCGGGCACGCTGAGCCTTTGGTTAATTCCTCTTCCTGGTGGGAAATGATCGTTCAATTTGCCCGTGCAGACACCAACAGCTAGTCTCTCATTGCTTCTCCCTATTCCTGTTCATCTTGCGCAGAAATTGCAAACTGTGCCAAACAGGAGGTTAATGGCACTGACTCTCCAAGTGGGGAGAGTGTTAGTAAAGCGTCTGGAATGGTGAACCCGAGTACCAGGGGACGAAAACTGAGATGCATTTGAAAACGTTTCCCAATCACACGGTGGACCATACTCTGGGTTTCCCATGCATGTTTTAGCTGAAGGAAGAATCCCTTAAACCTGGAAATTTGGAACCCATGGAATGGGTACCATGCAGTATGACTTCAAAGGGTCTGCGTTTGCTCACCGAACCTCACCAATGCTATCAGCCCGAAGTGTCCAGCCTTATGTCTCACCCAACTCTGGGTGTACATGTGGTAAATCCAGGTTGAATCAGAAACCCTGAATGAATGATTTAAGAATTGCTCTCTATTTCACTGTCATTTTGTTTTGTTTTTGAAATTTATTTTGATAATGGGATTTATTGGATTTTCACTGCTGCGTTTAGGCCGCTGTACACACGCTTGATTTCCTTATGGAGACATATAAATCCATGGGTTTTAAGATTCTTACTTGTCAGGTATCTTGCCAGGCGTTGAATATGGCGTGTTGAGTCCATTTCGTTGAGCAAGGAGTAGGGCTTGTCTATTATATATTTGGCTTATGGAACGGTATCTGTGCTAATTTCAATCTCTGGTTTTATGCAGCACCCCAACTCACCTTTCCCCATAAGCAAGCATAAGTTGGTTTTCTAAATTTGAGACCCTGTTCTGTTTTGTAATTCAGTTTATGTGTAGCCAAGTTTACATTCCGTGTATTACTGATATATTATGATGTTTCTTTTTCTGTGTGACTTATTTCTCGTAGAATCATCGTACCTGAATCCACTCATTATGCCGCTATGGGCCTGAAGACGTAGATTTCATTGCTGAGTGATATTCCATTTTACGTGCGTACCAGAACTTCTTTATCCATTTTTTCCTTTCTCGGATATTTAACTTGTACCGTAGACAAGGTTCTTGTAAACAGAGCCATCCCAAACTTTGGGGTGGCTGTGTGTTTTTGATTTTAATTTCCCTAAGCTATAGGACCATAAGTGGAAGTGACATAGGCTGTGTTGCTTTGTTTCCTACGTGTTTCAGGATACACCATACATTTCTCCAGAGTGGCTGTTGGCAATTTACATCCCGCCCATCAGCATAACAAGGCTCCCTGTTCTCCATGACGTGTCCTGTCTTTCTGGATTTTACACTTTTTTCAGATGGCCCTTTTGACCGGGGGGCATTGAGACTTCATTGTAGTGCAGATTTCCTTTACACGCTTGCTTGGTTGGCCAAAAAGGGCGTATGCGTTTTTTCCTGAATATATTCAGGAAAAAACGCATACGCCCTTTTTGGCCAAGTGCATCATTGTTGACATTCTGCCTCTTTTCCTACGCTTTAAGTGCAATTCCAGTCTACCCCCTGAAATCGTTTTACTGAAATTCTGCCCCGCTTTCAAGTCCTCTTTGAAGACTTACTTCAGTACATATTTGGACGATAGCTGTCATTCATAACTCTGCAGGTTTGTGAATTACAGTGCCCCTGAGCTCATGTCTTCAACTCGCTTTCTTGTGAGCTGGCCGCAAAACCGCAGGATTGCTTCAGGCCCTAATCTCTTTCCAGCAGGGCACGCTGAGCCTTTGTGTAATTCCTCTTCCTGGTGGGAAATGAGCGTTCCATTTGCCCGTGCAGACACCAACAGCTAGTCTCTCATTGGTTCTCCCTATGCCTGTTCATCTTGCGCAGAAATTGCTAACTGTGCCAAACAGGATGTTAAAGGCACTGACTCTCCAAGTGGGGAGAGTGTTAGTAAAGCGTCTGGAATGGTGAACCCGAGTACCAGGGGACGAAAACTGAGATGCATTTGAAAACGTTTCGCAATCACACGGCGGACGATAGTCTGGGTTTCCCATTCATGTTTTAGCTGAAGGAAGAATCCCTTAAACCTGGAGAGTTGGGACCCATGGAATGGGTACCATGCAGTATGACTTCAAAGGGTCTGCGTTTGCTCACCGAACCTCACCAATGCTATCAGCCCGAAGTGTCCAGCCTTATGTCTCACCCAGCTCTGGGTGTAGATGTGGTAAATCCAGGTTGCATCACAAGCCCTGAATGAATTATTTAAGAATTGCTCTCTATTTCACTGTCATTGTGTTTTGTTTTTGAAATTTATTTTGATAATGGGATTTATCGGATTTTCACTGCTGCGTTTAGGCCGCTGTACACACGCTTGATTTCCTTATGGAGACATATAAATCCATGGGTTTTAAGATTCTTACTTCTCAGGTATCTTGCCAGGCGTTGAATATGGGGTGTTGAGTCCATTTCGTTGAGCAAGGAGTAGGGCTTGTCTATTATATATTTGGCTTATGGAACGGTATCTGTGCTAATTTCAATCTCTGGTTTTATGCAGCACCCCAACTCACCTTTCCCCATAAGCAAGCATAAGTTGGTTTTCTAAATTTGAGACCCTGTTCTGTTTTGTAATTCAGTTCATGTGTAGTCAAGTTTACATTCCGTGTATTAGTGATATCTTATGATGTTTCTTTTTCTGTGTGACTTATTTCTCGTAGAGTCATCGTACCTGAATCCACTCATTATGCCGCTACGGGCCTGATGACGTAGATTTCATTGCTGAGTGATATTCCATTGTACGTGCGTACCACAACTTCTTTATCCATTTTTTACTTTCTGGGATATTTTACTTGTACCGTAGACGAGGTTCTTGTAAACAGAGCCGTCCCAAACTCTGGGGTGGCTGTGTGTTTTTGATTTTAATTTCCCTAAGCTCTAGGACCATAAGTGGAAGTGCCATAGGCTGTGTTGCTTTGTTTCCTACGTGTTTCTGGAAACACCATACACTTCTCCAGAGTGGTTGTTGGCAATTTACATCCCGCCCATCAGGATGACAAGGCTCCCTGTTCTCCATGAACTCTCCTGCCTTTCTGGATTTTACACTTTTTTCAGATGGCCCTTTTGACCGGGGGGGCAGTGAGACTTCCTTGTAGTGCAGAGTTCCTTTACACGCTTGCTTGGTTGGCCAAAAAGGGCGTATGCCTTTTTTTTCTGAATATATTCAGGAAAAAACGCATACGCCCTTTTTGGCCAAGTGCATCGTTGTCGACATTCTGCCTCTTTTCCTATGCTTTTAGTACAATTCCAGTCTACCCCCTGAAATCGTTTTCCTGAAATTCTGCCTCGCTTACAAGTCCTCTTCGAAGACTTACTTCAATACATTTTTGGACGATAGCTGTCATTCATAACTCTGCAGGTTTGTGAATTACAGTGCCCCTGAGCTCATGTCTTCAACTCGCTTTCTTGTGAGCTGGCCGCAAAACCGCAGGATTGCTTCAGGCCATAATCTCTTTCCGGCAGGGCATGCTGAGCCTTTGTTTAATTCCTCTTCCTGGTCGGAAATGAGTGTTCCTTTTGCCCGTGCAGGCACCTACAGCTAGTCTCTCATTGGTTCTCCCTATTCCTGTACATCTTGCGCAGAAATTGCAAACTGTGCCAAACAGGAGGTTAATGGCACTGACTCTCCAAGTGGGGAGAGTGTTAGTAAAGCGTCTGGAATGGTGAACCCGAGTACCAGGGGACGATAACTAAAATGCATTTGAAAAGGTTTCCCGGTCACACAATGCACTGTACTGTGGGTTTCCCATGCATGTTTTAGCTGAAGGAAGAATTCCTTAAACCTGGAGAGTTGGGACCCATGGAAAGGTTACCATGCAGTATGACTTCAAAGGGTCTGCGTTTGCTCACCGAACCTCACCAATGCTATCAGCCCGAAGTGTCCAGCCTTATGTCTCATCCAGCTCTTGGTGTAGATGTGGTAAATCCAGGTTGCATCACAAACCCTGAATGAATTATTTAAGAATTGCTCTCTATTTCACTGTCATTTTGTTTTGTTTTTGAAATTTATTTTGATAATGGGATTTATCGGATTTTCACTGCTGCGTTTAGGCCACTGTACACACGCTTGATTTCCTTATGGAGACATATAAATCCATGGGTTTTAAGATTCTTACTTGTCAGGTATCTTGCCAGGCGTTGAATATGGGGTGTTGAGTCCATTTCGTTGAGCAAGGAGTAGGTCTTGTCTATTATATATTTGGCTTATGGAACGGTATCTGTGCTAATTTCAATCTCTGGTTTTATGCAGCACCCCAACTCACCTTTCCCCATAAGCAAGCATAAGTCGGTTTTCTAAATTTGAGACCCTGTTCTGTTTTGTAATTCAGTTTATGTGTAGCCAAGTTTACATTCCGTGTATTAGTGATATCTTATGATGTTTCTTTTTCTGTGTGACTTATTTCTCGTAGAATCATCGTACCTGAATCCACTCATTATGCCGCTATGGGCCTGAAGACGTAGATTTCATTGCTGAGTGATATTCCATTGTACGTGCGTACCACAACTTCTTTATCCATTTTTTCCTTTCTCGGATATTTAACTGCTACCGTAGATGAGGTTCTTGTAAACAGAGCCATCCCAAACTTTGGGGTGTCTGTGTGTTTTTGATTTGAATTTCCCTAAGCTATAGGACCATAAGTGGAAGTGCCATAGGCTGTGTTGCTTTGTTTCCTACGTTTTTCTGGAAACACCATACACTTCTCCAGAGTGGCTGTTGGCAATTTAAATCCGCCCATCAGCATAACAAGGCTCCCTGTTCTCCATGACCTGTCCTGCCTTTCTGGATTTTACACTTTTTTCAGATGGCCCTTTTGACTGAGGGGCAGTGAGACTTCATTGTAGTGCAGATTTCCTTTACACGCTTGCTTGGTTGGCCAAAAAGGGCGTATGCGTTTTTTCCTGAATATATTCAGGAAAAAAAGCATACGCCCTTTTTGGCCAAGTGCATCATTGTCAACATTCTGCCTCTTTTCCTATGCTTTAAGTGCAATTCCAGTCTACCCCCTGAAATCGTTTTCCTGAAATTCTGCCCCGCTTTCAAGTCCTCTTCGAAGACTTACTTCTATACATTTTTCGACGATAGGTGTCATTCATAACTCTGCAGGTTTGTGAATTACAGTGCCCCTGAGCTCCTTTCTTCAACTCGCTTTCTTGTGAGCTGGCCGCAAAACCGCAAGATTGCTTCAGGCCCTAATCTGTTTCCGGCAGGGCACGCTGAGCCTTTGGTTAATTCCTCTTCCTGGTGGGAAATGAGCGTTCCATTTGCCCGTGCAGACACCTACAGCTAGTCTCTCATTGCTTCTCCCTATGCCTGTTCATCTTGCGCAGAAATTGCCAAGTGTGCCAAACAGGAGGTTAAAGGCACTGACTCTCCAAGTGGGGAGAGTGTTAGTAAAGCGTTCAAATGTTGAACCCGAGTACCAGGGGACGAAAACTGAGATGCATTTGAAAACGTTTCCCAATCACACAGCGGACGATAGTCTGGGTTTCCCATGCATGTTTTAGCTGAAGGAAGAATTCCTTAAACCTGGAGAGTTGGGACCCATGGAATGGGTACCATGCAGTATGACTTCAAAGGGTCTGCGTTTGCTCACCGAACCTCACCAATGCTATCAGCCCGAAGTGTCCAGCCTTATGTCTCACCCAGCTCTGGGTGTAGATGTGGAAAATCCAGGTTGCATCACAAGCCCTGAATGAATTATTTAAGAATTGCTCTCTATTTCACTGTCATTGTGTTTTGTTTTTGAAATTTATTTTGATAATGGGATTTATCGGATGTTCACTGCTGAGTTTAGGCCGCTGTACACACGCCTGATTTCCTTATGGAGACATATAAATCCATGGGTTTTAAGATTCTTACTTGTCAGGTATCTTGCCAGGCGTTGAATATGGGGTGTTGAGTCCATTTCGTTGAGCAAGGAGTAGGTCTTGTCTATTATATATTTGGCTTATGGAACGGTATCTGTGCTAATTTCAATCTCTGGTTTTATGCAGCACCCCAACTCACCTTTCCCCATAAGCAAGCATAAGTTGGTTTTCTAAATTTGAGACCCTGTTCTGTTTTGTAATTCAGTTCATGGGTAGCCAAGTTTACATTCCGTGTATTAGTGATATCTTATGATGTTTCTTTTTCTGTGTGACTTATTTCTCGTAGAATCATCATACCTGAATCCACTCATTATGCCGCTACGGGCCTGATGACGTAGATTTCATTGCTGAGTGATATTCCATTGTACGTGCGTACCACAACTTCTTTATCCATTTTTTACTTTCTGGGATATTTTACTTGTACCGTAGACGAGGTTCTTGTAAACAGAGCCGTCCCAAACTCTGGGGTGGCTGTGTGTTTTTGATTTTAATTTCCCTAAGCTCTAGGACCATAAGTGGAAGTGCCATAGGCTGTGTTGCTTTGTTTCCTACGTGTTTCTGGAAACACCATACACTTCTCCAGAGTGGTTGTTGGCAATTTACATCCCGCCCATCAGCATGACAAGGCTCCCTGTTCTCCATGACCTGTCCTGCCTTTCTGGATTTTACACTTTTTTCAGATGGCTCTTTTGACCGTGGGGGCAGTGAGACTTCATTGTAGTGCAGATTTCCTTTACACGCTTGCTTGGTTGGCCAAAAAGGGCGTATGCGTTTTTTCCTGAATATATTCAGGAAAAAACGCATACGCCCTTTTTGGCCAAGTGCATCGTTGTCGACATTCTGCCTCTTTTCCTATGCTTTTGGTACAATTCCAGTCTACCCCCTGAAATCGTTTTCCTGAAATTCTGCCCCGCTTTCAAGTCCTCTTGGAAGATTTACTTCAATACATTTTTGGACGATAGCTGTCATTCATAACTCTGCAGGTTTGTGAATTACAGTGCCCCTGAGCTCATGTCTTCAACTCGCTTTCTTTTGAGCTGGCCGCAAAACCGCAGGATTGCTTCAGGCCAAAGTCTCTTTCCAGCAGGGCATGCTGAGCCTTTGTTTAATTCCTCTTCCTAGTCGGAAATGAGCGTTCCATTTGCCCGTGCAGACACCTACAGCTAGTCTCTCATTGCTTCTCCCTATGCCTGTTCATCTTGCGCAGAAATTGCAAAGTGTGCCAAACAGGAGGTTAAATGCACTGACTCTCCAAGCGGGGAGAGTGTTAGTAAAGCGTCTGGAATGGTGAACCCGAGTACCAGGGGACGAAAACTGAGATGCATTTGAAAACGTTTCCCAATCACACGGTGGACCATACTATGGGTTTCCCATGCATGTTTTAGCTGAAGGAAGAATCCCTTAAACCTGGAAATTTGGAACCCATGGAATGGGTACCATGCAGTATGACTTCAAAGGGTCTGCGTTTGCTCACCGAACCTCACCAATGCTATCAGCCCGAAGTGTCCAGCCTTATATCTCACCCAGCTCTGGGTGTAGATGTGGTAAATCCAGGTTGCATCACAAGCCCTGAATGAATTATTTAAGAATTGCTCTCTATTTCACTGTCATTTTGTTTTGTTTTTGAAATTTATTTTGATAATGGGATTTATCGGATTTTCACTGCTGCCTTTAGGCCGCTGTACACACGCTTGATTTCCTTATGGAGACATATAAATCCATGGGTTTTAAGATTCTTACTTGTCAGGTATCTTGCCAGGCGTTGAATATGGGTTGTTGAGTCCATTTCGTTGAGCAAGGAGTAGGTCTTGTCTATTATATATTTGGCTTATGGAACGGTATCTGTGCTAATTTCAATCTCTGGTTTTATGCAGCACCCCAACTCACCTTTCCCCATAAGCAAGCATAAGTTGGTTTTCTAAATTTGAGACCCTGTTCTGTTTTGTAATTCAGTTCATGGGTAGCCAAGTTTACATTCCGTGTATTAGTGATATCTTATGATGTTTCTTTTTCTGTGTGACTTATTTCTCGTAGAATCATCATACCTGAATCCACTCATTATGCCGCTACGGGCCTGATGACGTAGATTTCATTGCTGAGTGATATTCCATTGTACGTGCGTACCACAACTTCTTTATCCATTTTTTACTTTCTGGGATATTTTACTTCTACCGTAGACGAGGTTCTTGTAAACAGAGCCGTCCCAAACTCTGGGGTGGCTGTGTGTTTTTGATTTTAATTTCTCTAAGCTATAGGACCATAAGTGGAAGTGCCATAGGCTGTGTTGCTTTGTTTCCTACGTGTTTCTGGAAACACCATACACTTCTCCAGAGTGGTTGTTGGCAATTTACATCTCGCCCATCAGCATGACAAGGCTCCCTGTTCTCCATGACCTGTCCTGTCTTTCTGGATTTTACACTTTTTTCAGATGGCCCTTTTGACCGGGGGGCAGTGAGACTTCATTGTAGTGCAGATTTCCTTTACACGCTTGCTTGGTTGGCCAAAAAGGGCGTATGCGTTTTTTCCTGAATATATTCAGGAAAAAACGCATACGCCCTTTTTGGCCAAGTGCATCATTGTTGACATTCTGCCTCTTTTTCTACGCTTTAAGTGCAATTTCAGTCTACCCCCTGAAATCGTTTTCCTGAAATTCTGCCCCGCTTTCAAGTCCTCTTTGAAGACTTACTTCAGTACATTTTTGGACGATAGCTGTCATTCATAACTCTGCAGGTTTGTGAATTACAGTGCCCCTGAGCTCCTTTCTTCAACTCGTTTTCTTGTGAGCTGGCCGCAAAACCGCAGGATTGCTTCAGGCCCTAATATGTTTCCGGCCGGGCACGCTGAGCCTTTGGTTAATTCCTCTTCCTGGTGGGAAATGAGCGTTCAATTTGCCCGTGTAGACACCAACAGCTAGTCTCTCATTGCTTCTCCCTATTCCTGTTCATCTTGCGCAGAAATTGCAAAGTGTGCCAAACAGGAGGTTAATGGCACTGACTCTCCAAGTGGGGAGAGTGTTAGTAAAGCGTTCAAATGTTGAACCCGAGTACCAGGGGACGAAAACTGAGATGCATTTGAAAACGTTTCCCAATCACATGGTGGACCATACTCTGGGTTTCCCATGCATGTTTTAGCTGAAGGAAGAATCCCTTAAACCTGGAGAGTTGGGACCCATGGAATGGGTACCATGCAGTATGACTTCAAAGGGTCTGCGTTTGCTCACCGAACCTCACCAATGCTATCAGCCCGAAGTGTCCAGCCTTATGTCTCATCCAGCTCTGGGTGTAGATGTGGTAAATACAGGTTGCATCACAAGCCCTGAATGAATTATTTAAGAATTGCTCTCTATTTCACTGTCATTGTGTTTTGTTTTTGAAATTCATTTTGATAATGGGATTTATCGGATTTTCACTGCTGCTTTTAGGCCACTGTACACACGCTTGATTTCCTTATGGAGACATATAAATCCATGGGTTTTAAGATTCTTACTTGTCAGGTATCTTCCCAGGCGTTGAATATAGGGTGTTGAGTCCATTTCGTTGAGCAAGGAGTAGGTTTTGTCTATTATATATTTGGCTTATGGAACGGTATCTGTGCTAATTTCAATCTCTGGTTTTATGCAGCATCCCAACTGACCTTTCCCCATAAGCAAGCATAAGTTGGTTTGCTAAATTTGAGACCCTGTTCTGTTTTGTAATTCAGTTCATGGGTAGCCAAGTTTACATTCCGTGTATTAGTGATAACTTATGATGTTTCTTTTTCTGTCTGACTTATTTATCATAGAATCATCGTACCTGAATCCACTCATTATGCCGCTACGGTCCTGATGTCGTAGATTTCATTGCTGAGAGATATTCCATTGTACGTGCGTACCACAACTTCTTTATCCATTTTATGCTTTCTCAGATATTTAACTTCTACCGTAGATGAGGTTCTTGTAAACAGAGCCATCCCAAACTTTGGGGTGGCTGTGTGTTTTTGATTTTAATTTCCCTAAGCTATAGGACCATAAGTGGAAGTGCCATAGGCTGTGTTGCTTTGTTTTCTACGTGTTTCAGGAAACACCATACACTTTTCCAGAGTGGCTGTTGGCAATTCAAATCCGCCCATCAGCATAACAAGGCTCCCTGTTCTCCATGACCTGTCCTGCCTTTCTGGATTTTACACTTTTTTCAGATGACCCTTTTGACCGGGGGGCAGTGAGACTTCATTGTAGTGCAGATTTCCTTTACACGCTTGCTTGGTTGGCCAAAAAGGGCGTATGCGTTTTTTCCTGAATATATTCAGGAAAATATATTCAGGAAAATATATTCAGGAAAAAACGCATACGCCCTATTTGGCCAAGTGCATCGTTGTCGACATTCTGCCTCTTTTCCTATGCTTTTGGTACAATTCCAGTCTACCCCCTGAAATCGTTTTCCTGAAATTCTGCCCCGCTTTCAAGTCCTCTTGGAAGACTTACTTCAATACATTTTTGGACGATAGCTGTCATTCATAACTCTGCAGGTTTGTGAATTACAGTGCCCCTGAGCTCATGACTTCAACTCGCTTTTTTGTGAGCTGGCCGCAAAACCGCAGGATTGCTTCAGGCCAAAGTCTCTTTCCAGCAGGGCATGCTGAGCCTTTGTTTAATTCCTCTTCCTGGTCGGAAATGAGCGTTCCATTTGCCCGTGCAGACACCTACAGCTAGTCTCTCATTGCTTCTCCCTATTCCTGTTCATCTTGCGCAGAAATTGCAAAGTGTGCCAAACAGGAGGTTAAATGCACTGACTCTCCAAGTGGGGAGAGTGTTAGTAAAGCGTCTGGAATGGTGAACCCGAGTACCAGGGGACGAAAACTGAGATGCATTTGAAAACGTTTCCCAATCACACGGTGGACCATACTATGGGTTTCCCATGCATGTTTTAGCTGAAGGAAGAATCCCTTAAACCTGGAAATTTGGAACCCATGGAATGGGTACCATGCAGTATGACTTCAAAGGGTCTGCGTTTGCTCACCGAACCTCACCAATGCTATCAGCCCGAAGTGTCCAGCCTTATCTCTCACCCAGCTCTGGGTGTAGATGTGGGAAATCCAGGTTGCATCACAAGCCCTGAATGAATTATTTAAGAATTGCTTTCTATTTCACTGTCATTGTGTTTTGTTTTTGAAATTTATTTTGATAATGGGATTTATCGGATTTTCACTGCTGCCTTTAGGCCGCTGTACACACGCTTGATTTCCTTATGGAGACATATAAATCCATGGGTTTTAAGATTCTTACTTGTCAGGTATCTTGCCAGGCGTTGAATATGGGGTGTTGAGTCCATTTCGTTGAGCAAGGAGTAGGGCTTGTCTATTATATATTTGGCTTATGGAACGGTATCTGTGCTAATTTCAATCTCTGGTTTTATGCAGCACCCCAACTCACCTTTCCCCATAAGCAAGCATAAGTTGGTTTTCTAAATTTGAGACCCTGTTCTGTTTTGTAATTCAGTTCATGGGTAGCCAAGTTTACATTCCGTGTATTAGTGATATCTTATGATGTTTCTTTTTCTGTGTGACTTATTTCTCGTAGAATCATCATACCTGAATCCACTCATTATGCCGCTACGGGCCTGATGACGTAGATTTCATTGCTGAGTGATATTCCATTGTACGTGCGTACCACAACTTCTTTATCCATTTTTTACTTTCTGGGATATTTTACTTGTACCGTAGACGAGGTTCTTGTAAACAGAGCCGTCCCAAACTCTGGGGTGGCTGTGTGTTTTTGATTTTAATTTCTCTAAGCTATAGGACCATAAGTGGAAGTGCCATAGGCTGTGTTGCTTTGTTTCCTACGTGTTTCTGGAAACACCATACACTTCTCCAGAGTGGTTGTTGGCAATTTACATCCCGCCCATCAGCATGACAAGGCTCCCTGTTCTCCATGACCTGTCCTGCCTTTCTGGATTTTACACTTTTTTCAGATGGCCCTTTTGACCGGGGGGGCAGTGAGACTTCATTGTAGTGCAGATTTCCTTTACACGCTTGCTTGGTTGGCCAAAAAGGGCGTATGCGTTTTTTCCTGAATATATTCAGGAAAATATATTCAGGAAAATATATTCAGGAAAAAACGCATACGCCCTTTTTGGCCAAGTGCATCATTGTCGACATTCTGCCTCTTTTCCTATTCTTTAAGTGCAATTCCAGTCTACCCCCTGAAATCTTTTTACTGAAATTCTGCCCCGCTTTCAAGTCCTCTTTGAAGACTTACTTCAGTACATTTTTGGACGATAGCTGTCATTCATAACTCTGCAGGTTTGTGAATTACAGTGCCCCTGAGCCCCTTTCTTCAACTCATTTTCTTGTGAGCTGGCCGCAAAACCGCAGGATTGCTTCAGGCCCTAATCTCTTTCCAGCAGGGCACGCTGAGCCTTTGCTTAATTCCTCTTCCTGGTGGGAAATGAGCGTTCCATTTGCCCGTGCAGACACCAACAGCTAGTCTCTCATTGGTTCTCCCTATGCCTGTTCATCTTGCGCAGAAATTGCAAACTGTGCCAAACAGGAGGTTAAAGGCACTGACTCTCCAAGTGGGGAGAGTGTTAGTAAAGCGTCTGGAATGGTGAACCCGAGTACCAGGGGACGAAAACTGAGATGCATTTGAAAACGTTTCCCAATCACACGGCGGACGATAGTCTGGGTTTCCCATTCATGTTTTAGCTGAAGGAAGAATCCCTTAAACCTGGAGAGTTGGGACCCATGGAATGGGTACCATGCAGTATGACTTCAAAGGGTCTGCGTTTGCTCACCGAACCTCACCAATGCTATCAGCCCGAAGTGTCCAGCCTTATGTCTCACCCAGCTCTGGGTGTAGATGTGGTAAAGCCAGGTTGCATCACAAGCCCTGAATGAATTATTTAAGAATTGCTCTCTATTTCACTGTCATTGTGTTTTGTTTTTGAAATTTATTTTGATAATGGGATTTATCGGATTTTCACTGCTGCGTTTAGGCCGCTGTACACACGCTTGATTTCCTTATGGAGACATATAAATCCATGGGTTTTAAGATTCTTACTTGTCAGGTATCTTGCCAGGCGTTGAATATGGGGTGTTGAGTCCATTTCGTTGAGCAAGGAGTAGGGCTTGTCTATTATATATTTGGCTTATGGAACGGTATCTGTGCTAATTTCAATCTCTGGTTTTATGCAGGATCCCAACTGACCTTTCCCCATAAGCAAGCATAAGTTGGTTTGCTAAATTTGAGACCCTGTTCTGTTTTGTAATTCAGTTCATGGGTAGCCAAGTTTACATTCCGTGTATTAGTGATAACTTATGATGTTTCTTTTTCTGTCTGACTTATTTCTCATAGAATCATCGTACCTGAATCCACTCATTATGCCGCTACAGTCCTGATGACGTAGATTTCATTGCTGAGACATATTCCATTGTACGTGCGTACCACAACTTCTTTATCCATTTTATGCTTTCTCGGATATTTAACTTCTACCGTAGATGAGGTTCTTGTAAACAGA
Source organism: Delphinapterus leucas (assembly GCF_059928025.1). Taxonomy (NCBI): domain Eukaryota; kingdom Metazoa; phylum Chordata; class Mammalia; order Artiodactyla; family Monodontidae; genus Delphinapterus; species Delphinapterus leucas. Next base: position 13,117,402 of record NW_028322237.1, on the reverse strand, counting down.
GCCATCCCAAACTTTGGGGTGGCTGTGTGTTTTTGATTTTAATTTCCCTAAGCTATAGGACCGTAAGTGGAAGTGCCATAGGCTGTGTTGCTTTGTTTCCTACGTGTTTCAGGAAACACCATACACTTTTCCAGAGTGGCTGTTGGCAATTTAAATCCGCCCATCAGCATAACAAGGCTCCCTGTTCTCCATGACCTGTCCTGCCTTTCTGGATTTTACACTTTTTTCAGATGGCCCTTTTGACCGGGGGGCAGTGAGACTTCATTGTAGTGCAGATTTCCTTTACACGCTTGCTTGGTTGGCCAAAAAGGGCGTATGCGTTTTTTCCTGAATATATTCAGGAAAAAACGCATACGCCCTTTTTGGCCAAGTGCATCATTGTCAACATTCTGCCTCTTTTCCTATGCTTTAAGTGCAATTCCAGTCTACCCCCTGAAATCGTTTTCCTGAAATTCTGCCCCGCTTTCAAGTCCTCTTCGAAGACTTACTTCTATACATTTTTGGACGATAGCTGTCATTCATAACTCTGCAGGTTTGTGAATTACAGTGCCCCTGAGCTCCTTTCCTCAACACGCTTTCTTGTGATCTGGCCGCAAAACCGCAGGATTGCTTCAGGCCCTAATCTGTTTCCGGCAGGGCACGCTGAGCCTTTGGTTAATTCCTCTTCCTGGTGGGAAATGAGCGTTCCATTTGCCCGTGCAGACACCTACAGCTAGTCTCTCATTGGTTCTCCCTATTCCTGTTCATCTTGCGCAGAAATTGCAAACTGTGCCAAACAGGACGTTAAACGCACTGACTCTCCAAGTGGGGAGAATGTTAGTAAAGCATCTGGAATGGTGATCCCGAGTACCAGGGTTCGAAAACTGAGATGCATTTGCAAACGTTTCCCAATCACACGGTGGACCATACTCTGGGTTTCCCATGCATGTTTTAGCTGAAGGAAGAATCCCTTAAACGTGGAGAGTTGGGACCCATGGAATGGGTACCATGCAGTATGACTTCAAAGGGTCTGCGTTTGCTCACCGAACCTCACCAATGCTATCAGCCCGAAGTGTGCAGCCTTATGTCTCACCCAGCTCTGGGTGTAGATGTGGTAAATCCAGGTTGCATCACAAGCCCTGAATGAATTAGTTAAGAATTGCTCTCTAATTCACTGTCATTGTGTTTTGTTTTTGAAATTTATTTTGATAATGGGATTTATCGGATTTTCACTGCTGCATTTAGGCCGCTGTACACACGCTTTATTTCCTTATGGAGACATATAAATCCATGGGTTTTAAGATTCTTAATTGTCAGGTATCTTGCCAGGCGTTGAATATGGGGTGTTGAGTCCATTTCGTTGAGCAAGGAGTAGGTCTTGTCTATTATATATTTGGCTTATGGAACGGTATCTGTGCTAATTTCAATCTCTGGTTTAATGCAGCACCCCAACTCACCTTTCCCCATAAGCAAGCATAAGTTGGTTTTCTAAATTTGAGACCCTGTTCTGTTTTGTAATTCAGTTTATGTGTATCCAAGTTTACATTCCGTGTATTAGTGATATCTTATGATGTTTCTTTTTCTGTGTGACTTATTTCTCGTAGAATCATCGTACCTGAATCCACTCATTATGCCGCTACGGGCCTGATGACGTAGATTTCATTGCTGAGTGATATTCCATTGTACGTGCGTACCACAATTTCGTAATCCATTTTTTGCTTTCTGGGATATTTTACTTGTACCGTAGACGAGGTTCTTGTAAACAGAGCCGTCCCAAACTCTGGGGTGGATGTGTGTTTTTGAATTTAATTTCCCTAAGCTATAGGACCATAAGTGGAAGTGCCATAGGCTGTGTTGCTTTGTTTCCTACGTGTTTCTGGAAAAACCATACACTTCTCCAGAGTGGTTGTTGGCAATTTACATCCCGCCCATCAGCATGACAAGGCTCCCTGTTCTCCATGACCTGTCCTGTCTTTCTGGATTTGACACTTTTTTCAGATGGCCCTTTTGACCGGGGGGCAGTGAGACTTCATTGTAGTGCAGATTTCCTTTACACGCTTGCTTGGTTGGCCAAAAAGGGCGTATGCGTTTTTTCCTGAATATATTCAGGAAAAAACGCATACGCCCTTTTTGGCCAAGTGCATCATTGTTGACATTCTGCCTCTTTTCCTACGCTTTAAGTGCAATTCCAGTCTACCCCCTGAAATCGTTTTCCTGAAATTCTGCCCCGCTTTCAAGTCCTCTTTGAAGTCTTACTTCAGTACATTTTTGGACGATAGCTGTCATTCATAACTCTGCAGGTTTGTGAATTACAGTGCCCCTGAGGTCCTTTCTTCAACTCGTTTTCTTGTGAGCTGGCCGCAAAACCGCAGGATTGCTTCAGGCCCTAATATGTTTCCGGCCGGGCACGCTGAGCCTTTGGTTAATTCCTCTTCCTGGTGGGAAATGAGCGTTCAATTTGCCCGTGCAGACACCAACAGCTAGTCTCTCATTGCTTCTCCCTATTCCTGTTCATCTTGCGCAGAAATTGCAAACTGTGCCAAACAGGAGGTTAATGGCACTGACTCTCCAAGTGGGGAGAGTGTTAGTAAAGCGTTCAAATGTTGAACCCGAGTACCAGGGGACGAAAACTGAGATGCATTTGAAAACGTTTCCCAATTACATGTTGGACCATACTCTGGGTTTCCCATGCATGTTTTAGCTGAAGGAAGAATCCCTTAAACCTGGAGAGTTGGGACCCATGGAATGGGTACCATGCAGTATGACTTCAAAGGGTCTGCGTTTGCTCACCGAACCTCACCAATGCTATCAGCCCGATGTGTCCAGCCTTATGTCTCATCCAGGTCTGGGTGTAGATGTGTTAAATACAGGTTGCATCACAAGCCCTGAATGAATTATTTAAGAATTGCTCTCTATTTCACTGTCATTGTGTTTTGTTTTTGAAATTCATTTTGATAATGGGATTTATCGGATTTTCACTGCTGCTTTTAGGCCACTGTACACACGCTTGATTTCCTTATGGAGACATATAAATCCATGGGTTTTAAGATTCTTACTTGTCAGGTATCTTCCCAGGCGTTGAATATAGGGTGTTGAGTCCATTTCGTTGAGCAAGGAGTAGGTTTTGTCTATTATATATTTGGCTTATGGAACGGTATCTGTGCTAATTTCAATCTCTGGTTTTATGCAGCATCCCAACTGACCTTTCCCCATAAGCAAGCATAAGTTGGTTTGGTAAATTTGAGACCCTGTTCTGTTTTGTAATTCATTTCATGGGTAGCCAAGTTTACATTCCGTGTATTAGTGATAACTTATGATGTTTCTTTTTCTGTCTGACTTATTTCTCATAGAATCATCGTACCTGAATCCACTCATTATGCCGCTACGGGGCTGATGACGTAGATTTCATTGCTGAGCGATATTCCATTGTACGTGCGTACCACAACTTCTTTATCCATTTTATGCTTTCTCGGATATTTAACTTCTACCGTAGATGAGATTCTTGTAAACAGAGCCATCCCAAACTTTGGGTTGGCTGTGTGTTTTTGATTATAATTTCCCTAAGCTATAGGACCATAAGTGGAAGTGCCATAGACTGTGTTGCTTTGTTTCCTACGTGTTTCAGGAAACACCATACACTTTTCCAGAGTGGTTGTTGGCAATTTAAATCCGCCCATCAGCATAACAAGGCTCCCTGTTCTCCATGACCTGTCCTGCCTTTCTGGATTTTACACTTTTTTCAGATGGCCCTTTTGACTGGGGGGCAGTGAGACTTCATTGTAGTGCAGATTTCCTTTACACGCTTGCTTGGTTGGCCAAACAGTGCGTATGCGTTTTTTCCTGAATATATTCAGGAAAAAACGCATACGCCCTTTTTGGCCAAGTGCATCATTGTCAACATTCTGCCTCTTTTCCTATGCTTTAAGTGCAATTCCAGTCTACCCCCTGAAATCGTTTTCCTGAAATTCTGACCCACTTTCAAGTCCTCTTCGAAGACTTACTTCTATACATTTTTGGACGATAGCTGTCATTCATAACTCTGCAGGTTTGTGAATTACAGTGACCCTGAGCTCCTTTCTTCAACTCGCTTTCTTGTGAGCTGGCCGCAAAACCGCAGGATTGCTTCAGGCCCTAATCTCTTTCCGGCAGGGCACGCTGAGCCTTTGGTTAATTCCTCTTCCTGGTGGGAAATGAGCTTTCCATTTGCCCGTGCAGACACCAACAGCTAGTTTCTCATTGCTTCTCCCTATTCCTGTTCATCTTGCGCAGAAATTGCAAAGTGTGCCAAACAGGAGGTTAAATGCACTGACTCTCCAAGTGGGGAGAGTGTTAGTAAAGCGTCTGGAATGGTGAACCCGAGTACCAGGGGACGAAAACTGAGATGCATTTGAAAACGTTTCCCAATCACACGGTGTACCATACTCTGGGTTTCCCATGCATGTTTTAGCTGAAGGAAGAATCCCTTAAACCTGGAAATTTGGAACCCATGGAATGGGTACCATGCAGTATGACTTCAAAGGGACTGCGTTTGCTCACCGAACCTCAACAATGCTATCAGCCCGAAGTGTCCAGCCTTATGTCTCACCCAGCTCTGGGTGTAGATGTGGGAAATCCAGGTTGCATCACCAGCCCTGAATGAATTATTTAAGAATTGCTCTCTATTTCACTGTCATTTTGTTTTGTTTTTGAAATTTATTTTGATAATGGGATTTATCGGATTTTCACTGCTGCGTTTAGGCCGCTGTACACATGCTTGATTTCCTTATGGAGACATATAAATCCATGGGTTTTAAGATTCTTACTTGTCAGGTATCTTGCGAGGCGTTGAATATGGGGTGTTGAGTCCATTTCCTTGAGCAAGCAGTAGGTCTTGTCTATTATTTATTTGGCTTATGGAACGGTATCTGTGCTAATTTCAATCTCTGGTTTTATGCAGCACCCCAACTCACCTTTCCCCATAAGCAAGCATAAGTTGGTTTTCTGAATTTGAGACCCTGTTCTGTTTTGTAATTCAGTTCATGGGTAGCCAAGTTTACATTCCGTGTATTAGTGATATCTTATGATGTTTCTTTTTCTGTGTGACTTATTTCTCGTAGAATCATCATACCTGAATCCACTCATTATGCCGCTACGGGCCTGATGACGCAGATTTCATTGCTGAGTGATATTCCATTGTACGTGCGTACCACAACTTCTTTATCCATTTTTTACTTTCTGGGATATTTTACTTGTACCGTAGACGATGTTCTTGTAAACAGAGCCGTCCCAAACTCTGGGGTGGCTGTGTGTTTTTGATTTTAATTTCCCTAAGCTATAGGACCATAAGTGGAAGTGCCATAGGCTGTGTTGCTTTGTTTCCTACGTGTTTCTGGAAACACCATACACTTCTCCAGAGTGGCTGTTGGCAATTTACATCCCGCCCATCAGCATGACAAGGCTCCCTGTTCTCCATGACCTGTCCTGCCTTTCTGGATTTGACACTTTTTTCAGATGGCCCTTTTGACCGGGGGGGCAGTGAGACTTCATTGTAGTGCAGATTTCCTTTACACGCTTGCTTGGTTGGCCAAAAAGGGCGTATGCGTTTTTTCCTGAATATATTCAGGAAAAAACGCATACGCCCTTTTTGGCCAAGTGCATCGTTGTCGACATTCTGCCTCTTTTCCTATGCTTTTAGTACAATTCCAGTCTACCCCCTGAAATCGTTTTCCTGAAATTCTGCCCCGCTTTCAAGTCCTCTTGGAAGACTTACTTCAATATATTTTTGGACGATAGCTGTCATTCATAACTCTGCAGGTTTGTGAATTACAGTGCCCTTGAGCTCCTTTCCTCAACACGCTTTCTTGTGAGCTGGCCGCAAAACCGCAGGATTGCTTCAGGCCCTAATCTGTTTCTGGCAGGGCACGCTGAGCCTTTGGTTAATTCCTCTTCCTGGTGGGAAATGAGCATTCCATTTGCCCGTGCAGACACCTACAGCTAGTCTCTCATTGCTTCTCCCTATTCCTGTTCATCTTGGGCAGAAATTGCAAACTGTGCCAAACAGGAGGTTAAATGCACTGACTCTCCAAGTGGGGAGAGTGTTAGTAAAGCGTCTGGAATGTTGAACCCGAGTACCAGGGTTCGAAAACTGTGATGCATTTGAAAACGTTTCCCAATCACACGGTGGACCATACTCTGGGTTTCCCATGCATGTTTTAGCTGAAGGAAGAATCCCTTAAACGTGGAGAGTTGGGACCCATGGAATGGGTACCATGCAGTATGACTTCAAAGGGTCTGCGATTGCTCACCGAAGCTCACCAATGCTATCAGCCCGAAATGTGCAGCCTTATGTCTCACCCAGCTCTGGGTGTAGATGTGGGAAATCCAGGTTGCATCACAAGACCTGAATGAATTATTTAAGAATTGCTCTCTATTTCACTGTCATTTTGTTTTGTTTTTGAAATTTATTTTGATAATGGGATTTATCGGATTTTCACTGCTGCCTTTAGGCCGCTGTACACACGCTTGATTTCCTTATGGAGACATATAAATCCATGGGTTTTAAGATTCTTACTTGTCAGGTATCTTGCCAGGCGTTGAATATGGGTTGTTGAGTCCATTTCGTTGAGCAAGGAGTAGGTCTTGTCTATTATATATTTGGCTTATGGAACGGTATCTGTGCTAATTTCAATCTCTGGTTTTATGCAGCACCCCAACTCACCTTTCCCCATAAGCAAGCATAAGTTGGTTTTCTAAATTTGAGACCCTGTTCTGTTTTGTAATTCAGTTCATGGGTAGCCAAGTTTACATTCCGTGTATTAGTGATATCTTATGATGTTTCTTTTTCTGTGTGACTTATTTCTCGTAGAATCATCATACCTGAATCCACTCATTATGCCGCTACGGGCCTGATGACGTAGATTTCATTGCTGAGTGATATTCCATTGTACGTGCGTACCACAACTTCTTTATCCATTTTTTACTTTCTGGGATATTTTACTTCTACCGTAGACGAGGTTCTTGTAAACAGAGCCGTCCCAAACTCTGGGGTGGCTGTGTGTTTTTGATTTTAATTTCTCTAAGCTATAGGACCATAAGTGGAAGTGCCATAGGCTGTGTTGCTTTGTTTCCTACGTGTTTCTGGAAACACCATACACTTCTCCAGAGTGGTTGTTGGCAATTTACATCTCGCCCATCAGCATGACAAGGCTCCCTGTTCTCCATGACCTGTCCTGTCTTTCTGGATTTTACACTTTTTTCAGATGGCCCTTTTGACCGGGGGGCAGTGAGACTTCATTGTAGTGCAGATTTCCTTTACACGCTTGCTTGGTTGGCCAAAAAGGGCGTATGCGTTTTTTCCTGAATATATTCAGGAAAAAACGCATACGCCCTTTTTGGCCAAGTGCATCATTGTTGACATTCTGCCTCTTTTTCTACGCTTTAAGTGCAATTTCAGTCTACCCCCTGAAATCGTTTTCCTGAAATTCTGCCCCGCTTTCAAGTCCTCTTTGAAGACTTACTTCAGTACATTTTTGGACGATAGCTGTCATTCATAACTCTGCAGGTTTGTGAATTACAGTGCCCCTGAGCTCCTTTCTTCAACTCGTTTTCTTGTGAGCTGGCCGCAAAACCGCAGGATTGCTTCAGGCCCTAATATGTTTCCGGCCGGGCACGCTGAGCCTTTGGTTAATTCCTCTTCCTGGTGGGAAATGAGCGTTCAATTTGCCCGTGTAGACACCAACAGCTAGTCTCTCATTGCTTCTCCCTATTCCTGTTCATCTTGCGCAGAAATTGCAAAGTGTGCCAAACAGGAGGTTAATGGCACTGACTCTCCAAGTGGGGAGAGTGTTAGTAAAGCGTTCAAATGTTGAACCCGAGTACCAGGGGACGAAAACTGAGATGCATTTGAAAACGTTTCCCAATCACATGGTGGACCATACTCTGGGTTTCCCATGCATGTTTTAGCTGAAGGAAGAATCCCTTAAACCTGGAGAGTTGGGACCCATGGAATGGGTACCATGCAGTATGACTTCAAAGGGTCTGCGTTTGCTCACCGAACCTCACCAATGCTATCAGCCCGAAGTGTCCAGCCTTATGTCTCATCCAGCTCTGGGTGTAGATGTGGTAAATACAGGTTGCATCACAAGCCCTGAATGAATTATTTAAGAATTGCTCTCTATTTCACTGTCATTGTGTTTTGTTTTTGAAATTCATTTTGATAATGGGATTTATCGGATTTTCACTGCTGCTTTTAGGCCACTGTACACACGCTTGATTTCCTTATGGAGACATATAAATCCATGGGTTTTAAGATTCTTACTTGTCAGGTATCTTCCCAGGCGTTGAATATAGGGTGTTGAGTCCATTTCGTTGAGCAAGGAGTAGGTTTTGTCTATTATATATTTGGCTTATGGAACGGTATCTGTGCTAATTTCAATCTCTGGTTTTATGCAGCATCCCAACTGACCTTTCCCCATAAGCAAGCATAAGTTGGTTTGCTAAATTTGAGACCCTGTTCTGTTTTGTAATTCAGTTCATGGGTAGCCAAGTTTACATTCCGTGTATTAGTGATAACTTATGATGTTTCTTTTTCTGTCTGACTTATTTATCATAGAATCATCGTACCTGAATCCACTCATTATGCCGCTACGGTCCTGATGTCGTAGATTTCATTGCTGAGAGATATTCCATTGTAGGTGCGTACCACAACTTCTTTATCCATTTTATGCTTTCTCAGATATTTAACTTCTACCGTAGATGAGGTTCTTGTAAACAGAGCCATCCCAAACTTTGGGGTGGCTGTGTGTTTTTGATTTTAATTTCCCTAAGCTATAGGACCATAAGTGGAAGTGCCATAGGCTGTGTTGCTTTGTTTTCTACGTGTTTCAGGAAACACCATACACTTTTCCAGAGTGGCTGTTGGCAATTTAAATCCGCCCATCAGCATAACAAGGCTCCCTGTTCTCCATGACCTGTCCTGCCTTTCTGGATTTTACACTTTTTTCAGATGGCCCTTTTGACCGGGGGGCAGTGAGACTTCATTGTAGTGCAGATTTCCTTTACACGCTTGCTTGGTTGGCCAAAAAGGGCGTATGCGTTTTTTCCTGAATATATTCAGGAAAATATATTCAGGAAAATATATTCAGGAAAAAACGCATACGCCCTTTTTGGCCAAGTGCATCGTTGTCGACATTCTGCCTCTTTTCCTATGCTTTTGGTACAATTCCAGTCTACCCCCTGAAATCGTTTTCCTGAAATTCTGCCCCGCTTTCAAGTCCTCTTGGAAGACTTACTTCAATACATTTTTGGACGATAGCTGTCATTCATAACTCTGCAGGTTTGTGAATTACAGTGCCCCTGAGCTCATGTCTTCAACTCGCTTTCTTGTGAGCTGGCCGCAAAACCGCAGGATTGCTTCAGGCCAAAGTCTCTTTCCGGCAGGGCACGCTGAGCCTTTGTTTAATTCCTCTTCCTGGTCGGAAATGAGCGTTCCATTTGCCCGTGCAGACACCTACAGCTAGTCTCTCATTGCTTCTCCCTATTCCTGTTCATCTTGCACAGAAATTGCAAAGTGTGCCAAACGGGAGGTTAAATGCACTGACTCTCCAAGTGGGGAGAGTGTTAGTAAAGCGTCTGGAATGGTGAACCCGAGTACCAGGGGACGAAAACTGAGATGCATTTGAAAACGTTTCCCAATCACACGGTGGACCATACTAACGGTTTCCCATGCATGTTTTAGCTGAAGGAAGAATCCCTTAAACCTGGAAATTTGGAACCCATGGAATGGGTACCATGCATTATGACTTCAAAGGGTCTGCGTTTGCTCACCGAACCTCACCAATGCTATCAGCCCGAAGTGTCCAGCCTTATGTCTCACCCAGCTCTGGGTGTAGATGTGGGAAATCCAGGTTGCATCACAAGCCCTGAATGAATTATTTAAGAATTGCTCTCTATTTCACTGTCATTGTGTTTTGTTTTTGAAATTTATTTTGATAATGGGATTTATCGGATTTTCACTGCTGCCTTTAGGCCGCTGTACACACGCTTGATTTCCTTATGGAGACATATAAATCCATGGGTTTTAAGATTCTTACTTGTCAGGTATCTTGCCAGGCGTTGAATATGGGGTGTTGAGTCCATTTCGTTGAGCAAGGAGTAGGGCTTGTCTATTATATATTTGGCTTATGGAACGGTATCTGTGCTAATTTCAATCTCTGGTTTTATGCAGCACCCCAACTCACCTTTCCCCATAAGCAAGCATAAGTTGGTTTTCTAAATTTGAGACCCTGTTCTGTTTTGTAATTCAGTTCATGTGTATCCAACTTTACATTCCGTGTATTAGTGATATCTTATGATGTTTCTTTTTCTGTGTGACTTATTTCTCGTAGAATCATCCTACCTGAATCCACTCATGCCGCTACGGGCCTGATGACGTAGATTTCATTGCTGAGTGATATTCCATTGTACGTGCGTACCACAACTTCTTTATCCATTTTTTGCTTTCTGGGATATTTTACTTGTACCATAGACGAGGTTCTTGTAAACAGAGCCGTCCCAAACCCTGGGGTGGCTGTGTGTTTTTGATTTTAATTTCCCTAAGCTATAGGACCATAAGTGGAAGTGCCATAGGCTGTGTTGCTTTGTTTCCTACGTGTTTCTGGAAACACCATACACTTCTCCAGATTGGTTGTTGGCAATTTACATCCCGCCCATCAGCATGACAAGGCTCCCTGTTCTCCATGACCTGTCTTGACTTTCTGGATTTTACATTTTTTTCAGATGGCCCTTTTGACCGGGGGGCAGTGAGACTTCATTGTAGTGCAGATTTCCATTACACACTTGCTTGGTTGGCCAAAAAGGGCGTATGCGTTTTTTCCTGAATATATTCAGGAAAAAACGCATGCGCACTTTTTGGCCAAGTGCATCATTGTCGACATTCTGCCTCTTTTCCTATGCTGTTAGTACAATTCCAGTCTACCCCCTGAAATCGTTTTTCTGAAATTCTGCCCCGCTTTCAAGTCCTCTTCGAAGACTTACTTCAATACATTTTTGGACGATAGCTGTCATTCATAACTCTGCAGGTTTGTGAATTACAGTGCCCCTGAGCTCATTTCTTCAACTCGCTTTCTTGTGAGCTGGTCGCAAAACCGCAGGATTGCTTCAGGCCCTTATCTGTTTCCGGCAGGGCACGCTGAGCCTTTGGTTAATTCCTCTTCCTGGTGGGAAATGAGCGTTCCATTTGCCCGTGCAGACACCTACAGCTAGTCTCTCATTGCTTCTCCCTATTCCTGTTCATCTTGCGCAGAAATTGCAAACTGTGCCAAACAGGAGGTTAATGGCACTGACTCTCCAAGTGGGGAGAGTGTTAGTAAAGCGTTCAAATGTTGAACCCGAGTACCAGGGGACGAAAACTGAGATGCATTTGAAAACGTTTCCCAATCACATGGTGGACCATACTCTTGGTTTTCCATGCATGTTTTAGCTGAAGGAAGAATCCCTTAAACCTGGAGAGTTGGGACACATGGAATGGGTACCATGCAGTTTGACTTCAAAGGGTCTGCGTTTGTTCACCGAACCTCACCAATGCTATCAGCCCGAAGTGTCCAGCCTTATGTCTCATCCAGCTCTGGGTGTAGATATGGTAAATACAGGTTGCATCACAAGCCCTGAATGAATTATTTAAGAATTGCTCTCTATTTCACTGTCATTGTGTTTTGTTTTTGAAATTTATTTTGATAATGGGATTTATCGGATTTTCACTGCTGCGTTTAGGCCGCTGTACACACGCTTGATTTCCTTATGGAGATATATAAATCCATTGGTTTTTAGATTCTTACTTGTCAGGTATCTTGCCAGGCGTTGAATATGGGGTGTTGAGTCCATTTCGTTGAGCAAGGGGTAGGGCTTGTCTATAATATATTTGGCTTATGGAACGGTATCTGTGCTAATTTCAATCTCTGGTTTTATGCAGCACCCCAACTCACATTTCCCCATAAGCAAGCATAAGTTGGTTTTCTAAATTTGAGACCCTGTTCTGTTTTGTAATTCAGTTTATGTGTAGCCAAGTTTACATTCCGTGTATTACTGATATATTATGATGTTTCTTTTTCTGTGTGATTATTTCTGTAGAATCATCGTACCTGAATCCACTCATTATGCCGCTATGGGCCTGAAGACGTAGATTTCATTGCTGAGTGATATTCCATTGTACGTGCGTACCAGAACTTCTTTATCCATTTTTTCCTTTCTCGGATATTTAACTTGTACCGTAGACAAGGTTCTTGTAAACAGAGCCATCCCAAACTTTGGGGTGGCTGTGTGTTTTTGATTTTAATTTCCCTAAGCTATAGGACCATAAGTGGAAGTGACATAGGCTGTGTTGCTTTGTTTCCTACGTGTTTCAGGATACACCATACATTTCTCCAGAGTGGCTGTTGGCAATTTACATCCCGCCCATCAGCATAACAAGGCTCCCTGTTCTCCATGACCTGTCCTGTCTTTCTGGATTTTACTCTTTTTTCAGATGGCCCTTTTGACCGGGGGGCAGTGAGACTTCATTGTAGTGCAGATTTCCTTTATACGCTTGCTTGGTTGGCCAAAAAGGGCGTATGCGTTTTTTCCTGAATATATTCAGGAAAAAACGCATACGCCCTTTTTGGCCAAGTGCATCATTGTCGACATTCTGCCTCTTTTCCTATGCTTTAAGTGCAATTCCAGTCTACCCCCTGAAATCTTTTTACTGAAATTCTGCCCCGCTTTCAAGTCCTCTTTGAAGACTTACCTCAGTACATTTTTGGACGATAGCTGTCATTCATAACTCTGCAGGTTTGTGAATTACTGTGCCCCTGAGCCCCTTTCTTCAACTCGTTTTCTTGTGAGCTGGCCGCAAAACCGCAGGATTTCTTCAGGCCCTAATCTCTTTCCAGCAGGGCACGCTGAGCCTTTGGTTAATTCCTCTTCCTGGTGGGAAATGAGCGTTCCATTTGCCCGTGCAGACACCAACAGCTAGTCTCTCATTGGTTCTCCCTATGCCTGTTCATCTTGCGCAGAAATTGCAAACTGTGCCAAACAGGAGGTTAAAGGCACTGACTCTCCAAGTGGGGAGAGTGTTAGTAAAGCGTCTGGAATGGTGAACCCGAGTACCAGGGGACGAAAACTGAGATGCATTTGAAAACGTTTCCCAATCACACGGCGGACGATAGTCTGGGTTTCCCATTCATGTTTTAGCTGAAGGAAGAATCCCTTAAACGTGGAGAGTTGGGACCCATGGAATGGGTACCATGCAGTATGACTTCAAAGGGTCTGCGTTTGCTCACCGAACCTCACCAATGCTATCAGCCCGAAGTGTCCAGCCTTATGTCTCACCCAGCTCTGGGTGTAGATGTGGTAAAGCCAGGTTGCATCACAAGCCCTGAATGAATTATTTAAGAATTGCTCTCTATTTCACTGTCATTGTGTTTTGTTTTTGAAATTTATTTTGATAATGGGATTTATCGGATTTTCACTGCTGCGTTTAGGCCGCTGTACACACGCTTGATTTCCTTATGGAGACATATAAATCCATGGGTTTTAAGATTCTTACTTGTCAGGTATCTTGCCAGGCGTTGAATATGGGTTGTTGAGTCCATTTCGTTGAGCAAGGAGTAGGGCTTGTCTATTATATATTTGGCTTATGGAACGGTATCTGTGCTAATTTCAATCTCTGGTTTTATGCAGCACCCCAACTCACCTTTCCCCATAAGCAAGCATAAGTTGGTTTTCTAAATTTGAGACCCTGTTCTGTTTTGTAATTCAGTTCATGTGTAGCCAACTTTACATTCCGTGTATTAGTGATATCTTATGATGTTTCTTTTTCTGTGTGACTTATTTCTCGTAGAATCATCGTACCTGAATCCACTCATTATGCCGCTACGGGACTGATGACGTAGATTTCATTGCTGAGTGATATTCCATTGTACGTGCGTACAACAACTTCTTTATCCATTTTTTGCTTTCTGGGATATTTTACTTGTACCGTAGACGAGGTTCTTGTAAACAGAGCCGTCCCAAACTCTGGGGTGGATGTGTGTTTTTGAATTTAATTTCCCTAAGCTATAGGACCATAAGTGGAAGTGCCATAGGCTGTGTTGCTTTGTTTCCTACGTGTTTCTGGAAAAACCATACACTTCTCCAGAGTGGTTGTTGGCAATTTACATCCCGCCCATCAGCATGACAAGGCTCCCTGTTCTCCATGACCTGTCCTGTCTTTCTGGATTTTACACTTTTTTCAGATGGCCCTTTTGACCGGGGGGCAGTGAGACTTCATTGTAGTGCAGATTTCCTTTACACGCTTGCTTGGTTGGCCAAAAAGGGCGTATGCGTTTTTTCCTGAATATATTCAGGAAAAAACGCATACGCCCTTTTTGGCCAAGTGCATCATTGTTGACATTCTGCCTCTTTTTCTACGCTTTAAGTGCAATTCCAGTCTACCCCCTGAAATCGTTTTCCTGAAATTCTGCCCCGCTTTCAAGTCCTCTTTGAAGACTTACTTCAGTACATTTTTGGACGATAGCTGTCATTCATAACTCTGCAGGTTTGTGAATTACAGTGCCCCTGAGCTCCTTTCTTCAACTCGTTTTCTTGTGAGCTGGCCGCAAAACCGCAGGATTGCTTCAGGCCCTAATATGTTTCCGGCCGGGCACGCTGAGCCTTTGGTTAATTCCTCTTCCTGGTGGGAAATGAGCGTTCAATTTGCCCGTGCAGACACCAACAGCTAGTCTCTCATTGCTTCTCCCTATTCCTGTTCATCTTGCGCAGAAATTGCAAAGTGTGCCAAACAGGAGGTTAATGGCACTGACTCTCCAAGTGGGGAGAGTGTTAGTAAAGCGTTCAAATGTTGAACCTGAGTACCAGGGGACGAAAACTGAGATGCATTTGAAAACGTTTCCCAATCACATGGTGGACCATACTCTGGGTTTCCCATGCATGTTTTAGCTGAAGGAAGAATCCCTTAAACCTGGAGAGTTGGGACCCATGGAATGGGTACCATGCAGTATGACTTCAAAGGGTCTGCGTTTGCTCACCGAACTTCACCAATGCTATCAGCCCGAAGTGTCCAGCCTTATGTCTCATCCAGCTCTGGGTGTAGATGTGGTAAATACAGGTTGCATCACAAGCCCTGAATGAATTATTTAAGAATTGCTCTCTATTTCACTGTCATTGTGTTTTGTTTTTGAAATTCATTTTGATAATGGGATTTATCGGATTTTCACTGCTGCTTTTAGGCCACTGTACACACGCTTGATTTCCTTATGGAGACATATAAATCCATGGGTTTTAAGATTCTTACTTGTCAGGTATTTTCCCAGGCGTTGAATATAGGGTGTTGAGTCCATTTCGTTCAGCAAGGAGTAGGTTTTGTCTATTATATATTTGGCTTATGGAACGGTATCTGTGCTAATTTCAATCTCTGGTTTTATGCAGCATCCCAACTGACCTTTCCCCATAAGCAAGCATAAGTTGGTTTGCTAAATTTGAGACCCTGTTCTGTTTTGTAATTCAGTTCATGGGTAGCCAAGTTTACATTCCGTGTATTAGTGATAACTTATGATGTTTCTTTTTCTGTCTGACTTATTTCTCATAGAATCATCGTACCTGAATCCACTCATTATGCCGCTACGGTCCTCATGACGTAGATTTCATTGCTGAGAGATATTCCATTGTACGAGCGTACCACAACTTCTTTATCCATTTTATGCTTTCTCGGATATTTAACTTCTACCGTAGATGAGGTTCTTGTAAACAGAGCCATCCCAAACGTTGGGGTGGCTGTGTGTTTTTGATTTTAATTTCCCTAAGCTATAGGACCATAAGTGGAAGTGCCATAGGCTGTGTTGCTTTGTTTCCTACGTGTTTCAGGAAACACCATACACTTTTCCAGAGTGGCTGTTGGCAATTTAAATCCGCCCATCAGCATAACAAGGCTCCCTGTTCTCGATGACCTGTCCTGCATTTCTGGATTTTACACTTTTTTCAGATGGCCCTTTTGACCGGGGGGGCAGTGAGACTTCATTGTAGTGCAGATTTCCTTTACACGCTTGCTTGGTTGGCCAAAAAGGGCGTATGCGTTTTTTACTGAATATATTCAGGAAAAAACGCATACGCCCTTTTTGGCCAAGTGCATCATTGTCGACATTCTGCCTCTTTTCATATGCTTTAAGTGCAATTCCAGTCTACCCCCTGAAATCGTTTTCCTGAAATTCTGCCCCGCTTTCAAGTCCTCTTCGAAGACTTACTTCTATACATTTTTGGACGATAGCTGTCATTCATAACTCTGCAGGTTTGTGAATTACAGTGCCCCTGAGCTGCTTCCTTCAACTCGCTTTCTTGTGAGCTGGCCGCAAATCCGCAGGATTGCTTCAGGCCCTACTCTCTTTCCGGCAGGGCACGCTGAGCCTTTGGTTAATTCCTCTTCCTGGTGGGAAATGAGCGTTCCATTTGCCCGTGCAGACACCTACAGCTAGTCTCTCATTGCTTCTCCCTATTCCTGTTTATCTTGCGCAGAAATTGCAAAGTGTGCCAAACAGGAGGTTAAATGCACTGACTCTCCAAGTGGGGAGAGTGTTAGTAAAGCGTCTGGAATGGTGAACCCGAGTACCAGGGGACGAAAACTGAGATGCATTTGAAAACGTTTCCCAATCACACGGTGGACCATACTATGGGTTTCCCATGCATGTTTTAGCTGAAGGAAGAATCCCTTAAACCTGGAAATTTGGAACCCATGGAATGGGTACCATGCAGTATGACTTCAAAGGGTCTGCGTTTGCTCACCGAACCTCACCAGTGCTATCAGCCCGAAGTGTCCAGCCTTATGACTCACCCAGCTCTGGGTGTAGATGTGGGAAATCCAGGTTGCATCACAAGCCCTGAATGAATTATTTAAGAATTGCTCTCTATTTCACTGTCATTTTGTTTTGTTTTTGAAATTTATTTTGATAATGGGATTTATCGGATTTTCACTGCTGCGTTTAGGCCGCTGTACACACGCTTGATTTCCTTATGGAGACATATAAATCCATGGGTTTTAAGATTCTTACTTGTCAGGTATCTTGCCAGGCGTTGAATATGGGGTGTTGAGTCCATTTCGTTGAGCAAGGAGTAGGTCTTGTCTATTATATATTTGGCTTATGGAACGGTATCTGTGCTAATTTCAATCTCTGGTTTTATGCAGCACCCCAACTCACCTTTCCCCATAAGCAAGCATAAGTTGGTTTTCTAAATTTGAGACCCTGTTCTGTTTTGTAATTCAGTTCATGGGTAGCCAAGTTTACATTCCGTGTATTAGTGATATCTTATGATGTTTCTTTTTCTGTGTGACTTATTTCTCGTAGAATCATCATACCTGAATCCACTCATTATGCCGCTACGGGCCTGATGACGTAGATTTCATTGCTGAGTGATATTCCATTGTACGTACGTACCACAACTTCTTTATCCATTTTTTACTTTCTGGGATATTTTACTTGTACCGTAGACGAGGTTCTTGTAAACAGAGCCGTCCCAAACTCTGGGGTGGCTGTGTGTTTGTGATTTTAATTTCCCTAAGCTATAGGACCATAAGTGGAAGTGCCATAGGCTGTGTTGCTTTGTTTCCTACGTGTTTCTGGAAACACCATACAC
The DNA here is from genome assembly GCF_059928025.1 of Delphinapterus leucas. NCBI lineage: Eukaryota > Metazoa > Chordata > Mammalia > Artiodactyla > Monodontidae > Delphinapterus > Delphinapterus leucas. The sequence continues at coordinate 13,099,789 of NW_028322237.1, read as the reverse complement.
TTCTCCAGAGTGGTTGTTGGCAATTTACATCCCGCCCATCAGCATGACAAGGCTCCCTGTTCTCCATGACCTGTCCTGCCTTTCTGGATTTTACACTTTTTTCAGATGGCTCTTTTGACGGGGGGGCAGTGAGACTTCATTGTAGTGCAGATTTCCTTTACACGCTTGCTTGGTTGGCCAAAAAGGGCGTATGCGTTTTTTCCTGAATATATTCAGGAAAAAACGCATACGCCCTTTTTGGCCAAGTGCATCGTTGTCGACATTCTGCCTCTTTTCCTATGCTTTTGGTACAATTCCAGTCTACCCCCTGAAATCGTTTTCCTGAAATTCTGCCCCGCTTTCAAGTCCTCTTGGAAGACTTACTTCAATACATTTTTGGACGATAGCTGTCATTCATAACTCTGCAGGTTTGTGAATTACAGTGCCCCTGAGCTCATGACTTCAACTCGCTTTCTTGTGAGCTGGCCGCAAAACCGCAGGATTGCTTCAGGCCAAAGTCTCTTTCCAGCAGGGCATGCTGAGCCTTTGTTTAATTCCTCTTCCTGGTCGGAAATGAGCGTTCCATTTGCCCGTGCAGACACCTACAGCTAGTCTCTCATTGCTTCTCCCTATTCCTGTTCATCTTGCGCAGAAATTGCAAAGTGTGCCAAACAGGAGGTTAAATGCACTGACTCTCCAAGTGGGGAGAGTGTTAGTAAAGCGTCTGGAATGGTGAACCCGAGTACCAGGGGACGAAAACTGAGATGCATTTGAAAACGTTTCCCAATCACACGGTGGACCATACTATGGGTTTCCCATGCATGTTTTAGCTGAAGGAAGAATCCCTTAAACCTGGAAATTTGGAACCCATGGAATGGGTACCATGCAGTATGACTTCAAAGGGTCTGCGTTTGCTCACCGAACCTCACCAATGCTATCAGCCCGAAGTGTCCAGCCTTATCTCTCACCCAGCTCTGGGTGTAGATGTGGGAAATCCAGGTTGCATCACAAGCCCTGAATGAATTATTTAAGAATTGCTTTCTATTTCACTGTCATTGTGTTTTGTTTTTGAAATTTATTTTGATAATGGGATTTATCGGATTTTCACTGCTGCCTTTAGGCCGCTGTACACACGCTTGATTTCCTTATGGAGACATATAAATCCATGGGTTTTAAGATTCTTACTTGTCAGGTATCTTGCCAGGCGTTGAATATGGGTTGTTGAGTCCATTTCGTTGAGCAAGGAGTAGGTCTTGTCTATTATATATTTGGCTTATGGAACGGTATCTGTGCTAATTTCAATCTCTGGTTTTATGCAGCACCCCAACTCACCTTTCCCCATAAGCAAGCATAAGTTGGTTTTCTAAATTTGAGACCCTGTTCTGTTTTGTAATTCAGTTCATGGGTAGCCAAGTTTACATTCCGTGTATTAGTGATATCTTATGATGTTTCTTTTTCTGTGTGACTTATTTCTCGTAGAATCATCATACCTGAATCCACTCATTATGCCGCTACGGGCCTGATGACGTAGATTTCATTGCTGAGTGATATTCCATTGTACGTGCGTACCACAACTTCTTTATCCATTTTTTACTTTCTGGGATATTTTACTTGTACCGTAGACGAGGTTCTTGTAAACAGAGCCGTCCCAAACTCTGGGGTGGCTGTGTGTTTTTGATTTTAATTTCTCTAAGCTATAGGACCATAAGTGGAAGTGCCATAGGCTGTGTTGCTTTGTTTCCTACGTGTTTCTGGAAACACCATACACTTCTCCAGAGTGGTTGTTGGCAATTTACATCCCGCCCATCAGCATGACAAGGCTCCCTGTTCTCCATGACCTGTCCTGCCTTTCTGGATTTTACACTTTTTTCAGATGGCCCTTTTGACCGGGGGGGCAGTGAGACTTCATTGTAGTGCAGATTTCCTTTACACGCTTGCTTGGTTGGCCAAAAAGGGCGTATGCGTTTTTTCCTGAATATATTCAGGAAAATATATTCAGGAAAATATATTCAGGAAAAAACGCATACGCGCTTTTTGGCCAAGTGCATCATTGTCGACATTCTGCCTCTTTTCCTATTCTTTAAGTGCAATTCCAGTCTACCCCCTGAAATCTTTTTACTGAAATTCTGCCCCGCTTTCAAGTCCTCTTTGAAGACTTACTTCAGTACATTTTTGGACGATAGCTGTCATTCATAACTCTGCAGGTTTGTGAATTACAGTGCCCCTGAGCCCCTTTCTTCAACTCGTTTTCTTGTGAGCTGGCCGCAAAACCGCAGGATTGCTTCAGGCCCTAATCTCTTTCCAGCAGGGCACGCTGAGCCTTTGGTTAATTCCTCTTCCTGGTGGGAAATGAGCGTTCCATTTGCCCGTGCAGACACCAACAGCTAGTCTCTCATTGGTTCTCCCTATGCCTGTTCATCTTGCGCAGAAATTGCAAACTGTGCCAAACAGGAGGTTAAAGGCACTGACTCTCCAAGTGGGGAGAGTGTTAGTAAAGCGTCTGGAATGGTGAACCCGAGTACCAGGGGACGAAAACTGAGATGCATTTGAAAACGTTTCCCAATCACACGGCGGACGATAGTCTGGGTTTCCCATTCATGTTTTAGCTGAAGGAAGAATCCCTTAAACCTGGAGAGTTGGGACCCATGGAATGGGTACCATGCAGTATGACTTCAAAGGGTCTGCGTTTGCTCACCGAACCTCACCAATGCTATCAGCCCGAAGTGTCCAGCCTTATGTCTCACCCAGCTCTGGGTGTAGATGTGGTAAAGCCAGGTTGCATCACAAGCCCTGAATGAATTATTTAAGAATTGCTCTCTATTTCACTGTCATTGTGTTTTGTTTTTGAAATTTATTTTGATAATGGGATTTATCGGATTTTCACTGCTGCGTTTAGGCCGCTGTACACACGCTTGATTTCCTTATGGAGACATATAAATCCATGGGTTTTAAGATTCTTACTTGTCAGGTATCTTGCCAGGCGTTGAATATGGGGTGTTGAGTCCATTTCGTTGAGCAAGGAGTAGGGCTTGTCTATTATATATTTGGCTTATGGAACGGTATCTGTGCTAATTTCAATCTCTGGTTTTATGCAGCACCCCAACTCACCTTTCCCCATAAGCAAGCATAAGTTGGTTTTCTAAATTTGAGACCCTGTTCTGTTTTGTAATTCAGTTCATGTGTAGCCAACTTTACATTCCGTGTATTAGTGATATCTTATGATGTTTCTTTTTCTGTGTGACTTATTTCTCGTAGAATCATCGTACCTGAATCCACTCATTATGCCGCTACGGGCCTGATGACGTAGATTTCATTGCTGAGTGATATTCCATTGTACGTGCGTACCACAACTTCTTTATCCATTTTTTGCTTTCTGGGATATTTTACTTGTACCGTAGACGAGGTTCTTGTAAACAGAGCCGTCCCAAACTCTGGGGTGGGTGTGTGTTTTTGAATTTAATTTCCCTAAGCTATAGGACCGTAAGTGGAAGTGCCATAGGCTGTGTTGCTTTGTTTCCTACGTGTTTCTGGAAAAACCATACACTTCTCCAGAGTGGTTGTTGGCAATTTACATCCCGCCCATCAGCATGACAAGGCTCCCTGTTCTCCATGACCTGTCCTGTCTTTCTGGATTTTACACTTTTTTCAGATGGCCCTTTTGACCGGGGGGCAGTGAGACTTCATTGTAGTGCAGATTTCCTTTACACGCTTGCTTGGTTGGCCAAAAAGGGCGTATACGTTTTTTCCTGAATATATTCAGGAAAAAACGCATACGCCCTTTTTGGCCAAGTGCATCATTGTTGACATTCTGCCTCTTTTTCTACGCTTTAAGTGCAATTCCAGTCTACCCCCTGAAATCGTTTCCTGAAATTCTGCCCCGCTTTCAAGTCCTCTTTGAAGACTTACTTCAGTACATTTTTGGACGATAGCTGTCATTCATAACTCTGCAGGTTTGTGAATTACAGTGCCCCTGAGCTCCTTTCTTCAACTCGTTTTCTTGTGAGCTGGCCGCAAAACCGCAGGATTGCTTCAGGCCCTAATATGTTTCCGGCCGGGCACGCTGAGCCTTTGGTTAATTCCTCTTCCTGGTGGGAAATGAGCGTTCAATTTGCCCGTGCAGACACCAACAGCTAGTCTCTCATTGCTTCTCCCTATTCCTGTTCATCTTGCGCAGAAATTGCAAACTGTGCCAAACAGGAGGTTAATGGCACTGACTCTCCAAGTGGGGAGAGTGTTAGTAAAGCGTTCAAATGTTGAACCCGAGTACCAGGGGACGAAAACTGAGATGCATTTGAAAACGTTTCCCAATCACATGGTGGACCATACTCTGGGTTTCCCATGCATGTTTTAGCTGAAGGAAGAATCCCTTAAACCTGGAGAGTTGGGACCCATGGAATGGGTACCATGCAGTATGACTTCAAAGGGTCTGCGTTTGCTCACCGAACTTCACCAATGCTATCAGCCCGAAGTGTCCAGCCTTATGTCTCATCCAGCTCTGGGTGTAGATGTGGTAAATACAGGTTGCATCACAAGCCCTGAATGAATTATTTAAGAATTGCTCTCTATTTCACTGTCATTGTGTTTTGTTTTTGAAATTCATTTTGATAATGGGATTTATCGGATTTTCACTGCTGCTTTTAGGCCACTGTACACACGCTTGATTTCCTTATGGAGACATATAAATCCATGGGTTTTAAGATTCTTACTTGTCAGGTATCTTCCCAGGCGTTGAATATAGGGTGTTGAGTCCATTTCGTTGAGCAAGGAGTAGGTTTTGTCTATTATATATTTGGCTTATGGAACGGTATCTGTGCTAATTTCAATCTCTGGTTTTATGCAGGATCCCAACTGACCTTTCCCCATAAGCAAGCATAAGTTGGTTTGCTAAATTTGAGACCCTGTTCTGTTTTGTAATTCAGTTCATGGGTAGCCAAGTTTACATTCCGTGTATTAGTGATAACTTATGATGTTTCTTTTTCTGTCTGACTTATTTCTCATAGAATCATCGTACCTGAATCCACTCATTATGCCGCTACGGTCCTGATGACGTAGATTTCATTGCTGAGACATATTCCATTGTACGTGCGTACCACAACTTCTTTATCCATTTTATGCTTTCTCGGATATTTAACTTCTACCGTAGATGAGGTTCTTGTAAACAGAGCCATCCCAAACTTTGGGGTGGCTGTGTGTTTTTGATTTTAATTTCCCTAAGCTATAGGACCGTAAGTGGAAGTGCCATAGGCTGTGTTGCTTTGTTTCCTACGTGTTTCAGGAAACACCATACACTTTTCCAGAGTGGCTGTTGGCAATTTAAATCCGCCCATCAGCATAACAAGGCTCCCTGTTCTCCATGACCTGTCCTGCCTTTCTGGATTTTACACTTTTTTCAGATGGCCCTTTTGACCGGGGGGCAGTGAGACTTCATTGTAGTGCAGATTTCCTTTACACGCTTGCTTGGTTGGCCAAAAAGTGCGTATGCGTTTTTTCCTGAATATATTCAGGAAAAAACGCATACGCCCTTTTTGGCCAAGTGCATCATTGTCAACATTCTGCCTCTTTTCCTATGCTTTAAGTGCAATTCCAGTCTACCCCCTGAAATCGTATTCCTGAAATTCTGCCCCGCTTTCAAGTCCTCTTCGAAGACTTACTTCTATACATTTTTGGACGATAGCTGTCATTCATAACTCTGCAGGTTTGTGAATTACAGTGCCCCTGAGCTCCTTCCTTCAACTCGCTTTCTTGTGAGCTGGCCGCAAATCCGCAGGATTGCTTCAGGCCCTAATCTCTTTCCGGCAGGGCACGCTGAGCCTTTGGTTAATTCCTCTTCCTGGTGGGAAATGAGCGTTCCATTTGCCCGTGCAGACACCTACAGCTAGTCTCTCATTGCTTCTCCCTATTCCTGTTCATCTTGCGCAGAAATTGCAAAGTGTGCCAAACAGGAGGTTAAATGCACTGACTCTCCAAGTGGGGAGAGTGTTAGTAAAGCGTCTGGAATGGTGAACCCGAGTACCAGGGGACGAAAACTGAGATGCATTTGAAAACGTTTCCCAATCACACGGTGGACCATACTATGGGTTTCCCATGCATGTTTTAGCTGAAGGAAGAATCCCTTAAACCTGGAAATTTGGAACCCATGGAATGGGTACCATGCAGTATGACTTCAAAGGGTCTGCGTTTGCTCACCGAACCTCACCAATGCTATCAGCCCGAAGTGTCCAGCCTTATGACTCACCCAGCTCTGGGTGTAGATGTGGGAAATCCAGGTTGCATCACAAGCCCTGAATGAATTATTTAAGAATTGCTCTCTATTTCACTGTCATTTTGTTTTGTTTTTGAAATTTATTTTGATAATGGGATTTATCGGATTTTCACAGCTGCGTTTAGGCCGCTGTACACACGCTTGATTTCCTTATGGAGACATATAAATCCATGGGTTTTAAGATTCTTACTTGTCAGGTATAGTCCCAGGCGTTGCGTCCGTTTCGTTGAGCAAGGAGTAGGTCTTGTCTATTATATATTTGGCTTATGGAACGGTATCTGTGCTAATTTCAATCTCTGGTTTTATGCAGCACCCCAACTCAACTTTCCGCATAAGCAAGCATAAGTTGATTTTCTCAATTTGAGACCATTTTCTGTTTTGTAATTCAGTTCATGTGTAGCCAAGTTTACATTCCATGTATTAGTCATATCTTATGATGTTTCTTTTTCTGTGTGACTTATTTCTCGTAGAATCATCGTAACTGAATCCACTCATTATGGCGCTTTGGGCCTGATGACGTAGATTTCATTGCTGAGTGGTATTCCATTGTACGTGCGTATCACAACTTCTTTATCCATTTTTTGCTTTCTCGGATATTTAACTTGTACCATAGACGACGTTCTTGTAAACAGAGCCGTCCCAAATTTTGGGGTGGCTGTGTGTTTTTGATTTTAATTTCCCTAAGCTATAGGACCATAAGTGGAAGTGCCATAGGCTGTGTTGATTTGTTGCCTACGTGTTTCAGGAAACACTATACACTTCTCCAGACTGGCTGTTGGCAATTTATATCCCGCACATCAGCATAACTAGGATCCCTGTTCTCCATGACCTGTCCTGCCTTTCAAGATTTTACACTTTTTTCAGATGGCCCTTTTGATTGGGGAGCAGGGAGACTTCATTGTAGTGCAGATTTCCTTTACACGCCTGCTTGGTTGGCCAAAAAGTGCGTATGCGTTTTTTCCTGAATATATTCAGGAAAAAACGCATACGCACTTTTTGGCCAAGTGCATCATTGTGGACATTCTGCCTCTTTTCCTATGCTTTAAGTGCAATTCCAGTCTACCCCCTGAAATCGTTTTCCTGAAATTCTGCCCCGCTTTCAACTCCTTTTCGAAGACTTACTTCAATACATTTTTGGACGATAGCTGTCATTCATAACTCTGCAGGTTTGTGAATTTCAGTGGCCCTGAGCTCCTTTCTTCAACTCACTTTATTGTGAGGTGGCTGCAAAACCGCAGGATTGCTTAAGGCGCTAATCTGTTTCTGGCAGGGCACGCTGAGCCTTTGGTTAATTCCACTTCCTGGTGGGAAATGAGCGTTCCATTTGCCAGTGCAGACACCTACAGCTAGTCTCTCAATGGTTCTCCCTATTCCTGTTCCTCTTGCGCAGAAATTGCAAACTGTGCCAAACAGGAGTTTAAAGTCCCTGACTCTCCAAGTGGGGAGAGTGTTAGTAAAGCGTCTGGAATGGTGAACCCGAGTACCAGGGGACGAAAACTGAGATGCATTTGAAAACGTTTCCCAATCACACGGTGGACGATAGTCTGGGTTTCCCATGCATGTTTTAGCTGAAGGAAGAATCCCTTAAACCTGGAGAGTTGGGACCCCTGGAATGGGTACCATGCAGTATGACTTCAAAGGGTCTGCGTTTGCTCACCGAACCTCACCAATGCTATCAGCCCGAAGTGTCCAGCCTTATGTCTCACCCAGCTCTGGGTGTAGATGTGGTAAATCCAGGTTGCATCACAAACCCTGAATGAATTATTTAAGAATTGCTCTCTATTTCACTGTCATTTTGTTTTGTTTTTGAAATTTATTTTGATAATGGGATTTATCGGATTTTCACTGCTGCGTTTAGGCCGCTGTACACACGCTTGATTTCCTTATGGAGACATATAAATCCATGGGTTTTAAGATTCTTACTTGTCAGGTATCTTGCCAGGCGTTGAATATGGGGTGTTGAGTCCATTTCGTTGAGCAAGAAGTAGGTCTTGTCTATTATATATTTGGCTTATGGAACGGTATCTGTGCTAATTTCAATCTCTGGTTTTATGCAGCACCGCAACTCACCTTTCCCCATAAGCAAGCATAAGTTGGTTTTCTAAATTTGAGACCCTGTTCTGTTTTGTAATTCAGTTCATGTGTAGCCAACTTTACATTCCGTGTATTAGTGATATCTTATGATGTTTCTTTTTCTGTGTGACTTATTTCTCGTAGAATCATCGTACCTGAATCCACTCATTATGCCGCTACGGGCCTGATGACGTAGATTTCATTGCTGAGTGATATTCCATTGTACGTGCGTACCACAACTTCTTTATCCATTTTTTACTTTCTGGGATATTTTACTTGTACCGTAGACGAGGTTCTTGTAAACAGAGCCGTCCCAAACTCTGGGGTGGCTGTGTGTTTTTGATTTTAATTTCCCTAAGCTATAGGACCATAAGTGGAAGTGCCATAGGCTGTGTTGCTTTGTTTCCTACGTGTTTCTGGAAACACCATACACTTCTCCAGAGTGGTTGTTGGCAATTTACATCCCGCCCATCAGCATGACAAGGCTCCCTGTTCTCCATGACCTGTCCTGCCTTTCTGGATTTTACACTTTTTTCAGATGGCCCTTTTGACCGGGGGGGCAGTGAGACTTCATTGTAGTGCAGATTTCCATTACACGCTTGCTTGGTTGGCCAAAAGGGGCGTATGCGTTTTTTCCTGAATATATTCAGGAAAAAACGCATACGCACTTTTTGGCCAAGTGCATCGTTGTCGACATTCTGCCTCTTTTCCTATGCTTTTAGTACAATTCCAGTCTACCCCCTGAAATCGTTTTCCTGAAATTCTGCCCCGCTTTCAAGTCTTCTTGGAAGACTTACTTCAATACATTTTCGGACGATAGCTGTCATTCATAACTCTGCAGGTTTGTGAATTACAGTGCCCCTGAGCTCATGTCTTCAACTCGCTTTCTTGTGAGCTGGCCGCAAAACCGCAGGATTGCTTCAGCCCAAAGTCTCTTTCCGGCAGGGCACGCTGAGCCTTTGTTTAATTGCTCTTCCTGGTGGGAAATGAGCGTTCCATTTGCCCGTGCAGACACCTACAGCTAGTCTCTCATTGCTTCTCCCTATTCCTGTTCATCTTGCGCAGAAATTGCAAAGTGTGCCAAACAGGAGGTTAAATGCACTGACTCTCCAAGTGGGGAGAGTGTTAGTAAAGCGTCTGGAATGGTGAACCCGAGTACCAGGGGACAAAAACTGAGATGCATTTGAAAACGTTTGCCAATCACACGGTGGACCATACTATGGGTTTCCCATGCATGTTTTAGCTGAAGGAAGAATCCCTTAAACCTGGAAATTTGGAACCCATGGAATGGGTACCATGCAGTATGACTTGAAAGGGTCTGCGTTTGCTCACCGAACCTCACCAATGCTATCAGCCCGAAGTGTCCAGCCTTATGTCTCACCCAGCTCTGGGTGTAGATGTGGGAAATCCAGGTTGCATCACAAGCCCTGAATGAATTATTTAAGAATTGCTCTCTATTTCACTGTCATTTTGTTTTGTTTTTGAAATTTATTTTGATAATGGGATTTATCGGATTTTCACTGCTGCGTTTAGGCCGCTGTACACACGCTTGATTTCCTTATGGAGACATATAAATCCATGGGTTTTAAGATTCTTACGTGTCAGGTATCTTGCCAGGCGTTGAATATGGTGTGTTGAGTCCATTTCGTTGAGCAAGGGGTAGGTCTTGTCTATTATATATTTGGCTTATGGAACGGTATCTGTGCTAATTTCAATCTCTGGTTTTATGCAGCACCCCAACTCACCTTTCCCCATAAGCAAGCATAAGTTGGTTTTTTAAATTTGAGACCCTGTTCTGTTTTGTAATTCAGTTCATGGGTAGCCAAGTTTACATTCCGTGTATTAGTGATATCTTATGATGTTTCTTTTTCTGTGTGACTTATTTCTCGTAGAATCATCATACCTGAATCCACTCATTATGCCGCTACGGGCCTGATGACATAGATTTCATTGCTGAGTGATATTCCATTGTACGTGCGTACCACAACTTCTTTATCCATTTCTTACTTTCTGGGATATTTTACTTGTACCGTAGACGAGGTTGTTGTAAACAGAGCCGTCCCAAACTCTGGGGTGGCTGTGTGTTTTTGATTTTAATTTCCCTAAGCTATAGGACCATAAGTGGAAGTGCCATAGGCTGTGTTGCTTTGTTTCCTACGTGTTTCTGGAAACACCATACACTTCTCCAGAGTGGTTGTTGGCAATTTACATCCCGCCCATCAGCATGACAAGGCTCCCTGTTCTCCATGAACTCTCCTGCCTTTCTGGATTTTACACTTTTTTCAGATGGCCCTTTTGACCGGGGGGGCAGTGAGACTTCATTGTAGTGCAGATTTCCTTTACACGCTTCCTTGGTTGGCCAAAAAGGGCGTATGCGTTTTTTCCTGAATATATTCAGGAAAAAACGCATACTCCCTTTTTGACCAAGTGCATCGTTGTCGACATTCTGCCTCTTTTCCTATGCTTTTAGTACAATTCCAGTCTACCCCCTGAAATCGTTTTCCTGAAATTCTGCCCCGCTTACAAGTCCTCTTGGAAGACTTACTTCAATACATTTTTGGACGATAGCTGTCATTCATAACTCTGCAGGTTTGTGAATTACAGTGCCCTGAGCTCATGTCTTCAACTCGCTTTCTTGTGAGCTGGCCGCAAAACCGCAGGATTGCTTCAGGCCAAAGTCTCTTTCCGGCAGGGCATGCTGAGCCTTTGTTTAATTCCTCTTCCTGGTCGGAAATGAGCGTTCCGTTTGCCCGTGCAGGCACCTACAGCTAGTCTCTCATTGGTTCTCCCTATTCCTGTACATCTTGCGCAGAAATTGCAAACTGTGCCAAACAGGAGGTTAAATGCACTGACTCTCCAAGTGGGGAGAGTGTTAGTAAAGCGTCTGGAATGTTGAACCCGAGTACCAGGGGACGAAAACTGAGATGCATTTGAAAACATTTACCCGTCACACAGTGCACTGTACTGTGGGTTTCCCATGCATGTTTTAGCTGAAGGAAGAATCCCTTAAACCTGGAGAGTTGCGACCCATGGAATGGGTACCATGCAGTGTGACTTCAAAGGGTCTGCGTTTGCTCACCGAACCTCACCAATGCTATCAGCCCGAAGTGTCCAGCCTAATGTCTCACCCAGCTCTGGGTGTAGATGCGGGAAATCCAGGTTGCATTACAAGCCCTGAATGAATTATTTAAGAATTGCTCTCTATTTCACTGTCATTGTGTTTTGTTTTTGAAATTTATTTTGATAATGGGATTTATCGGATTTTCACTGCTGCGTTTAGGCCGCTGTACACATGCTTGATTTCCTTATGGAGACATATAAATCCATGGGTTTTAAGATTCTTACTTGTCAGGTATCTTGCCAGGCGTTGAATATGGGGTGTTGAGTCCATTTCGTAGAGCAAGGAGTAGGTCTTGTCTATTATATATTTGGCTTATGGAACGGTATCTGTGCTAATTTCAATCTCTGGTTTTATGCAGCACCCCAACTCACCTTTCCCCATAAGCAAGCATAAGTTTGTTTTCTAAATTTGAGACCCTGTTCTGTTTTGTAATTCAGTTTATGTGTAGCCACGTTTACATTCCGTGTATTACTGATATATTATGATGTTTCTTTTTCTGTTTGACTTATTTCTCGTAGAATCATCGTACCTGAATCCACTCATTATGCCGCTATGGGCCTGAAGACGTAGATTTCATTGCTGAGTGATATTCCATTGTACGTGCGTACCAGAACTTCTTTATCCATTTTTTCCTTTCTCGGATATTTAACTTGTACAGTAGACAAGGTTCTTGTAAACAGAGCCATCCCAAACTTTGGGGTGGCTGTGTGTTTTTGATTTTAATTTCCCTAAGCTATAGGACCATAAGTGGAAGTGACATAGGCTGTGTTGCTTTGTTTCCTACGTGTTTCAGGATACACCATACATTTCTCCAGAGTGGCTGTTGGCAATTTACATCCCGCCCATCAGCATAACAAGGCTCCCTGTTCTCCATGACCTGTCCTGTCTTTCTGGATTTTACTCTTTTTTCAGATGGCCCTTTTGACCGGGGGGCAGTGAGACTTCATTGTAGTGCAGATTTCCTTTACACGCTTGCTTGGTTGGCCAAAAAGGGCGTATGCGTTTTTTCCTGAATATATTCAGGAAAAAACGCATACGCCCTTTTTGGCCAAGTGCATCATTGTCGACATTCTGCCTCTTTTCCTATGCTTTAAGTGCAATTCCAGTCTACCCCCTGAAATCGTTTTCCTGAAATTCTGCCCCGCTTTCAAGTCCTCTTTGAAGACTTACTTCAGTACATTTTTGGACGATAGCTGTCATTCATAACTCTGCAGGTTTGTGAATTCCAGTGCCCCTAAGCTCCTTTCTTCAACTCGTTTTCTTGTGAGCTGGCCGCAAAACCGCAGGATTGCTTCAGGCCCTAATCTGTTTCCGGCATGGCACGCTGAGCCTTTGGTTAATTCCTCTTCCTGGTGGGAAATGAGCGTTCAATTTGCCCGTGCAGGCACCAACAGCTAGTCTCTCATTGGTTCTCCCTATGCCTGTTCATCGTGCGCAGAAATTGCAAACTGTGCGAAACAGGAGGTTAAAGGCACTGACTCTCCAAGTGGGGAGAGTGTTAGTAAAGCGTCTGGAATGGTGAAACCAAGTACCAGGGGACGAAAACTGAGATGCATTTGAAAACGTTTCCCAATCACACAGCGGACGATAGTCTGGGTTTCCCATGCATGTTTTAGCTGAAGGAAGAATCCCTTAAACCTGGAGAGTTGGGACCCATGGAATGGGTACCATGCAGTATGATTTCAAAGGGTCTGCGTTTGCTCACCGAACCTCACCAATGCTATCAGCCCGAAGTGCCCAGCCTTATGTCTCACCCAGCTCTGGGTGTAGATGTGGAAAATCCAGGTTGCATCACAAGCCCTGAATGAATTATTTAAGAATTGCTCTCTATTTCACTGTCATTGTGTTTTGTTTTTGAAATTTATTTTGATAATGGGATTTATCGGATTTTCACTGCTGCGTTTAGGCCGCTGTACACACGCTTGATTTCCTTATGGAGACATATAAATCCATGGGTTTTAAGATTCTTACTTGTCAGGTATCTTGCCAGGCGTTGAATATGGGGTGTTGAGTCCATTTCGTTGAGCAAGGAGTAGGGCTTGTCTATTATATATTTGGCTTATGGAACGGTATCTGTGCTAATTTCAATCTCTGGTTTTATGCAGCACCCCAACTCACCTTTCCCCATAAGCAAGCATAAGTTGGTTTTCTAAATTTGAGACCCTGTTCTGTTTTGTAATTCAGTTCATGTGTATCCAACTTTACATTCCGTGTATTAGTGATATCTTATGATGTTTCTTTTCCTGTGTGACTTATTTCTCGTAGAATCATCGTACCTGAATCCAATCATTATGCTGCTACGGGCCTGATGACGTAGATTTCATTGCTGAGTTATATTCCATTGTACGTGCGTACCACAACTTCTTTACCCATTTTTTGCTTTCTGGGATATTTTACTTGTACCATAGACGAGGTTCTTGTAAACAGAGCCGTCCCAAACTCTGGGGTGGCTGTGTGATTTTGATTTTAATTTCCCTAAGCTATAGGACCATAAGTGGAAGTGCCATAGGCTGTGTTGCTTTGTTTCCTACGTGTTTCTGGAAACACCATACACTCTCCAGAGTGGTTGTTGGCAATTTACATCCCGCCCATCAGCATGACAAGGCTCCCTGTTCTCCATGACCTGTCTTGACTTTCTGGATTTTACATTTTTTTCAGATGGCCCTTTTGACCGGGGGGCAGTGAGACTTCATTGTAGTGCAGATTTCCATTACACGCTTGCTTGGTTGGCCAAAAAGGGCGTATGCGTTTTTTCCTGAATATATTCAGGAAAAAACGCATACACCCTTTTTGGCCAAGTGCATCATTGTCGACATTTTGCCTCTTTTCCTATGCTGTTAGTACAATTCCAGTCTATCCCCTGAAATCGTTTTCCTGAAATTCTGCCCCGCTATCAAGTCCTCTTCGAAGACTTACTTCAATACATTTTTGGACGATAGCTGTCATTCATAACTCTGCAGGTTTGTGAATTCCAGTGCCCCTGAGCTCCTTTCTTCAACTCGTTTTCTTGTGAGCTTGCCGCAAAACCGCAGGATTGCTTCAGGCCCTAATCTGTTTCCGGCATGGCACGCTGAGCCTTTGGTTAATTCCTCTTCCTGGTGGGAAATGAGCGTTCAATTTGCCCGTGCAGAGACCAACAGCTAGTCTCTCATTGGTTCTCCCTATGCCTGTTCATCGTGCGCAGAAATTGCAAACTGTGCGAAACAGGAGGTTAAAGGCACTGACTCTCCAAGTGGGGAGAGTATTAGTAAAGCGTCTGGAATGGTGAAACCAAGTACCAGGGGACGAAAACTGAGATGCATTTGAAAACGTTTCCCAATCACACAGCGGACGATAGTATGGGTTTCCCATGCAAGTTTTAGCTGAAGGAAGAATCTCTTAAACCTGAAAAGTTGGGACCCATGGAATGGGTACCATGCAGTATGACTTCAAAGGGTCTGCGTTTGCTCACCGAACCTCACCAATGCTATCAGCCCGAACTGCCCAGCCTTATGTCTCACCCACCTCTGGGTGTAGATGTGGAAAATCCAGGTTGCATCACAAGCCCTGAATGAATTATTTAAGAATTGCTCTCTATTTCACTGTCATTGTGTTTTGTTTTTGAAATTTATTTTGATAATGGGATTTATCGGATTTTCACTGCTGCGTTTAGGCCGCTGTACACACGCTTGATTTCCTTATGGAGACATATAAATCCATGGGTTTTAAGATTCTTACTTGTCAGGTATCTTGCCAGGCGTTGAATATGGGGTGTTGAGACCATTTCGTTGAGCAAGGAGTAGGGCTTGTCTATTATATATTTGGCTTATGGAACGGTATCTGTGCTAATTTCAATCTCTGGTTTTATGCAGCACCCCAACTCACCTTTCCCCATAAGCAAGCATAAGTTGGTTTTCTAAATTTGAGACCCTGTTCTGTTTTGTAATTCAGTTCATGTGTATCCAACTTTACATTCCGTGTATTAGTGATATCTTATAATGTTTCTTTTTCTGTGTGACTTATTTCTCGTAGAATCATCGTACCTGAATCCACTCATTATGCCGCTACGGGCCTGATGACGTAGATTTCATTGCTGAGTGATATTCCATTGTACGTGCGTACCACAACTTCTTTATCCATTTTTTGCTTTCTGGGATATTTTACTTGTACCATAGACGAGGTTCTTGTAAACAGAGCCGTCCCAAACTCTGGGGTGGCTGTGTGATTTTGATTTTAATTTCCCTAAGCTATAGGACCATAAGTGGAAGTGCCATAGGCTGTGTTGCTTTGTTTCCTACGTGTTTCTGGAAACACCATACACTTCTCCAGAGTGGTTGTTGGCAATTTACATCCCGCCCATCAGCATGACAAGGCTCCCTGTTCTCCATGACCTGTCTTGACTTTCTGGATTTTACATTTTTTTCAGATGGCCCTTTTGACCGGGGGGCAGTGAGACTTCATTGTAGTGCAGATTTCCATTACACGCTTGCTTGGTTGGCCAAAAAGGGAGTATGCGTTTTTCCCTGAATATATTCAGGAAAAAACGCATACGAACTTTTTGGCCAAATGCATCATTGTCGACATTCTGCCTCTTTTCCTATGCTGTTAGTACAATTCCAGTCTACCCCCTGAAATCGTTTTCCTGAAATTCTGCCCCGCTATCAAGTCCTCTTCGAAGACTTACTTCAATACATTTTTGGACGATAGCTGTCATTCATAACTCTGCAGGTTTGTGAATTACAGTGCCCCTGAGCTCATTTCTTCAACTCGCTTTCTTGTGAGCTGGCCGCAAAACCGCAGGATTGCTTCAGGCCCTAATCTGTTTCCGGCAGGGCACACTGAGCCTTTGGTTAATTCCTCTTCCTGGTGGGAAATGAGCGTTCCATTTGCCCGTGCAGACACCTACAGCTAGTCTCTCATTGCTTCTCCCTATTCTTGTTCATCTTGCGCAGAAATTGCAAACTGTGCCAAACAGGAGGTTAATGGCACTGACTCTCCAAGTGGGGAGAGTGTTAGTAAACGTTCAAATGTTGAACCCGAGTACCAGGGTCGAAAACTGAGATGCATTTGAAAACGTTTCCCAATCTCATGGTGGACGATATTCTGGGTTTCCCATGCATGTTTTAGCTGAAGCAAGAATCCCTTAAACCTGGAGAGTTGGGACCCATGGAATGGGTACCATGCAGTATGAATTCAAAGGGTCTACGTTTGTTCACCAAACCTCAACAATGCTATCAGCCCGAAGTGTCCAGCCTTATGTCTCATCCAGCTCTGGGTGTAGATGTGGTAAATACAGGTTGCATCACAAGCCCTGAATGAATTATTTAAGAATTGCTCTCTATTTCACTGTCATTGTGTTTTGTTTTTGAAATTCATTTTGATAATGGGATTTATCGGATTTTCACTGCTGCTTTTAGGCCACTGTACACACGCTTGATTTCCTTATAGAGACATATAAATCCATGGGTTTTAAGATTCTTACTTGTCAGGTATCTTCCCAGGCGTTGAATATGGGGTGTTGAGTCCATTTCGTTGAGCAAGGAGTAGGTTTTGTCTATTATATATTTGGCTTATGGAACGGTATCTGTGCTAATTTCAATCTCTGGTTTTATGCAGCATCCCAACTGACCTTTCCCCATAAGCAAGCATAAGTTGGTTTGCTAAATTTGAGACCCTGTTCTGTTTTGTAATTCAGTTCATGGGTAGCCAAGTTTACATTCCGTGTATTAGTGATAACTTATGATGTTTCTTTTTCTGTCTGACTTATTTCTCATAGAATCATCGTACCTGAATCCACTCATTATGCCGTTAAGGTCCTGATATCGTAGATTTAATTGCTGAGTGATATTCCATTGTACGTGCGTACCACAACTTCTTTATCCATTTTATGCTTTCTCGGATATTTAACTTCTACCGTAGATGAGGTTCTTGTAAACAGAGCCATCCCAAACTTTGGGGTGGCTGTGTGTTTTTGAACTTAATTTCCCTAAGCTATAGGACCATAAGTGGAAGTGCCATAGGCTGTGTTGCTTTGTTTCCTACGTGTTTACGGAAACACCATACAGTTTTTCAAAGTGGCTCTTGGCAATTTAAATCCGCCCATCAGCAAAACAAAGCTCCCTGTTCTCCAAGACCTGTCCTGCCTTTCTGGATTTTACACTTTTTTCAGATGGCCCTTTGGACCGGGGGGCAGTGAGACTTCATTGTAGTGCGGATTTCGTTTACACGCTTGCTTCCTTGGCCAAAAAGGGCGTATGCATTTTTTCCTGAATATATTCAGGAAAAAACGCATACGCCCTTTTTGGCCCAGTGCATCATTGTCGACATTCTGCCTCTTTTCCTATGCTTTAAGTGCAATTCCAGTCTACCCCTTGAAATCGTTTTCCTGAAATTCTGCCCCGCTATCAAGTCCTCTCCGAAGACTTACTTCTGTACATTTTTGGACGATAGCTGTCATTCATAACTCTGCAGGTTTGTGAATTACAGTGCCCCTGAGCTCATGTCTTCAACTCGCTTTCTTGTGAGCTGGCCGCAAAACCGCAGGATTGCTTCAGGCCAAAGTCTCTTTCCGGCAGAGCATGCTGAGCCTTTGTTTAATTCCTCTTCCTGGTCGGAAATGAGCGTTCCTTTTGCCCGTGCAGGCACCTACAGCTAGTCTCTCATTGGTTCTCCCTATTCCTGTACATCTTGCGCAGAAATGGCAAACAGTGCCAAACAGGAGGTTAATGGCACTGACTCTCCAAGTGGGGAGAGTGTTAGTAAAGCGTCTGGAATGGTGAACCCGAGTACCAGGGGACGATAACTGAGATGCATTTGAAAACGTTTCCCGGTCACACAGTGCACTGTACTGTGGGTTTCCCATGCATGTTTTAGCTGAAGGAAGAATTCCTTAAACCTGGAGAGTTCGGACCCATGGAATGGTTACCATGCAGTATGACTTCAAAGGGTCTGCGTTTGCTCACCGAACCTCACCAATGCTATCAGCCCGAAGTGTCCAGCCTTATGTCTCACCCAGCTCTGGGTGTAGATGTGGTAAATCCAGGTTGCATCACAAACCCTGAATGAATTATTTAAGAATTGCTCTCTATTTCACTGTCATTTTGTTTTGTTTTTGAAATTTATTTTGATAATGGGATTTATCGGATTTTCACTGCTGCGTTTAGGCCGCTGTACACACGCTTGATTTCCTTATGGAGACATATAAATCCATGGGTTTTAAGATTCTTACTTGTCAGGTATCTTGCCAGGCGTTGAATATGGGGTGTTGAGTCCATTTCGTTGAGCAAGGAGTAGGGCTTGTCTATTATATATTTGGCTTATGGAACGGTATCTGTGCTAATTTCAATCTCTGGTTTTATGCAGCACCCCAACTCACCTTTCCCCATAAGCAAGCATAAGTTGGTTTTCTAAATTTGAGACCCTGTTCTGTTTTGTAATTCAGATTATGTGTAGCCAAGTTTACATTCCGTGTATTACTGATATCTTATGATGTTTCTTTTTCTGTGTGACTTATTTCTCGTAGAATCATCGTACCTGAATCCACTCATTATGCCGCTATGGGCCTGAAGACGTAGATTTCATTGCTGTGTGGTATTCCATTGTACGTACGTAGCACAACTTCTTTATCCATTTTTTGCTTTCTCGGATATTTAACTTGTACCGTAGACAAGGTTCTTGTAAACAGAGCCGTCCCAAACTTTGGGGTGGCTGTGTGTTTTGGATTTTAATTTCCCTAAGCTATAGGACCATAAGTTGAAGTGCCATAGGCTGTGTTGCTTTGTTTCCTATGTGTTTCAGGAAACACCATACACTTCTCCAGAGTGGCTGTTGGCAATTTACATCCCGCCCATCAGCATAACAAGGCTCCCTGTTCTCCATGACCTGTCCTGCCTTTCTGGATTTTACGCTTTTTTCAGATGGCTCTTTTGACAGGGGGGCAGAGAGACTTCATTGTAGTGCAGATTTCCATTACATGCCGGTTTGGTTGGCCAAAAAGTGCGTATGCGTTTTTTCCTGAATATATTCAGGAAAAAACGCATACGCCCTTTTTGGCCAAGTGCATCATTGTCGACATTCTGCCTCTTTTCCTATGCTGTAAGTGCAATTCCAGTCTACCCCCTGAAATCGTTTTCCTGAAATTCTGCCCCGCTTTCAAGTCCTCTTCGAAGACTTACTTCAATACATTTTTGGACGATAGCTGTCATTCATAACTCTGCAGGTTTGTGAATTACAGTGCCCCTGAGCTCCTTTCCTCAACACGCTTTCTTGTCAGCTGGCCGCAAAACCGCAGGATTGCTTCAGGCCCTAATCTGTTTCTGGCAGGGCACGCTGAGCCTTTGGTTAATTCCTCTTCCTGGTGGGAAATGAGCATTCCATTTGCCCGTGCATACACCTACAGCTAGTCTCTCATTTGTTCTCCCTATTCCTGTTCATCTTGGGCAGAAATTGCAAACTGTGCCAAACAGGAGGTTAAAGTCCCTGACTCTCCAAGTGGGGAGAGTGTTAGTAAAGCTTCTGGAATGTTGAACCCGAGTACCAGGGTTCGAAAACTGAGATGCATTTGAAAACGTTTCCCAATCACACGGTGGACCATACTCTGGGTTTCCCATGCATGTTTTAGCTGAAGGAAGAATCCCTTAAACCTGGAGAGTTGGGACCCATGGAATGGGTACCATGCAGTATGACTTCAAAGGGTCTGCGTTTGCTCACCGAACCTCACCAATGCTATCAGCCCGAAGTGTCCAGCCTTATGTCTCACCCAGCTCTGGGTGTAGATGTGGTAAATCCAGGTTGCATCACAAGCCCTGAATGAATTATTTAAGAATTGCTCTCTATTTCACTGTCATTGTGTTTTGTTTTTGAAATTTATTTTGATAATGGGATTTATCGGACTTTCACTGCTGCATTTAGGCCACTGTACACACGCTTGATTTCCTTATGGAGACATATAAATCCATGGGTTTTAAGATTCTTAATATTCAGGTATATTCCCAGGCTTTGAGTCCGTTTCGTTGAGCAAGGAGTAGGTCTTGTCTATTATATATTTGGCTTATGGAACGGTATCTGTGCTAATTTCAATCTCTGGTTTTATGCAGCACCCCAACTCACCTTTCCCCATAAGCAAGCATAAGTTGGTTTTCTAAATTTGAGACCCTGTTCTGTTTTGTAATTCAGTTCATGGGTAGCCAAGTTTATATTCCGTGTATTAGAGATATCTTATGATGTTTCTTTTTCTGTGTGACTTATTTCTCGTAGAATCATCATACCTGAATCCACTCATTATGCCGCTACGGGCCTGATGAAGTAGATTTCATTGCTGAGTGATATTCCATTGTACGTGCGTACCACAACTTCTTTATCCATTTTTTGCTTTCTGGGATATTTTACTTGTACCGTAGACGAGGTTCTTGTAAACAGAGCCATCCCAAACTCTGGGGTGGCTGTGTGTTTTTGATTTTAATTTCCCTAAGCTATAGGACCATAAGTGGAAGTGACATAGGCTGTGTTGCTTTGTTTCCTACGTGTTTCTGGAAACACCATACACTTCTCCAGAGTGGTTGTTGGCAATTTACATCCCGCCCATCAGCATGACAAGGCTCCCTGTTCTCCATGACCTGTCCTGCCTTTCTGGATATTACACTTTTTTCAGATGGCCCTTTTGACCGGGGGGGCAGTGAGACTTCATTGTAGTGCAGATTTCCTTTACACGCTTGCTTGGTTGGCCAAAAAGGGCGTATGCGTTTTTTCCTGAATATATTCAGGAAAAAACGCATACGCCCTTTTTGGCCAAGTGCATCGTTGTCGACATTCTACCTCTTTTCCTATGCTTTTAGTACAATTCCAGTCTACCCCCTGAAATCGTTTTCCTGAAATCCTGCCCCGCATTCAAGTCCTCTTCGAAGACTTACTTCAATACATTTTTGGACGATAGCTGTCATTCATAACTCTGCAGGTTTGTGAATTACAGTGCCCCTGAGCTCATGTCTTCAACTCGTTTTCTTGTGAGCTGGCCGCAAAACCGCAGGATTGCTTCAGGCCATAATCTCTTTCCGGCAGGGCTTGCTGAGCCTTTGTTTAATTCCTCTTCCTGGTCGGAAATGAGCGTTCCTTTTGCCGGTGCAGGCACCTACAGCTAGTCTCTCATTGGTTCTCCCTATTCCTGTACATCTTGCGCAGAAATTGCAAACTGTGACAAACAGGAGGTTAATGGCACTGACTCTCCAAGTGGGGAGAGTGTTAGTAAAGCGTCTGGAATGGTGAACCCGAGTACCAGGGGACGAAAACTGAGATGCATTTGAAAACGTTTCCCGGTCACACAGTGCACTGTACTGTGGGTTTCCCATGCATGTTTTAGCTGAAGGAAGAATCCCTTAAACCTGGAGAGTCGGGACCCATGGAATGGGTACCATGCAGTATGACTTCAAAGGGTCTGCGTTTGCTCACCGAACCTCACCAATGCTATCAGCCTGAAGTGTCCAGCCTTATGTCTCACCCAGCTCTGGGTGTAGATGTGGTAAATCCAGGTTGCATCACAAGCCCTGAATGAATTATTTAAGAATTGCTCTCTATTTCACTGTCATTGTGTTTTGTCTTTGAAATTTATTTTGATAATGGGATTTATCGGATTTTCACTGCTGCATTTAGCCCGTTGTACACACGCTTGATTTCATTATGGAGACATATAAATCCATGGGTTTTAAGATTCTTACTTGTCAGGTATCTTGCAAGGCGTTGAATATGGGGTGTTGAGTCCATTTCGTTGAGCAAGGAGTAGGTCTTTTCTATTATATATTTGGCTTATGCAACGGTATCTGTGCTAATTTCAATCTCTGGTTTTATGCAACACCCCAACTCACCTTTCCCCATAAGCAAGCATAAGTTGGTTTTCGAAATTTGAGACCCTGTTCTGTTTTGTACTTCAGTTCATGTGTAGCCAAGTTTACATTCCGTGTATTAGTGATATCTTATGATGTTTCTTTTTCTGTGTGACGTATTTCTCGTAGAATCATCGTACCTGAATCCACTCATTATGCCGCTACGGGCCTGAAGACGTAGATTTCATTGCTGAGTGATATTTCATTGTACGTGCGTACCAGAACTTCCTTATCAATTTTTTCCTTTCTCGGATATTTAACTTGTACCATAGACAAGGTTCTTGTAAACAGAGCCATCCCAAACTTTGGGGTGGCTGTGTGTTTGTGATTTTAATTTCCCTAAGCTATAGGACCATAAGTGGAAGTGCCATAGGCTGTGTTGCTTTGTTTCCTACGTGTTTCTGGAAACACCATACACTTCTCCAGAGTGGTTGTTGGCAATTTACATCCCGCCCATCAGCATGACAAGGCTCCCTGTTCTCCATGACCTGTCCTGACTTTCTGGATTTTACATTTTTTTCAGATGGCCGTTTTGACCGGGGGGCAGTGAGACTTCATTGTAGTGCAGATTTCCATTACACGCTTGCTTGGTTGGCCAAAAAGGGCGTATGCGTTTTTTCCTGAATATATTCAGGAAAAAACGCATACGCCCTTTTTGGCCAAGTGCATCATTGTCGACATTCTGCCTCTTTTCCTATGCTTTTAGTACAATTCCAGTCTACCCCCTGAAATCGTTTTCCTGAAATTCTGCCCCGCTTTCAAGTCCTCTTTGAAGACTTACTTAAATATATTTTTGGACGATAGCTGTCATTCATAACTCTGCAAGTTTGTGAAGTACAGTCCCCTTCAGCTCATTTCTTCAACTCGCTTTCTTGTGAGCTGGCTGCAAAACCGCAGGATTGCTTCAGGCCCTAATCATTTTCCGGCAGGGCACGCTGAGCCTTTGGTTAATTCCTCTTCCTGGTGGGAAATGAGCGTTCCATTAGCCCGTGCAGACACCTACAGCTAGTCTCTCATTGCTTCTCCCTATTCCTGTTCATCTTGCACAGAAATTGCAAACTGTGCCAAACAGGAGGTTAATGGCACTGACTCTCCAAGTGGGGAGAGTGTTAGTAAAGCGTTCAAATGTTGAACCCGAGTACCAGGGGACGAAAACTGAGATGCATTTGAAAACGTTTCCCAATCACACAGTGGACCATACTCTGGGTTTCCCATGCATGTTTTAGCTGAAGGAAGAATCCCTTAAACCTGGAGAGTTGGGATCCATGGAATGGGTACCATGCAGTATGAGTTCAAAGGGTCTGCGTTTGCTCACCGAACCTCACCAATGCTATCAGCCCGAAGTGTCCAGCCTTATGTCTCATCCAGCTCTGGGTGTAGATGTGGTAAATCCAGGTTGCATCACAAGCCCTGAATGAATTATTTAAGAATTGCTCTCTATTTCACTGTCATTGTGTTTTGTTTTTGAAATTCATTTTGATAATGGGATTTATCGGATTTACACTGCTGCTTTTAGGCCACTGTACACACGCTTGATTTCCTTATGGAGACATATAAATCCATGGGTTTTAAGATTCTTACTTGTCAGGTATCTTCCCAGGCGTTGAATATAGGGTGTTGAGTCCATTTCGTTGAGCAAGGAGTAGGTTTTGTCTATTATATATTTGGCTTATGGAACGGTATCTGTGCTAATTTCAATCTCTGGTTTTATGCAGCATCCCAACTGACCTTTCCCCATAAGCAAGCATAAGTTGGTTTGCTAAAATTGAGACCCTGTTCTGTTTTGTAATTCAGTTCATGGGTAGCCAAGTTTACATTCCGTGTATTAGTGATAACTTATGATGTTTCTTTTTCTGTCTGACTTATTTCTCATAGAATCATCGTACCTGAATCCACTCATTATGCCGCTACGGTCCTGATGACGTAGATTTCATTGCTGAGTGATATTCCATTGTACGTGCGTACCACAACTTCTTTATCCATTTTATGCTTTCTCGGATATTTAACTGCTACCGTAGATGAGGTTCTTGTAAACAGAGCCATCCCAAACTTTGGGGTGGCTGTGTGTTTTTGATTTTAATTTCCCTAAGCTATAGGACCATAAGTGGAAGTGCCATAGGCTGTGTTGCTTTGTTTCCTACGTGTTTCAGGAAACACCATACACTTTTCCAGAGTGACTGTTGGCAATTTAAATCCGCCCATCAGCATGACAAGGCTCCCTGTTCTCCATGACCTGTCCTGCCTTTCTGGATTTTACACTTTTTTCAGATGGCCCTTTTGACCGGGGGGCAGTGAGACTTCATTGTAGTGCAGATTTCCTTTACACGCTTGCTTGGTTGGCCAAAAAGTGCGTATGCGTTTTTTCCTGAATATATTCAGGAAAAAAAGCATACGCCCTTTTTGGCCAAGTGCATCACTGTCAACATTCTGCCTCTTTTCCTATGCTTTAAGTGCAATTCCAGTCTACCCCCTGAAATCGTTTTCCTGAAATTCTGCCCCGCTTTCAAGTCCTCTTCGAAGACTTACTTCTATACATTTTTGGACGATAGGTGTCATTCATAACTCTGCAGGTTTGTGAATTACAGTGCCCCTGAGCTCCTTTCTTCAACTCGCTTTCTTGTGAGCTGGCCGCAAAACCGCAGGATTGCTTCAGGCCCTAATCTCTTTCCAGCAGGGCACGCTGAGCCTTTGGTTAATTCCTCTTCCTGGTGGGAAATGAGCATTCCATTTGCCCGTGCAGACACCTACAGCTAGTCTCTCATTGCTTCTCCCTATGCCTGTTCATCTTGCGCAGAAATTGCAAAGTGTGCCAAACAGGAGGTTAAATGCACTGACTCTCCAAGTGGGGAGAGTGTTAGTAAAGCGTCTGGAATGGTGAACCCGAGTACCAGGGGACGAAAACTGAGATGCATTTGAAAACGTTTGCCAATCACACGGTGGACCATACTATGGGTTTCCCATGCATGTTTTAGCTGAAGGAAGAATCCCTTAAACCTGGAAATTTGGGACGCATGTAATGGTTACCATGCAGTATGACTTCAAAGGGTCTGCGTTTGCTCACCGAACCTCACCAATGCTATCAGCCCGAAGTGTCCAGCCTTATGTCTCACCCAGCTCTGGGTGTAGATGTGGGAAATCCAGGTTGCATCACAAGCCCTGAATGAATTATTTAAGAATTGCTCTCTATTTCACTGTCATTTTGTTTTGTTTTTGAAATTTATTTTGATAATGGGATTTATCGGATTTTCACTGCGGCCTTTAGGCCGCTGTACACACGCTTGATTTCCTTATGGAGACATATAAATCCATGGGTTTTAAGATTCTTACTTGTCAGGTATCTTGCCAGGCGTTGAATATGGGGTGTTGAGTCCATTTCGTTGAGCAAGGAGTAGGTCTTGTCTATTATATATTTTGCTTATGGAACGGTATCTGTGCTAATTTCAATCTCTGGTTTTATGCAGCACCCCAACTCACCTTTCCCCATAAGCAAGCATAAGTTTGTTTTCTAAATTTGAGACCCTGTTCTGTTTTGTAATTCAGTTTATGTGTAGCCAAGTTTACATTCCGTGTATTACTGATATATTATGATGTTTCTTTTTCTGTGTGACTTATTTCTCGTAGAATCATCGTACCTGAATCCACTCATTATGCCGCTATGGACCTGAAGACGTAGATTTCATTGCTGACTGATATTCCATTGTACGTGCGTACCAGAATTTCTTTATCCATTTTTTCCTTTCTCGGATATTTAACTTGTACCGTAGACGAGGTTATTGTAAACAGAGCCATCCCAAACTCTGGGGTGGCTGTGTGTTTTTGATTTTAATTTCCCTAAGCTATAGGACCATAAGTGGAAGTGACATAGGCTGTGTTGCTTTGTTTCCTACGTGTTTCAGGATACACCATACATTTCTCCAGAGTGGCTGTTGGCAATTTACATCCCGCCCATCAGCATAACAAGGCTCCCTGTTCTCCATGACCTGTCCTGTCTTTCTGGATTTTACTCTTTTTTCAGATGGCCCTTTTGACCGGGGGGCAGTGAGACTTCATTGTAGTGCAGATTTTCTTTACACGCTTGCTTGGTTGGCCAAAAAGGGCGTATGCGTTTTTTCCTGAATATATTCAGGAAAAAACGCATACGCCCTTTTTGGCCAAGTCCATCATTTTCGACATTCTGCCTCTTTTCCTATGCTTTAAGTGCAATTCCAGTCTAACCCCTGAAATCGTTTTCCTGAAATTCTGCCCCGCTTTCAAGTCCTCTTTGAAGACTTACTTCAGTACATTTTTGGACGATAGCTGTCATTCATAACTCTGCAGGTTTGTGAATTACAGTGCCCCTGAGCTCCTTTCTTCAACTCGTTTTCTTGTGAGCTGGCCGCAAAACCGCAGGATTGCTTCAGGCCCTAATCTGTTTCCGGCATGGCACGCTGAGCCTTTGGTTAATTCCCCTTCCTGGTGGGAAATGAGCGTTCAATTTGCCCATGCAGACACCAACAGCTAGTCTCTCATTGGTTCTCCCTATGCCTGTTCATCTTGCGCAGAAATTGCAAACTGTGCCAAACAGGAGGTTAAAGGCACTGACTCTCCAAGTGGGGAGAGTGTTAGTAAAGCGTTCAAATGTTGAACCCGAGTACCAGGGTCGAAAACTGAGATGCATTTGAAAACGTTTCCCAATCACATGGTGGACCATACTCTGGGTTTCCCATGCATGTTTTAGCTGAAGGAAGAATCCCTTAAACCTGGAGAGTTGGGACCCATGGAATGGGTACCATGCAGTATGACTTCAAAGGGTCTGCGTTTGTTCACCGAACCTCACCAATGCTATCAGCCCGAAGTGTCCAGCCTTATGTCTCATCCAGCTCTGGGTGTAGATGTGGTAAATCCAGGTTGCATCACAAGCCCTGAATGAATTATTTAAGAATTGCTCTCTATTTCACTGTCATTGTGTTTTGTTTTTGAAATTCATTTTGATAATGGGATTTATCGGATTTTCACTGCTGCTTTTAGGCCACTGTACACACGCTTGATTTCCTTATAGAGACATATAAATCCATGGGTTTTAAGATTCTTACTTGTCAGGTATCTTGCCAGGCGTTGAATATGGTGTGTTGAGTCCATTTCGTTGAGCAAGGAGTAGGGCTTGTCTATTATATATTTGGCTTATGGAACAGTATCTGTGCTAATTTCAATCTCTGGTTTTATGCAGCACCCCAACTCACCTTTCCCCATAAGAAAGCATAAGTTGGTTTTCTAAATTTGAGACCCTGTTCTGTTTTGTAATTCAGTTCATGGGTAGCCAAGTTTACATTCCGTGTATTAGTGATATCTTATGATGTTTCTTTTTCTGTGTGACTTATTTCTCGTAGAATCATCGTACCTGAATCCACTCATTATGCCGCTACGGGCCTGATGACGTAGATTTCATTTCTGAGTGATATTCCATTGTACGTGCGTACCACAACTTCTTTATCCATTTTTTACTTTCTGGGATATTTTACTTGTACCGTAGACGAGGTTCTTATAAACAGAGCCATCCCAAACTTTGGGGTGGCTGTGTGTTTTTGATTTTAATTTCCCTAAGCTATAGGACCATAAGTGGAAGTGACATAGGCTGTGTTGCTTTGTTTCCTACGTGTTTCATGATACACCATACATTTCTCCAGAGTGGCTGTTGGCACTTTACATCCCACCCATCAGCATAACAAGGCTCCCTGTTCTCCAAGACCTGTCCTGCCTTTCTGGATTTTACACTTTTTTCAGATGGCCCTTTTGACCGGGGGGCAGTGAGACTTCATTGTAGTGCAGATTTCCTTTACACGCTTGCTTGGTTGGCCAAAAAGGGCGTATGCGTTTTTTCCTGAATATATTCAGGAGAAAACGCATACGCCCTCTTTGGCCAAGTGCATCATTGTCGACATTCTGCCTCTTTTCCTATGCTTTAAGTGCAATTCCAGTCTACCCCCTGAAATCGTTTTCCTGAAATTCTGCCCCGCATTCAAGTCCTCTTTGAAGACTTACTTCAGTACATTTTTGGACGATAGGTGTCATTCATAACTCTGCAGGTTTGTGAATTACAGTGCCCCTGAGCTCCTTTCTTCAACTCTTTTTCTTGTGAGCTGGCCGCAAAACCGGAGGATTGCTTCAGGCCCTAATCTGTTTCCGGCATGGCACGCTGAGCCTTTGGTTAATTCCTCTTCCTGGTGGGAAATGATCGTTCCATTTGCCCGTGCAGACACCAACAGCTAGTCTCTCATTGGTTCTCCCTATGCCTGTTCATCTTGCGCAGAAATTGCAAGCTGTGCCAAACAGGAGGTTAAAGGCACTGACTCTCCAAGTGGGGAGAGTGTTAGTAAAGCGTCTGGAATGGTGAACCCGAGTACCAGGGGACGAAAACTGAGATGCATTTGAAAACGTTTGCCAATCACACGGTGGACCATACTATGGGTTTCCCATGCATGTTTTAGCTGAAGGAAGAATCCCTTAAACCTGGAAATTTGGGACGCATGTAATGGTTACCATGCAGTATGACTTCAAAGGGTCTGCGTTTGCTCACCGAACCTCACCAATGCTATCAGCCCGAAGTGTCCAGCCTTATGTCTCACCCAGCTCTGGGTGTAGATGTGGGAAATCCAGGTTGCATCACAAGCCCTGAATGAATTATTTAAGAATTGCTCTCTATTTCACTGTCATTTTGTTTTGTTTTTGAAATTTATTTTGATAATGGGATTTATCGGATTTTCACTGCGGCCTTTAGGCCGCTGTACACACGCTTGATTTCCTTATGGAGACATATAAATCCATGGGTTTTAAGATTCTTACTTGTCAGGTATCTTGCCAGGCGTTGAATATGGGGTGTTGAGTCCATTTCGTTGAGCAAGGAGTAGGTCTTTTCTATTATATATTTGGCTTATGGAACGGTATCTGTGCTAATTTCAATCTCTGGTTTTATGCAGCACCCCAACTCACCTTTCCCCATAAGCAAGCATAAGTTTGTTTTCTAAATTTGAGACCCTGTTCTGTTTTGTAATTCAGTTTATGTGTAGCCAAGTTTACATTCCGTGTATTACTGATATATTATGATGTTTCTTTTTCTGTGTGACTTATTTCTCGTAGAATCATCGTACCTGAATCCACTCATTATGCCGCTATGGACCTGAAGACGTAGATTTCATTGCTGACTGATATTCCATTGTACGTGCGTACCAGAACTTCTTTATCCATTTTTTCCTTTCTCGGATATTTAACTTGTACCGTAGACGAGGTTCTTGTAAACAGAGCCATCCCAAACTTTGGGGTGGCTGTGTGTTTTTGATTTTAATTTCCCTAAGCTATAGGACCATAAGTGGAAGTGACATAGGCTGTGTTGCTTTGTTTCCTACGTGTTTCAGGATACACCATACATTTCTCCAGAGTGGCTGTTGGCAATTTACATCCCGCCCATCTGCATAACAAGGCTCCCTGTTCTCCATGACCTTTCCTGTCTTTCTGGATTTTACTCTTTTTTCAGATGGCCCTTTTGACCGGGGGGCAGTGAGACTTCATTGTAGTGCAGATTTCCTTTACACGCTTGCTTGGTTGGCCAAAAAGGGCGTATGCGTTTTTTCCTGAATATATTCAGGAAAAAACGCATACGCCCTTTTTGGCCAAGTCCATCATTTTCGACATTCTGCCTCTTTTCCTATGCTTTAAGTGCAATTCCAGTCTACCCCCTGAAATCGTTTTCCTGAAATTCTGCCCCGCTTTCAAGTCCTCTTTGAAGACTTACTTCAGTACATTTTTGGACGATAGCTGTCATTCATAACTCTGCAGGTTTGTGAATTACAGTGCCCCTGAGCTCCTTTCTTCAACTCGTTTTCTTGTGAGCTGGCCGCAAAACCGCAGGATTGCTTCAGGCCCTAATCTGTTTCTGGCATGGCACGCTGAGCCTTTGGTTAATTCCCCTTCCTGGTGGGAAATGAGCGTTCAATTTGCCCGTGCAGACACCAACAGCTAGTCTCTCATTGGTTCTCCCTATGCCTGTTCATCTTGCGCAGAAATTGCAAACTGTGCCAAACAGGAGGTTAAAGGCACTGACTCTCCAAGTGGGGAGAGTGTTAGTAAAGCGTTCAAATGTTGAACCCGAGTACCAGGGTCGAAAACTGAGATGCATTTGAAAACGTTTCCCAATAACACAGCGGACGATAGTCTGGGTTTCCCATGCATGTTTTAGCTGAAGGAAGAATCCCTTAAACCTAGAGAGTTGGGACCCATGGAATGGGTACCATGCAGTATGACTTCAAAGGGTCTGCGTTTGCTCACCGAACCTCACCAATGCTTTCAGCCCGAAGTGTCCAGCCTTATGTCTCACCCAGCTCTGGGTGTAGATGTGGGAAATCCAGGTTGCATCACAAGCCCTGAATGAATTATTTAAGAATTGCTCTCTATTTCACTGTCATTGTGTTTTGTTTTTGAAATTTATTTTGATAATGGGATTTATCGGATTTTCACTGCTTTCTTTAGGCTGCTGTACACACGCTTGATTTCCTTATGGAGACATATAAATCCATGGGTTTTAAGATTCTTACTTGTCAGGTATCTTGCCAGGCGTTGAATATGGGGTGTTGAGTCCATTTCGTTGAGCAAGGAGTAGGTCTTGTCTATTATATATTTGGCTTATGGAACGGTATCTGTGCTAATTTCAATCTCTGGTTTTATGCAGCACCCCAACTCACCTTTCCCCATAAGCAAGCATAAGTTTGTTTTCTAAATTTGAGACCCTGTTCTGTTTTGTAATTCAGTTTATGTGTAGCCAAGTTTACATTCCGTGTATTACTGATATATTATGATGTTTCTTTTTCTGTGTGACTTATTTCTCGTAGAATCATCGTACCTGAATCCACTCATTATGCCGCTATGGGCCTGAAGACGTAGATTTCATTGCTGACTGATATTCCATTGTACGTGCGTACCACAACTTCTTTATCCATTTTTTCCTTTCTCGGATATTTAACTTGTACCGTAGACAAGGTTCTTGTAAACAGAGCCATCCCAAACTTTGGGGTGGCTGTGTGTTTTTGATTTTAATTTCCCTAAGCTATAGGACCATAAGTGGAAGTGACATAGGCTGTGTTGCTTTGTTTCCTACGTGTTTCAGGATACACCATACATTTCTCCAGAGTGGCTGTTGGCAATTTACATCCCGCCCATCAGCATAACAAGGCTCCCTGTTCTCCATGACCTGTCCTGTCTTTCTGGATTTTACTCTTTTTTCAGATGGCCCTTTTGACCGGGGGGCAGTGAGACTTCATTGTAGTGCAGATTTCCTTTACATGCTTGCTTGGTTGGCCAAAAAGGGCGTATGCGTTTTCTCCTGAATATATTCAGGAAAAAACGCATACGCCCTTTTTGGCCAAGTGCATCATTGTCGACATTCTGCTTATTTTCCTATGCTTTAAGTGCAATTCCAGTCTACCCCCTGAAATCGTTTTCCTGAAATTCTGCCCCGCTTTCAAGTCCTCTTTGAAGACTTACTTCAGTACATTTTTGGACGATAGCTGTCATTCATAACTCTGCAGGTTTGTGAATTACAGTGCCCCTGAGCTCCTTTCTTCAACTCGTTTTCTTGTGAGCTGGCCGCAAAACCGCAGGATTGCTTCAGGCCCTAATCTGTTTCCGGCATGGCACGCTGAGCCTTTGGTTAATTCCCCTTCCTGGTGGGAAATGAGCGTTCAATTTGCCCGTGCAGACACCAACAGCTAGTCTCTCATTGGTTCTCCCTATGCCTGTTCATCTTGCGCAGAAATTGCAAACTGTGCCAAACAGGCGGTTAAAGGCACTGACTCTCCAAGTGGGGAGAGTGTTAGTAAAGCGTTCAAATGTTGACCCGAGTACCAGGGTCGAAAACTGAGATGCATTTGAAAACGTTTCCCAATCACATGGTGGACCATACTCTGGGTTTCCCATGCATGTTTTAGCTGAAGGAAGAATCCCTTAAACCTGGAGAGTTGGGACCCATGGAATGGGTACCATGCAGTATGACTTCAAAGGGTCTGCGTTTGTTCACCGAACCTCACCAATGCTATCAGCCCGAAGTGTCCAGCCTTATGATTCATCCAGCTCTGGGTGTAGATGTGGTAAATCCAGGTTGCATCACATGCCCTGAATGAATTATTTAAGAATTGCTCTCTATTTCACTGTCATTGTGTTTTGTTTTTGAAATTCATTTTGATAATGGGATTTATCGGATTTTCACTGCTGCCTTTAGGCCGCTGTACACACGCTTGATTTCCTTATGGAGACATATAAATCCATGGGTTTTAATATTCTTACTTGTCAGGTATCTTGCCAGGCGTTGAATATGGGGTGTTGAGTCCATTTCGTTGAGCAAGGAGTAGGGCTTGTCTATTATATATTTGGCTTATGGAACAGTATCTGTGCTAATTTCAATCTCTGGTTTTATGCAGCACCCCAACTCACCTTTCCCCATAAGAAAGCATAAGTTGGTTTTCTAAATTTGAGACCCTGTTCTGTTTTGTAATTCAGTTCATGGGTAGCCAAGTTTACATTCCGTGTATTAGTGATATCTTATGATGTTTCTTTGTCTGTGTGACTTATTTCTCGTAGAATCATCGTACCTGAATCCACTCATTATGCCGCTACGGGCCTGATGACGTAGATTTCATTGCTGAGTGATATTCCATTGTACGTGCGTACCAGAACTTCTTTATCCATTTTTTACTTTCTGGGATATTTTACTTGTACCGTAGACGAGGTTCTTGTAAACAGAGCCATCCCAAACTTTGGGGTGGCTGTGTGTTTTTGATTTTAATTTCCCTAAGCTATAGGACCATAAGTGGAAGTGACATAGGCTGTGTTGCTTTGTTTCCTACGTGTTTCATGATACACCATACATTTCTCCAGAGTGGCTGTTGGCACTTTACATCCCACCCATCAGCATAACAAGGCTCCCTGTTCTCCAAGACCTGTCCTGCCTTTCTGGATTTTACACTTTTTTCAGATGGCCCTTTTGACCGGGGGGCAGTGAGACTTCATTGTAGTGCAGATTTCCTTTACACGCTTGCTTGGTTGGCCAAAAAGGGCGTATGCGTTTTTTCCTGAATATATTCAGGAGAAAACGCATACGCCTTTTTTGGCCAAGTGCATCATTGTCGACATTCTGCCTCTTTTCCTATGCTTTAAGTGCAATTCCAGTCTACCCCCTGAAATCGTTTTCCTGAAATTCTGCCCCGCTTTCAAGTCCTCTTTGAAGACTTACTTCAGTACATTTTTGGACGATAGCTGTCATTCATAACTCTGCAGGTTTGTGAATTACAGTGCCCCTGAGCTCCTTTCTTCAACTCTTTTTCTTGTGAGCTGGCCGCAAAACCGGAGGATTGCTTCAGGCCCTAATCTGTTTCCGGCATGGCACGCTGAGCCTTTGGTTAATTCCTCTTCCTGGTGGGAAATGATCGTTCCATTTGCCCGTGCAGACACCAACAGCTAGTCTCTCATTGGTTCTCCCTATGCCTGTTCATCTTGCGCAGAAATTGCAAACTGTGCCAAACAGGAGGTTAAAGGCACTGACTCTCCAAGTGGGGAGAGTGTTAGTAATGCGTCTGGAATGGTGAACCCGAGTACCAGGGGACGAAAACTGAGATGCATTTGAAAACGTTTCCCAGTCACACGGCCGACGATAGTCTGGGTTTCCCATGCATGTTTTAGCTGAAGGAAGAATTCCTTAAACCTGGAGAGTTGGGACCCATGGAATGGGTACCATGCAGTATGATTTCAAAGGGTCTGCGTTTGCTCACCGAACCTCACCAATGCTATCAGCCCGAAGTGTCCAGCCTTATGTCTCACCCAGCTCTGGGTGTAGATGTGGGAAATCCAGGTTGCATCACAAGCCCTGAATGAATTACGTAAGAATTGCTCTCTATTTCACTGTCATTGTGTTTTGTTTTTGAAATTTATTTTGATAATGGGATTTATCGGATTTTCACTTCTGCCTTTAGGCCGCTGTACACACGCTTGATTTCCTTATGGAGACATATAAATCCATGGGTTTTAAGATTCTTACTTGTCAGGTATCTTGCCAGGCGTTGAATATGGGGTGTTGAGTCCATTTCGTTGAGCAAGGAGTAGGGCTTGTCTATTATATATTTGGCTTATGGAACAGTATCTGTGCTAATTTCAATCTCTGGTTTTATGCAGCACCCCAACTCACCTTTCCCCATAAGCAAGCATAAGTTGGTTTTCTAAATTTGAGACCCTGTTCTGTTTTGTAATTCAGTTTATGTTTAGACAAGTTTACATTCCGTGTATTACTGATATATTATGATGTTTCTTTTTCTGTGTGACTTATTTCTCGTAGAATCATCGTACCTGAATCCACTCATTATGCCGCTATGGGCCTGAAGACGTAGATTTCATTGCTGAGTGATATTCCATTGTACGTGCGTACCAGAACTTCTTTATCCATTTTTTCCTTTCTCGGATATTTAACTTGTACCGTAGACAAGGTTCTTGTAAACAGAGCCATCCCAAACTCTGGGGTGGCTGTGTGTTTTTGATTTTAATTTCCCTAAGCTATAGGACCATAAGTGGAAGTGCCATAGGCTGTGTTGCTTTGTTTCCTACGTGTTTCAGGAAACACCATACACTTTTCCAGAGTGGCTGTTGGCAATTTAAATCCGCCCATCAGCATAACAAGGCTCCCTGTTCTCCATGACCTGTCCTGCCTTTCTGGATTTTACACTTTTTTCAGATGGCCCTTTTGACCGGGGGGCAGTGAGACTCCATTTTAGTGCAGATTTCCTTTACACGCTTGCTTGGTTGGCCAAAAAGGGCGTATGCGTTTTTTCCTGAATATATTCAGGAAAAAACGCATACGCCCTTTTTGGCCAAGTGCATCATTGTCAACATTCTGCCTCTTTTCCTATGCTTTAAGTGCAATTCCAGTCTACCCCCTGAAATCGTTTTCCTGAAATTCTGCCCCGCTTTCAAGTGCTCTTCGAAGACTTACTTCTATACATTTTTGGACGATAGGTGTCATTCATAACTCTGCAGGTTTGTGAATTACAGTGCCCCTGAGCTCCTTTCTTCAACTCGCTTTCTTGTGAGCCTGCCGCAAAACCGCAAGATTGCTTCAGGCCCTTATCTGTTTCCGGCAGGGCACGCTGAGCCTTTGGTTAATTCCTCTTCCTGGTGGGAAATGAGCGTTCCATTTGCCCGTGCAGACACCTACAGCTAGTCTCTCATTGCTTCTCCCTATGCCTGTTTATCTTGCGAAGAAATTGCCAAGTGTACCAAACAGGAGGTTAAATGCACTGACTCTCCAAGTGGGGAGAGTGTTAGTAAAGCGTCTGGAATGGTGAACCCGAGTACCAGGGGACGAAAACTGAGATGCATTTGAAAACGTTTCCCAATCACACGGTGGACCACACTATGGGTTTCCCATGCATGTTTTAGCTGAAGGAAGAATCCCTTAAACCTGGAAATTTGGGACGCATGGAATGGGTACCATGCAGTATGACTTCAAAGGGTCTGCGTTTGCTCACCGAACCTCACCAATGCTATCAGCCCGAAGTGTCCAGCCTTATGTCTCACCCAGCTCTGGGTGTAGATGTGGTAAATCCAGGTTGCATCACAAGCCCTGAATGAATTATTTAAGAATTGCTCTCTATTTCACTGTCATTTTGTTTTGTTTTTGAAATTTTTTTTGATAATGGGATTTATCGGATGTTCACTGCTGCGTTTAGGCCGCTGTACACACGCTTGATTTCCTTATGGAGACATATAAATCCATGGGTTTTAAGATTCTTACTTGTCAGGTATCTTGCCAGGCGTTGAATATGGGGTGTTGAGTCCATTTCGTTGAGCAAGGAGTAGGTCTTGTCTATTATATATTTGGCTCATGGAACGGTATCTGTGCTAATTTCAATCTCTGGTTTTATGCAGCACCCCAACTCACCTTTCCGCATAAGCAAGCATAAGTTGGTTTTCTAAATTTGAGACCCTGTTCTGTTTTGTAATTCAGTTCATGTGTAGTCAAGTTTACATTCCGTGTATTAGTGATATCTTATGATGTTTCTTTTTCTGTGTGACTTATTTCTCGTAGAATCATTGTACCTGAATCCACTCATTATGCCGCTACGGGACTGATGACGTAGATTTCTTTGCTGAGTGATATTCCATTGTACGTGCGTACCACAACTTCTTTATCCATTTTTTACTTTCTGGGATATTTTACTTGTACCGTAGACGAGGTTCTTGTAAACAGAGCCGTCCCAAACTCTGGGGTGGCTGTGTGTTTTTGATTTTAATTTCCCTAAGCTATAGGACCATAAGTGGAAGTGCCATTGGCTGTGTTGCTTTGTTTCCTACGTGTTTCTGGAAACACCATAAACTTCTCCAGAGTGGTTGTTGGCAATTTACATCCCGCCCATCAGGATGACAAGGCTCCCTGTTCTCCATGATCTGTCCTGCCTTTCTGGATTTTACACTTTTTTCAGATGGCCCTTTTGACCGGGGGGGCAGTGAGACTTCCTTGTAGTGCAGAGTTCCTTTACACGCTTGCTTGGTTGGCCAAAAAGGGCGTATGCGTTTTTTCCTGAATATATTCAGGAAAAAACGCATACGCCCTTTTTGGCCAAGTGCATCGTTGTCGACATTCTGCCTCTTTTCCTATGCTTTTAGTACAATTCCAGTCTACCCCCTGAAATCGTTTTCCTGAAATTCTGCCCCGCTTACAAGTCCTCTTCGAAGACTTACTTCAATACATTTTTGGACGATAGCTGTCATTCATAACTCTGCAGGTTTGTGAATTACAGTGCCCCTGAGCTCCTTTCTTCAACTCGCTTTCTTGTGAGCTGGCCACAAAACCGCAGGATTGCTTCAGGCCAAAGTCTCTTTCTGGCAGGGCACGCAGAGCCTTTGTTTAATTCCTCTTCCTGGTCGGAAATGAGCGTTCCATTTGCCCGTGCAGACACCTACAGCTAGTCTCTCATTGCTTCTCCCTATTCCTGTTCATCTTGCACAGAAATTGCAAAGTGTGCCAAAGAGGAGGTTAAATGCACTGACTCTCAAAGTGGGGAGAGTGTTAGTAAAGCGTCTGGAATGGTGAACCCGAGTACCAGGGGACGAAAACTGAGATGCATTTGAAAACGTTTCCCAATCACACGGTGGACCATACTATGGGTTTCCCATGCATGTTTTAGCTGAAGGAAGAATCCCTTAAACCTGGAGAGTTTGGACCCGTGGAATGGGTACCATGAAGTATGACTTCAAAGGGTCTGCGTTTGCTCACCGAACCTCACCAATGCTATCAGCCCGAAGTGCCCAGCCTTATGTCTCACCCAGCTCTGGGTGTAGATGTGGGAAATCCAGGTTGCATCACAAGCCCTGAATGAATTATTTAAGAATTGCTCTCTATTTCACTGTCATTGTGTTTTGTTTTTGAAATTTATTTTGATAATGGGATTTATCGGATTTTCACTGCTGCCTTTAGGCCGCTGTACACACGCTTGATTTCCTTATGGAGACATATAAATCCATGGGTTTTAAGATTCTTACTTGTCAGGTATCTTGCCAGGCGTTGAATATGGGGTGTTGAGTCCATTTCGTTGAGCAAGGAGTAGGTCTTGTCTATTATATATTTGGCTTATGGAACGGTATCTGTGCTAATTTCAATCTCTGGTTTTATGCAGCACCCCAACTCACCTTTCCCCATAAGCAAGCATAAGTTTGTTTTCTAAATTTGAGACCCTGTTCTGTTTTGTAATTCAGTTCATGTGTATCCAACTTTACATTCCGTGTATTAGTGATATCTTATGATGTTTCTTTTTCTGTGTGACTTATTTCTCGTAGAATCATCGTACCTGAATCCACTCATGCCGCTACGGGCCTGATGACGTAGATTTCATTGCTGAGTGATATTCCATTGTACGTGCGTACCACAACTTCTTTATCCATTTTTTGCTTTCTGGGATATTTTACTGGTACAATAGACGAGGTTCTTGTAAACAGAGCCGTCCCAAACTCTGGGGTGGCTGTGTGTTTTTGATTTTAATTTCCCTAAGCTATAGGACCATAAGTGGAAGTGACATAGGCTGTGTTGCTTTGTTTCCTACGTGTTTCAGGATACACCATACATTTCTCCAGAGTGGCTGTTGGCAATTTACATCCCGCCCATCAGCATAACAAGGCTCCCTGTACTCCATGACCTGTCCTGTCTTTCTGGATTTTACACTTTTTTCAGATGGCCCTTTTGACCGGGGGGCAGTGAGACTTCATTGTAGTGCAGATTTCCTTTACACGCTTGCTTGGTTGGCCAAAAAGGGCGTATGCGTTTTTTCCTGAATATATTCAGGAAAAAACGCATACGCCCTTTTTGGCCAAGTGCATCATTGTTGACATTCTGCCTCTTTTCCTACGCTTTAAGTGCAATTCCAGTCTACCCCCTGAAATCGTTTTCCTGAAATTCTGCCCCGCTTTTAAGTCCTCTTTGAAGACTTACTTCAGTACATTTTTGGACGATAGCTGTCATTCATAACTCTGCAGGTTTGTGAATTACAGTGCCCCTGAGCTCCTTTCTTCAACTCGTTTTCTTGTGAGCTGGCCGCAAAACCGCAGGATTGCTTCAGGCCCTAATATGTTTCCGGCATGGCACGCTGAGCCTTTGGTTAATTCCTCTTCCTGGTGGGAAATGAGCGTTCAATTTGCCCGTGAAGACACCAACAGCTAGTCTCTCATTGGTTCTCCCTATGCCTGTTCATCTTGCGCAGAAATTGCAAACTGTGCCAAACCGGAGGTTAAATGCACTGACTCTCCAAGTGGGGAGAGTGTTAGTAAAGCGTCTGGAATGGTGAACCCGAGTACCAGGGGACGAAAACTGAGATGCATTTGAAAACGTTTCCCAATCACACGGCGGACGATAGTCTGGGTTTCCCATTCATGTTTTAGCTGAAGGAAGAATCCCTTAAACCTGGAGAGTTGGGACACATGGAATGGGTACCATGCAGTATGACTTCAAAGGGTCTGCGTTTGCTCACCGAACCTCACCAATGCTATCAGCCCGAAGTGCCCAGCCTTATGTCTCACCCAGCTCTGGGTGTAGATGTGGCAAATCCAGGTTGCATCACAAGCCCTGAATGAATTATTTAAGAATTGCTCTCTATTTCACTGTCATTGTGTTTTGTTTTTGAAATTTATTTTGATAATGGGATTTATCGGATTTTCACTGCTGCATTTAGGCCGCTGTACACATGCTTGATTTCCTTATGGAGACATATAAATCCATGGGTTTTAAGATTCTTGCTTGTGAGGTATCTTGCCAGGCGTTGAATATGGGGTGTTGAGGCCATTTTGTTGAGCAAGGAGTAGGGCTTGTCTATTATATATTTGGCTTATGGAACGATATCTGTGCTAATTTCAATCTCTGGTTTTATGCAGCACCCCAACTCACCTTTCCCCATAAGCAAGCATAAGTTTGTTTTCTAAATTTGAGACCCTGTTCTGTTTTGTAATTCAGTTTATGTGTAGCCAAGTTTACATTCCGTGTATTACTGATATATTATGATGTTTCTTTTTCTGTGTGACTTATTTCTCGTAGAATCAACATACCTGAATCCACTCATTATGCCGCTATGGGAGTGAAGACGTAGATTTCATTGCTGAGTGATATTCCATTGTACGTGCGTACCAGAACTTCTTTATCCATTTTTTCCTTTCTCGGATATTTAACTTGTTCCGTAGACAACGTTCTTGTAAACAGAGCCATCCCAAACTTTGGGGTGGCTCTGTGTTTGTGATTTTAATTTCCCTAAGCTATAGGACCATAAGTGGAAGTGACATAGGCTGTGTTGCTTTGTTTCCTACGTGTTTCAGGATACACCATACATTTCTCCAGAGTGGCTGTTGGCAATTTACATCCCGCCCATCAGCATAACAAGACTCCCTGTTCTCCAAGACCTGTCCTGCCTTTCTGGATTTTACACTTTTTTCAGATGGCCCTTTTGACTGGGGGGCAGTGAGACTTCATTGTAGTGCAGATTTCCTTTACACGCTTGCTTGGTTGGCCAAAAAGGGCGTATGCGTTTTTTCCTGAATATATTCAGGAAAAAACGCATACGCCCTTTTTGGCCAAGTGCATCATTGTTGACATTCTGCCTCTTTTCCTATGCTTTAAGTGCAATTCCAGTCTACCCCCTGAAATCGTTTTACTGAAATTCTGCCCCGCTTTCAAGTCCTCTTCGAAGACTTACTTCAATATATTTTTGGACGATAGCTGTCATTCATAACTCTGCAGGTTTGTGAATTACAGTTCCCCTGAGCTCCTTTCTTCAACTCCTTTTCTTGTGAGCTGGCCACAAAACCGCAGGATTGCTTCAGGCCCTAATATGTTTCCGGCCGGGCATGCTGAGCCTTTGGTTAATTCCTCTTCCTGGTGGGAAATGATCGTTCAATTTGCCCGTGCAGACACTAATAGCTAGTCTCTCATTGGTTCTCCCTATGCCTGTTCATCTTGCGCAGAAATTGCATACTGTGCCAAACAGGAGGTTAAAGGCACTGACTCTCCAAGTGGGGAGAGTGTTAGTAAAGCGTCTGGAATGGTGAACCCGAGTACCAGGGGACGAAAACTGAGATGCATTTGAAAACGTTTCCCAATCACATGGTGGACCATGCTCTGGGTTTCCCATGCATGTTTTAGCTCAAGGAAGAATCCCTTAAACCTGGAGAGTTGGGACCCTTGGAATGGGTACCATGCAGTATGACTTCAAGAGGTCTGCGTTTGCTCACTGAACCTCACCAATGCTTTCAGCCCGAAGGGTCCAGCCTTATGTCTCATCCAGCTCTGGGTGTAGATGTGGTAATTCCAGGTTGCATCACAATCCCTGTATGAATTATTTAAGAATTGCTCTCTATTTCACTGTCATTGTGTTTTGTATTTGAAATTTATTTTGATAATGGGATTTATCGGATTTTCACTGCTGCATTTAGGCCGCTGTACACACGCTTGACTTCCTTATGGAGACATATAAATCCATGGATTTTAAGATTCTTACTTGTGAGGTATAGTCCCAGGCGTTGCGTCCTTTTCGTTGAGCAAGGAGTAGGTCTTGTCTGTTATATATTTGGCTTATGGAACGGTATCTGTGCTAATTTCAATCTCTGGTTTTATGCAGCACCCCAACTCAACTTTCCGCATAAGCAAGCATAAGTTGATTTTCTCAATTTGAGACCATTTTCTGTTTTGTAATTCAGTTCATGGGTAGCCAAGTTTACATTCCGTGTATTAGTCATATCTTATGATGTTTCTTTTTCTGTGTGACTTATTTCTCGTAGAATCATCGTAACTGAATCCACTCATTATGGCGCTTCGGGCCTGATGACGTAGATTTCATTGCTGAGTGATATTCCATTGTACGTGCGTATCACAACTTCTTTATCCATTTTTTGCTTTCTCGGATATTTAACTTGTAGCATAGATGACGTTCTTGTAAACAGAGCCGTCCCAAATTTTGGGGTGGCTGTGTGTTTTTGATTTTAATTTCCCTAAGCTATAGGACCATAAGTGGAAGTGCCATAGGCTGTGTTGATTTGTTGCCTACGTGTTTCAGGAAACACTATACACTTCTCCAGACTGGCTGTTGGCAATTTATATCCCGAACATCAGCATAACTAGGCTCCCTGTTCTCCATGACCTGTCCTGCCTTTCAAGATTTTACACTTTTTAAAGATGGCCCTTTTGACCGGGGGGCAGTGAGACTTCATTGTAGTGCAGATTTCCTTTACACGCCTGCTTGGTTGGCTAAAAAGTGCGTATGCGTTTTTTCCTGAATATATTCAGGAAAAAACGCATACGCACTTTTTGGCCAAGTGCATCATTGTGGACATTCTGCCTCTTTTCCTATGCTTTAAGTGCAATTCCAGTCTATCCCCTGAAATCGTTTTCCTGAAATTCTGCCCCGCTTTCAACTTCTTTTCGAAGACTTACTTCAATACATTTTTGGACGAAGCTGTCATTCATAACTCTGCAGGTTTGTGCATTTCAGTGGCCCTGAGCTCCTTTCTTCAACTCACTTTCTTGTGAGCTGGCTGCAAAACCGCAGGATTGCTTAAGGCGCTAATCTGTTTCTGGCAGGGCATGCTGAGCCTTTGGTTAATTCCACTTCCTGGTGGGAAATGAGCGTTCCATTTGCCCGTGCAGACACCTACAGCTAGTCTCTCATTGGTTCTCCCTATTCCTGTTCATCTTGCGCAGAAATTGCAAACTGTGCCAAACAGGAGGTTAAAGGCACTGACTCTGCAAGTGGGGAGAGTGTTAGTAAAGCATCTGGAATGGTGAACCCGAGTACCAGGGTTCGAAAACTGAGATGCATTTGAAAACGTTTCCCAATCACACGGTGGACCATACTCTGGGTTTCCCATGCATGTTTTAGCTGAAGGAAGAATCTCTTAAACGTGGAGAGTTGGGACCCATGGAATGGGTACCGTGCAGTATGACTTCAAAGGGTCTGCGTTTGCTCACCGAACCTCACCAATGCTATCAGCCCGATGTGTCCAGCCTTATGTCTCACCCAGCTCTCGGTGTAGATGTTGTAAATCCAGGTTGCATCACAAGCCCTGAATGAATTATTTAAGAATTGCTCTCTATTTCACTGTCATTGTGTTTTGTTTTTGAAATTTATTTTGATAATGGGACTTATCGGATTTTCACTGCTGCGTTTAGGCCGCTGTACACACGCTTGATTTCCTTATGGAGACATATAAATCCATGGGATTTAAGATTCTTACTTGTCAGGTATCTTCCGAGGCGTTGAATATGGGGTGTTGAGTCCATTTCGTTGAGCAAGGAGTAGGTCTTGTCTATTATATATTGAGCTTATGGAAAGGTATCTGTGCTAATTTCACTCTCTGGTTTTATGCAGCACCCCAACTCACCTTTCCCCATATGCAAGCATAAGTTGGTTTTCTAAATTTGAGACCCTGTTCTGTTTTGTAATTCAGTTCATGTGTAGGCAAGTTTACATTCCGTGTTTTAGTGATATCCTATGATATTTCTTTTTCTGTGTGACTTATTTCTCGTAAAATCATCGTACCTGAATCCACTCATTATGCCGCCACGGGCCTGATGACTTAGATTTCATTGCTGAGTGATATTCCATTGTACGTGCGTACCACAACTTCTTTATCCATTTTTTGCTCTCTCCGATATTTAACTTGTACTGTAGACGAGGTTCTTGTAAACAGAGCCGTCCCAAACTTTGGGGTGGCTGTGTGTTTTTGATTTTAATTTCCCTAAGCTATAGGACCATAAGTGGAAGTGCCATAGGCTGTGTTGCTTTGTTTCCTACGTGTTTCAGGAAACACCATACACTTCTCCAGAGTGGCTGTTGGCAATTTACATCCCGCCCATCAGCATGACAAGGCTCCCTGTTCTCCATGACCTGTCCTGCCTTTCTGGATTTTACACGTTTTTCAGATGGCCCTTTTGACCGCTGGGCAATGAGACTTCACTGTAGTGCAGATTTCTTTTACACGCCGGCCTGGTTGGTCAAAAAGGTCGTGTGCGTTTTTTCCTGAATATATTCAGGAAAAAACGCATACGCCCTTTTTGGCCAAGTGCATCATTGTCGACATTCTGCCTCTTTTCCTATGCTTTAAGTGCAATTCCAGCCTACCCCCTGAAATCGTTTTCCTGAAATTCTGCCCCGCTTTCAAGTCCTCTTCGAAGACTTACTTCAGTACATTTTTGGACGATAGGTGTCATTCATAACTCTGCAGGTTTGTGAATTACAGTGCCCCTGAGCTCCTTTCCTCAACGCGCTTTCTTGTGATCTGGCCGCAAAACCGCAGGATTGCTTCAGGCCCTAATCTGTTTCCGGCAGGGCACGCTGAGCCTTTGGTTAATTCCTCTTCCTGGTGGGAAATGAGCGTTCCATTTGCCCGTGCAGACACCTACAGCTAGTCTCTCATTGGTTCTCCCTATTCCTGTTCATCTTGCGCAGAAATTGCAAACTGTGCCAAACAGGAGGTTAAAGGCACTGACTCTCCAAGTGGGGAGAGTGTTAGTAAAGCATCTGGAATGGTGAACCCGAGTACCAGGGTTCGAAAACTGAGATGCATTTGAAAACGTTTCCCAATCACACGGTGGACCATACTCTGGGTTTCCCATGCATGTTTTAGCTGAAGGAAGAATCCCTTAAACCTGGAGAGTTGGGACCCATGGAATGGGTACCATGCAGTATGACTTCAAAGGGTCTGCGTTTGCTCACCGAACCTCACCAATGCTATCAGCCCGAAGTGTGCAGCCTTATGTCTCACCCAGCTCTGGGTGTAGATGTGGTAAATCCAGGTTGCATCACAAGCCCTGAATGAATTATTTAAGAATTGCTCTCTATTTCACTGTCATTGTGTTTTGTTTTTGAAATTTATTTTGATAATGGGATTTATCGGATTTTCACTGCTGCATTTAGGCCGCTGTACACACGCTTTATTTCCTTATGGAGACATATAAATCCATGGGTTTTAAGATTCTTAATTGTCAGGTATCTTGCAAGGCGTTGAATATGGGGTGTTGAGTCCATTTCGTTG
Source organism: Delphinapterus leucas (assembly GCF_059928025.1). Lineage (NCBI taxonomy): Eukaryota > Metazoa > Chordata > Mammalia > Artiodactyla > Monodontidae > Delphinapterus > Delphinapterus leucas. Next base: position 13,054,929 of record NW_028322237.1, on the reverse strand, counting down.
AGCAAGGAGTAGGTCTTGTCTATTATATATTTGGCTTATGGAACGGTATCTGTGCTAATTTCAATCTCTGGTTTTATGCAGCACCTCAATTCACCTTTCCCCATTAGCAAGCATAAGTTGGTTTTCTAAATTTGAGACCCTGTTCTGTTTTGTAATTCAGTTTATGTGTAGCCAAGTTTACATTCCGTGTATTACTTATATATTATGATGTTTCTTTTTCTGGGTGACGTATTTCTCGTAGAATCATCGTACCTGAATCCACTCATTATGCCGCTATGGGCCTGAAGACGTAGATTTCTTTGCTGAGTGATATTCCATTGTACGTGCGTACCAGAACTTCTTTATCCATTTTTTCCTTTCTTGGATATTTAACTTGTACCGTAGACAAGGTTCTTGTAAACAGAGACATCCCAAACTTTGGGGTGGCTGTGTGTTTGTGATTTTAATTACCCTAAGCTATAGGACCATATTGGAAGTGACATAGGCTGTTTTGCTTTGTTTCCTACGTGTTTCAGGATACACCATACATTTCTCCAGAGTGGTTGTTGGCAATTTACATCCCGCCCATCAGCATAACAAGGCTCCCTGTTCTCTAGGACCTGTCCTGCCTTTCTGTATTTTACACTATTTTCAGATGGCCCTTTTGACCGGGGGGCAGTGAGACTTCATTGTAGTGCAGATTTCCTTTACACGCTTGCTTGGTTGGCCAAAAAGTGCGTATGCGTTTTTTCCTGAATATATTCAGGAAAAACGCATACGCCCTTTTTGGCCAAGTGCATCATTGTCGACATTCTGCCTCTAATCTTATTCTTTAAGTGCAATTCCAGTCTACCCCCTGAAATCGTTTTCCTGAAATTCTGCCCCGATTTCAAGTCCTCTTCGAAGACTTACTTCAAAACATTTTTGGACGATAGCTGTCATTCATTACTATGCAGGTTTGTGAATTACAGTGCCCCTGAGCTCCTTTCTTCAACTCGCTTTCTTGTGAGCTGGCCACAAACCCGAAGGATTGCTTCAGGCCCTAATATAGTTCTGGCATGGCATGCTGAGCCTTTGGTTAATTCCTCTTCCTTGTGGGAAATGAGCGTTAAATTTGCATGTGCAGACACCTTCACATGAGTCGTCATGGTGCCCCTTTGCCCCGGTTATCTCTATGGAGGTTGGAGTTGGAGGGCCTCCTCCCTCAAGATCAGTGTGCCCACGGAGCCAACCCTGCAACTTCAGGGCATGGTTGGGGGTTAGGATCACCACGAGGGTTCCTTTTCCCTTAGGAGGGAGGTGGCCTTTTGGGCTGCTGATTTCCAGGTTATCAGATACTGCCAGTATCTTGGCCAGATGTGGCGGTGGGCCAAGCCCCTTGGTGACCGTAGTTTATCCTACCTGGATCGCATTCTTGCATTGTTCCATTTCAAGTGGTCCCAGGTTTTGCACTAATACTCCAGTGGCGATTCACCATTCACCAGGAATGTAAAGGTCAAAGGGTTTAGCTAAATTAGGGAGTTCCAGGGCAAGGGTCTGAATTGACTGCTCTTTCCATTCTTGAAAGGCCACTTCTGCATTCTATTCAAAAGGATCATCACCTTTTCCTTTCAGTGTTTCATATAGAGGCCGAGCTAGTAGACTGTAGTTAGGGATCCAGAAGCAGCAAACCCTGGCCTCCCCAGGAACCCCTAAGCTGTCTTCTAGTTTTAGAAATGGGTAAGGCTGTAAATTGTTTCTTCCCTTTCCTGGGATGGGCTTCTCCGACCTTCTGTGAGAATGAAGCCCAGGCAGGTCACCGTAGTCTGTGATATTTGAGCTTTTTCTTGGACAACTTGTATCCTTTATTGGCTTGGTAGTTCAGAGGTCTCCTTAGTAGGGCTGGCGATCAGAATGTCGTCTGCATATTGAAGGAGTGTTTCCTTTTCCAGAGGTAGAACTTTTAGGTCTTTAGCTGAGCTTTCCCCAAAGATGGTGTGGGAATTTTTGAACCCTTGGGGCAACACGGCCCGGAAGTATTGTTTTAGTTGTATGTTGAGTCCTGCCACTCACAAGCCAAAATTTCTTGTGACTCTGGGACTAATAGAATACAAAAGAAGGCATCATTGAAGACTAATACAGAATACCATGTCCTGGTGGTTGGTAGAATGACCAGCAGGGTGTAGGATTTAGGAACTACTGGAGGTATATCCTCGGTGGCTTCACTGACTGTCCTGACATCCTTTACCAGGACTCCAGCAGCCCATGGGGCTCTCGAGGTCAGGCCAATCCCAGGATATGGAGCTCACCTGGGCAGGTACCCCACCCCAGCCCACGGGGCTCTCGTGGTCAGGCCCCTCCCAGGATACAGAGCTGCCCTTGCAGGTACCATGGCAGGGCTGGGAACACAGGAACCGTGCATATCGCCCTCATTGCAGAGCACTCCCAGCTCACCTGTCACTCAGATCTGACACAGAGCACCTCAGAGCAGGACTTGAACTAACAAACAGCAGCTCCGACAGGTCTGTGACCCTGGGCATCACTCTGTGTGGCCTCCCTCCACCTGGTCTTCCAGAGACTTCCACTGCACCCGGGGCACCAGGCCTCTGTCTCCACCCACCAGCCACCCCTCCTCTCCCTGACTCCTGGGTTCCTCTCATTAGGAGAGGGTTTTCTTGAAGTTGTCTCCCACTCATGGGCCAGATAATATAATTAGAAAACAAGCCAGAGCTGCAGCCCCTTGTCTATCCTGACTCTCAGGAGCCCACACCTGTTCCTTGGACCTGGCCGATTCAGCAAGTTCCAGTTTCTGCAACTGTGAGCCCCTGAGGGGTGATTATTGGCTGGCCTGGGAAGCCTGACCGTGCCGGCCAGCCCTCCCCAGGTGTGCCTGGGTTCAGATCAATATAAACACCGCTCCAGGCAGCAAGAGCCCCTGCAGCTGTGCCTGACGCCATTTTCTCTGCCCTGTCAGCAGTCTTGGGGCTGGACTGGTGGGAGGGAGTGAGAGGCCACGGCTTTGTGGGTGGCCCAGTGTGAGTGGGGCTCTGCTGGACTTTCTGCAGCAGTTGCCAAGATGCCACCTGCTAAAGAAGAGGATGTGTCACCCATACCTGCCGCTGGAATTTCTCCCTGGGCAGAGGTGAGTGAGGAAGAAAGCAGTGGGGGCCGGGACAGCAGGGGTATCTCAGGCAGGGAAATGGAAAGCTTCCAGAAGAGCACCCAGGACCAGGACCATCCTGGCTGGCCTGCAGGCACCAAGTCGGCTGGCATGCTGTCGCTCATGTGGCTCCATGGCCCTTCCTCTAGGCTTTCAAGTCCTTGTACATATTCAGGTGTTTTACCTGGGAAGGGTGGGAACATTTCAGCAGCAGCTGGCCTGGGGCTCAGCCCACGTTTACTCACAGATGCCTCGGCACGGTCCCCCAGCTTTGCAATGAGGACGCTTGTTGCGTGGGGCCTGCTGGCTGAATGGGAGATGATTCCCCACCACCGACCAACTTCAGAATTGTTTACAACTGGAGCAAGTGCCCTGATACGGTTTTCCTCTGTGTAGCTGGTGGGTTCTGTTTTTTTTTCTTTTTTGGTTCAAGGTAGATTTTATTCCTCTTTTTTGTATTTACAGATATAAGCATGGAAATAATTTATTCATATAAATACATGTATGTGAAGGGAAGAATATTTTTTCTGTTTTACTTTTTGTAATTTGAATTTTATTTTATTTTTTTATACAGCAGGTTCTTTTTGGTTATCTATTTTATACATATAAATGTATACATGCCAATCCCAATCTCTCAACTCCTCCCACCACCACCCCCCAACAGCTTTCCCCCCTTGGTGTCCATACGTTTGTTGTCTACATCTGTTGCTCTATTTCTGCCTTGCAAAACGGTTCATCTGTACAATTTGTCTAGGTTCCACATATAGCCATTAATAGACAAGATTTCTTTTTCTCTTTCTGACTTACTTCACTCTGTATGACAGTCTCTAGATCCATCAACGTCTCTACAAATGACCCAATTTCATTCCTTTTTATGGCTTAGTAATATTCCATTTTATATATGTACCACGTCTTTATGCATTCGTCTGTCTGTGGGCATTTAGGTTGCTTCCATTACCTGGATATTGTAAATAGTGATGCAATGAACATTGCGGTGAATGTCTCTTTTTGATTTATGGTTTTGTCTGGGTATATGCCCAGTAGTGGGACTGCTGTATCATATGGTAATTCTATTCTTAGTTTTATAAGAAACTCCATAACTTTCTCCACAGTGACTGTATCAATTTCATTCCCAACAATAGCGGAAGAGGGTTCCTTATCTCCACACCCTTTCCAGCATTTGTTGTTTGTAGATTTTCTGATGATGCCCATTCTAACAGGTGTGAGGTGATACACCATGGATGAGTCTATTTCGTTGAGCAAAGAGTAGGTCTTGTCTATTACATATTTGGCTTATGGAACGGTATGTGTGCTAATTTCAATCTCTGGTTTTATACAGCACCGCAACTCAACTTTCCCCTTAAGCAAGCATAAGTTTTTATCTAAATGTGAGACTCTGTTCGGTTTTGGAATTCAGTTTATGTGTAGCCAAGTTTACACTCTCTCTATTAGTGATATCTTATGATAATTACCTTTCTCTGTGTGACATATTTCTCTTAGAATCATCATACTTAAATCCACTCAATTTGCTGCTACAGGCCTGATGACATTGATTTCATTGCTGAGTGATATTCCATTGTACGTAAGTAGCACAACTCCTTTATCCATATTTTTCTTTCTGGGATATTTAATTTGTACTGGACTCAAGGTTCTTGTAAACACAGCAGCCCTAAATTTGGTGTTGGCTGTGTCTTGTTGATTTTAATTTTCCTAAGCTATAGGGCCAAAAGTGGAAGTGCCCTAGGGTCTGTAGCTTTGTTTTTCAGATGTTTCAGGATACACCATAAACATCTCCAGAGTGTCTGTTGGCAATTTACATCCCGCCCATCAGCATAACAAGGCTCCCTGTTCTCCATGGCCTGTCCTGTGTTTCTGGTTTTTACACATTTTTCAGATGGCCCTTTTGACGAATGGGAAATGAGACTTCATTGTAGTGCGGATTTCCATTGCTCGAGTGCTTGGTTGGCCAAAAAGGGCATATGTGTTTTTTCCTGAATATATTCAGGAAAAAATGTTTACGCACTTTTGTCCAAGTGCATCACTGTCAAAGATCTGCCGCTTTTCACATGCTTTAAACGCAATTCCAATCTACCTCCTGAAATATGATTCCTGCAATTCTGCCTCGTTTTGAAGTCCTCTTTGCAGACTTACTTCAGTATATTTTTGCCAATAGCTGTCATTTATAACTCTGCAGGTTTGTGAATTACAGTGCCTGTGATTTCCTTTCTTAACTCGTTTCCTTGAAAGCTGGCCACAGAACCGCAGGTTTGCTTTAGGCCATAATCAGGGTCTGGCACGGCACTCTGAGCCTTTGGTTAATTCCTCTTCCTGGTGGGAAATTAAAGTTAAATGTGCCCCTCCGGACACCTGCCTCACTCCCAGCCCCTTGGTGATGTGTGTCCTGTGGTTTGAGGCCACATGTGCTGGGTTCCTCACCTTTGGCTGATGTGGCCCCACTGGTGTGAGGACACTCCTGCCTGGTTCCCATCCCCTTGGTGATGTGGGCCATCCGGTGAGAGTCTGATCCTGGTTGGGTTCCTCACACTTCTGTGAGGTGGGCCCTCTTCTCTGACGTCACTCCTGCCTGGCTGGCACACCCCGCCTTGGCGAAGTCGGCCCTCTGGTGGGATTTGGTGCCTGCTGTGTGTCTCCTGCCCTCGGTAATGAGGGCCCTCTGGCGTCAGGCCCTAATTCCTGGGCTCCCAATATTTTCTGATATGCGCCCTGTGGTTCGAGTACACTCGTGCCAGGTTCCCAACCCCATGGGAATGTGGGCCTTCTGCTCTGAGGTCCCAACCGTGGGTTGCTCAGTTTCATGATGAGGGCCCTCTGCTGTGAGTTCTCTCCGGCCTGGATCCCATAGCCTCGCTGCTCCTGGCCACCTGCTGGGAGGTTCCAACTGCGGGATTCCTCACCTTTTTTCTTCTATGGACCCTCTGTTTTGAGACTCCTCCTGCCTGCCTCACTCCCAGTCCCTTGGTGATGTGTGTCCTCTGGTGTGAGGCCACGTGTGCTGGGTCCCTCGCCTTTGGATGATGTGGCCACACTGGTGTGAGGACACTCCTGCCTGCTTCCTATCCCCTTGATGATGTGGGCCCTCTGGTGAGAGTCTGATCCTGGCTGGGTTCCTCACCCCTCTGTGAGGTGGGCCCTCTGCTGTGAGGTCACTCCTGCCTGGCTGGCACACCCCACCTGGGCAACATCGGCCCTCTTGTGGCACTTGGAGCCTGCTGGGAGCCTCCTCCCCTCGGTGATGGGGGCCCTCTAGCGTCAGGCCCTAACTGCTGGGTACCCACATTTTCTGATACGTGCTAAGTGGTGCGAGGACACTCCTGCGAGGTTCCCATCCCCATGGGCATGTGTGCCTTCTGCTCTAAGGTCCCAACACCTGTGTTGTTCACCGTTTCATGATGTTGTCTCTCTGGTGTTAGTTCACTCAGGCCTAGATCCCATAGACTCTGTGCTCTGAGCCGACTGCTGGAAGGTTCCTACTGCTGGATTCCTTACCTTTTTTATTCTTTGGGTCCTGTGTTTTTATGCTCCTACTTCCTGACTCACTCCCAGCCCCTTTGTGATGTAGGTCCTCTGGTTTAAGGCCACATGTACCGGTTTCCTCACCTTTATTGATGTGGCCCCACTGGTGTGAGGACACTCCTGCCTGGTTCCCATCCCCTTGGTGATTGGGGCCCTCTTGTGAGAGTCTGATCCTGTCTGGATTCCTCACACTTCTGGGAGGTGGGCCCTCTGCTGTGAGGTCACTCCTGCCTGGCTGGCACACGTCACGTTGGCGATGTGGGCCCTCAGTTGGGAGTTGGTGCCTGCTGGGAGTCTCCTCCCCTCGGTAATGAGGGCCCTCTGGCGTCAGGCCCTAACTCATGGGCTCCCAAAATTTTCTGATGTGCGCCCTGTCGTGTGAGTACACTCCAGCCAGGGTCCCTTCCCTAGGGGATGTGGGCTTTCTGCTCTGTGGTCCCAACGGCTGGGTTGCTCACAGTGTCAGAATGTGGGCCCTCTGTTTTGAGTTCAGTCAGGCCTGGATCCCATAGCCTCGCTGCTCCTGGCCGCCTGCTGGGAGGTTCCAACTGCGGGATTCCTCACCTTTTTTACGCAATGGGCCCTCTGTTTTGAGGCTCCTCCTGCCTGCCTCACTCCCAGCCCCTTGGTGATGTGTGTCCTGTAGTTTGAGGCCACGTGTGCTGGGTCCGTCACATTTCGGTGATGTGGCCCCACTGGTGTGAGGACACTCCTGCCTGGTTTCCATTCCCTTGGTGATGTGGGCCCTCTGGTGAGAGTCTGATCCTCTTTGGGTTCCTCACACTTTTGTGTGGTTGGTCCTCTGCTCTGAGGTCACTCCTGCCTGGCTGGCACACCCCGCATTGGCGACGTCGGCCCTCTGGTAGAAGTTGGAGCTTGCTGGGAGCCTCCTCTCCTCAGTGATGAGGGCCCTCTGGCGTCCGGCCCTAACTGCTGGGCTCCCCACATTTTCTGTTGTGTGCCCACTGGTGCGATGACACTCCTGCTTGGTTCCCTTCCCCATGGGGATGTGGGCCTTGTGCTCTGAGGTCACAACGGCTGGGTTGCTTACAGTATCACGATGAGGGCCCTCTGTTGTGAGTTCATCACTGCCTGGATCCCATAGCCTCGGTGCTCTGGGCCGCCTGCTGGGATGTTCCAACTGCTGGATTCCTCACCTTTTTATACAATGGGCCATGTGTTTTGAGGTTAATCCTGCCTGCCTCGCTCTGAGACCCATGGTGATGTGGGTCTTCTGGTTTGAGGCCACATGTGCTGGGTACCTCAACTTTCGATGATGTGGCCCCACGGGTGTGAGGACACTCGTGCCTGATTCCCAGCCCCTTGCTTATGTGGGCACTCTGGTGAGAGTCTGATCATGACTGGGTTCCTTACCCTTCTGTGAGGTGGGCGCTCTGATGTGAGGTCACTCCTGCCTGGATGGCTCACGTCGCCTTGGCGACGTAGGCCCTCTGTTGGCCACTGAAGCATGCTGGGAGCCTCCTACCCTCTTTAATGAGGGCCCTGGAAGAAACGCATATGCCCTTTTTGACCAAGTGCATCATTGTCGAAGTTCTGCCTCTTCTCCTATACTTTCAGAGGACTTCCCATCTACCTCCTGAAATCGTATTCCTGGAATTCTGCCCCGCGTTCAAGTCCTCTTTGCAGCCTTACTTCAATATATTTTTGGACGATAGCTGTCATTTATAACTCTGCAGGTTTGTGAATTACAGTGCCCCTGAGCTCCATTCTTCAACTCGCTTTCTTGTGAGCTGGCCGCAAAACCGCAGGATTGCTTCAGGCCCTAATCTGGTTCCGGCACGGCATGTTGAGCCTTTGGCTAATTCCTCTTCCTGATGGGAAATGAGCATTAAATTTGCTCGTGCAGACACCTACAGCTAATCTCTCATTGGTTCTCCCTATTCCTGTTCATCTTGCTCAGAAATTCCAAACTGTGCCAAACAGGAGGTTAAAGGCACTGACTCTCCAATTGGGGAAAGAGTTAGTAAAGCGTCTGGAATGGTAAAACCGAGTATGAGGGGAAGAAAACTGAGATGCATTTAAAAAGGTTTCCCGGTCACACGGTGGACCATATTCTGGGTTTCCCATGCGTGTTTTACCTGAAGGAAGAATCCCTTAAACCTGGAGAGGTGGGACCCATGCAATGGGTACCATGCAGTATGACTTCAAATGGCCTGCATTTTCTCACCGAACCTCACCAATGCTATCAGCCCAAAGTGTCGAACCTTATGTCTCACTCAGCTCTAGGTGTAGATGTGGTAAATCCAGGTTGCATCACAAGCCCTGAATGAATTATTTAAGAATTGCTCTCTATTTCACTGTCATTGTGTTTGTTTTTGTAGTTTATTTTGATAATGGGATTTATCGGATTTTCTCTGCTGCCTTCATGCAGCTGTACACACACTTGATTCTCTTACGGAGACATATAAATCCATGGATTTGAAGATTCTTACTAGTCATGTGTAATCCTAGGAGTTGAATATGGTGTGTTTAGTCCATTTCGTTGAGCAAGGTGTAAGTCTTGACTATTACATATTTGGCTTATGGAAAGGTATGTGTGCTAATTTCTATCTCTGGTTTTATGCAGCACCCCACCTCACCTTTCCCCATAAGCAAGCATAAGTTGGTGTTCTAAATTTGAGACCCTGTTCTGTTTTGTAATTCAGTTCATGTGTAGCCAAGTTTACATTCCGTGTATTAGTGATATCTTATGATGTTTCATTTTCTGTGTGACTTATTTCACTTAGAATCATCGTACCTGGATCCACTCAATATGCCGCGACGGGCCTGATGACATAGATTTCATTGGTGAGTGATATTCCATTGTACGTGCGTACCACAACTTCTTTAACCATTTTTCACATTCTGGGATATTTAACTTGTACCGTAGACGACGTTCTTGTAAACAGAGCCATCCCAAAATTTGGGGTGGCTGTGTGTTTTTGATTTTAATTTCCCTAAGCTATAGGACCATAAGTGGAAGTGCCATAGGCTGTGTTGCTTTGTTTCCTACGTGTTTCAGGAAACACCATACACTTTTCCAGAGTGGCTGTTGGCAATTTAAATCCGCCCATCAGCATAACAAGGCTCCCTGTTCTCCATGACCTGTCCTGCCTTTCTGGATTTTACACTTTTTTCAGATGGCCCTTTTGACCGGGGGGCAGTGAGACTTCATTGTAGTGCAGATTTCCTTTACACGCTTGCTTGGTTGGCCAAAAAGGGCGTATGCGTTTTTTCCTGAATATATTCAGGAAAAAACGCATACGCCCTTTTTGGCCAAGTGCATCATTGTCAACATTCTGCCTCTTTTCCTATGCTTTAAGTGCAATTCCAGTCTACCCCCTGAAATCGTTTTCTTGAAATTCTGCCCCGCTTTCAAGTCCTCTTCGAAGACTTACTTCTATACATTTTTGGACGATAGGTGTCATTCATAACTCTGCAGGTTTGTGAATTACAGTGCCCCTGAGCTCCTTTCTTCAACTCGCTTTCTTGTGAGCTGGCCGCAAAACCGCAGGATTGCTTCAGGCCCTAGTCTCTTTCCAGCAGGGCACGCTGAGCCTTTGGTTAATTCCTCTTCCTGGTGGGAAATGAGCGTTCCATTTGCCCGTGCAGACACCTACAGCTAGTCTCTCATTGCTTCTCCCTATGCCTGTTCATCTTGCGCAGAAATTGCAAAGTGTGCCAAACAGGAGGTTAAATGCACTGACTCTCCAAGTGGGGAGAGTGTTAGTAAAGCGTCTGGAATGGTGAACCCGAGTACCAGGGGACGAAAACTGAGATGCATTTGAAAACGTTTCCCGGTCACACAGTGCACTGTACTGTGGGTTTCCCATGCATGTTTTAGCTGAAGGAAGAATTCCTTAAACCTGGAGAGTTGGGACCCATGGAATGGTTACCATGCAGTATGACTTCAAAGGGTCTGCGTTTGCTCACCGAACCTCACCAATGCTATCAGCCCGAAGTGTCCAGCCTTATGTCTCACCCAGCTCTGGGTGTAGATGTGGTAAATCCAGGTTGCATCACAAACCCTGAATGAATTATTTAAGAATTGCTCTCTATTTCACTGTCATTTTGTTTTGTTTTTGAAATTTATTTTGATAATGGGATTTATCGGATTTTCACTGCTGCGTTTAGGCCGCTGTACACACGCTTGATTTCCTTATGGAGACATATAAATCCATGGGTTTTAAGATTCTTACTTGTCAGGTATCTTGCCAGGCGTTGAATATGGGGTGTTGAGTCCATTTCGTTGAGCAAGAAGTAGGTCTTGTCTATTATATATTTGGCTTATGGAACGGTATCTGTGCTAATTTCAATCTCTGGTTTTATGCAGCACCGCAACTCACCTTTCCCCATAAGCAAGCATAAGTTGGTTTTCTAAATTTGAGACCCTGTTCTGTTTTGTAATTCAGTTTATGTGTAGCCAAGTTTACATTCCGTGTATTACTGATATATTATGATGTTTCTTTTTCTGTGTGACTTATTTCTCGTAGAATCATCGTACCTGAATCCACTCATTATGCTGCTACGGGCCTGATGACGTAGATTTCATTGCTGAGTGATATTCCATTGTACGTGCGTACCAGAACTTCTTTATTCATTTTTTGCTTTCTCGGATATTTAACTTGTACCGTAGACAAGGTTCTTGTAAACAGAGCCATCCCAAACTTTGGTTTGGCTGTGTGTTTTTGATTTTAATTTCCCTAAGCTATAGGACCATAAGTGGAAGTGACATAGGCTGTGTTGCTTTGTTTCCTACGTGTTTCAGGATACATCATACATTTCTCCAGAGTGGCTGTTGGCAATTTACATCCCGGCCATCAGCATAACAAGGCTCCCTGTTCTCCATGACCTGTCCTGTCTTTCTGGATTTTACACTTTTTTCAGATGGCCCTTTTGACCGGGGGGCAGTGAGACTTCATTGTAGTGCAGATTTCCTTTACACGCTTGCTTGGTTGGCCAAAAAGGGCGTATGCGATTTTTTCCTGAATATATTCAGGAACAAACGCATACGACCTTTTTGGCCAAGTGCATCATTGTTGACATTCTGCCTCTTTTCCTACGCTTTAAGTGCAATTCCAGTCTACCCCCTGAAATCGTTTTCCTGAAATTCTGCCCCGATTTCAAGTCCTCTTTGAAGACTTACTTCAGTACATTTTTGGACGATATCTGTTATTCATAACTCTGCAGGTTTGTGAATTACAGTGCCCCTGAGCTCCTTTCTTCAACTCCTTTTCTTGTGAGCTCGTCGCAAAACCGCAGGATTGCTTCAGGCCCTAATATGTTTCCGGCCGGGCACGCTGAGCCTTTGGTTAATCCCTCTTCCTGGTGGGAAATGATCGTTCAATTTGCCGGTGCAGACACCAACAGCTAGTCTCTCATTGGTTCTCCCTATGCCTGTTCATCTTGCGCAAAAATTGCAAACTGTGCCAAACAGGAGGTTAAATGCACTGACTCTCCAAGTGGGGAGAGTGTTAGTAAAGCGTCTGGAATGGTGAACCCGAGTACCAGGGGACGAAAACTGAGATGCCTTTGAAAACGTTTCCCAATCACACGGTGGACGATAGTCTGGGTTTCCCATGCATGTTTTAGCTGAAGGAAGAATCCCTTAAACCTGGAGAGTTGGGACCCCTGGAATGGGTACCATGCAGTATGACTTCAAAGGGTCTGCGTTTGCTCACCGAACCTCACCAATGCTATCAGCCCGAAGTGTCCAGCCTTATGTCTCACCCAGCTCTGGGTGTAGATGTGGTAAATCCAGGTTGCATCACAAACCCTGAATGAATTATTTAAGAATTGCTCTCTATTTCACTGTCATTTTGTTTTGTTTTTGAAATTTATTTTGATAATGGGATTTATCGGATTTTCACTGCTGCGTTTAGGCCGCTGTACACACGCTTGATTTCCTTATGGAGACATATAAATCCATGGGTTTTAAGATTCTTACTTGTCAGGTATCTTGCCAGGCGTTGAATATGGGGTGTTGAGTCCATTTCGTTGAGCAAGAAGTAGGTCTTGTCTATTATATATTTGGCTTATGGAACGGTATCTGTGCTAATTTCAATCTCTGGTTTTATGCAGCACCGCAACTCACCTTTCCCCATAAGCAAGCATAAGTTGGTTTTCTAAATTTGAGACCCTGTTCTGTTTTGTAATTCAGTTCATGTGTAGCCAACTTTACATTCCGTGTATTAGTGATATCTTATGATGTTTCTTTTTCTGTGTGACTTATTTCTCGTAGAATCATCGTACCTGAATCCACTCATTATGCCGCTACGGGCCTGATGACGTAGATTTCATTGCTGAGTGATATTCCATTGTACGTGCGTACCACAACTTCTTTATCCATTTTTTACTTTCTGGGATATTTTACTTGTACCGTAGACGAGGTTCTTGTAAACAGAGCCGTCCCAAACTCTGGGGTGGCTGTGTGTTTTTGATTTTAATTTCCCTAAGCTATAGGACCATAAGAGGAAGTGCCATAGGCTGTGTTGCTTTGTTTCCTACGTGTTTCTGGAAACACCATACACTTCTCCAGAGTGGTTGTTGGCAATTTACATCCCGCCCATCAGCATGACAAGGCTCCCTGTTCTCCATGACCTGTCCTGCCTTTCTGGATTTTACACTTTTTTCAGATGGCCCTTTTGACCGGGGGGGCAGTGAGACTTCATTGTAGTGCAGATTTCCATTACACGCTTGCTTGGTTGGCCAAAAGGGGCGTATGCGTTTTTTCCTGAATATATTCAGGAAAAAACGCATACGCACTTTTTGGCCAAGTGCATCGTTGTCGACATTCTGCCTCTTTTCCTATGCTTTTAGTACAATTCCAGTCTACCCCCTGAAATCGTTTTCCTGAAATTCTGCCCCGCTTTCAAGTCTTCTTGGAAGACTTACTTCAATACATTTTCGGACGATAGCTGTCATTCAGAACTCTGCAGGTTTGTGAATTACAGTGCCCCTGAGCTCATGTCTTCAACTCGCTTTCTTGTGAGCTGGCCGCAAAACCGCAGGATTGCTTCAGCCCAAAGTCTCTTTCCGGCAGGGCACGCTGAGCCTTTGTTTAATTGCTCTTCGTGGTGGGAAATGAGCGTTCCATTTGCCCATGCAGACACCTACAGCTAGTCTCTCATTGCTTCTCCCTATTCCTGTTCATCTTGCGCAGAAATTGCAAAGTGTGCCAAACAGGAGGTTAAAGGCACTGACTCTCCAAGTGGGGAGAGTGTTAGTAAAGCGTCTGGAATGGTGAACCCGAGTACCAGGGGACAAAAACTGAGATGCATTTGAAAACGTTTGCCAATCACACGGTGGACCATACTATGGGTTTCCCATGCATGTTTTAGCTGAAGGAAGAATCCCTTAAACCTGGAAATTTGGAACCCATGGAATGGGTACCATGCAGTATGACTTGAAAGGGTCTGCGTTTGCTCACCGAACCTCACCAATGCTATCAGCCCGAAGTGTCCAGCCTTATGTCTCACCCAGCTCTGGGTGTAGATGTGGGAAATCCAGGTTGCATCACAAGCCCTGAATGAATTATTTAAGAATTGCTCTCTATTTCACTGTCATTTTGTTTTGTTTTTGAAATTTATTTTGATAATGGGATTTATCGGATTTTCACTGCTGCGTTTAGGCCGCTGTACACACGCTTGATTTCCTTATGGAGACATATAAATCCATGGGTTTTAAGATTCTTACGTGTCAGGTATCTTGCCAGGCGTTGAATATGGTGTGTTGAGTCCATTTCGTTGAGCAAGGGGTAGGTCTTTTCTATTATATATTTGGCTTATGGAACGGTATCTGTGCTAATTTCAATCTCTGGTTTTATGCAGCACCCCAACTCACCTTTCCCCATAAGCAAGCATAAGTTGGTTTTTTAAATTTGAGACCCTGTTCTGTTTTGTAATTCAGTTCATGGGTAGCCAAGTTTACATTCCGTGTATTAGTGATATCTTATGATGTTTCTTTTTCTGTGTGACTTATTTCTCGTAGAATCATCATACCTGAATCCACTCATTATGCCGCTACGGGCCTGATGACGTAGATTTCATTGCTGAGTGATATTCCATTGTACGTGCGTACCACAACTTCTTTATCCATTTCTTACTTTCTGGGATATTTTACTTGTACCGTAGACGAGGTTGTTGTAAACAGAGCCGTCCCAAACTCTGGGGTGGCTGTGTGTTTTTGATTTTAATTTCCCTAAGCTATAGGACCATAAGTGGAAGTGCCATAGGCTGTGTTGCTTTGTTTCCTACGTGTTTCTGGAAACACCATACACTTCTCCAGAGTGGTTGTTGGCAATTTACATCCCGCCCATCAGCATGACAAGGCTCCCTGTTCTCCATGAACTCTCCTGCCTTTCTGGATTTTACACTTTTTTCAGATGGCCCTTTTGACCGGGGGGGCAGTGAGACTTCATTGTAGTGCAGATTTCCTTTACACGCTTCCTTGGTTGGCCAAAAAGGGCGTATGCGTTTTTTCCTGAATATATTCAGGAAAAAACGCATACGCCCTTTTTGACCAAGTGCATCGTTGTCGACATTCTGCCTCTTTTCCTATGCTTTTAGTACAATTCCAGTCTACCCCCTGAAATCGTTTTCCTGAAATTCTGCCCCGCTTACAAGTCCTCTTGGAAGACTTACTTCAATACATTTTTGGACGATAGCTGTCATTCATAACTCTGCAGGTTTGTGAATTACAGTGCCCTGAGCTCATGTCTTCAACTCGCTTTCTTGTGAGCTGGCCGCAAAACCGCAGGATTGCTTCAGGCCAAAGTCTCTTTCCGGCAGGGCATGCTGAGCCTTTGTTTAATTCCTCTTCCTGGTCGGAAATGAGCGTTCCGTTTGCCCGTGCAGGCACCTACAGCTAGTCTCTCATGGGTTCTCCCTATTCCTGTACATCTTGCGCAGAAATTGCAAACTGTGCCAAACAGGAGGTTAAATGCACTGACTCTCCAAGTGGGGAGAGTGTTAGTAAAGCGTCTGGAATGTTGAACCCGAGTACCAGGGGACGAAAACTGAGATGCATTTGAAAACATTTACCCGTCACACAGTGCACTGTACTGTGGGTTTCCCATGCATGTTTTAGCTGAAGGAAGAATCCCTTAAACCTGGAGAGTTGCGACCCATGGAATGGGTACCATGCAGTGTGACTTCAAAGGGTCTGCGTTTGCTCACCGAACCTCACCAATGCTATCAGCCCGAAGTGTCCAGCCTTATGTCTCATCCAGCTCTGGGTGTAGATGTGGTAAATCCAGGTTGCATCACAAGCCCTGAATGAATTATTTAAGAATTGCTCTCTATTTCACTGTCATTGTGTTTTGTTTTTGAAATTCATTTTGATAATGGGATTTATCGGATTTACACTGCTGCTTTTAGGCCACTGTACACACGCTTGATTTCCTTATGGAGACATATAAATCCATGGGTTTTAAGATTCTTACTTGTCAGGTATCTTCCCAGGCGTTGAATATAGGGTTTTGAGTCCATTTCGTTGAGCAAGGAGTAGGTTTTGTCTATTATATATTTGGCTTATGGAACGGTATCTGTGCTAATTTCAATCTCTGGTTTTATGCAGCATCCCAACTGACCTTTCCCCATAAGCAAGCATAAGTTGGTTTGCTAAAATTGAGACCCTGTTCTGTTTTGTAATTCAGTTCATGGGTAGCCAAGTTTACATTCCGTGTATTAGTGATAACTTATGATGTTTCTTTTTCTGTCTGACTTATTTCTCATAGAATCATCGTACCTGAATCCACTCATTATGCCGCTACGGTCCTGATGACGTAGATTTCATTGCTGAGTGATATTCCATTGTACGTGCGTACCACAACTTCTTTATCCATTTTATGCTTTCTCGGATATTTAACTGCTACCGTAGATGAGGTTCTTGTAAACAGAGCCATCCCAAACTTTGGGGTGGCTGTGTGTTTTTGATTTTAATTTCCCTAAGCTATAGGACCATAAGTGGAAGTGCCATAGGCTGTGTTGCTTTGTTTCCTACGTGTTTCAGGAAACACCATACACTTTTCCAGAGTGACTGTTGGCAATTTAAATCCGCCCATCAGCATGACAAGGCTCCCTGTTCTCCATGACCTGTCCTGCCTTTCTGGATTTTACACTTTTTTCAGATGGCCCTTTTGACCGGGGGGCAGTGAGACTTCATTGTAGTGCAGATTTCCTTTACACGCTTGCTTGGTTGGCCAAAAAGTGCGTATGCGTTTTTTCCTGAATATATTCAGGAAAAAACGCATACGCCCTTTTTGGCCAAGTGCATCACTGTCAACATTCTGCCTCTTTTCCTATGCTTTAAGTGCAATTCCAGTCTACCCCCTGAAATCGTTTTCCTGAAATTCTGCCCCGCTTTCAAGTCCTCTTCGAAGACTTACTTCTATACATTTTTGGACGATAGGTGTCATTCATAACTCTGCAGGTTTGTGAATTACAGTGCCCCTGAGCTCCTTTCTTCAACTCGCTTTCTTGTGAGCTGGCCGCAAAACCGCAGGATTGCTTCAGGCCCTAATCTCTTTCCAGCAGGGCACGCTGAGCCTTTGGTTAATTCCTCTTCCTGGTGGGAAATGAGCATTCCATTTGCCCGTGCAGACACCTACAGCTAGTCTCTCATTGCTTCTCCCTATGCCTGTTCATCTTGCGCAGAAATTGCAAAGTGTGCCAAACAGGAGGTTAAATGCACTGACTCTCCAAGTGGGGAGAGTGTTAGTAAAGCGTCTGGAATGGTGAACCCGAGTACCAGGGGACGAAAACTGAGATGCATTTGAAAACGTTTGCCAATCACACGGTGGACCATACTATGGGTTTCCCATGCATGTTTTAGCTGAAGGAAGAATCCCTTAAACCTGGAAATTTGGGACGCATGTAATGGTTACCATGCAGTATGACTTCAAAGGGTCTGCGTTTGCTCACCGAACCTCAACAATGCTATCAGCCCGAAGTGTCCAGCCTTATGTCTCACCCAGCTCTGGGTGTAGATGTGGGAAATCCAGGTTGCATCACAAGCCCTGAATGAATTATTTAAGAATTGCTCTCTATTTCACTGTCATTTTGTTTTGTTTTTGAAATTTATTTTGATAATGGGATTTATCGGATTTTCACTGCGGCCTTTAGGCCGCTGTACACACGCTTGATTTCCTTATGGAGACATATAAATCCATGGGTTTTAAGATTCTTACTTGTCAGGTATCTTGCCAGGCGTTGAATATGGGGTGTTGAGTCCATTTCGTTGAGCAAGGAGTAGGTCTTGTCTATTATATATTTTGCTTATGGAACGGTATCTGTGCTAATTTCAATCTCTGGTTTTATGCAGCACCCCAACTCACCTTTCCCCATAAGCAAGCATAAGTTTGTTTTCTAAATTTGAGACCCTGTTCTGTTTTGTAATTCAGTTTATGTGTAGCCAAGTTTACATTCCGTGTATTACTGATATATTATGATGTTTCTTTTTCTGTGTGACTTATTTCTCGTAGAATCATCGTACCTGAATCCACTCATTATGCCGCTATGGACCTGAAGACGTAGATTTCATTGCTGACTGATATTCCATTGTACGTGCGTACCAGAATTTCTTTATCCATTTTTTCCTTTCTCGGATATTTAACTTGTACCGTAGACGAGGTTCTTGTAAACAGAGCCATCCCAAACTCTGGGGTGGCTGTGTGTTTTTGATTTTAATTTCCCTAAGCTATAGGACCATAAGTGGAAGTGACATAGGCTGTGTTGCTTTGTTTCCTACGTGTTTCAGGATACACCATACATTTCTCCAGAGTGGCTGTTGGCAATTTACATCCCGCCCATCAGCATAACAAGGCTCCCTGTTCTCCATGACCTGTCCTGTCTTTCTGGATTTTACTCTTTTTTCAGATGGCCCTTTTGACCGGGGGGCAGTGAGACTTCATTGTAGTGCAGATTTCCTTTACACGCTTGCTTGGTTGGCCAAAAAGGGCGTATGCGTTTTTTCCTGAATATATTCAGGAAAAAACGCATACGCCCTTTTTGGCCAAGTCCATCATTTTCGACATTCTGCCTCTTTTCCTATGCTTTAAGTGCAATTCCAGTCTAACCCCTGAAATCGTTTTCCTGAAATTCTGCCCCGCTTTCAAGTCCTCTTTGAAGACTTACTTCAGTACATTTTTGGACGATAGCTGTCATTCATAACTCTGCAGGTTTGTGAATTACAGTGCCCCTGAGCTCCTTTCTTCAACTCGTTTTCTTGTGAGCTGGCCGCAAAACCGCAGGATTGCTTCAGGCCCTAATCTGTTTCCGGCATGGCACGCTGAGCCTTTGGTTAATTCCCCTTCCTGGTGGGAAATGAGCGTTCAATTTGCCCATGCAGACACCAACAGCTAGTCTCTCATTGGTTCTCCCTATGCCTGTTCATCTTGCGCAGAAATTGCAAACTGTGCCAAACAGGAGGTTAAAGGCACTGACTCTCCAAGTGGGGAGAGTGTTAGTAAAGCGTTCAAATGTTGAACCCGAGTACCAGGGTCGAAAACTGAGATGCATTTGAAAACGTTTCCCAATCACATGGTGGACCATACTCTGGGTTTCCCATGCATGTTTTAGCTGAAGGAAGAATCCCTTAAACCTGGAGAGTTGGGACCCATGGAATGGGTACCATGCAGTATGACTTCAAAGGGTCTGCGTTTGTTCACCGAACCTCACCAATGCTATCAGCCCGAAGTGTCCAGCCTTATGTCTCATCCAGCTCTGGGTGTAGATGTGGTAAATCCAGGTTGCATCACAAGCCCTGAATGAATTATTTAAGAATTGCTCTCTATTTCACTGTCATTGTGTTTTGTTTTTGAAATTCATTTTGATAATGGGATTTATCGGATTTTCACTGCTGCTTTTAGGCCACTGTACACACGCTTGATTTCCTTATAGAGACATATAAATCCATGGGTTTTAAGATTCTTACTTGTCAGGTATCTTGCTAGGCGTTGAATATGGTGTGTTGAGTCCATTTCGTTGAGCAAGGAGTAGGGCTTGTCTATTATATATTTGGCTTATGGAACAGTATCTGTGCTAATTTCAATCTCTGGTTTTATGCAGCACCCCAACTCACCTTTCCCCATAAGAAAGCATAAGTTGGTTTTCTAAATTTGAGACCCTGTTCTGTTTTGTAATTCAGTTCATGGGTAGCCAAGTTTACATTCCGTGTATTAGTGATATCTTATGATGTTTCTTTTTCTGTGTGACTTATTTCTCGTAGAATCATCGTACCTGAATCCACTCATTATGCCGCTACGGGCCTGATGACGTAGATTTCATTTCTGAGTGATATTCCATTGTACGTGCGTACCACAACTTCTTTATCCATTTTTTACTTTCTGGGATATTTTACTTGTACCGTAGACGAGGTTCTTATAAACAGAGCCATCCCAAACTTTGGGGTGGCTGTGTGTTTTTGATTTTAATTTCCCTAAGCTATAGGACCATAAGTGGAAGTGACATAGGCTGTGTTGCTTTGTTTCCTACGTGTTTCATGATACACCATACATTTCTCCAGAGTGGCTGTTGGCACTTTACATCCCACCCATCAGCATAACAAGGCTCCCTGTTCTCCAAGACCTGTCCTGCCTTTCTGGATTTTACACTTTTTTCAGATGGCCCTTTTGACCGGGGGGCAGTGAGACTTCATTGTAGTGCAGATTTCCTTTACACGCTTGCTTGGTTGGCCAAAAAGGGCGTATGCGTTTTTTCCTGAATATATTCAGGAAAATATATTCAGGAAAATATATTCAGGAAAAAACGCATACGCCCTTTTTGGCCAAGTGCATCATTGTCGACATTCTGCCTCTTTTCCTATTCTTTAAGTGCAATTCCAGTCTACCCCCTGAAATCTTTTTACTGAAATTCTGCCCCGCTTTCAAGTCCTCTTTGAAGACTTACTTCAGTACATTTTTGGACGATAGCTGTCATTCATAACTCTGCAGGTTTGTGAATTACAGTGCCCCTGAGCCCCTTTCTTCAACTCATTTTCTTGTGAGCTGGCCGCAAAACCGCAGGATTGCTTCAGGCCCTAATCTCTTTCCAGCAGGGCACGCTGAGCCTTTGGTTAATTCCTCTTCCTGGTGGGAAATGAGCGTTCAATTTGCCCGTGCAGACACCAACAGCTAGTCTCTCATTGCTTCTCCCTATTCCTGTTCATCTTGCGCAGAAATTGCAAACTGTGCCAAACAGGAGGTTAATGGCACTGACTCTCCAAGTGGGGAGAGTGTTAGTAAAGCGTTCAAATGTTGAACCCGAGTACCAGGGGACGAAAACTGAGATGCATTTGAAAACGTTTCCCAATTACATGTTGGAGCATACTCTGGGTTTCCCATGCATGTTTTAGCTGAAGGAAGAATCCCTTAAACCTGGAGAGTTGGGACCCATGGAATGGGTACCATGCAGTATGACTTCAAAGGGTCTGCGTTTGCTCACCGAACCTCACCAATGCTATCAGCCCGATGTGTCCAGCCTTATGTCTCATCCAGGTCTGGGTGTAGATGTGTTAAATACAGGTTGCATCACAAGCCCTGAATGAATTATTTAAGAATTGCTCTCTATTTCACTGTCATTGTGTTTTGTTTTTGAAATTCATTTTGATAATGGGATTTATCGGATTTTCACTGCTGCTTTTAGGCCACTGTACACACGCTTGATTTCCTTATGGAGACATATAAATCCATGGGTTTTAAGATTCTTACTTGTCAGGTATCTTCCCAGGCGTTGAATATAGGGTGTTGAGTCCATTTCGTTGAGCAAGGAGTAGGTTTTGTCTATTATATATTTGGCTTATGGAACGGTATCTGTGCTAATTTCAATCTCTGGTTTTATGCAGCATCCCAACTGACCTTTCCCCATAAGCAAGCATAAGTTGGTTTGGTAAATTTGAGACCCTGTTCTGTTTTGTAATTCATTTCATGGGTAGCCAAGTTTACATT